>NC_090830.1:4900000-5597500 GCF_028021215.1 Eschrichtius robustus | reverse complement strand
TAAGATGGGATCATGTGTGTGGCTTCTGCGTGCCCCAACTTAAAACACTTTAACAGCACCTGCCACTCACCCAGCCCCAAAGAGGACAAAACCTGGTGACTTGGCTGGCTAGGCCCAGACTCACCTTGACCCCATGCCCACTGCTGTCAGGTGGCTCTGCCCCTGCACCCACACCGGGCCCTGCACGGGCCGTTCCCTCTGCTCAGAATGCTCTTCCTGCCCGGCCTCTCCCGGCCTCGCCTCCCTGCCGGGGACCAGGAGCCTTCTCTACAGTGCTTCCCGCATCGCAGACGCACTATTCCCGGGATCATCCTGTGACTGTCTGTCTCCCCTACCAGACTCTCAGCCGCCTTCTCCCCCTCCTTTCAAACCGAGCTGATTCCCTTTCATGAATTTCGTGTTGCCCTGGGTTTCTTTCCCGTCACTGCTACAGAAAGTTTGAGAATGCCTGCCACACACCATGTTGCCTCCAATTTGGAAGAGGCACTCGGAGTAACGGGCTTGCGTGCTGTGCCCCTTGCAGTCTGGCCTGAGTCCCATTCTCGGTGTCTTGCTGTCTTGCTGAGCACGGCGGTGGGGAAGGAGACCCGGGACCTGAGAATAGGTCACAGAGATGGATGGAGCTCTACCTTCTCTGCTATCAGGCTCTCAGGACGGACTCAGCCTTCCTTCAGACACTCCCAGAACTCTGGGAGGACCCTTCTTTAGAGTGAGACAGGAGGCACATTAACAATTCACTCTCAGGAATCAGGGCTCAGTGAGCACCGCTGCCCCAAGGGTCTGAGGCCGAGGGTCTTGGGGTGGAGGTTTTCGGGGCCGGAGACCACGTCCCGAGATGGCGGGGTGCCTTGTCTGAGTCAGGTGGTGCTAACTGAGGCATCTGGCTCCAGGTTGATAGTTCCTTATTCAGAGAAAATGCTCCTGCAGGTGTTTCAGTTCAGGTGTTTACGGTTTCTTTTTAAAGCAGGATTGTTCCACGTCCTCTTCAGGTAAAGCCCCCTGAGTGAGGCAGCACCGTGCACGCAGCAGTGCCCGGCAGCCTGGCGAGGTCGCCACCTCTGCGTCCCCCTGAGGGAGTTGGCACAAGCTTTTGACCTCTCTGAACCTGTTTCCTCTTCTAGAAAACACAGCGTGTCACGTACACCCAGAAGGGTGAGGCAGCTCACCTCCTCCCAGCACTGCCCCCCAAAGATGAGGCTCAGGCCTCAGGCCTAGGAGAGCGACCCTGGAGGGAGGGAAGGTGGGAGGGCGTCCCCACCGCAGGATGCGCTGAGCAGCTTTGACGATTCCCAGCTGGGGTAACACCGAGACGGGCTCCCAGTTGGGCGAGCATCTGCCACCCACAAGGAGACAGCCGTCCCGGCGGATGGAGGACAGTCCAGTTTCTGCCTGCTGTCTGGCATAATTCACTCTCAGAAACTGCTCCCCCCACCCAACAAGGTGCTAAAAACAGATTTCTGGGCTCCACCCCCCAGACCAATTAAACCAGAGTCTCCAGAGATGTGGCTCGGGAATTTACACTTCCCACCACCTCGAAGGGACTTCTAACACGCAGTCAGGCCTGATAACCCCTGGGTGTGGGGTATGCACGCAGCAGGGGAAGGTGGGCCAGGTACCCCAGGTGGAGCCCCTCACCCAGCCCCAAGGTCAGGCTAAAAAACGTCAAAGGTACCCGAGGGGCATCATGGCTCAGCTGTTTCCCCACCTGCCTCCTGGCCAAGGGCAGCTTCCCGTAGGGCAAGGGAGAAAGAGGGCCAGAGGCTGGGCTGGGCGGTCCTCAAGAGACAAGGCTCGACCAATACGGGGGTCCCCGCAGGCAGGACCTGTCCCGGGCCGGGCAGAGGCTCCTGCAGCCCGCTGAACGTCTAGAAGGATGGGTGTGAGCGGGGGCCTCCGCCCCAAGGAGCAAACTAAGAGTCAGTGAGGCCCGGGCGTCACACAGGGCAGTGCAAACTGCCCTGCAAACCCAGGCATTCTGGGGGCACCTCCATAGCTGCAGGGCACGGAAGGCACCAGTCGTCCCTCTGACGGAGCCAGGCCATGAGGGAAACCTGGGGAGGCACCAGAAATCCAACAGGAAAGGCTGTGGGAAGAGGCAGCTCTGAGGTTGGGGCCTGGCTCCAGTTGCGCTGTGACCCCACTTCCGAGACTCGGTTTCCCTTCCCGCCCCAGTCCTGGGATGCGGCGCTGATGAGCTGGTGGCAGCCACCTGGAGCCCTGGAGAGCAGTGTCCCTGTGGGCTCGGCAGCAGGTCCCCTTGTCTGCCCGGGGTGGGCCGCCCCCTCGCCATCCTGCGATTTGCGGCTTTATCCGGCGCTCCCCGGGAGGCACAAACCCTGGAGCAGGAACACACCCACACACGTATTGGAAAGAAAAGAAAAAGCCACACAGATTGATTTGCTGTTCCTCATGTGCAGCGGGGCAGGAGGCGTCCGGGTGTGTGACGGACGCAGGCAGCTGTGAAAATTGAGATGTCAGCCCCGAGCCCCCAGCCGCGTCCCCTCACCTCCAGATGCGGCCGGGGACACGCGGCACAGTCCCGCTCATTGTGCGAACCCCGAGCAGACTGTGAAATGCCCTCGATGCGGGGGCTGCAGAGCCTCAGGCCCATCAGGACTGTCAGAAATCTGGGTCATTGCCTCTGCACCCCCGGCTCCGCTGACGGGCACCTGTGCTTCTGCCCCGGACCACAGCCTGCTCCTCCAGGCCTGGACCCCGAGGGTGGACGCGTGCTGCCCGACAAGGACAGAAGCCGTGCTCCGGCCCAGCACTGCCTCCAGTGGGGTGGCCTGCGGGGTGGCCTGTACTGGCCCCCCAACCCCCAGGAGTATCAGTTTCCTCTTGTTCTCCTTGGGTTCAGAGGACAATGGGTGAAGGTACCCCCGGAGTCCCCACGACAGCCTGATCGCTGGCAACGTGGGAACAGGCGGCAGGGGCAGGAGTCCCTGGCTGGGTGGTGGCAGCATCCACAAGGACACATAGGGGTGTCATCAAGCTCCTGCCCGGCCCTGGCCCTGACGCGTGGTGTCAGATTCTGGATGAGGACATGGGGGTTACCTGTCCCCAGTGATGCTGGAGAGACCCTGGATGGAGACTTGCCCAGGTCAGGCCCCCAGAAGCAGATGGGGCTTGGAGGCCCTGGTGGGCCGAACAGGGCATCCCTCCCATGCGTGTTTGGTGTCCCAACCAAATACACACACTCTGCACGTCAGTGGACACACCTCCGGGTCAAAAGCTGTCAGCAGGCGGAGCAGACCCAACTCTCCCCATGCCCGGCCTGGTGAAGGCGGAGGGCTCTGATCCATGAGCCATGAGTTGAGAGCTCTGACAGTGGGATGGGGTGGGGTGGAATGGGGAGTGGGTGGTCTCAAGACGGGCCAAGGCTCAACATCCAGCAGCCCTTTCTAGGAGGGAAGGGAGAGAGAGGTACGTGAGCTGTGGCTAGAGGGCCGCCAGGCCGGGACGCTGGGCTCGATAGAACATCCATGTGTGCACAAGGATGGAGGGACAGAGGGACGGACGGATGAAGGGAGGAAGGGAGGCCATGGTCAGACCCCTTGGCAGGGTTTCAAATCCTGTGTCAGATACAGTGGCTTGACCTGGGTACGGTGCTGAACGCAGATCCCACACGGCACACACTAAGCGTCCACAGCCCTCCGTACTCCCCTCTCCGGCCCCAAACTTCAGGGCTTTTGGCAGAACTAGCGGAGGTGCATTCTGGGCCTGGGCTACACGCACTGCCTGACTGGAGCAGACGGCGGAGCGAGCGACTATGCAGCGTGTGTGCAGCTCCGTCTCGCTGCACGGACAGAAAACCTCCTGCAGGAAGGGCTGGCCGCCACGGCGGAGGCAGGAACTCCGCCCTTCCTGCCCCGTGGCGGGCGGGGCGGGGTTGGGGTTCTCTGGCTGCCAGCATCCTGAGAGCAGCCCTGGGGACCCTCCACACCCCCATCACAGGCTCCCTGCTCTGCGCAGATGCTCTCCCTGTGCCCCGACCCCACCAGAACTCCACAACGTGCCGCAAATGCCCCTCCCTTTCCCCAAACTCTCCTCTCAGAGCACGTGCTTGCCCCCTCCCCGCAGGACCACCCGAGTTCACAAGGAGCCAGGTCATGGGGAGACCACCGTGTCCCCTCTGGTGTCCATCCTCCAAACAGGGGGGCTGCACACCCAGCCCTGGAAAGGCCCACTGTGGGGCGTGGTTGCTCCCACAGACTCCCACAGTGGATGGCGTGGCACAGCGGGGATGCTGGGGTGTGAGGCCCCCCCCATGCCAGGGAGGCTGGACTGTAGGGGAGCCCCAACCCGGCCTGCCCAGGGCTGTGATTGCCCACGGCCCTCTGACAGAGGCCTCTCTGCTGCCCCAGAGAAGGGACTAGGCTCTCAGCAGCGGGTATGGGCCCCAGAGATGCCCAAATCCTGACCCAATGACTGTGAACGTGAGAAAACAGACTTCTGGCAAAAAGACTACACTGCAAAGAGGACTTCGCAGATGTGATTAAATTAAGGCTCTTGAGATGAGATTATTACCCTGGATCACCTGGGCAGGCCTAATCTAATCACATGAGTCCCTAAAATTGGGGAGCCTTCCTGGCTGTGACCAGAGAAAGAGATGTGACTACAGGATAGGGTCAGAGAGATGGATCTGAGCCCCCGCTGCAGGCTCTTAGGTGTAGGGAGACATGCGAGAGGCCTGGGGGGGTGAGGGGTCCCAGCCAACAGCCAGCAGAGAATGGGGACCTCAGTCCCACAGCACATGGAATGAACACCTGGATGAGCAGGAAAAGACTCTACCCCAGAACCTGCAGAAAGGAAGGCCAGCCAACACCTTGGCCTTAGCCCACTGAGACTTCGCTGGCCTCTGAGACCCAGCACCATAAAGAGATAAGAGTGTGTCATTGATCATCTTGTGGCAGTTAGGGCAGCCACTCCGTGCACAGCCCCGGGGCCATGGCAACAAGCTCTGCTTCTAGGCACCAGGGTGTGGCCTCGCTGGCACCAGGAAAGGGGCCTCGCACCCCTCCTGGGCTCCATGGCACAAGGCCATCTGGACGTGGGCTCTGGAGGCCGCCCACGACCAGCAGCCACCGCGCGGCCACACGCACAGAGCTGACAGTCCGCTTGCCTGTCCCTGCTCTGCGCAGGAGCGGGGCCTGGGTCTGGGACCAGCCTCCCCACCCCGCAAGGCTGCCGTGAGCGCTGAGCAGGACCCGCGTGCCAGGCCCGAGCACGTGTCGGCATCGGTACCCGGAGCAGGTGCCTCCAGAAATGCGCCCCATGAGCCCAGCTGTCCAAGGAAGAAGTGAGCTGGACAAAAATACCCAAGGTGGGAAGCCCAGGAGTTGGAGGGGATGCAAAGACGGCAGGCGGGTGGCCCTCAGGGCCCCCTCAGACACCTGCACTGCGACAATGGCACAGAGATAGCCATGAGGGGCCGTCGACCGCCACCCCCGCACGCTGACAGCCCCAGGGCAGCCTCTTCGCATCTGTCGTGGTGCCCGCTGAGGCCACACTTCCCCGGGCTGCTGCCACCACGGGGCGCTGGGGCTGTCCCTACCCCCAAACCACTTCTGCTCAGGGCAGGCCTCCGCTGACGGGCACGTTTCCTGCAGGCTCCCTCGGCCTGACCCAGACCGGGCTGTGCGTTGTGGTCTGCAGCTCTTCCTGCCTGGTCTTTCCTGCCCTAATCTCTCCATTCGGGCCTCACAGAGGCACTGCCGGCCGCCCCCTCCAGCTCCCGCCCTCTCTCGTACTTCTAGTCTAATCCCACCCGTGTCTGCTTCTTGGAGGGCCTGGAACTGACACCGTCACACCCAGGTCACAGCCCTGCGACACCAGGTCTCCCAGGCCCTGTGCTGCAGGAAGGGCTGAGGGGATGGTAGGGCACGCCGCTCGGCGGTCACTCTGGTGGTGCCCTCCTTAAGGCTGTGTTTCCTGAGCAGAGCGTCTACTGCTAAACCAAGACTGGAACCATGGCTGTAGCTCAAGGTCACTGCAGGATGAGCTTCAAGCAGGGGCTCTCCCTGGAGTCCCCGAAACTGTGGCTAAAGGGAGGGACCAAAGGAGGCAGCCTCAGAACTTCCCTGGTGGTCCAGTGGTTAAGACTCCACGCTTCTAATGTTCCAGGGCAGGGGGTGCGGGTTTGATCCCCGGTCACAGAACTAAGATCTCACATGACTCGAGGTGTGGCCCAAAAAAAAAAAATCAAAGGAGGCAGCCTCTGCATGGCATGTGAGCGATGACACGAGTGACACTTGGTTTGTACATCCCCATGGGGGGTCTGACCACACAGGTGCCCCTGGTATGGCTGGTAGCCACACCCACTGGAGGCTCCTGGACCGCAGCCCTGGCCACAGTGCACAGCAGGGAAAGTTGGGGACTTTCCTCCTGGACAGAGGCCACGGCATTCCCAGGAATTTGGAGAGGAAACCGGGCAGCACTGGGGTTTCCAGCACCCTCCTGGGAAGCCCCCTCAGCCACCACCTGGTCACTGCCCGGCAGAGCCAAGCCCCGCCCAGCACAGGCCAGGCCCTCTGGTTGGCTGAGGTGGAAATGCCACATGGGGACGCAGGAAAACCCTCCCAATGTCACTGTCCTGCGACAGGCCCTCCCAGGAGCCAACACCCAGGCACCCTCCCCGCCCCCGGCTTTGGCTGACGGTGCCATCCTCACTCCCTCTCTGGTCACCTGCTCAGTGTCACTCCTTCCGGCTCCACCCACTGCCACCACCCTTGCCTCACTCACCACTCTGGGTCTGGACCCCTCCAGGGATGACCTGGACAGTCGTGCAGGCGGGGGTGTACAGGGCTGACCCCTGTCCTGATCCAGCCTCAGGGCTGTGCCTTCGACCAGTCTGTCCAAAGGCCCTGGATAGTCTGTCACCCTCATCTTCCCTTAGACTGTCAACTCCTGAGGGCAGGGGCCACTCCTCACGAAGCCTCCTGTGTCCCGCAGCCTCACTTGTAGGTGCTCAGCGTGCCCTTGAGGACAGACTGGCCCCAGGATTGAAACATCACAGCTTTGTCATTTACACCTCACAGTAACTCCTCTGAGGAGTGCTACTGGCCCACTTTACAGGAGTGCAAACTGAGGTCAGAGATGTGAAGCAGTCCATCCAAGGACACAGGGCACTGGTCAGGGTCAAAGTCTAAACCAAAGCCCAGACTCCATATCAGGGGCACCCTGGATGCCGGTGCTGGAGGGCAGAGGGGGGCGCTCAGCCTCAGGACCACCAGGTGGTAGGTGTGTCGCCATTCCTGGGAGCCCCATCACCCTTGGCTCCTCTGGGAAGACAGCCCTGGAGGGAGAGCCTGAGGCCACCAGGGGCCTGGTTCCTAGCTCTGTCTGCCCACTGACACCCCCCTCCCCAAGGATGGTTACCCAGTGTGTGGCGGGGGCATCAGTACTCCTCTCTGACACCCTCCTTGCTCCTCTGGTTGCCAAGCAACACTAAAAGCTACGCATGCGGCACGCGTGTGAATTCGGGAGGCGCTTCCAGCCTTCCCTACCCCGCCCCTTCCTCACCCCCTGCCACCTCAGTCAGGCTGTTTACAGGAGAGGCTGCACACTGTGTCCCCTGCCTGGGGGAAGCCTCTGGGGGAAGAGGCCCCCCGACCTGACTGCAGAGACCCCGCCCGCTGACGCCCAGGCCACGCCGAGCTGCGCCTGCTGTGCAGCCTGCCCACCCAGGGCTCACCCACCAGGGTCGGGACCTGGGCCCTGAGAGACAGAGCTGGGTGGAGCCCACGTGGGCCTGGGGCCAGGAGCGCTGGGAGCCCTGTGCCAGGCGGGAGAGCTGGGGAGGGGGCAGGGCAGAGACGTCCCAGGGCCCCAGGGATGTGCAGCCACACCGCCCTGGAGCACAGTTCACAGATCACCTCCTTCTACAGGAGAGGCGTCTGAAACCCAGAGGGGGCAGCCACTTGTGCCAGGCAGGAGGTGGCGGAACCGCCTTCCTACGCAGGGCTGCACCCTGGCAGCCGTGTGCCTTCTAGGCTCTCTGCTGGAGGGGGTCATGTGGGAACGTGCCCCCCCACCCGGCTTTGGACACGAGGGAGAGGGAAGAGGCCCAGGCCTGAGCAAGCGCTCCGTGCCGGGGAGTCAGGGTCTAGGGGTGCAGGCCTCTGGGGGAGACGCGAAGCAGGGACCAGAGCTCCAGCCCGGCAGCCCCAGGCCGGATACTCTGGGGCATCTCTGACCAGTGCCTCCACCTGGCATCCCTGGCACTTCCCACCCCTCCTGCCCTGCGGAGGGCCCCTTGTCAGCAAAAGGCGACAGGGACTCAGGCCTCGCAAGGGGGTGATGGACGCCACCTGGCCTCACGTGAGAAGCACAGCAAGGAGAGTCGGCCCATCAACCCGCCTGGGGGACTGGGGGACGGGTCCAACAGGCCAGTGTGCGCTGACCCTGGGGAGAACTCGGCCTGGCTGTCTGCCTCGCAGATGGGGAAACTGAGGCTAGGGTGCCACACTGCTTATCCTGGGCCTGGCCAGGTGATGGGCCTTGGTTCTGGGCTGACCCTGGTGGCCCAGAGCATGGCTCCCACTGCATTTGGTTGGGGAGCAGCAAGAGGGAAGGCGAGTCTGGCCACCTTACCCTGCCCAGCAAAGGCAGCCAGAGAAACTGCCCGGGGTACCGCTTCACGGGCCAGCTCTATCAGGGTGCTGCGGGCGAGCTCAGAAGCCAGACCTTCCAGGTGCGTAGTTGCGGGGCCTCTGAGCCCCAGCAGGGTGCCCACAGAGCCCAGGCCTTTGCCAGTGGTACCCCTGCAGCATCCCTTTCTCCTCTGTGGTCAACAGCGCAGCCTGGAACCAGCCTGCACCTCCTGGCCAGTCCTTAACC
This sequence comes from Eschrichtius robustus, assembly GCF_028021215.1. Classification (NCBI taxonomy): domain Eukaryota; kingdom Metazoa; phylum Chordata; class Mammalia; order Artiodactyla; family Eschrichtiidae; genus Eschrichtius; species Eschrichtius robustus. Next base: position 5,588,659 of record NC_090830.1, on the reverse strand, counting down.
TCTTAGTTCCCTCACCTATAAGATGGCGGTGGGAACGGCCCTGTGTCTCAGGACTAGATGAGTGACCACGTGCGAGATGCTCACAAAGCCCGCACAGAGCATCCCACGTCAACACAGGCATCATCATTGTAACGTCCTCTGCCCACACGCCCACACCAGGACCCCACGGAGCATACCCGGGGCTCTGGCACTGAGGCCCCCGTGCCCACAGCCCAGGTCTGCACCTCTGGAGCAGGAAGGCAGGCTTGTCTCTGAGGTCCCCACGCCACAGACAGGGCTGAGGGAAGGAGGAGGGCTGCAGGCGCCCCGTGGACAGGCACTTCCTTTCCACGTCAAAGGCTCCAGAGGTCACTGGTCTGGGGTCGGGCTTCCTCAGACTTCAGCTCTGTGGCATCCGGTTCCCCGCTGTAGGGGCAGGGGAGGGGCAGGGAGCTTGGCTGCGGGGAGGAAGGTGGAAGTCAGGAGGGGTGCAGCGCAGGATGTGGTAACCGGCGGGACGTAAGGACTGGCAGTGGGCGGCAGGCAGTGCAGTGACAGAGCCCGGTCTTAGGACACAGCCTGAGCCAGGGCTCATTAAGAGCCAGGCAGGGGTGGGATGAATTGGGAGATTGGCATTGGCACAGATACACTACTGTGTATAAAACAGATGACGAATGAGAGCCTACTGCAGAGCCCTGGGAACTCTACTCAGTGCTCTGTGGTGACTAAATGGGAAGGAAATCCAAAAAGGAGGGGATGTATGTATACATGTAACTGATTCACTTTGCTGTACAGCAGAACCTAACACAACATTGTAAAGCAACTATACTCCAACAAAAATTAATTTTAAAAAGATATTTAAAAAAACAATTAATTAAAAAAAAAAAATGATCCAGGCAGGCCTCCGCCCAGGGCCACAAGGCCTGACCAGGACTTCAGCTCCAGACTTCAGCTCCCATGGGACCTGAAGTGGTCCACAGGTTCCCAGGGATCAGGCCTGGGGAGCGGGACAGAGGGCCGGGCGAGGGCGATGGTCTCGCTGGGGGCGGGGCAGGGAGGCGTTCGCCTGCCATCAGTCAGGGGGGTGAGCAAAGGCCCAGAGGGGTGGCTGAGGATGGGCGGGGCAGGGAGGGGGGACAGCATCCTCAGTGAAGTAGAAACCCCTGGAGGGGGCACTGTGGGTGACAGGAGGGAGGGGTGAGTGAACGAAGTACGGTCTCACCGCATCAGACGTACCTCCCCGACCTGGGGCTTCCCCTGGGCTATGAAGGGTCAGGGGCTCCTGTCCCCCACTCTCCCTGGGCTGAGTCTCTGCCCACATCTGCCCAGGACCTGGGGAGGATGAGAGCTGGGAAGACCCACCAGGCGGGTGAGATCCACCTCTGAGCTCTCAGGGAACGCCTGTCCTGGGGACATTTCTTCCACTCACTTGCCCCTTGTACTTAATGAAGGGCCCCCTGCTCTACCCAGGCCTGGAGCTGGAAGGGCAGTGGTTGCAGCCTGGGCCCCGCGGGTGGACAGAGGCTCCGGATGTGCAGTTTCTCTGCCTACTCCTGACAAACACCCGCCCACCCGCCAGGTCTGACCCAGCCTGGGCCTGCCGCCTGGCGGAAGGCGGGCAGCCAGGCTGCGGTCTCTGTGGTCACACCATGGAACCTGCCTTTCTCACCGAGGCACGTCCAGCACCACGTGCCCTGGGCTGCCTGGCCGGCAGTCAGACCAGGAGGACCTGCTTCGGGTGGGGTTGCAGCCTCGCTGACAGGGCGCTCAGGGCCTTGGGCCACAGCTGCCTGTGCAGCCTCCCAGCCCATGGGCCCCTCACACAGGGTCTGGGGCCACCAGTCCCTCCTCCCCAGAGCCTGTGGAGATTCTGTTCACTCTGTTCCCCTCCCAAAGCTTCAGAAACCAAATGAACACACTACGGCCCCAGCAAATCCCATGATAAAGACATCAATTTAACTTGTCATTTAACGACTAAATAGTCCTCCCTATATTTCTGGGGGAGGGGAGAAACCCCCAGGTTATGCACTTGCTCCTAGAGGCTGAGGCTTGTGTTTTGCCTGATGAGAGGGTCTGGGTCTCTGGGGACAGCCAGACAGGGTCTGAGTCCCAGTTCTGACCCATATTGCTGTGTGACTTTTACTGGGTTTCCCAGCCTCTCTGAGCCTACTTTATGCTTCTGTAGGACTGGAGAAGGCCGCTATCCTAGGGGATCTGTGAGAATGAAAAGATCTCACCTGAAAGAGCCCAAGAGCCCCCTTTCCTCTCATCCCACTCCCTCCCTTACCCAAAGTCAGGGATCCTTTGTCAAATGGTCGACTTAGAGAAGGTCTCTGCCAGGTACAATCTCCCACTAATGCAGCAGCTCCTTGACCCAGATGTTGTTTTGCCCCAGGCAGGGAGAGAGATGCCAACAAGAGACATCAGGCCCCCGAGTGTCCCGGAAACCCTTCCAAGCTTCTGAATGCCAATTACGGGAAGTCTGATTCATCTGTGCTCTGCGTAGCTGGGTCCAGTGACACCCGAGTGATTGTCTGAGCTGAGTGTGTTGGGGGGGGTGACAGGCAGGGGTGGCCTGGGAAGTGAGTGCCCCCACATCCTGGCCCGGGCCAGCCACTAACCTCTCCCAGAGGTTTTAGGTAAAGGCATGGACCACAGTCCCTGAGGGCCCTCCCAAGGGTGCAACCTGATCTGCCCCATGATTCTGTGACTGATGCCAAGAGTTGGCCGAATGCCACTGGCCAGCTTGCCAGAGACCAAAGCAAATACGATGAAAAGGAAAGTTCCCTGTTTTCTGTGAACTCAAAGTTCCCTGCCCTGAGGCCTTTAGGCCCCCCAGTGTGGTAAGCGTCCAGGTCCCAACTCAGCTTGACATTCTGGGCTGACCCTGGTGGGTCAGGATCTGGGAGCAGGCTTGGCACTCAGTAGGGTCCGGTGGGCTCAGAACTGCAGACTGTGGTCTGGGAAGATTCCAGAACCAAGAGGAAGAGCCTTACTCTTGTCCAGGCCTGAACCCCTGGGCTGGTCTGTTTGCCCTTGAGAAGTGGTTCTCAGACTTTAGAAGGTGTCAGAATCCCCTGGAGGGCAGCCCCCTCCCCCAGAGTATGATTCAGGAGGTCTGGGGTCGGGCCTGAGAATCTGCAGTTCTAACATGGTCCCAGGGGAGGCTGAGGCCGCTGGGATCCCTCTTTGAGAACTGCTGATCTAAAATCATAGTTGGGAGAGGGCCTGGGAAGCAGAAGGAAGGAGGCACGGTGCTCAGAGCCCGGCCAGAGGCAGCCTTGGGTCAGCAGGGGCCCAGGCCAGGCTGGGCAGGGCTAGGATACAGGTGGCTCGAGATGAAGGCCACATCGGGTGGGAAGAACGCCCCAGCCTGCGAGGGAAGAAGCCCCGGGCTTCAGCACCCTTGCCCAGTGCTGCCCACCCCCCTCACTGGACAGATGGTCCTGGGAGCTTCAAGAAACCTGCCTCCTCCCATTGTGCTTGTTCCTGCCTCTGGGCCCTTGTCCATTGCCCACCAACCCTCAACACTTCACCTCGGGGGAGGCTCTTGACCCCCAACCAAGCAGAGCCCTGTGATTGGTCACACACCTCCGGATGCCCCACGACAGTGTAGAAGCCGATGTATAGCAGGCCAGGTGGCCCACAGGTGTGGCTGCCCTTGTGGCCCCAGCACTGCATCGGCGGGGAGGTAGCTTCTGCCTGTTCACTCATTCAACAGACATCGGGGGCTGGGTGCCTGGCGGGGCGGGCGGGGAGGGGAGAGGAGGCCGCCTAAACCCTCGAGACCCTTTGTTCAGGCACCATGAACCCTCGCTGTCGGTGTTCCCACTCCGAGCCAGGCAGGTGCTGGAGCAAGGCCAGGCTGTGAAAGGCCTCCTGGCAAGAAAGAAATAAGAGGGCTCCTAGGTGTGGATTCTGCTCCTGGTGGGGTCTTCTGACCAATGATGTCAGAGACCCCCTGCTCACTGCCCGTGATCCACACCAGCATCAACCCATCCATATGGGGCCTCAGGCACAGCAGGACAGGGGCAGAGCTCAGATCCCCACAAGTCAGCATGGATGGAGCAGGGCGTTGAGCTGGGGTCTGGAACCCAGAGACCCACTGTGCGGGCCCCTCCCACAGGCCCTGCCCCCGCAGACCCTGCCTTCCCATAAGACCCAGGTCTGTGCCTCCAGGGGCCCTTCTTCATCACAGGTCCCCACCTCCTTAAGCCCTTCACTGGGAAAACCGAGTTTCTGTAGGTACCACATGTGTGCCCCACCTCCCCCAGTGCTCCAGGGTCTCCTCCCAGCTGGGAACCCTGCCATGTCATGAGACTGCCACTGTCTGACGTTCCCTAGTGTTCTCGACCATGCAAAGGAGGCTCTTTGGTTTCGATAGATGCTGGGACCGCTGGGGCCTTCAGCTTCCCCTCCCACCCTCTTTCCTAATGCACAGATGGCTCACATCCACGGACCGAGAGAAGACAAGACACCTGGGATGCATTTCTCCCCACATCCCAGGCAGGTCTCCCTCCACGCATCCTCTTCACCAGCCTCCCAAATGCGCAAGCGTTTCTGCTCCAACGAGATCTAGCATTCAGGGAGAAAAAAAAAAAAAACCTCACCTGCTGTAAGACCGCCCCTCAACATATCAGGACTGATGGGAGAACCAAGTTGGGCCAAACACCCCATGGGTGTGATGTCACACCAGGAAACAGTCAGTCACAGTGACAACCAGAGTAAATACCAGCACAGTTAACAAGGCTAAGTCCTACCAGATAAAGGAATACTGCAGTAAACATAGGGCTCTACCTGCAAAAAAAAAAAGGTAAAGGCAACTTGAAAAGGAATGTGGTCAGGTGAAGCTGCTGAGTTTTGGAAACAAGAGCAAACTGCAAAGATCAGAGGAACCATGTGTTGGCAAAGAAAGAATTTAGTACTTATCTGCCTTTTTTTTAATGAAAAGATTTCAGGGTACCCAAATAGCCCTGGTTGGTGAGGGAACGTTTTTTTTTTTTTTTTTTTTAAATTCATAGACAACTTTATTTATTTATTTATTTTAAGTCTTTTCCTTTTTATTTATTTATTTATTTATTTATGGCTGTGTTGGGTCTTCGTTTCTGTGCGAGGGCTTTCTCTAGTTGCGGCGAGCGGGGGCCACTCTTCATCGCGGTGCGCGGACCTCTCACTGTCGCAGCCTCTCTTGTTGTGGAGCACAGGCTCCAGACGCGCAGGCTCAGTAAATTGTGGCTCACGGGCCCAGTTGCTCCGCGGCATGTGGGATCTTCCCAGACCAGGGTTCGAACCCGTGTCCCCTGCATTGGCAGGCAGATTCTCAACCACTGCGCCACCAGGGAAGCCCCGAGGGAACGTTTTTTATAGAAGAATTCCACAAATGTATTCAGAAGGAACAATTAGAAAGGTACCATGTTACAACTCTGGATGCCATACTCGACTCAGACAGTGGTCATCAATGGTTCAAATGGTCAGAAGGACGGACAAACGGATGCCAGGGCATGAGGATCTATCTCCCCCACGTTCATGCCCACTGCAATGAGACTTGACATGATAGACTCCTGCCACAATGCCATGCAAAGGGCAACACTATGTAGCATTCTTGCCCGGAGAGCATGAACTCCCATGAAGTTGTCTAAGCTAAATTCCAGTTTAGAGGAAATACTAGGAGTTGAGGAACTAGTTAAATGACACGAAGAGGAAGCAAACAGGGAAGTCTTGAAAATAAGACATTCTACAGACAGCTCACCAAGATTCTGCAACAAGCCAATGGCTTTTTAAAAAGGTGGGTGGGGGGGCTTCCCTGGTGGCGCAGTGGTTGAGAGTCTGCCTGCCAATGCAGGGGACACGGGTTCGAGCCCTGGTCTGGGAAGATCCCACATGCCGCGGAGCAACTAGGCCCGTGAGCCACAATTTACTGAGCCTGCGCGTCTGGAGCCTGTGCTCCGCAACAAGAGAGGCCACGACAGTGAGAGGTCCGCGCACCGCGATGAAGAGTGGCCCCCACTTGCCGCAACTAGAGAAAGCCCTCGCACAGAAACGAAGACCCAACACAGCCATAAGTAAATAAATAAATAAACCCAAAAGTTAAAAAAAAAAAAAAAAAAAAAAGGTGGGCGGGGGAAGAGGCTCTGCTTTAGATTAAAGAGGCTTTAAGAACAATACAAACTAAATGCCACATGTGGATTTAATTTGGTTACCAATTTTACAAACCAACTGCAAAAAGGCATTTTCAAGACAATTAAGGAAAATGACATGTGTACTGGATGTTAAATGATAGCAAGGAATTGCTGTTATCTTGTTAAGTGTGCTAATAACCATATGGTTTTGTTTGAAAATGGCCTTGTTTGTTTTAGAGATCCATACTGGAGTATATAGGAACCAATTACTGAGGTCAGGGATTTGATGTAAATACTTCAGTCAAAAGGAAAAAGAATAACAGGAAAAAAAAAGAAAAGAGGGAGGGAGGGAGTAAGAAAGAAAAATGAGTAAGTGAAGCAAGCTGGTAAAATCTTAACTGCTGAATCTGGGTAATGAGAATATGGGGGTTCATGATTCTATTCTCTTTACCTTCCAGTGCGTTTGAAAATTTGCATAATAACAGTTAAATTTAAAACACAGTATCATCACATGAATATACAGTCAGAGCAATGAAGCCAACAAGAAAGTCTAGAAATAACCCCAAACACATATGGCAGCTCAGTATATGATAAAGGTGATATTTCAAATCAGTGAAAAAAAGGTAATTATAAGTGGCTTTGGACAAATGGGTGGCCATCTGGAAAAAAATTAAGTTGGAGTCCAGCAGATGGATCAAATATTCACATTTGAAAAAAATGAAACCGTAAGCCTATGAGAACATATGAGAATTTCTTTATACTTTCACAGAAGAGAAGGCCTTTCTGTTACTTTGAATCCCATGAAAGTACTGGTAGGCAACCATTTTTGCCTACAGAAATAGTAATTTCACATAATTTCATGTATGTTACAAAACCCCAAAACCATTTCTAAAATGATGGTTCTGGCTGCATACATTTTTAAAATTTTGCGTGTCAAAATCGTAACAAACAAAGTGAAAACACAATAAGTTGGGGAAAAGATTTGCAACTCATACTCCAAAGTATCAGTTTCCTCAATATATAACTTCTATGAATCAGTAAGAAAAATGCCACCAACCCAACAGATATACTATGTTAATAATTCAAACACCAGTTTGCCAAAAAAGAGAATACAGGTGGCTCTTATATATATGAAAATATGCTCAATCTCATTCATAGTAAGAGAAATGCTAACGAAAATTGCAACGAGATACCATTTCTCACCTATCAGGTCGGCAAAGTTAAGGGGGTGAAAAAACAGGTGCTCACATACATTGCCAACAGAAGTATAAATAGGTATGGCTGTGGAGGACAGTTTGGCAAAATCTATCAAAATTATAAATGCACCTCCATTTCACCCTGCTATTTTATTTCTAGGGCTTTATCTTACAAATATGCTCACACTTGAGCAAAAGGATACGTGTGCAAGGGTCCTCACAGCAGCATTGCGTAGAAAAGGAGAGTGGACGCAGTCTGAACGGCCACCTTGCAGTACCTGGATGGGTGAGTTATCATACACACATCCATTGTGGGAAGACCGCACAGGCGTTAAAAGCAGCAAGGCCACTCTACACACACTGAGATAGGAGCTCCAAGATGCACCGGGAAGGGAAGCCAAGCTAGGCACAGGCCCGTGGCCGCCAAGTGCATGATAAGAACTAATGCACTGCTGGTGTGTAGGGACCAGAAATGTGGGCGGACACTCAGGAAACAGATAACAACAGGGCCTCAGCTGGGAGGAGCCAAGAGCTGGCCAGGGTTGGGAGGAGACACGCTCCACGTGGACCCTTTTTCCTTTTTTTTTTTTTTTTGCCGTGAGACATGCGGGATCTTAGTTCCCTGAGCAGGGATCGAACCCGTGCCCCCTGCAGTGGAAGCGCGGAGTCCTAACCACTGGGCCGCCAGAGAAGTCCCCCCTACACACCCACACACCCACCCCAACCCCTCCCCCAACGGTTTTACTTCTTGAACGCCATTACAATACCAGCATTTGTAAATTGAGGAGGGAGAAGGGAATCCTAGGGAAAGAAGAGCCGAGAGAGTCCCCACCCACGTGGCCACGTGCAGGCCATGCCTCTCTTGGCTTCCCAGAGCATCCACACTCAACAGGACTCCACCGATCTCTCCTCCTTCCCCCAAGCAGGCGCCCCGAGCAAGCCCCCAAGCCAGGCTCTCTCCTGGAGGTGGCGCAGGGCTGTCGCGCTGGGGCTGGGACACGGCTGGTGTGGCGGGCCAGCTGCCCCTCTGCCGGAGCCATCCACATGTGGACGCACGTGAGCCATGGAGGTGGCATGAGGCCCCAGTCAAAGCCACAAGTCCCCTGGCTCACCCCAGGGTGACATGTCATCAGTGGTCCACAGTCACTGTCTGCCCTGGACTGTGCCCCCCCCGAGCCCCCCGCTTCCTTGGCATTCCCGGGTATGCCGGTGCGTGTCCATCTCAGGGTCTGGGACTAGCTGTTCCCTCTGCAGGGAGCCCCCGGCCTCCAGACGTCCACGGGGCTTCCTTCTCCCTGCTCCCTTCGGGGCCTTCCCAGTTAGGCTGCCCTAGTCACTCTACTCTGAATGGAAGACCCCGGCGCTTCCTCCGCCTCCCCCAGTCGACCTCTAATTCCCTGTTCTGCCTTTCTCTATCTATTTTCAGATTTTTCTGCACTCCCCAAACCTGGGCCAGGCCTGGCGCACAGAGGCCTGTCCGCCCCTGAGCCACCTAGGGACCTGAGTTCTGGACTCCCTGCTCCAGTCAACCCGTTACCGAAAGATGGGGAAACAGAGCAGCAGTTTAGCTCAATTCAACTCAGGATCATCTGAGTAGGTGGTGGTGTCTAACCCTGAGAGGGGGGACTCATGGGGGGAGGTGCCCACTGCTGGCACTGCCAAATGAGCCTGCCCTGTCAGGAGGCCCGAGGTGATGGGCAGGGGCAGGGAGAGACACCCTCCTAAAAAGAACGAAATCACAACCATCTGCAGCAACATGGATGGACCTAGAGATTGTCATACTGAGCGAAGTAAGTCAGAGACAAATATCATATGATATCGCTTATTTGTGGAATCTAAAAAAAATGGTACAAATGACCCTATTTACAAAACAGAAATCGAGTCACAGATGTAGAGAAGAAACTTACGGTTACCAAGGGGGACATGGGGGGGAGGGATAAATTGGGAGATTGGGATTGACATATGCACACTACTATGTATAAAACAGATAACTAATAAGGACCTACTGTATGGCACAGGGAACTCTACTCAATACTCTGTAATGACCTATATGGAAAAGGAATCTAAAAAAGAGTGGCTATATGTATATGTGTAAGTGATTCACTTTGCTGTACAGCAGAAATTAACACAACATGGTAAATCAACTCTACTCCAGTAAAAATTAATTTAAAAAAAAGGACACCCTCCTGCTGGGGCAGCCTGAGGGCTGAGGTCAGGCTCAGTCGGGGCTTTCCCTGCCCTTGCCCTGCCCTCATACTCATGGCCAGCCTGGTGCCCGTTACCCTCAGCTCCACGGGGGGACAGCCCACCCAGGAAGCCACCTGCCACACCGTGTCTGATGCCACAGGTGCGTGTGCATGTCCTGGGGCGAGGCTCTGGCCACACCAGGTGCCAGAGGCAGGCTGCAGAGGGAGGCCTGGGCTGAGTCCAGGCTGGAGAAGGCGGCCTGGGGAGTGACACAGGCCACTTTGGGCACGCGGGCCACTGCGTCCCTGCAACCCCACTCTGCCTCCACCTCATGGGGCCACAGATGCTTCGCTGGGAAGGGGCTCGGAGCCCCCGCCCTCGATCTAATTATGTGCCGTGTTGAGAGGCAGAGCCTTGGGCCTGGGCTTCAGACAGGCCTGGGCTCCAAATCTCCCTCTGCAACCTCTTAGCCAGTGACCTTGAATAAAAAAGAAGTGACCCTGTCTGTCACCCCCAATGGATCAGTCTCTGTCCTCCCGGCCCTGCCCCCTGCCCTCAGAGGGGGTCCTGGCTCCTCCACCATCTAGAACCTTGGAGACTGACGTGGCATCACACGCCCTGGACCCTTCTATGCAAAATGTTGCTGACGCTGCCAGTCTGTGAAAACTGGAGCGGCCCTTCCCAGCATCACGGGGAGCGCTTTGGAGCCTAGTTAGTGCACCCAGGTCCACCCACCGTCAGGCTGTGCTCAGGCATCCCACCCTCCCAGGCCAGGTGGCTGCATGCTGCCAGGAGGGCCTTCCCCAAGGCTGCTCCCGGGCCCGGGCCTGGGGCGCTCTTAGATGCGTGTTTTACTGCAGCCAAGCAAACCGAGGCAGGCAGCCCCTGAGGGGGTATAGGGCCCTCCCTGGACCATGCCTGAGAGCCAGGAGCGCCATTCGGAGCACACGGGAAGAAAAGTTCAGAGAAGTTCAGGGAAGGGGAGAACGGCACGGTTTGGGCAGGCCAGCGGGGCAGACGGCAGGGAGCCACGGAGGGGCCCAGTGGGGGTGGGCGGGCTACCAGGCAGAGGCCAGGCCCACAGCCCACCTGTGTGCCAGCCACACCCCCACTCGACCCTCACGTCTGCCCGCTCGGCTCAGCCTCTCACGCCTCCTCAGGTCAGTCCCGTGTGCAGCCACCCCTGAGCTGGGCTGCAGGAAGCCAGGAGGAGCTCATGGGCCCTCCTGCTGCAGGCCATACCCGAGGGCAGACCCCAGGGAGCCAACCAGCCTGGGGCAGGACAGCTGCGGGTGGGTGATGAGACAATGGATGGGGCTGGAATGCAGGCCCCAGACCCCAGGCCAGGGCTCTTCACCCCACACTGCCCTCACTGGCCTGGCACCAGGACCCTCTCTAGAGGCTGGTGGGCTCTGGACGGCCCTTGGTCTAGGGTTCTCCCACCCCTGGCCTGCCCAGCATCCTGCCATTGAGCCCAGGCTGACGACCATGATTGTCAGTTCTTCTCTGGACAAGCTGACAGAGACCCTCCACGCACCCGCACAGCCCTCAGTCCTGGGCCCCACGGTGAGCAGCACAGGGCAGGAGACTCGGACGCAGGCAGATGCACCCCAGGAAGATGAGGCACCGCGGCAAGGAGGCCAGTGATCTGTGAGCCAGGCCACAGGACGCATGGGCAGAAGCAGGCTGGACCTGAGGCTGCATCCCAAGCCCCCCAAGGACCACTGGGAGACGCTGGGAGAAGCAGGCAGCTTCTTGCCTGGGGGCAGCAACAGTGGCACTGAGGAGGGGGCTGCTGCTGGGCCCACCCAGACTGCTAGGACCTCCTACCAGCCTGGGGCACCTTCCCCTAGGGCGGCCAGCACTGGGCCATTCACACCTGCAACACCTCCACAGCAATGGAGGGGTCAAGGGCAGAGCCCACTCCCTGCCTCCCAGTGAGACAAGCTTGTGGTGCAGTCTACACTCCAGAGTCCCCCATGTGGTTAGGCTGAGGTGAGACTGCTTGAAATTACACTTCTGTCGCACCGGTCAGAATGGCCATCATCAAAAAGTCTACAAACAATAAATGCTGGAGAGGGTGTGGAGAAAAGGTAACCCTCTTACACTGCTGGTGGGAATGTAAACTGGTACGGCCACTATGGAGAACAGCATGGAGGTTCCTTAAAAAAACTGAAAATAAAACTACCATGTGATCCAGCATATATGTGTAGAAAATCATAATTCGAAAAGATACATGCACCCCACTGTTCACTGCAGCACTATTTACAAGAGCCAAGACATGGAAGCAACCTAAGTGTCCGTCGACAGATGAATAGATAAAGAAGATGTGGTATATATATACAATGGAATATTACTCAGCCATAAAAAAAAATAATGCCATTTGCAGCAACATGGATGGGCCTAGAGATTACCATACGAAGTGAAGTAAGTCAAAGACAAATATCCTATGATATCACTCATATGTGGAATCTAATTTTTTAAAAATACAAATGAACTTATTTACAAAACAGAAACAGACTTACAGATATCGAAAACAAACTTGTGGTTACCAAAGGGGAAACGTGGCAGGGAGGGATAAATCAGGAGCTTGGGATGAACATACACACACCACTATACATAAGATAGATAACCAACAAGGACCTACTGTATAGCACAGGGAACTCTACTCAATACTCTCTAGTAACCTACATGAGAAAAGAATCTAAAAAAGAATGAATATATGTACATGTATAACTGAATCACTTTGCTGTACACCTGAAACTAACACAACATTGTAAATCAACTATACTCCAATAAAATTAAAATATAAAAAGAAATAATTTTTAAAAATTAAAATTAAAAAGAAAGAAACTGCACTTTGGTGAAATTGCCTCTCCCCTTTCCTACCTGCTTGCCCACCTCCTTACACTTCTGAGAGCACACCCTCGACATCCCACGCATCAGAATTCCCATTTCAGGCTCTGCATTTGGGGAACCCGATCTAAGCCACGTCTTTCAAAAGCGTGTGTGCGATGACCTAGAGGGGTGGGATAGGGAGGATGGGAGGGAGGCTCAAGAGGGAGAGGATGTGGGGACATGTGTACGCATATGGCTGATTCGCTTTGCTGTGCAACAGAAACTAACACGGTATTGTGAAGCAATTATACTCCAGTAAAGATCTGTTAACAAAAAAAAAGTGTGTGTGAGGGACTTCCCTGGTGGTCCAGTGGGTAAGACTCCGTGCTCCCAATGCAGGGGGCCTGGGTTCGATCCCTGGTTGGGGAACTAGATCCCACGTGCCGCAACGAAGATCCCAAGTGCCTCAACTAAGACCCGGCGCAGCCTAAATAAATAAATTTTTTTTTTTTTTTAAGTGTGTGTGAGATGAGTGGACTTGGGCAAAGTACTTAGAAGAGTGGCTGGCACGCGGGGAGCTAGTTACGCCCACTACAAGTCCCTGGAGTTCTACAGCCGAGAGGAAGAGGCATCTCAACCGCCCCAGGAGGTGGAGAAGCTCCTGCTGGGAGCTCTGTCCAAGCTGAGACCTGAGGTGTGAGTGTGAGATCAGGGAAGCACAGGGGAGGAGGGGAGGTCACAGTCAAAGTCAGCAAAGGGAGCGAGAGCCAGCTCAGGGCCTGCACACAGGGAGAGGGCAGCAGGAAGGGCACAGGAAGATGAAGGGAGGCACAAAAGAAGCACGTCACCTTCTCTCCGAAGTGCTCCTTGGCACAGAGGGAAGACCTGGGTTCAAGTTCTGCCTTTGCCTCTCTCTCCAGACCCAAGAGGCTCATGAGCAAAATTGGTATAATGATGCCAGCATCCAAAAAAGAAAAAAGGTTTACGGCGTTAAATTAAGTCAGGTGTTAGTGAAATGCACGGCAGAGTCCTTGGGACAGAGGGCTGGTCAGGGTCCCCTCCCTGGTGCCGGCATGTGAATGTGCGCACACACACACACACGGAGTCCACACGCACACGCAGCGTGCCAAGATCCTGAGCACGGACAGGGTGGTCCAGGGCTCTGGCCTCCGCCGCGCTGCCCGCTGTCCCATCCTCTCTCCGCTCTGCAACCTTGGGCCTTTCCCTGCACTGGTCCTTCCTTTTTTTCCCCTAACAGCACCCCAATAACCTCATAGAACAGCATCTCTTCAAAGTCTCAGCCCAAACTCAGACACGCCTGGTGTCCTCCCCTCCAGGGCTGGGAATGGCTATCACCTGTGAATGGTGGCTGTGACCAGAGAGTGTGCTTTAAAAGTCCTGGTCTCAGGGCTTCCCTGGCGGCGCAGCGGTTAAGAATCCTCCTGCCAATGCAGAGGACACGGGTTCGGGCCCTGATCCCGGAAGACCCCACATGCCGCGGAGCAACTAAGCCCACGCACCACAACTACTGAGCCTGCGCTCTACAGCCCGTGAGCCACAACTACTGAGCCCGTGCACCACAACTATTGAGGCTGCGCTCCACAGCCCACGAGCCACAACTACTGAAGCCCGCACGCCACAACTACTGAGCCTGTGCTCTAGAGCCCGCAAGCCACAACTACTGGAGCCTGTGAGCCTAGAGCCCATGCTCTGCAACAAGAGAAGCCACCGCAATAAGAAGCCCGTGCACCACAACGAAGAGTAGCCCCCGCTCGCCACAACTAGAGAAAGCCCGTGCACAGCAACGAAGACCCAATGCAGCCAAAAATAAATAAATAAATAAAATTTATACAAAATTTTTAAAAAAGTCCTGGTCTCTGCACTGGGGGCAGGGCAGCGCCCCCAGACCCAGCCTGGCCTGACTGCAAGGAAAAGCCAGGGGATCCTGCATCTCCCCCAGGCACCCCTGCAGTCACAGGAGGCCTGGCCACCGCTCCCTGCCTCTAACCCCTTTCCAAGGCACCCACTGCCTGGCCCCTTTCCCACCAGCTGGGGCCGAGGAGGAGGTACCTGGACCCGGACGCCTCAAAGAATGTGGACTATCCAGACAAGGTCAGCTGGTGACACATCTGCGGTGCTGTGCGCACGAAGGCTGTGTCCCACAAGTGTCCCTCATTATGTTTCTATCATTTCATTTCAGTATCATCTCATTTCCATTATGATTTCTCCTTGGATTCACTAAGTATTTATACACGTGTTTTAAATTTTCCAAATACTAGAATTTTTAGAGTTATGTTTTGTTATTAATTTCTATCAGAGCTGTGTTGTAGGCAGAAAACACGGTCTGAATCACCTGGTGCCTCTGATATTCCTTGAGGCGTTTTGACGGCCAGTTTGCAGGCAATTTTCATGAATGTTCCCATCGTTAACGGCATGGCTCTGCAAGCACCCTGGAGCTCAGGAGCCCTCCATCCTGGGGCGGACCAGGTACTGCGGGAGGCTCTGCCCCACGCGAGACACCCACTCTTGGAAGCGATTCTGGCCTTTCGCAGAGGAATAGCTCAGACCCTGGCCAGCCCTGCTCACCGTCAAGCCTCCCTCCGTAGTCCTGGAGAGCCCCCTGACCCAGCAGCGAGGGACCAGGGCCCAGGTGCTCACAGGTCACCCCAGAGACTGGCAGACTGCTCACGCTGGTAGGGGTGGGCTACCCTCCCAGGCCCGAGGACGGAGGGGCGCAGAGCATGGAGGACTCTTCCCATGGTAGGGCTGAGCAAGAAGGGCCCTGGCCTGCCATGGGCGGTGTGGACAGGACGTGGGCTCTTCCAGGGGCAGCCTTGATGCTCTCCTGTTCCTGGCCTCATCCGCCCAGCTGGGGCCACCCACCGCTAATTACTGCAATAAAACCAATAACTGACGCAGCCTCCTGCCTGCTCCGAGTGACTGACTCAGGAAAGCTGCGGAGGCTCCCCTCGGAACTCCACGAGCTCCTTCTCTATGAGCCTCTAACCCCATCCAACCCTAATCCCTCCAGCCTCATCCCCGAGCTGGCCCACACGGCCAGCTCTCGCCCTCCCTCACTCTCCCCCAGCTCTGAGGGCAGAGTCCTGGATCCCAGGGCCAACCGCCCGTCCCCAGTCGGCACGGCCTGGGCTGCGTGTCATTACCGCGTTTAATCGAAGCCCTAACCTCAGAGGAGGAACGGAACCCGGACAGGCCTTGTTCAGAGTCCACAACCGAAACGGGCTTGGGCACCGACCCAGTCTCCGGGGAAGTCCTAGGCAAGAGAAGCCTGGGCCTCTGAGCCTGGATTTCCGCAGTGACAAAACGGGGCTCCTCACCCTGGGAAGTGCCTGGTGCCAGGGCTGGGCACACCCCCGTGAGCCAGCTGCGGCTGGGATCCAGGCCACACGCAGATGGAATTGAGGCTCCGTGACAGTCACATGGCGAGGGTCTGGGTACCAGAGGCCCAGAGAGCCCTGGGGGCAGAGGGGTCCACGCAACCTGGGCAGCCTCGGTGCGGGTGTGGAAACAGGCTCTGCTCGTAAACCCGTCAGAACGCACGCCCTCGCCCAGCCCCCTCGGTTTCTGGGTGAGCCAGCCTCCTCCACGGAAGCTACTCTTTGTTAACAGTGTTGCCATGACAACCAGATCCAGGGAGAACTCTCTCTTCAAGGTAGAGTCTGAGGGTGACACTTGGAGAAACGGAAGTGGTGGTGACAACGGGCGAGGGACTGTCCTCCCGGGCCCACCCCCCCCTTGCCTGTCCCAGAGCTTGTGGGTCTGCTCCCCTCTCCTCTCCCCGAAAGGGGACGGCAACGTGGCTGAGGCCAGGAGCCTCCCACCCACCGACACGCAGGTTCCCAGACACAGACCTGCGCTCTCCGCCCGCCGCGCACAGACTTTCACACACATCCCACGAACGTTGCTGAGTCCCCCAGCACAGCCAGCCTCGCAGAGCTGGCGGTCCATCTGGGGCCGACAGGCCAGGTATAGACCTGACCCCGAGGATCACAGACAGACAATTACACGGTATGCCCAGGGCACCCCGCAGAGCACACCTGTGCAGGAAGGCACCCTAAGGAAGGCTGGGAGCTGACCAGGTGGGGAGAGGCCGTCCTGCTTGGGAGCAGGAGGCTCGAGCATTTTTACAAAGAGAAGGTTAAAGGTCACCGGGATGCGCTGTGGGGCAGGCACTACAGGGGAAGCAGGCCGGGGGGGGGGGCAGGGGGAGGGGGAAGGGTGGGGTCAGACGAGCCGAAGGCTCAATCAATCAAGGGCTGACCTGGCAGAGGTACAGGGGAGGCCCTGGTTGTCCCACCTGCTCAGAGCGGGGACTGGGCAGGGGAGGCTCAGGGGTTCGATGACAGTGGACAGGCTGCCTGTGGACACCTGGGAGGCAGCCAGCAGGCCTGGGCTCAGATGCTGCTGGGACAAGCTAGGGTGGGATCAGCACCAAGGAGGGAACTGCAGCCACGTCTGGGGAGGAGAGGATGGGGGCCCAGGTCTTACGGAAGGGGAACACTGAGTGCCCCAGGAGAGGAGGGGGCGCCCGCAGGACGGTCTGCAGGGGGGCCGGAGGACACGGAGGCACAGGGGTGGCCCGCAGAGCCCGGGGGACCACGGCCGGGGAGCAGTGCCAGAGGCACCCGAGGGCCTCTGAAGCCTGTTTGCCTGGAGTGAGGGGCGTACAGATGGGAGTGGGCTGGGCTGAGTGGGAAGTGCTGGTATGCAGTGAGCAAGCAGAGAACACCCTTCACAGTCAGCCCGAGCAGGGGAGGAGAGCAGGGTGCAAAAGAGCTGGAGGGGGAGACAGCTGAGGAAGGTTTGTCGTTGTGTTTGAGCTGGGAGAAGCTGTAGGCAAGTGACTTCACCTCTGAGGCCATCAGCTGTCAACTAGGGCAGCAGCACCGCACCTGGGGGGAGCTGGCGCAGGAGCTGGAGGAGTGGGAACGAAGCGCCCCCTGAGTTCTCAACGCCGCACCTACGGGGCAGGCTCCCTGCCTGGGGGGGCTCACCGCGTGTGTCCCCCAGGAGAAATGGGGTGCTCTCCTCTGAAAAGCTGGGACCCTCACCAAGGCCCAGGCCCCTCCTTCCTGAGCTGGTGCTCGCCCATCGCTCCCCAAACTCACCGCACTCCGCGGAGAACCCCAGAGCCCGCTCAGAAGGACCACGGCACGCCCCGAGCTCCTGCCGCTACCCCGGGCAGCACACGTCCGCAGCCTGCCCCCAACCCTCCCCGCCCAGTGCAGGGACTCGTGGCGGCCAGGGGGACAAGAGGCTCTTTTCTCCTGTGCTATGTCCACGTCCCGGCACCAGTGCACTGACCCTGAGGAGCTTCCCTGTTACGTAAGTGAGATGGGGAGAAGCTTCCAGGGCAGGACCACTGGGTGTTGCCCTGAATCCTACTCAAGGCACCTGTGGGGTTCTAAGGACATGCTTTTGCAGACAAGAGCGTTCAGACACACCTGAAGCCATCTGACTGCCTGAGGCAGGGTCAGCGACAGGCAGCACTCACACCCCCGCCCCTCCCTGGCCCTGGTAGGCATCGGTGTGGACCCTAATGATTTCATACTCTTGACCAGACACCTCTCTCCAGCCTCCTTCCAGGGCCTGAGACCCGTCCCAAAAGGCGAATCCCCAAGGCCCTCCCTGCCTCCAGCACCTGGCCTCTGTCCCTCCCATACTCGGCACAGGCCTGGACATGGCGAGGCTTTCAACTTTCCCTTCCACGGTTCCTGCCATGCCACAGCCATGCTGATGTCTGCTGACCTTCCCAAACCCCGCTCCAGAGTTGTTAGACCGGGACTTCCCGGTGTCCCCACTGCAGGGACATTCTGAATGGATCAGTAGCAGCCAGCTCACTCTGTGCCAGCCCAGGGCACCCTTGTGTTCACTCTCTCTCTCGCACACACACAGCCCCAGGCTCTGTGCCCAGAAAGAGGTAAGAAAGGCACATAGTCTTAAAAGAGGGCAGAGTGTCCTCCCCAGACCCCAACAGATCAGGGCGCCCTGACATGTGGCCAGTGGGTGTCAGAGGTCCGCCTCGTCTCCCACGGCCAAGGGCCTGGCAGCTTCCCCACCGATGCCACCCTGTGATGCCGGGCCTCCCTCCCGTCCTCCCTGCTTCCCTCCTCAGATTCCGCCTAGAAGACGCGTTGCTAAGTAAACACTCATCTCAGGAGGGAGGTGGGCAGGCGAGGGCAAAGGGATGAGAGGCAGCCTGCGGTGGGTGGGAGCTACAGGAAGCAGATCTCTGCTCAGCATTTGGAAGCTCTGAGAGTAAAAACAGCCAGAGCGGACCAGGGCTGAAGCAGATGGCCTCGGGAGGGAAGAGGGAGGGAGGAGACGTCCCAGCAGGGGGCAGTAGGAGGGCCCGCTGGCACTGAGTCAAGACCACCTGGACAGGCCCTGCCTGGCATCTCTGTCCCTCTCCTCCACTGTGGCCCTGGCACCCACCCCCAGCAGGTCCTGTGGGGAGGCCCGGGGGGCCCTCTTCTGGGGTAGGGCCATGCAGCAAAGTGCAGCCTACACCCACCCACCCCAGCCCCAGCCCCAGCTCCTGACGGCGGCGTGTGGACCTCACAGCCCCCGCTCCTAGCCCTGAACCTTCACTTGGCCTATTTGACAAATCTGGTTTTGCAACATGCGGCTTGAGCACAGGGTTCTGTGGTTAAAAACCAAAGATCAACCAAAGCTATTCCAGTCCTGCCCGTTTGGCCCATTATTCACAGATGAGGAAACAGGTGGGCTCAGGGGCCCTCAGGCTACTCCTGATCATCCCAGCCTCTAACTGCTCTCCTCTGGAGGACCCAGGAGACGGACTAAGGGCTCTGTCCCTCGTCTGGCCAGCTGCAGGGGGGCCACTTGGGCTGGGGATGCCCTTCCCCCTCAGCCTGGGCCCACCAGCCCCTGGCCTCACTCGGGTCGACCCAGCACAAACGCTGGTGGTGCCGGTATTTCTCCCTCCTCCCCCTCCCCCTCCCCCTCCTGCGGTTGCTAAGTTACACCAAAAAACCCCTCTGCTCTGTGTGAACTGTTCCATTTCCACGATTTGCCAGGTGGAAGGAAGCCATCAGGCTGGCAGTTCAAGGATGCCTCCCAGAGAAAAACAAACTTGTTGTCTGGCTCTCTGGCCCCCATGGCATACCTGGGGACAGGGACACCTGCTGTGCTCCCAAACGTGGGAGCCATGTGCTGGAGCGCACAGCCGCCCTGGAAGGGTGTCAGCATGTGGGCCCACACTGCTCGCTCTTCTCAGGGGTAGGGCTTGCAGATTCTGCTCCTAACCCCACCCAGGCCCATGACCCCAGAGGGCTGCTGGTCACTCTGACACATGTCCTTAAGAACAAAGAAAGGCTGGAGGGGCAGAAAACCTACCCCCGTGCCCCAAGCCAAGCCCTCCACTTCCCTCCACTCTGAATCCCCTCCTCCTATTCTGGGTTGGGGTCCTGAGGTTCCATTGCAAAGTGTTCCTGGATGTCAGCGGAAATGCCCTCATAAGTCACTGAAACCATGGTGTCATTCTACAGATAGGGAAACCGAGTCTCGGAGGAGCCTGCAGCCTGCCCACAGCTCAAAAGTCAAGACCTGTGGCCTCCCTACTCCCTAGTTTTCTGCTCACAACAGGAGCTGCTGCTTTGCTCTCTGCCCTCCTATCTGGGCAGGGAAGGGCCTGGACCCAGGCTAGGCTGGGCTGGGCCAGACTGTGTCCAGAGGGAGGTGGGAGACCCCTGAGGGGCAGACCAGACCACTGCCTCTGCGAGTTACCCCTGCATGCCAGCCGGACTCTGCACGTCCTGGGCTCCCAGGGCAGGTGGCCATCTGGGCCCTTCCATTGCTCAGGAGGGTGGGAGAAGCATGACAGCAGTGGGGAGGGTGAACCTGACGGGGCTCCCGTTTCCAAGCAGGGAAGAAGGGTGCTCCATCCACTACCACATCTCAGCCCCAGGCCGCTCCCAAGAGGCAGGCAGCCTCCCTGTAAATATCCACCAGTTCCAGCGCTCAGAAGCAGCTAGAGATGCAGGGGGCAAGGGGCCTGCTGCTCGTCTCCCCCCTCACATGCGCAGACCAGAACTAGCTGCACCTGCCCCAGGCTCTGTTTCCAGCAGGGAGGGCCCGGGGCAGAGAGAGCACGGTCCTTCAAATGACCCTTGCCCACGGTGCAGACAAGGACATCTCGCCCTGGCCCTGGCCGGCTCCCCTCAAATGCTGAGCTCACGCCCCAATTCCTCGCCACACAGCAAGGGCGTGAGATGCCACCTCGGGGCCCAGAATGCAGACAAGCAAATGGAAACTTCCAACTGCGCAGCCCTAGCGCCTCAGATTTCCCAGCCCCCCTCCTCCACACCAGACCCGGGGCAGGGGACACGCCGGCGGGTGTCCACGCCAGCCTGCCGAGTGCGCTCCCGCCACGCCCAGGCTGAGACCACCCGCTGCCCCGCAGGGCCTGGGGACTGGGAGGTCCTGACACTGTCCAGCCCGAGGCGGAGTTCTGGGCAACTCCGCACTGGGCTCCCGCACGCCCTCTTCCAAGCGCGCCCCACGACCCGCGCCGGGAGCCCGCGCCCCGGCCCCACGACGGCCGCGCCAGGCGGGACCCTGGGCCCGCGTACGCCCCGCCCTGCCCGCGCCGGCGAGCGGAGGGGACGGCCCGCAAGAGGGAGGGAGGGACGGACAGAGGGACTGAGGACCGGCGGCCGCTGCCTACCTCGGTCCGGGCCAGCGTAGCTCCCGCGCAGCCCTTGCGCCGCAGTCCGGCCCACAGCAGCGCGCGGCCGGCGCCGGCGGCGGCTCATGCTCTGCACCCGGGCCCGCGGCACCCGCCCACCCGCGGCCGCCCCCGCGCTGCGCCAGCTGCGGGCAGAGCGGCTCCCTCCGCAGCCGGCGCCGGGGAGCGCGAGCGAGCGAACGCGGAGCGAGCACGGAACGGGCACGGATCGGGCACGAAGCGGGCGGGCGCGAGAGCGCGTGGAGCGGGCGGGCGCGGGGCGAGGGTGCGGGGCGGGCGCCGAGAGAGGGAGGGCGCGGGGTGAGGAAGGGCGCAGGGCGGGCGCGTGGAGAGCGAAAGTGCAGGACGAAGGCGCAAGGACAGGTAGAACGCGTGTCCAGGGCGCAGGGCGCCGGGCGGGGGCAGGGGTTGGGGGCGAAGAGGGAGGGCGCGGGGAGAGACGGGGCCAGCCTTTCATTTTAAAAAGGATAAGGCAACAAACACCCCAAAAGGTGACGTGGCCGCCTCTTGTAAAAGACCGTTTGGGGATTCTCAGAGAGCTGCCCAAATTTTTATCATCCGCATCCGACAGTGAAAGCGCTTCCGTGGGCAAACCTGGTCTCTTCGGTTATTCCCTTCAACCATCACAACCACGCTATATGGTTGGTGTTGGTTTTGTCGCCACTGGGCAGATGAGTAAACATATACACGGTCAGGGAAGCGAAGTGACCCTGCAGGATCTCAGAGCTGGTAAGTGGCAGAGCGAGAGTCCCAAACCATCTTGAGATTCCATAGTCCCCATTTTTCCAAAACCACTAAGAGGATGATGATCCAGGTCTTCTGGCTCCCAGAGAAGCCTCCTGTCTCTCTGAAGGGATATCCCTGTTCTCTGGCAACAACCAGAGGGTGGGGGAGGAGGGGGGTCAGGAGGGACTCAGACTCAGGTGAATATGGAAGAGGTCTGGGGCAAGGAAGGGGCGGAGGGGTCTGGGTGAAGGAATGGGAAGGTGCCCCTTAACACGGCTTGGAGAAGCTGAGGACTTTTTTTTTTTTTTTTTTTTAAGTCATAAGCAAATGGCTGTATTTTTTCTTTTTTTTTTTTTTAATTTATTTATTTAGTTATTTTTGGCTGTGTTGGGTCTTTGTTTCTGTGCGAGGGCTTTCTCTAGCTGCGTTGAGCGGGGGCCACTCTTCATCGCGGTGCGCGGGCCTCTCACTAGCGTGGCCTCTCTTGTTGCGGAGCACAGGCTCCAGACGCGCAGGCTCAGTAGTTGTGGCTCACGGGCCCAGTTGCTCCGCGGCATGTGGGATCTTCCCAGACCAGGGCTTGAACCCGTGTCCCCTGCATTGGCAGGCAGACTCTCAACCACTGCGCCACCAGGGAAGCCCCTGAGGACCTTTTTTATTCATTCATTCAGTACGTGTTTATTGAGCACCTACTGTGCCATTCTGGGCACTGGGGTACAGGTGTGAATGTCCCTGTCTGGTTGAAATTTGCATTTTTTGGGGGGGTACATGTTCATGCAGTCAAAACATGAGGGCGGGGGTTGGTGGGGTTTTTTAAAATATTTATTTATTTATTTTGGCTGCTCCAGGTCTTAGTTGGGGCACAGGGGATCTTCGTTGCGGCATGCAGGCTCTTAGTTGTGGCATGCATGCAGGATCTAGTTCCCTGACCAGGGATCAAACCCGGGCCCCCTGCATTGGGAGCACAGAGTCTTACCCACTGGACCAGCAGGGAAGTCCCCTGAAGTTTGCATTTTTGAGGGAAGCAGGCAGTAAATAAAAACACGAGTAAATATTTCATATGTCAGATGATGCAGATGCTCTGGAGAAAAGCATGGCAGGGAGAGGGCACAGGAGTGCAATTTATGGAGTTATTTTGACTTTGGTCAGGGAAGTCTTCCCTGAAAGGGTGACATTTGAGCAAAGACCTAACTGACGCAAGCCATGCTGAATCTGAAAGATGAACATTTGATGCAAAGGGAACAGGAAGTGCAAAGGCCCTGAGATGGGAGTATGCCTTGGTCATGGGCAAGCAACAAGGAGGAGGTCAGAGTGGTATGAAAATGAATGAGAGTGTGGTGGAGAGTGAGATTCCAGGGGGTGCCAGGGCGACCAGATCAGGAAGAGCCTGGTTGGCCATCTGCCCATTGTGACTTTGACTCAGAGGGAGCAACAAAAGCTTGTGGAGGCTTTTGCACAGTAATGTTATGGTCTGACTCTTTTTTTTTACAAAAACATTTCATTATGGAAAATTGCAAACATTTACAAAAGTAGGCCCTAAGAAGGTATAATAAACCCAATGTTGGGCTTCAACAATTATCAATACATGGCCAACTTTGTTGCACCTACACCCTCACCCACCACTCCCTATATAATTTAAGTGAACACTGACAGCTTTTTATATAACACATAAATATATTTATACATAGAAGATAGTACACAAATCATAAATTTGTGCTTGATAGATTTTCAGTGAGAATACTAATAACCATCTGTACCTTGATTTTTATTGTGGGAAGGTTTTAAATTACAGAATTGTTTTCTTTAATAGATAGAGGACCATGCAGATTATCCACTTCTTCCTATGTCACTTTGGTAAATTGTGTTTTTGAAATATTTTTCCATTTTGTCTAAATTTTCAGATTTATTGACATGTTATTCATAACCTCCTCATATTATCCCTCAGATGTCTGTAGAATCTGTAGTGATGTCCCACTTTTCATTCTGATATTGGGGCTCTTTGTGTTTTCCCTTTCTTTCCTTGATCAGTCTTGCTGGAGTTTTGTCAATTTTATAATTTTTTTCCAAAGAAGCAACTTTCAGCTTTGTTGAGTTTTCTCTATTGTGCCCTGTATTTCATTGATCTCTGTTCTTAGTTTTATTGTGTCTATATTTCTACTTTTGGAGGGATATTTATTGTCCTTTTTGTTTGTTTCTTAAGTTGGAAGCTAGGCTTATTGATTTTTGACTATATTCATTTAAAGCTATAAGTTTCCTTTTAAGGAAAGGAAATTAAGACGGCTTTACCGTCTCTCACAAGTTTTAAGTGTTTTTTTAATTATCATTTAGCTCAAGATATTTAAATTTCCATTCTGATTTCTCTTTTGGTCCATGAGTTATGTAGAAGGGTGTTACTTAGTTTCCAAATATTAGGGGATTTTCTAGTTATCTTCCTGTTACTGAGTTCCAATTTAATTATACAAAAGGATATACTCTGAATTATTTCAATTATATAAAATTTGCTATACATTCTTTATGACCCAGAATATGTTCTGTTTTGGTAAATATCCTATGTGCCCTTGAAAAGAATGAAAATTCTGTATGTATCAGTTAGGTCAGGTTGGTTAGTCAAGTCCAAATCTATATTGCTACTGAATTGTTATCTTGTATTCTTTCAGTTCCTGAGGCAAACTGGAAACAACCCAAAAGTTCTTCAATGAATGAACAGATAAACTGTGATACGTCCACGTAGTGGGATACTACTCAGCAACAACATGCTCAAAGGGATCCAAACTGCATGATTCCATGTATATGACATTTATATGACATTCTAGAAAAGGCAAAAGTGCAGAGATGGAGAACAGATCAGTGGTCCCCAGGGGTTGGTGGGGTGGGGGGGAGGGGAGGGTTGACTACAGCATGGGGAACATTTTAGGAGCCATGAAGTGTACCTGTATCTTGATTTGTGGCGGTGATCACATGACTCTATGCATTTGTCAAGACTTAAAGTAACTGCACACCAAAAAGAGTGAATTTTACTATATGTAAATTTAAAAATAATTTTCAATCTCCAATATAATTACAGGCTTCTGTGACTACCTGGTCATCTCTTTTTGTTGCGATGTTGTCCACAAGTTTCTGATTTTCCCTTCCTTTTTGCTACATCCATTATTATGGGGGGAATCAGGATGATCCATTACTGCCAATGAACGTAGCATTGCCACTGTTGCCACGAAGATGAAGTCTGCAGGATGCACAGGAGAAGTAGAGGGAGAGGTTAAAAGGCTGTTGCAATAGTTAGATGATGGATGATGGTGACAGACCAGGAGAGTCTAATGGAGCTAATGGTGCTAACGGTGCTAAGCGTTTGCAACTGGACACGTACTGCAGATGGAGCCAAAAGTGCCTGGGTCGGAGAAAAGGGAGGAGCCAAAAATCCTTTTGCCCCAGTCACTCCTGCTGCGCCCCTTACCCATGCTGGGGAGCGTGTCCTGAGGTGCCTCTGCATAGCAGGACACTGGTAGTGCTTTGAATGTTGCTTTATTTGGGCTGGCTTTGGCATAGAGGGATTTCTGCAGGTTGTGGGAACTAAAATATATATGTCTATGACAATTCAGCCACTGTTGCACCCAGACATTGTCTTGCCTCAAACGTGCCCCTTTAAGACCTCTCATCACCGTGACTGCACTGGCTTACAGCTTTTTACTTCCATGGAGTCCAGTTCATTGACTACACGGGGTGCTCTGGATCTGTCATTCCCCACCCAAACCAGATCTTCCCAGGATTTCCGCTTTCTCCCTCCTGACTTCACTTGCCTCCCGTTTCAGCCTTGTTTCCATAGAACAGGTTTTCAATTGTTCCCTTGCCAAAATGATAGATTTCCTTGCTCGTTTTACCTTCATGTCTCCCACCTGGCAAAATTCCGTTGAGAGATGAATCCAAATCTGCCTTCTCCAGATGTACCCTCAGGTATCTAAGTGCTGCCAGGCGCAATCATACAGCCCTGCTATCACTCTAAATTCACAATAAATTCATCAGTGGAACTGAGGACTCAAGACTACTCAGTCATCCTCCTATGGTTCTTTTTCTCCTCTTCTTAACTGTGAAATGTGTCAGACATACAGAAGAGTGTATGAAATGTACATGTATAGTTTCGAGAATAATCACAATGAGAAAACCCACAGGGCAGAGTTCCCTGGTGGCCTAGTGGTTAGGATTCGGCACTTTCACTGCAGAGGCCCCGGTTCAATCCCTGGTTGGGGAACCATCCTGCATGCCACGCAGTGCAGCCAAAATACAAAAGTACAAAAATAAATAGATAGATAAATAAAAGAAGAGTTGTGTATATGTGCTATCTCTCATTTCTCTCATTCTCTCTTAAACCCATTCCAATTAACCCTCATAACTCCACTAAGACACAAGGTCACAAGTGACCACCACATTCCTATAGTCGTTTTTCAGTCCGTGAATCACTTGATCTATCAGCATTTGGCAATCAATCACTATATCTTCTTTCAAACACTTCTGAGCTTCTAAGACACCACACCTGACTGCTGTTCTGCCTACTTTTCTGACTGCTTCTCTTAATCTGTTGCAGGTCCTTCTTAAAAAAAAAAAAAAAAGAATACCCATGGAATCAGGACTTAGGCTAAGAAATAGGACATTGCCAGTACATGAGAAGCCGTCGCCTTTGTGTCCTCCCCAGTTTTCCCTCATCCCCTCTCCCTACCACCTCCCTCCCAGAGGTAACTGTTAGCCTGATATTTATTCCCATGCCTTTATTTAAACTTTCACCCCTAGATATGTATGCCTGTCTTTGAACTTTTGTGAATGGAATCATACTGTATATTTTCTACTGTTACTTGCTTGCATCATCAATATTATGTTTGGGAGCTTCCCCCATGTTGATGAGTATAGTTTATTCATGTTTACTGTTGTTTGGTATTCTGTTATATTTATGTGGTCTACTATTAGTAGACATTTGGGGAGCTGACATTTTTGCTATTATTCACTCGCCCACTGGACAAATATTTCTTGAGCACCTACTACGTGCCAGGTACTACTTTAGGCATTGGGATAGAACAGTGATCAAAACTGATAAAATCCCTTCCCCCGTGGGTATTCTAGGCATGGAAAACTACAGTAAATAGAAAAAAATAGATAAGTTATGTTGTATGTTAAAAGATGAGAAGTCCTAATTAGGAACAAAAGCAGGGAAAGAGATGGAAAGTACCGGGATGGGAGGTTGCAATGGAGCTTCTACGGTATTCGCCACTGAGTTGACATCTAAGCCAAGACATGTGGCCATCTAAGGTGAGGAGTTCCAGCAGAGGGAGGAGCAGTGCAGCAGTCTCAAGGCAGGACCATG
Organism: Eschrichtius robustus; assembly: GCF_028021215.1. NCBI lineage: Eukaryota > Metazoa > Chordata > Mammalia > Artiodactyla > Eschrichtiidae > Eschrichtius > Eschrichtius robustus. The sequence continues at coordinate 5,561,539 of NC_090830.1, read as the reverse complement.
CAGGAGGGTCTGTGCAATGCAGTTCTCTCACTAACTGCCTTGAGTTAGGCCAAACTTCACAAGTTAAGGGCATATGCCCCACAAGACTGCCCTCACTTCAGACACCCACCCCAAGCTCAGGGGTCCCCAGGCCACCCATGCTTCTGACCAACTGGTTACACATATGGAGGTTCCCCCTACTCCCTCAAGTTCCAGAATTCACTAAAAGAACTCACAGAACTCAGGTAAGCACTGTACTCAGGATTACAATCTTACCATAACAAAAAGGATTCAAGGGACTTCCCTGGTGGCGCAATGGCTAAGAGTCTGCCTGCCAATGCAGAGGACATGGGTTCGAGCCCTGGTCCAGGAAGATCCCACATGCCACGGAGCAACTAAGCCCAGGTACCACAACTACTGAGCCCACGCACCACAACTACTAAAGCCCACGTGCCTAGAGCCCGTGCTCCGCAACAAGAGAAGCCACCGAAGTGAGAAGCACGGGCACCGCAACAAAGAGTAGTCCCCACTCGCTGCAACTAGAGAAAGCCCACACGCAGCAACAAAGACCAAACGCAGCCAAAAATAAATAAATAAAATAAATAAAACTTTAAAAAAAAAAAAAAAGGATTCAAATCAGGAGAAAGAGTCTCATAGGGCAAGATTTGGGAGGATCCCTAACACAAAGCTTCCATGTCTCTTCCCCACAGTCAGGATGCGTCACCCTCCTGGCATAGAGTGTTGTTAACCAGGGAAGTTACCCTGAGCTTTTGTGTCCAGAGTTTTATTTCTGTGTCCAGGGTTTCATTATGTAGGCATGATTAAATCATCCATTGCCCATGTAGTTCAATCTCCAGCCCCTTCACCTTCCCCCAGAAGATGGGCTGATGTCACATGACTCAAAGCCCCACCCCCTCTTATCACATGGTCTTTCAGGCATGACCAACCCCCATCCTGAGTCACCTCATTAGCATAAACTCACGTGTGGTCTGAGGGCCCACCAGGAACAACAAAGACACCTCTATCACTCAGGAAATTCCAAGGATTTAGGAGCTCCCTCCCAGGAAGCAGGGGACAAAGTCCAGCCAAATTCATCATACAACATCCCATGTGTCTGGAGAAGAGTAAGCATGGCCAAAAATAAAAGGAGATGAGGGACTTCCCTGGTGGTGCAGTGGTTAAGAATCCGCCTGCCAATGCAGGGGATGCGGCTTCAATCCCTGGTCTGGGAAGATCCAACATGCCGCAGAGCAACTAAGCCCGTGCGCCACAACTACTGAGCCTGCACTCTAGAGCCCACGAGCCACAACTACTGAGCCTGCGAGCCACAACTACTGAAGCCCGCACGGCTGAGTCTGTGCTCCACAACAAAAGAAGCCACCACAATGAAAAGCCCGCACACTGCAACAGAGAGTAGCCCCCCTCGCCACAACTAGAGAAAGCTCACATGCAGCAACAAAGACCCAACACAGCCAAAAATAAATAAATAAATTTAAGAAAAGAAAAAGGAGATGAGATCAGAGAGATACTAGGACTAGATTCCTTCGGTTACTCTAGTGCCTGTTTCCTGGTGCCTGGGTGGAAGGGTTTTCTCAAGTGTAGGCTGGAAGTGCAAATTCTGGGTCATAGGAAATGGATGTGTTCAACTCTGTTGGGAAATATCCAATTGTTTTCTAAAATAGTTATACCAATATACACGCTTACCAGCAGCATATGGCGTTCCCATTGTTTCAATCTGTGGTAGGCAGAATAATGGCCCCCCAAGAAGTCCATGTCCTAACCCCCAGAAGCTGTTAATATGTTTCCTTTCCTTACATTATAAAAAAACTTTGCAGATGTGATTAGTTAAGGATCTCGACTTGGGGAGATTGGGGGGGTGGGCGCTGTAATCACAAGGACACATAAGAGGGAGGCTAAGGTTCAGAGTCACAGAAGGAGATGTGATTGTTCCCGATGAATTTAAGGTTCTTGCCTCATCACAAAAGAATTCAGAGAGAGACAAAGTGTTAGGTAAGAAGTGGATTTATTTAGAGAGATACACACTCCACAGGCAGAGTGTGGGCCATCTCAGAAGGCGAGAGGCCCCGAAATATGGCGTGGTTAGTTTTTACGGGCTGGGTAATTTCATAGGCTAATGAGTGGGAGGATTATTCCAATTATTTCGGGGAAGGGGTGGATATTTCCAGGACTTGGGCCACCGCCCACTTTTTGGCCTTTTATGGCTAGCCTCAGAACTGTCATGGCGCTGGCAGGTGTGTCACTTAGCTTATGCTAATGTATTACAATGGGCATATGATTAGGCTCAAGGTCCACTGGAAGTCAGATATTCTGCCATCTTGGACCTAGTCGGTTCTAACTAGTTTTTGTCATGTCCTATGGCTATGTCATTCTTTGAAAGGTTGTGCCCTGCCCCCTTCCCTCCTGTTTCATGATGAGAAAAGCAGAGGTCAGAAGGAGTGAGAGAGATTTGAAGATGCTACATTGCTGGCTTTGAAGATGGAAGAAGGGACTGATAGGGACAGAGTAGGATAGTTACACAAGTAGTTTTAGAAATCCCACTAGGGGATTATAGATAGAGAGGGAAACTGAGGGAATTTTGGGAGACCACTGTAAGTTAATGATTGCTCGAGAAAGCTATCGGAACATCATGGAACAAAGCAGCCTTGCTTAACTATAAAGCCATCAATAAAAGCACGAGATATGCCCCAGGCCATTAAGTGAAAAAATGAGGCCTTCATCCTGCTGGTCAAGTCCAGCAAGATAATGATCCTTAGAACCAAGGACACGAATATAAGGGAAAGGTGACATTCCAAAGCAGGAGACCCTCATTATACTGAAACCTGAGATGATTTAAAGTATTTTAGTATAAGGAATTCCCTGGCGGTCCAGTAGTTATGACTCAGCACTTTCACTGCCGAAGGTGCGGGTTCAATCTCCGGTCAGGGAACTAAGATCCGGCAAGCCATACAGAGTGGCCAAAAAATAAATAAATAAAAAGCCACTCTAAAAAAATTTTTTTTTTTTAGTATATGTTACCACCCTTCTGCTGATTTGAATAAGCGCCACGACAGTCCTAGTTTGACCTTATAGGGTCAAACACTCTCCTGCCCAATGCGAAGGAGCAGCTAGTGATGTAAGCCTGACGTCTACTCAAAGAATGAGGAAGAAGGTGGTCTTTTCCTCCTCCCCACTTTCTTTTGATTATAAAAATGTAGCAGGTGAGGGGTGATGGTGGTGGGATGAATTGGGAGATTGGGATTGACATATATACACTAATATGTATAAAATGGATGACTAATAAGAACCTGCCGTATAACAAAAAAATGTAGCCCACTTAATTCTCGGGGCAGAGCCCCCTTGCCTGCCCACTTGTATCCCTCACAAGTATATTAATAAATCTACTTCTTGCCTATTGCTTTGCTTCTCGCTGAATTCCTTCTATGCTGAGACACAAAGAACCTGAGCCTCAATAAGTCCTGACACCAGGTGAATGATTCTGATGAAAAGACCATGAGTTCAAGTTCCAATCTGGGTTTTGGCTGGGTTCGTGCCCCAGGCTGTGGGTTCAAGTCCCAACCTGAGGTGTACAGTTTCAGGACTACAAGCCAAGGAAAGTATTGACAGACAGCCTGTAGAAGCTGTAAAAGTCTGGAAAACAGATTCTCTCCTACAGCCTCCGGAAGGAACTAGTCCTGCCAACATCTTGAATTTATCCCAATGAGACTGACCTCCAGAAACTGTGTTGTTTTAAGCCACTGAGATTGTGGTAATTTATTCCAGCAGGATTTGGAAACTAATATGTAATCCTTGCCAATACTTTCTAAGTGTTGAATTCTCAATTTCTGCCAATCTGTTTTTTGTATAGTATTGTCTCATTGTAGATTTAATTTTTATTTTCCTGATGACGAATGATATCAAACATCTTTTCATCTGTCTATTAGTAATTTGAGTTTACTCTTTAGTAAAATGCCTGTTCAACATTTTTGCTCAGTTTTCTACTGATTATTCTTTTTTCTAATTGATATAGAAGCTTTCTGTATACTCTAGATATTGGTGCAATGAGAGTTATATGTGTTACAAATTGGTGAATGTCCAACTGTTTGGACAATCTTCTCCCAAGATTGTCGTAGCTTGTATTATTACCCCCTTTGTGTTTTTTTTTAATCTATAAATTTATCTATTTATTTATTATTTATTTTTGGCTTCATTGGGTCTTCGTTGCTGCACTTGGGCTTTCTCTAGTTGCGGCGAGCGGGGGCTACGCTTCGTTGCGGTGCATGGGTTTCTCATTGTGGCGGCTTCTCTTGTTGCGGAGCACGGGCTCTAGGCACGAGGGCTTCAGTAGTTGTGGAGCACGGGCTTAGTTGCTCCGGGGCATGTGGAATCTTCCCGGGCGAGGACTCGAACCCGTGTCCCCTGCATTGGCAGGCGGATCTTTTTTTTTTTTTTAATTATTATTTATTTATTTATTTTTGGCTGCGTTGGGTCTTTGTTGCTGCATGAGGGCTTTCTCTAGTTGCGGTGAGCGGGGGCTACTCTTCGTTGCGGTGTGTGGGCTTCTCATTGCGGTGGCTTCTCTTGTTGTGGAGCCCGGGCTCTAGGCGTGCGGGCTTCAGTAGTTGTGGCACACAGGCTCAGTAGTTGTGGCTCACAGGCTCTAGAGTGCAGGCTCAGTAGTTGTGGCAAGTGGGCTTAGTTGCTCCGCAGCATGTGGGATCTTCCTGGACCAGGGCTCGAACCCGTGTCCCCTGCATTGGCAGGCAGATTCTTAACCACTGCACCACCAGGGAAGTCCGGCAGGCAGATTCTTAACCACTGCGCCACCAGGGAAGTCCCTGTGTTATCTTTTGATGGAGACAATGTCTTAATCTGTATAATAGAGTTCCATTTATGGCTTTCTTTTATTTTTTTTTTGAATTATACCTTATTTTTGTATACAGCAGGTTCTTATTAGTTATCCATTTTATACACATCAGTGTATACATATCAATCCCAATCTCCCAATTCATCACACCACCACCACCACCACCCCCGCCACTTTTCCCCCTTGGTGTCCATACGTTTGTTCTCTACATCTGTGTCTCAATTTCTGCCCTGCAAACGGTTCAACTGTGCCATTTTTCTAGGTTCCACATACATGCATTAATATATGATATTTGTTTTTCTCTTTCTGACTTCACTCTGTATGACAGTCTCTAGATCCATTCACATCTCTACAAATGACTCAATTTCATTCCTTTTTATGGCTGAGTAATATTCCATCGTATATATGTACTACATCTTCTTTATCCACTCGTCTGTCGATGGACATTTAGGTTGCTTCCATATCCTGGCTTTTGTAAATAGTGCTGCAATGAACATTGGGGTGCATGTGTCTCTTTGAATTATGGTTTTCTCTGGGTATATGCCCAGTAGTGGGATTGCTAGGTCATATGGTAATTCTATTTTTAGATTTTTAAGGAACCTCCATACTGTTCTCCATAGTGGCTGTGTCAATTTACATTCCCACCAACAGTGCAAGAGGGTTCCCTTTTCTTGACACCCTCTCCAGCATTTGTTGTTTGTAGATTTTCTGATGATGCCCATTCTAACTGGTGTGAGGTGATACCTCATTGTAGTTTTGATTTGCATTTCTGTAATAATTAGTGATGTTGAGCAGATCTTCATTTGCTTCTTGGCCATCATGTCTTCTTTGGAGAAATGTCTATTTAGGTCTCCTGCCCATTTTTGGATTGGGTTGTTTGTTTTTTTACTATTGAGCTGCATGAGCTGTTTATATATTTTGGAGATTAATCTTTTGTCCGTTGATTCGTTTGCAAATATTTTCTCCCATTCTGGGAGAAATATTTTCTCCCATTTCGTCTTGTTTGTAGTTTCCTTTGCTGTGCAAAAGATTTTAAGTTTCATTAGGTCCCATTTGTTTATTTTTGTTTTTATTTCCATTACTCAAGGAGGTGGATCAAAAAAGATCTTGCTGTGATTTATGTCAAAGAGTGTTCTTCCAATGTTTTCCTCTAAGAGTTTTACAGTGTCTGGTCTTACACTTAGGTCTCTAACCCATTTTGAGTTTATTTTTGTGTATGGTGTTAGGGAGTGTTCTAATTTCATTCTTTTACATGTAGCTGTCCAGTTTTCCCAGCACCACTTATTGAAGAGACTGCCTTTTCTCCATTGTATATCCTTGTATGGCTTTCTTTTTTCATTGTTTGAGTTTTTCACTCTACCCCTCTCTAAATTCCCCAAGCATTCCCAAGAATTTCAAATCCTCTGGGCCTTTACCAAACCCCAGGCTGCCCTCTCTTTCTCCCCCTGTCAGATGGTGACCCTCCCTCTTTTACTTCATAGGGTAATTCAAAACCATCATCAGGAACTGTCTCAACTCTTATCCCCAAATTTACACATTTGTCTGCATCCTTCCCTCCTGTCATAATGGAGGACACCATCCCTTTTCTCTCACAGGTCATTCTCTCCTCCCCTGCCCTGGATGCCATTCCACATACCTCCTCTTCAATATTGTGCATTTAAATATACCCTCTCTCTTCTCTCTCTTTAATGTCCTCCATTTAAACATCTAACCTTTCTCATTTTCAAAAACTACCTGGAACACCCATGCCTTGTAGATTCCATCCTGCCTTCTTTTCCCATTCAGAGCCACGCTTCTTAAAAGAATTAATGGTCTCCCTCCAATCTGCCTGAACCTCTGTGGCATAAGAAATACCTATTTGGTCTTTGTTCCCAGTTCCTGACATGGAGCTCCTAAATGTCTTGGAATTTCCTGTGTGAGAGGAGTGTCTTTTCTTCTAATAAGATGACTCTTGGCAAATGCCTTAGCTTCAGGATGGGGACTAGTCACCAGAAAGACCAAACCTTGATTCGAATCCTGGAACTTTCAGCCCCATTCCCCAAGCTCCAGAAGGTGGAGGGACTGAAGATTGATTTAATAATCGATCATGCTGACATGATTAAACCTCCATAAAAACCCCTACACAATGTAATTCAGAGAGTTTTCCAGGTTGGTGAACACATTGAGGTACTGGGAGGGTGGTAAGCCTGGAGAAGTCATGTCCTCTTTTCATGCCCTACATGTCTCTTCCATTTGGGTGTTCCTGAGCTATAGCCTCTATAATAAACCAATAAGTGTAAGTAAACTGTTTTCCTGAGTTCTGTGAACTCAAACTTGGGAGGGTCATGGCAATCCAAGTTAGACAGTAGTGTGGGTAACCTGGAGACCTGACATTTGTGACCGGTGTCTGAAGTGAGGGCAGTCTTATGGGACTGAGTCTTTTTTTAAAAAAGACATTCCTGCTGAAGTTGCCTGAGACCTATTTTGCCTGATGCAGCCAGAGTGATCTTTCAAACACTCAAATCTGACCAGGTCTCTCCCTTCCTTGAGAGGTAACGTTCATTTTCCATCACCTTTAGGACAGAGTCATTATTGTTAACAATTTAGAACACTTGTCTTTTTGTCTAAGAAAAAGGTGTAACATCATGAATTCTAGTAACTCCTTTTAGTGATTTGCATGTGGTAACCAGCACACCTCTCTATGATACAGAGGACTTTCATGGTTGTTCTCTGTCTCCTCACAGAGCACATTAAGATTCAACTATTTGGTATTCTAGTCCAACATGTAAGGAGTTTAGAAGTTGCCACTCTGTCCTAACAAGTAAAAAACTGAACAAGCTGAAAAATCACCACCTCTTCTTAGATTCTTCAGAGAAGTGAAATCACAGGACAAACTGCTATTCCCCAAATCGGAGAGATAGACAGGCAGATGTGGAGAATCACAAGGCAATGGAGCAGAAACCAGTGCCAGGGCAACGTAAACTGTAACTGATTAATTTCTGGAGGCCCAACATGGACAAGTCTGAGAGTTAAAAACTCCAGGGGGACCTAGTCATCAGGGGGACCCCACACCTTTGTGGGTTTTACCTCCAAGAGCTCTACCAAGTCCTCACAGTGACTATCACAGAGAAATCCCCTCAAGCTTCTGGCAGAGAAAGGGGGAAAGGAGCCATTTTGAAATATACCAGCACATTCTGTTCTTCTTGACAATGCCTGCCCTCATGAAAAACTGTTTTACCAAAACCTACTGGGATTTTATCAGAGCCTAACCTACCCAGGGAAAGGGAAATACTCAACTCCAGTCCCTTCTAGCCATCCTGTCCCACCTAAGGGGGGAAGACAACTGAGAAGTACTGGTGAAGTGTACAGACCAAGGACCAAGGTACAGGTTCATCAAAAGCCTGAGATCTAATCATAAGACTATAGAATGCTTCCCCTTCCCCCACACCTTACCACCACATTACTAAAGGCCTGTTTACCAGAGTTCCTTTCACTCAGTACATCATCTGCAGATTTCAACAAAAAATTACAAGGCATACTAAAAGGCAAAAGACATGGTTTGAAGAGACTGAACAAGTATCAGAACAAGAGTCAGATACGGTAGGGATGTTGGAATTATCAGACTGGAAATTTAAAACAAGTATAATTAACATGCTAAGTAAGTGCTCTAATGGAAAAAGTAGACAACATGCAAGAACACATCAGTAATGGAAGCAGATAGAGAGAAATTCTAAGAAAGAATCAAAAAGAAATGCTAGAGATCACAAACACTATAACAAAAATGAAGAGTGCCTTTTATGGGCTCATTAGTCGAGAGAACATGGCTGAGGAAAAAAATCTCTGAGCTTGACAATATGACAATAGAAACTTCCAAAACTGAAAATCAAAGAGAAAAAAACAAAACAAAACACAGACCAGAACATCCAATAACTGTGGGACAACTACAAAAAGTGTAACATATGTATAATGAGATTATCAGAAGAAAAAAGAGAGAAAAAAAAAACAGAAGCAATATTTGAAGGAATGATGACTGATAATTTCCCCTAAATTAATGTCAGACACTAAACCACAGATCTGGGAAGCTCAGAGAACACTAAGGAGGATAAACACCAAAACAACAATAATAACAACCTATAATTAGGCATATCATGTTCCAACTTCAGAAAATTAAAGATGAAGAAAAAATCTTGAGAGAAGCCAGAAGGAAAAAAAAAAACAACTTACCTATAGAGAAGCAAACATAAGACCAACATTTGACTTCTCCTCAGAAACCATGCAAGCAAGATGAGAATGGAGGGAAATATTTAAAGTGTCTAGAACTAACCTAGACTCTGTACCCTGTGAAAATCTCCTTCAAAAGAGAAGGAGGAAAAAGACTTTCTCAGACAAACAAAAATTGAGAGAATTTCTTTCCAGTAGACCGGGCTTGCAAGAAATGTTAAAAGAAATTCTTCAGAGAGAAGGAAAATGATATAGGTCAGAAAGTCTGGTCTATAAAGAAAGGAAAAACACTGGGAAATGAATAAGTGAAGGTAAAATAAAAACTTTTAGTTTCTTATTCTTAATTGATCTAACAGATAACTGTTCAAAACAATTACATATATATGCATATATATACTTATATATAAGTGAAATTAATGACAGTAATGATACAAGGGATGGGGGGAGGAATTAGAAGTATTTTATTATTATAAGGTACTTTCACTACTCATGAATCCATAGTGTTACTTTTCTTTTAATTTATTTATTTTACTTATATATTTTTTTATTTTTGGTTGCACTGTGTCTTTGCTGCTGTGCATGGGCTTTCTCTAGTTGTGGCGAGTGGGGGATTTTCTTCATTGTGGTGTGCAGGCTTCTCATTGCAGTGGCTTCTCTTGTTGTGGAGCACGGGCTCTAGGTGCTGGGGCTTCAGTAGTTGTGGCACTCGGGCTCAGTAGTTGTGGCTCGTGAGCTCTGGAGCACAGGCTCAGTAGTTGTGGCTCACAGGCTTAGTTGCTCCGCGGCACGTGGGATCTTCCCAGACCAGGGCTCGAACCCGCGTCCCTTGCATTGGCAGGCAGGCTCTTAACCACTGCGCCACCAGGGAAGCCCCATAGTGTTACTTGAAAGTGATTTTGGATTAGTTGTAAACGTATAGTAAAAATTCTAGTACAAAAAAAAGTTAAAAAATAGTACAACAAATATGTTAAACAAGGAGAGAAAATGGAATCATAAAATGCTCAATTAAAACTACAACATACAATGGAGAAAAGACAACCTCTTCAATAAGTGGTGCTGGGAAAACTGGACAGCTACATGTAAAAGAATGAAATTAGAACACTCCCTAACACCATACACAAAAATAAACTCAAAATGGATTAAAGACCTAAATGTAAGGCCAGACACTATAAAACTCTCAGAGGAAAACATAGGCAGAACACTCTATGACCTAAATCACAGCAAGATCCTTTTTGACCCACCTCCTAGAGAAATGGAAATAAAAACAAAAATAAACAAATGGGACCTAATGAAACTTAAAAGCTTTTGCACAGCAAAGGAAACCATAAAAAGAGGAAAAGACAACCCTCAGAATGGGAGAAAATATTCGCAAACGAAACAACTGACAGAGGATTAATCTCCAAAATACACAAGCAACTCATGCAGCTCAATATCAAAAAAACAAACAACCCAATCCAAAAATGGGCAGAAGACCTAAATTGACATTTCTCCAAAGAAGATATACAGATTGCCAACAAACACATGAAAAGATGCTCAACATCACTAATCATTAGAGAAATGCAAATCAAAACTACAATGAGGGGAGGTTCCTTAAAAAACTAAAAATAGAACTACCATACGACCCAGCAATCCCACTACTGGGCATATACCCTGAGAAAACCATAATTCAAAAAGAGTCATGTACCACAATGTTCATTGCAGCTCTATTTACAATAGCCAGGACATGGAAGCAACCTAAGTGTCCCTCAACAGATGAATGGATAAAGATGTGGCACATATATACAATGGAATATTACTCAGCCGTAAAAAGAAACGAAATTGAGTTATTTGTAGTGAGGTGGATGGACCTAGGGTCTGTCATACAGAGTGAAGTAAGTCAGAAAGAGAAAAACAAATACCATATGCTAACACATATATATGGAGCCTAAAAAAAAAAAAATTGTTCTCATGAACCTAGGGGCAGGACAGGAATAAAGATGCAGATGTAGAGAATAGACTTGAGGACACGGGGAGGGGGAAGGGTAAGCTGGGACGAAGTGAGAGAGTAGCATTGACATATATACACTACCAAATGTAAAATAGATAGCTAGTGGGAAGCAGCTGCATGGCACAGGGAGATCAGTTCAGTGCTTTGCGACCATCTAGAGGGGTGGGATAAGGGGGGTGGGAGGGAGACGCAAGAGGGAGCGAATATGGGGATATGGGGATATATGTATGCATATAGCTGATTCAGTTTGTTATACAGCAGAAAGTAACACAACACTATAAAGCAATTATACTCCAAAAAAGATGTTTTAAAAAAAAAAGATGCATGAACCTCAATGTTCACAGCAGCATTATTTACAATTGTCAAGACATGGAAACAACCTGAGTGTCCATCAACAGATAAATGAAGTTGTGGTATATATATACATATACACACACACACAATTGAATATTACTCAGCCATAAAAAAGAATGAAATTTTTCCATTTGCAGCAACATGTATGGACTTTGAGGCCTTTATGCTAAGTGAAATAAGTCACACAGAGGAAGACAAATACTGTAGGATATCACTTATCTGTGGAATCTAAAAAATACAGCAAACTAGTGAAGATAACAAAAAAGAAACAGACTCACAGATAGAGAGAACAAACTAGTGGTTACCGGTGGGGCAAGGGGAGGGGGGAGGGGCAATATAGGGATGGGGGAGTGGGAGGTACAAACTATTGGGTATAAGATAGTCTTAAGGATGTATTGTACAACATGGGAAATATAGCCAATATTTGCAATAACTGTAAATAGAATGTAACCTTTTAAAAGTGTGTAAAAATAAAAAATTTAAAACCTTTAAAAAAAAACTACAAAAGGCAGAAGAAAGTGTAAAAAGACAAAAATAGAAACAAAAAACAAGAGCAACAACTAGAAAAAAGTAACAAATATGGTATATATTAATCCAATTATATCAATAATCATTTTAAATGTCAGTTATCTAAATATACCAATTTAAAAATAGAGATTGTCAGCGTGGATCAAAAAACAAGACCCCAACTATATGTTGTCTACATAAACCCACTTTAAATAGAGACCTGTATAGATTAAAAGTAATAGGATGAAGAAAGATACACTGTGCTAACACTTGTCAAAAGAAAGCAAGGTAGCTGTATTAATGTCAGACAGAACCAACTTCAGAGCAAGGAAAATTATCAGTGATAAAGAGGGGGATTACATGATGATAAAAGGGTCAGTTCTCCAGGAACACATAATAAACCTTAACATGTATGGACCTAACAACAGAGCATCAAAGTACGTGACGCAAAAATTGATAAATCTGTAAGGAGAAATAGATGAATCCACTATTATAGTTGGAGACATAAACTCTCCTCTGTCAGAAATGGACAAACCCAGCAGACAGAAAATCAGTAAGGATATAGTGAACTCAACGGCACCATCGATTATCTGGGTATAATTGACATCTATCAACTACTTCATTCAACAACAGCAAAATATACATTCTTAAACTCACGTGGAACATTTACCAAGATAGACCACATTCTTGGCCATAAAACACATATTAACAAATTTTTTAAAATATAAAATATAATATCTGCTCTCAGATCACAATGGAATTAAACTAGAAATAAATGATAGAAAAATAGCTAGGAAATCCCAAAATACTTGGAGATTAAACAACACACTTCTAAGTGAGACATGGTTCAAAGAAGAAATCTCAAAATAAATTAAGAAGTATTTTTAACTAAATGAAATGAAAATACAACTTATCAAAATCTGTGGAATGCAACAAAAGCAATGCTTAAAAGGAATTTTATAGCATTGAATACCTATATTTGAAAAGAAGAAAGACCTAAAACTAACCATCTAAGCTTCCCCCTTGGGAAACTAGAAAAAGAAGCAAAAGTTAAATCCAAAGTAAGCAGAAGAAAAATAATTTAAAAATTAGAACAGAAATCAATGAAATTGAAAACAGGAAATCAACAGAGAAAATCAATGAACCCAAAAGCTAGTTCTTTGAAAATATCAATAAAATCAGTTAAGTCTCTAGCCAGACTAAGAAAGGATACAAATTACTAATATCAGAAATGAAAGAGGGACATCACTACAGATCCCATGGACATTAAATGGATAATAAAGGAAGATTATGGGCTTCCCTGGTGGCGCAGTGGTTAAGAATCTGCCTGCCAATTCAGGGGACACGGGTTCAATCCCTGGTCCAAGAAGATCCCACATGCCGTAGAGCAACTAAGCCCGTGTGCCACAACTACTGAGCCTGCGCTCTAGAGCCCACAAGCCACAACTACTGAGCCCGCGTGCCACAACTGCTGAAGCCCGTGCGCCGCAACTACTGAAGCCCGCGCGCCTAGAGCCCATGATCCACAACAAGAGAAGCCACCTCAGTGAGAAGCCTGCACACTGCAACGAAGAGTAGCCCCCGCTCGCCGCAACTAGAGAAAGCCTGTGTGCAGCAACGAAGACCCAATGCAGCCAAAAATAAATAAATAAAAATAAATTTATAAAAAAATAAAAAACGAAGATTATGAACAACTCTATGCCCAGAAATTTGATAACCTAGATGAAATGAACCAATTCCTTGAAAGACACAATCTGCCAAAAATCACTTGAGAAGAAATAGACAATCTGAATAGGCCCACATCTATTAAAGAACTTGAATCAATAATTTATACCCTAACAAAACAGAAAACACCAGGCCCGTATGGGTTCACTGATGAGTTCTACCAAACACTTAAGAAAGAAAGTATACCAATCTTCTACAATCTCTTCCAGAAGATAGAAGTAGAGGGATGGCTTCCTAAATCATTCTATGAGGCTAGTATTACCCTAACAGCAGGACCAGACAAAGACAGTACAAGCAAAGTTTCAACTACTTAAGAAAATATAGTCTACATGTATTTGTATCGGGTGCATGGAAACTACAACAGGTGCAAAATTCTGAAAGTAGGAAACATGTGGGGGAACTACTGTCCACCTTCTGCAGTGGGAGTTCCTGCTCTGCCCTAGCATGTGGCCTTTACCAGACATGACCAAAATCCACCTGACATTTGGTCACGGCAGGTGCCAGACTCAGCCTTCACATTAGCTATTAGTAAAGCTGGACTTCTCTATTTTAAATAAATAGATATAAATGAAGCATCTTGCTCACCTAACACTGGAACCAATTCAGGAAGTAATATTTACCTACTAAGTACCATCCCTTTGCTGAGTCTATAATATAGATTATTGTATTTAATTCTCACAGCTCTATGAAGTTGATTCTAAGATAACCCTCACTGATGGAAGAAAATGAAGCAGAGATAACGAAGTAACTTACCCAAGGTCGCTCAGCTATTGAGGGTTAGATGAAAATCCAGATATCTCTGACCCTGATCAGAGAGACTGCTTTAACCATATTTGTAATGGCAACTACCGTTGGGGCAATATCCCCATTCTTTGCTTAGTGCAGTCATCCTTTTTATTGGACACAAATCAAGTGCAACCTTATGCTACACCTTTGCTACGATCCAAGGTTCTAGTCCCTTCTCAGGGGGAGGATGAAATCTATATGTGTCCTCAGCTGCCCTTGCCTCTGATCCCTGGATATCCATGGGTGATGCTCCTGGTTCTCTACCAGGGGTTGCTTTGGTCCTTATTTCTATTTGGTCTTGTCCCATTTTTTCCTGGAGTATCTTGAACATCTGAATTTATGATTTGGCAATGCCACACTTCTCCACCTTTTAGCATTTACGCATGCTCTTCCTATTTCTATAGTCTGTTGATGGTCATTTCAATGGAAATTTGGAAAGAAGTTAGAGTTGCATACAAATGTAGCCATCTTATCCGGAAGTCTGTTCTATCAAGTACAAAAGCTAAACATTTTTCTTGCCTCTAGAGCATGATTATGGGCAAGTTCTCTGAACTGAGACATTCTTTCTCTCTCTCATCTGGGCTAAGAGCTCATACCTTAAGATATTCCACAGTACATACTTTACCAAATTAGCAGGGCCAGGAGAAGCTGGAAGGTAGAGGAAGTCTGGGTCCTTCAGATGCCCCTATGCTGAAATTTTCTGTTCACCCCACCCGGACCCATTCAAAGGCCACTGTTTACAAGGCTCTATTTAGGGTCATGGTTTTCAGTATGAATTCTGTGGGTCCCTGGTGAGTGGGAAAGAGGCTGAGTATGTGACCCCAGAACCCCCTATTCCCACTTCATCCAAGCAGCTCTGTGTGTATCTATGCTAGAAACATGGCCTGAGTCCTGGTCACACATTTATGGATGATATAAGTAGGACTGAGCCAGGTGTATCCTTGTGAGAGGGCATGGGGGCTTCTGAGGTTCAGTCCTCATCCTGAGCCAGGAAGTCCTATGGCAGAGCCAGAAGGACCCTGCCCCAGGCAATGGTGGGGAGTCCAGTCCCATCTGTATCCAAGGCTGGGATTCAATTTGTCTCCTTAAAGATGTCCAATTTCTCTCATTTCACAAAAGAATGGGGATTTTTTAAAACTACATGAAGAGGGAAAGCGTACAACATCAAATAAACACATATTTAGGACGACGGCCAAGACTGGTATCTCTCTGCCCCGGAGAGCTTCTGCCTCTGATGGGGAAGTACGTCCACTGCAGCTGCTTCTGCTCTAGACCCTGTGACCTGTTGGTCCCTGCTCTACAAGCAGCAGGCTGTGCGTGCCATGCTACTCCTGAGGCTAAACGGGGCCTCAGCACCTTTTGAGTCTGAGAAGCCAGGAGGTGTCAGGCTTCAGGTAGCATGAAGCCTTGGAAACTTGCAACTCTGAAGCCAAATGCAGGTTTATACAAATATTTAAAAGCCCGGACTTCCCTGGTGGTGCAGTGGTTAAGAATCCGCCTGCCAATGCAAGGGACACGGGTTCCAGCCCTGGTCCGGGAAGATCCCACATGCCACGGAGCAACTAAGCCCGCGAGCCACAACTACTGAACCTGCGTGCCTAGAGCCCGTGCTCTGCAACAAGAGAAGCCACTGCAAGGACAAGCCTGCGCACCGCTACGAAGAGTAGCCCCCGCTCGCCGCAACTAGAGAAAGCCCGCGTGCAGCAACGAAGACCCAACGCAGCCATAAATAAATAAATAAATAAATAAATAAATAAATTTAAAAAAAAAAAATTTTAAAGCCCACTCGCTGTGGTAGGGATCCTTGGCGCCTGGCCATAAGGAGGTGTTGATGTTGGTCAGCACCACGGACGGCGCCTGAATCGGCACTTAGTAGAATTACTGGATGTCAAGTCTGGGAAAGAAGGGCCTCCTTACAGATAACCGGAAAGGGTCAGACTGAGGGTAGGGGTGTGCTCAGGTGCCCTGCAAATGCCACAAGCAGTTGACATCCCCCTTCTTGTCATCACAGCCAGAGTCATCTAGTTACACCTTCTGAAGTAGGGGGCACTGACTCACTTAGGGGCTGGGAGGCCAAACATTTGGCGCAAGTGGATGCCACGAGAAGACTGGGGGCTGGACAACTTCCCTGGGGAGAGATATGCGACGTGTCCCCCAAAATGGCAAGCTCTGCCTGACCAACACAGACTGGCCTCATGGCTCCCTCCCGGCTCAGAGCACACTTTCTCTCTACTTTGTGTGCTCATGCTGTTGACCTGGGATGCTGAGCTTTCCAAAGGCCCTCGATTTGGGAAAGGATACGCCTTTATAGATCCCCCTTTACATGGAGAGATCCTGGGAGCAGTAGGAGACACTGCAAGCGGGAGAAGGTCTCAGTGGGATGAGGCTGCCCCGTGTTCCTGATGCAGGTTCCAACGTGGCTGCTGGGTCGGGGCAGAGCGCCATTCCCAGATCACTGAGTGGCGCAACACTGTTCCTTCTTTGCCTGCCGAGGAGCTACCTTCTACTGACCGCTTCCTATGTCCCGCAAACACTAATCTCTTTACCTATGTCCTCTCTTCTGATCGTCACAGCAACGCTGTGGGTGGGTATTGCTGCTTCTCCCATTCTGCAGACAAGAAACTGAGACTCAGAGAGGCTACGTCATGGCCAGTAACTGGGGCCAGGACTGTCACTCAGATCTGCCTCCAACCAGTGTCCCTGTTCTGTAGAGTAGGACTCCAAGGGCAGAGGACTCCTGGGGGCAAGGATTCTGGGGTAAAGGACACACCACAGCCAAGCCCTATAACCTTCCTTCTCTAGGTAGTCAGAGGCCATTTAGATTTGGGGGTCAGACAACAAATGGCATTGCTCTGTGCTGGGCTTACAAGGTCTCTGCTCCTGAAGCCAAGAGTCCAACAGGAAGGCCAGCCTTAATGCACAAACAGTCATACAGTGTTAACCTCCCAGCCTCCACTATTTGCCTGTTCAGTGAGAGACATGACAATCATGTCTCTCTCGCACACTGCCCAGGAAGAAATTCCACTAAAAGGTGTCTGGTCCAGGGTACAGGTTCAATAGGCATGACTTCCTTCTGAGCTGCATGTGGGGGACCTGTGAACTGAGCCTGTTCCTCCTGGACACTGAGTCACCGGCAGCAGGTCTCCCGCCAGGGGTCGTGAAGGTTGAGCAGCCCCTGCACCGTGGTGGATCTGCTGTCCTGGGGGTGGAGGCTGGGATCTTCCCCGTGACCACTTCCTGATCACTTCCCTTTCCTTCACTCTTATGCTGCTGAAGATCAGCATGGGGGCCTCCCTGGCCACATGATTCTCTTCTTTGGAAGCCCAAGGTGCTTCTCAGAAAGGAGATTGCTTGAACCCACAGAGCATGGGAGTTTGGAGGGAGGGGCTGTGTCCCAAACTGACAGGTGAGGGAAGCCAGTAGGTGCACCTGCACTAGACGTGGAGAGAGCTGTGGCCCCAGAGGGCTTGAAGGTGGTCACAGCTGATTTCTGTTCCAGCTCTGCCACATACTGGCTGTTTGGACTTGGTACCCACAAGCAGCAGTTTCTACATCAGTCAAGTGAGTAAACTGAGGCTCCCTCTTCAGATAAAAGAAGAGGTAACATGTGGAAGACACCAGAAAAGTTCCCCACAGTGGCACTGATCAACAGAGGTTGACAGTGCACACACACACACACACACACACACACACACACACACACACACACCTCCCAAAGCCTGCTTAACTAGTCCATCGGGGCAAGCTCTCCAAGACTGGGTTTTGAATAATGCAAACATTTTGAGAGTGATAAATGCCTGGAGGCCAACAGTATTTCTCAGGAAGTGTAGCTGGTGCCCTGTCCCAGTGGTGTGTTGGGTGCCCCCTGGAAGAGCGTGTGGCTGGTCCTTGAAGAGGAAAGACATGGAGCCCTGTGGGCCACACCTCTACTTCCCTCACCTCCCAGCCTCCTGACCTGGCACCAGTCAGAACACCGGTGGTCTGTGGATGCCCCTTCCTCTTCCCCCTTCCCACTTCCCCACTCCGCTCTCCACTAGAAAACGGGGAGCCACACACGGAAGTGTCGTGTTCTGCTAATTGAGGGAGAGAGAGTTGAGTACTCTTGTCTTTCTGAAGGTTGATGTGTTTGTCAAAATCCAACTTCTGCCCCTCCTCACAGATTAAATGACTCATTTCTCATTTGGATAAAAAGCTCTAATGTAGATAAAAAGTTCCTACGTGGGTGTTTCTGTGAACAATATTTGTCTTTAATCTAAACAGATCATAACCGGATAGAAAATTTTCTCCATTCTTCTGATTTATCTGCTTTTACGTACCAGCTTCAAGGAAGCAGACAATGGGCTCCGGGTTGGGGGGCCCATAAGCTAAAGAAGAGAAGCAGAGGGGGGATGCGTGGAAGAGGAAACAGGGTTTTCAAAGGGCCAGGGCTTGATCATGTTTCTGCACCCCCAAAGCACTGAGCCATGTCCAGCACATGGCAGGCTGAACGAATGAATGAGTGAATGAATGGATGGAGAAAACAGGCATAGAAGTGGGAAATTCAGGGAAGAACTGGTGTTTTCTCAGCTGGGTAAGATGGCCACTCAGGTCCCCTAATGCTCACATCCCACAGGGAAAACAGGCAGCTGTCGTACAGAGGAGGAGACTGAGCTGAGGGGCTGGGGGGCTTGCTCCGAGAAAATGGGAGGGACTGGGCAGAGCCCAGACCCCCCCAGCAACAGGCCCACCCCCGCCCCTCACGCAGCCGCTTACCTGGGCTTGAGTTGCTCACAGCCAGGCCCCCAGCCATTCTTCCAGGTTGGATCAGCAGGGCCTCCTCTGGTGACCTCAGGACTGGACCCACAGCTGTCCCTGTAGGGGTGGCCCACGAAGCCCTGCCCAGCAGATGAGGGCTGAGAGATGAGGTGCTCTGGGAGACGCCCTGGGCCTCATGCCAGGGCAGCAGGGTCTGTGCTCCATGGACCCACTGCAGCGGGTCCCTGGTCCTGATTTTCACACCACGACCAGCCCTCCTCAGTCAGGGCAGCGGGGCAGCTTCAGCCTTGCCTCCTATGCTCGGGGGCCGTTGTGACTGGCGTTGAATTGACCACCCCTGCTCCGCGTGTAGCACAGCTGATGTCTGGTAAAAACGAAACAAAACACGGAAAACCAAAACTGAGGCAGAGAGAACAGAAAGGGGGACAGACAGATGGAGGAAGAGAAGATTCCTTGAGAAAGAGAGGGAAAGGGACAGGAAAAGATAGAGAATAAACAGAGATAGGGGGCTTCCCTGGCGGTCCAGTGGTTGGGACCCTGCGCTTCCATTGCAGGGGACACAGGTTCGATCCCTGGTTGGGGAACTAAGATCCCGCATGCCTCGCAGCACGAAAACAAAAAAAGAATAAACAGCTATAAACATGGGGAAAGAAAGAATAAAACTGACTCCTGAAGAGGACAGCGTGTGCCTGTGTGTGTGAGCACGTGTGCGTGCATGTGTGCTGTGTGTGCGTGTCTGCTGGCGCACACACATGAGCCAGGTGTAGGGGGCATGTGTGGGAATAGTGCACATTCACAGATGCAGCCCTAAGCCTTGCCGCTGCGAGGGAGCATCAGTCAAATGGCCGCCATCATGGGCTTGGGCATCTGTCACGTGGGCACTGCCAGTAAGGCAGTGAAGCTTGTTGAAATCTCTAGAAATTTCAAGGGGTTGGAGCCAGGGTGGGATAGTGCTTGGCCTTTCCTGCTCCCCTGAGTTGCCATAGACTCCGGCCACCCACTTGTCAGGGTCTGGGGGCTACAGACAAGCCAGTGTGGTGCAGGCACTTTCCAAACTTGCTTGCAGTGAGGCAATGGGGACAGTCTTGGACATCTAAATGCACTTTAATGCACAGGTGCTGTCTGTAATTTGCCCCATGTTCATTTACAAGATGACATTTTGAGAAAGGAATAGTACACCAATTTTACAGATGAGAGGATGAAACCTATGAGGTCAGTCTTTTAGTCCCTTGTGGCCACAAATTTATGGAATAAAAAAATATCTTTGTTAAAAAAACCACATCAGTGGATGGACCTAGAGACCATCATACCGAATGAAGTAAGTCAGACAGAGAAAGACAAATATCATATGATATCACTTATATGTGGAATCTAAAAAAAGGCTACAAATGAACTTATCTACAAAACAGAAACAGAGTTACAGATGTAGAAAATAAACTTATGGTTATGGGGGGTGGTAAGGGGGGGATAAATTAGAAGATTGGGATTGACATATACACACTACTATATATAAAATAGATAACTAATAAGGACCTACTGTACAGCACAGGGAACTCTACTCAATACTCTGTAATGGCCTATATGGGAAAAGAATCTAAAAAAGAGTGGATATATGTACATGTATAACTGATTCACTTTGCTGTACACCTGAAACTAACACAACATTGTAAATCAACTGTAATCCAATAAAAAATTTTTAAAAAACACATCAGGAGAGGACCACTGTGAAAGGTGGGTTGTGTTGGAGGTTCTGAGAGGAAAGAGACACAGAGCAGAGGGGGCCTGGGCTCCTGAGGGGTGAAGATTTGGGACACTGGGGGCAGTAAGTAGCGGGTGAGGTGTCCTCCTTCACTTGCTCCAGGACAGGGGCAGTAGGTGTGGGCACTTGGGCTTCAGAGGACAGACAGAGCCTGGGGCAACTCCCAGGAGGCCAAGTAGCCCCGGTCTAGAAACCTCCATCACTGGGACTCATGACTGACCACAAGGCTTGTCCCTTCCACTCGTGTTCCTTGGGCAAGAGGCTGTAGGAAGAACTAGAACCTTCATACAGGGGTAAAAAGGAAATGGCAAGGCAAGGATACACAGTCATGTGTTCCTGTGATTTAACACACACCAAAGGAAAACAAACACCACAAAAGAGGAAACAAGGGACTTCCCTGGTGGCGCAGTGGTTAAGAATCCACCTGCCAATGCAGGGTACACGGGTTCGAGCCCTGGTCTGGGAAGATCCCACATGCCGCAGAGCAACTAAGCCCATGTGCCACAACTACTGAGCCTGCGCTCTAGAGCCCGCGAGCCACAACTACTGAGCCTGAGTGTCACAACTACTGAAGCCCACGTGGCTAGAGCCTGTGCTCTGCAGCAAGAGAAGCCACTGCAAAGAGAAGCCCACGCACCACAACGAAGAGTAGCCTCCGCTCTCCGCAACTAGAGAAAGCCCACATGCAGCAACAAAGACCCAACGAAAAGTAGGCATAGAGGGAACTTTCCTCAACATAATAAAGGCCATATATGACAAACCCACAGCCAACATTGTCCTCAATGGTGAAAAACTGAAACCGTTTCCACTAAGATCAGGAACAAGACAAGGTTGTCCACTCTCACCACTATTATTCAACATAGTTTTGGAAGTGTTAGCCACAGCAATCAGAGAAGACAAAGAAATAAAAGGAATCCAAATCGGAAAAGAAGAAGTAAAGCTGTCACTGTTTGCAGATGACATGATACTACACATAGAGAATCCTAAAGATGCTACCAGAAAACTCCTAGAGCTAATCAATGAATTTGGTAAAGTAGCAGGATACAAAATTAATGCACAGAAATCTCTTGCATTTCTATACACTAATGACGAAAAATCTGAAAGTGAAATTAAGAAAACACTCCCATTTACCGTTGCAACAAAAAGAATAAAATATCTAGGAATAAACCTACCTAAGGAGACAAAAGACCTGTATGCAGAAAATTATAAGACACTGATGAAAGAAATTAAAGATGATACAAATAGATGGAGAGATATACCATGTTCCTGGATTGGAAGAATCAACATTGTGAAAATGACTCTACTACCCAAAGCAATCTACAGATTCAATGCAATCCCTATCAAACTACCACTGGCATTTTTCACAGAACTAGAACAAAAAATTTCACAATTTGTATGGAAACACAAAAGACCCCGAATAGCCAAAGCAATCTTGAGAACGAAAAATGGAGCTGGGGGAATCAGGCTCCCTGACTTCAGACTATATTACAAAGCTACAGTAATCAAGACAGTTTGGTACTGGCACAAAAACAGAAATATAGATCAATGGAACAGGATAGAAAGCCCAGAGATAAACCCACGCACATATGGTCACCTTATCTTTGATAAAGGAGGCAAGCATATACAGTGGAGAAAAGACAGCCTCTTCAATAAGTGGTGCTGGGAAAATTGGACAGATACATGTAAAAGTATGAAATTAGAACACTCCCTGACACCATGCACAAAAATAAACTCAAAATGGATTAAAGACCTAAGTGTAAGGGCAGACACTATCAAACTCTTAGAGGAAAACATAGGCAGAACACTCTATGACATACATCACAGCAAGATTCTTTTTGACCCAGCTCCCAGAGAAATGGAAATAAGAACACAAATAAACAAATGGGACCTAATGAAACTTAAAAGCTTTTGCACAGCAAAGGAAACCATAAACAAGACCAAAAGACAACCATCAGAATGGGAGAAAATATTTGCAAATGAAGCAACTGACAAAGGATTAATCTCCAAGATTTACAAGCAGCTCATGCAGCTCAATAACAAAAAAACGAACAACCCAATCCAAAAATGGGCAGAAGACCTAAATAGACATTTCTCCAAAGAAGATATACAGATTGCCAACAGACACATGAAAGAATGCTCAACATCCTTAATCATTAGAGAAATGCAAATCAAAACTACAATGAGATATCATCTCACACCGGTCAGAATGGCCATCATCAAAAAATCTAGAAACAATAAATGCTGGAGAGGGTGTGGAGGAAAGGGAACACTCTTGCACTGTTGGTGGGAATGTAAATTGATACAGCCACTATGGAGAACAGTATGGAGGTTCCTTAAAAAACTACAAATAGAACTACCATACGACCCAGCAATCCCACTACTGGGCATATACCCTGAGAAAACCATAGTTCAAAAAGAGTCATGTACCAAAATGTTCATTGCAGCTCTATTTACAATAGCCAGGATATGGAAGCAACCTAAATGTCCATCGACAGATGAATGGATAAAGAAGATGTGGCACATATATACAATGGAATATTACTCAGCCATAAAGAGAAATGAAATGGAGGTATCTGTAATGAGGTGGATGGAGTTAGAGTCTGTCATACAGAGTGAAGTAAGTCAGAAAGAGAAAAACAAATACAGTATGCTAACACATATATACGGAATCTAAGGAAAAAAAAAAAAAAAGGCCATGAAGAACCTAGTGGCAAGACGGGAATAAAGACACAGACCTACTAGAGAATGGACTTGAGGATATGGGGAGGGGGTGGGGTGAGATGTGACAGGGTGAGAGAGTGTCATGGACATATATACACTACCAAATGTAAAATAGATAGCTAGTGGGAAGCAGCCGCATAGCACAGGGAGATCAGCTCGGTGCTTTGTGACCACCTAGAGGGGTGGGATGGGGAGGGTGGGAGGGAGGGAAATGCAAGAGGGAAGAGATATGGGAACATATTGTATATGTATAACTGATTAACTTTGTTATAAAGCAGAAGCTAACACACCATTGTAAGGCAATTATACTTCAATAAAGATGTTTATAAAAAAAAAAAAAAAGACCCAACGAAACCAAAAATTTATTTTTAATTTGTAAACTAAAAAAAAAAAGAGGAAACCAATGCATCCCGTGGAAATCAACATTCAAGGACTTAGAGTTAATTGAGTAAAGAGAGAAGACTTTAGAAAAAGTATAATTAATATCCACAGAGAGATATGACTGAATAGGAAGCCAGAAAAATATTCAGTGACAAATTTGAAGGCATCCAGATTGGAAAGGAAGAAGTAAAACTATCTCTATTTGCAGAAAACACACTCTAGGACGTAGAAAACTTTGAAGGAATACACACACACACACACACACACGAACACACATGCACACAGCTGTTAGAGCTAATAAACGAGTTCATCAAGGTTGCAGGGTATACAAGATCAGTAAACAATCACTCATATCTTTATATATCAGAAGTGAACAATCTGAAAATAGAATTAAGAAAACAATTCTGGGGGCTTCCCTGGTGGCGCAGTGGTTAAGAATCCGCCTGCTGGGGCTTCCCCGGTGGCGCAGTGGTTGAGAATCTGCCTGCCAATGCAGGGGACACGGGTCCGAGCCCTGGTCTGGGAAGATCCCACATGCCGCGGAGCAACTGGGCCCGTGAGCCACAATTACTGAGCCTGCGCGTCTGGAGCCTGTGCTCCGCAACAAGAGAGGCCACGATAGTGAGAGGCCCGCGCACCGCGATGAAGAGTGGCCCCCACTTGCCACAACTGGAGAAAGCCCTCCCACAGAAACGAAGACCCAACACAGCCATAAATAAATAAATAAATATTAAAAAAAAAAAAAAAAAAAGAATCCGCCTGCCAATGCAGAGGACACGGGTTCGAGCCCTGGTCCGGGAAGATCCCACATGCCGTGGAGCGACTAAGCCCGTGAGCCACAACTACTGAGCCCATGTGCCACAACTACTGAAGCCTGCAAGCCTAGAGCCCGTGCTCCGCAACAAGAGAAGCCACCGCAATGAGAAGCCTGCGCACCACAACGAAGAATAGCCCCCACCCACTGCAACTAGAGAAAGCCTGCGTGCAGCAACGAAGACCCAATGTGGCCCAAAATAAATAATAAAATAAATAAATTTATTTAAAAAAAAACAGAAAACAATTCTGTGTTAGTTTGCTAGAGCTGCCATAACAACATGCCACAAAATAGGTGGCTTAAATGGAAATTTTTTTGTCTCACAGTTCTGGAGGCTAGAAGTCTAAGACAAAGGTATTGGCAAGTTTGGTTTCTTCTGAGGGCTGTGAGGGAAGGGTCTCTTCCAGGCCTCTCTCCTAGCTTCTGGTAGTTTCTTGGCTTGTCACAGCATAGCTCCAATTGTCATGTGGCATCCTCTCTGTGTGCATGCCTATGTCCAAATTTCCCCTTCTTATAAGGACACAGACATACTGGATTAGAGGCCCACCCTAAAGACTTCAGTTTAACTTGATTGCCTCTGTAAATACCCTAACTCCAAATAAGGTCACATTCTGAGCTACTGGGGGGTTAGGCCTTCAACATATGGATTTTGAGGGAATATAATTCAACCCATAACAAATTCCATTTACAATTGCATCAAAAATAATAAAATATTTATGAATAAATTTAAGAAAGACTTATACACTGAAAATTATAAACATAATTGGAAGAAATTAAAGAAGACTTAAATAAATGGAAAGGCATCCCATGTTCATGATGGGAAGACGTAATATTGTTAAGATGGCAATACTCCCCAAGTAAATCTATAGATTCAAAGCAATCCTTACCAAAATCCCAGGTGTATTCTGTGAAGAAATTCACAAGCTGACCCAAAAATTCACATGCAAATTCAAGGAAACCAGCATAGCTAAAACAACCTTAAAAAAGAAGAACAGAGTTGGAGGACTTACACTTTCTGGTTTCAAAACTTACCACCAAGCTACAATAAACAAGACTGTGTTACTAGCCTAAGGATATGCAGAGAGATCAACGAAATAGAATTGAGAGCCCAAAAATAAACCTTCACATTTATGAGCAATTGATTTTGAAAAGGTTGCCAAGACAATTCAATGGAGGAAAGAATCATCTTTTTAACAAATGGTATTGGGACAACTGAACATTTACATGCAAGAGAATGGAGTTAGACCCTACCTCACACCACGTATCAAAATTAACTGAAAATAGATCTAAAACTTCAATGTAAGAGCTATATTTATATAGCTCTTAGAAGCAAACAGGTATAAATCATGACTTTGGATTAAACAATGGTTTCTTAGATATGGCACCTAAAGCACAAGCAACCAAAGATAAATAGATAAATTAGACTCTGTCAACATTAAAAACTTTTATATTTCAAAAGACATGATTAAGAAAATTAAAGGTCAAGGCAGAAACTGGGAGAAAATACTTGTAATGTAAATATCGGCTAAAAGACTTGTATCCAGAATACGTAAAGATCTCTTACAAAGTAGCAAAAAAAAATTTTTTAACTAACTTTTAAATAGGAGAAGGATCTGAAGAGATACTTCACCAAAGAATATGCAGGAATCGTTAGTAAGTGAATGAAAAGATGTTCAACATCATTAGTCATTTAGGGGTATGCAAATCAAAACCACAATGAGACATCATTTGCCAGCCACTAGCATAGCTATAATAAAAAAAAGACCATCCTTACAAGCTTTTGGTGAGAATGTGGGGAAACTGGAACACTTATACATTGCTAATGAAACGTAAATGATGCAACTACTCTGGAAAAACACTTATTTTCTTAAAAAGGTAAACATAAATTTACCATATGATCCAAGCAATTCCACTCCTAGGTATGCACCTAAGATAAATGAAAATTTATCTCCATACAAAGATGTGTATGCACATGTTTATAGCACCATTATTCATAATAGCCAAAAAGTCCATCAACTGGTGAACTGGTAAACAAAATTAGTGTATCCATACAAAGGAATATTATTTGGCAATAAAAAGTAATGAAGTACAGATACAAGCTACAACAAAGATGAACCTTGAAAACATTATGCTAAGTGAAAGAAACCAGAAGAAAAAGACCACATATTGTATGACTCAGTTCGTATTAAATGCCCAGAAAAGGCAAATCTATAGACAGAAAGTATATTAGTGATTGCCTAGGTCCGGGAGTAGAAATAGGGATTTACTGCAGATGGACATAAAGGATCTTTTTGGGGTGATGGAAATGTTCAGAATTGGATTGTCATAATAGCTATACAACTCTGTAAATTTACTAAAAAATCATTCACACAAAATGAGTGAATTTTATGGTACATAAATTATAACTCAGTAAAGCTCTTAACCACACACACACACACACACGCAAATTGTTAGAGCAAATAAATGATTCAGCAAAGTTATAGGATATAAAATCAGTACACAAAAATCAGTTCTATTTCTGTATGTTCACAATAAACACACTGAAAGATAAAATTTAATTGATTTGTGATAGCATCAAAAAGTAAAATTCTTAGGAATAATTTTTATTTATTACTTTATTTTATTGAAGTGTAATTGATTTATTGATACAATATCATGTTAGTTTCAGTGTACAGCACAGTGATTCAGCTATAATTTTTTTGTCAGATTCTTTTCCCTTATGGGTTTTTACAAAATACTGAGTATAGTTCCCTGTGCTCTACAGTAGGTCCTTGTTGGAATAATTTTAACCAAGGAGCTTAAAGATTTATACACTGAAAACTGTAAAACATTGCTGAAATAAAGAAGACATAAATAAATGAAAAGATAACCCATGTTCATTGATCGGAAGACTTAATATTGTTAAGATGACAGTAATATCCAAAACAATCTACAAATGAGTGCAATCTCTATCAAATCCCAATGGTACTTTTTACAGAAAAAAAAAATCCTAAAATTTATATCGAATATCAAGGGACGCCAGAACAATCTTGAAAAAGAAGAACAAAGCTAGAGGTCTCACAGTTTCTGATTTCAAGATATATTACAAAGCTACAGTGATCAAAACAGTACAGTGTTGGCCTAAAGACAGACATTTAGACAAATGTAATAGAATAGAGAGCCCAGAAATAAACCCTCACATATGATCAAATGATTTTTGACAAGGGTGCCAAGATCATTCAATGGGGAGAGGATAATCTTTTCAACAAAAGGTGCTGGGAAAACTGGATATTCACATGTTAACAAATACAGTTGGAGTTTACCTAAGCCATATTAAAAAAAAAATAACTCAAAATGGATCAAGACCCAAAAATAAGAGCTGAAACTATAAAACTCTTAGAAGAAAACATAAGTGAAATCTTCATTGCATTGGATTTGGCAATTATTTTTTAGATTAGACACCAAAAGCACAGATATTGGAACTCTCATAGATTGCTGGTGGGAATGTTAAAATGGTGCAGCTGCTGTGGAAAACAGTTTGGCAGTTCCTCAAAAAGCTAAATATGGAATTACTATGACTCAACACTTCTACTCCTAGTTATATACCCCAAAGGAATTGAAAAGCAAGGACGGGAACAGATATTTATATCCCAGTGTTCATAGCATTATTCACAGTAGCCAAAAGGTGAAAATAACCCAAGCATCCATTAAATGAATGGATAAACAAAGTGTGCTATATACATACATGAAATAGCATTCATACAAAGAAATGAAGTTCTGATACATACTGCAACATGGATGAACCTTGAAAATAAGGTGAAATAAACGAGACACAAAAGTGCAAATATTGTATGATTCCACTATATGAGGTGTCCAGAATAAGCAAATGCTTAGAGACTGAAAATAGATTAAAGATTACCAGGGGCGGGCTTCCCTGGTGGCGCAGTAGTTGAGAATCTGCCTGCCAATGCAGGGGACACGGGTTCGAGCCCTGGTCCGGGAAGATCCCACATGCCGCGGAGCAACTGGGCCCGTGAGCCACAACTACTGAGCCTGCGCGTCTGGAGCCTGTGCTCCGCAACAAGAGAGGCCGTGATAGTGAGAGGCCCGCGCACCGCGATGAAGAGTGGCCCCCGCTTGTCACAACTAGAGAAAGCCCTTGCACAGAAACGAAGACCCAACACAGCCAAAAATAAATTAAAAAAAAAAAATTTAAAAAACAATAGAATTAATCTTTAAAAAGGGACAAAAATTTCCTGAGATGTAAACTCCTACGTAGTTCTAAATTAAGTCTAAAAAGTATAATTCATATAGCCATATTCACTGACTTCAAAGTAATTAAGTTAGAAACTAGTGATTCCCCCAAATTACATAACACACTTAAAATTACTCTTGGATTTAAAAGAACACCATGACAGAAATTCCCAACATCACAACAGAAATTGACGATAACCAAGAAATGGATGATGGAATACTCCACTTTTTAAACTTGTGAAAAGTTTTCAAAGCAGTATCCTGAGAAAATTTAGAACCTTAAATGCATTAATTAGAGAAAAGGAAGATTATAAATAAAGGAACTACTATCTTAGTTCAAAAGCAGGAATGCCAGCATTAAAATAAACCCAAGAAAGTTGAATTGTGATTGATAAAGAAGATGAAGATAATAAAATAGAAATCAAACCTACGATAGGAAAAAATTCACACTGTTAATCCACAATACCCAAAGCGGGCTCTCAGAATTAGCAATGCTGAGTTTGCACAAATGCTGGGAGGCTCAGTGCCGTCACGTGCATGTTTACAACATGGGTACTGCAACCTGATCAGACCGATGAGGAGAAAACACAGACAAGATCAGGAAAAAAGAAGGAAGATCAAGGAAATTAAATAAATCATAGTAGGCCAATATGTACGATAAAGGGTTTGAAATCAGAGACATCATGGAGAAATTTACAGGAAAATACGAATTATCACAATGGGTACGAAAACGCTAATAAACTAATAACTGCAAGGGAAGAAATGGACAAAAAAGTACAAGGTTTACCCTAAATTGCAGTGTCATTTTTTTCAGACAATGTGATTTTCTACATAGAAAACTGAGCTAACAAACTATAAGAATAATTAGGACAAATTCCATTAGATGGAGAGAACTGCCTGTCTACACCAAGTCCTCCTATCTACCAGCAATGAATTATAACATATAAAGAAAAATGTCGTTCATAATAGCAACACTGTTACAACACAGCCAGGGGTAAACCAAAAAAAAACTTGCAGGACCCATATGAGAAAATGATAAAGTGTCATGTCTATAATTTTTTAATTAAAATTTGCATGAATAAAGAGATAAACTAGGAGAAAATGTGTAAGAATAGTCAAGACTGTTAGGGAAAAGGAAAGCAATGAAGTAGGAATTCTCTGTGACACATAAAAATATATAATAAACCATTATAATTAAAGGAATATGTAAGAATAAACATATAGAATATCAGATATTCACTTTGAAAGAAGATAGTTTCCTGAAACTGGCCTACACATTGAGGAATTTACTATATAAACTAAAAGAGTGTAAAATATAGATTTTGAATAATAGATTATTCAAAAAATGGTTCTGGATGACTAACTATACATTTGTAATATAATGAAGGCAGACAGCTACCTCACAACACTAAAACAAATACAGATGATTTATCCCAACAAAATTATAAAAATCATTTGAAGAAAATATTTTAAAATATATTTATAAGTGAAGAAAATATGAAAGAACATATATTGAGTTAGGAAAGTCATTCTTAAGACACAAATTACAATATCTATAAAATAAATTTACATTAATAATAGTAGGGCTTCCCTGGTGGCGCAGTGGTTGAGAATCTGCCTGCTAATGCAGGGGACACGGGTTCGAGCCCTGGTCTGGGAAGATCCCACATGCCGCGGAGCACCTAGGCCCGTGAGCCACAACTTACTGAGCCTGCGCGTCTGGAGCCTGTGCTCCGCAACAAGAGAGGCCGCGATAGTGAGAGGCCCGTGCACCGCGATGAAGAGTGGCCCCCGCTTGCCACAACTAGAGAAAGCCCTCGCACAGAAACGAAGACCCAACACAGCCAAAAATAAATAAATAAATTAATTAATTAATTAATTAATTAAAATCAATGGGAGTTACACTGATTAAATAAATAAATAAATAAATAAAAATAATATACTGTGCAACCTCAAGATACGAGATACATTTTTCACTCAACAGTTTGGAAAACCGGATACTATTTAGAACTGATGGGAGTGTAAATAGGAACAGCATTTTTTAGGACAATTTAACCATATCCACTAAAATTAAAGGGTGCAATCCCTTAGACCAAAACAATTTCACTTCCTACACATATGCATAAGCTGGCTAAACAAGAATGTTTATTTAGCCTTGTTTATAGTAGCGACACAAATATATAAAATAAACAACAAAATGTCTATCAGCATGGAAAAGGGTAAATAAATTATCCCTATTCAGCAGTTTATAGATGAGGTCATCTTATATTCATTTAATATGGGAAATTCTCACAAGATTTCTTGTTAAGTGGAGACAGCATATTGCAAAAGCATGAATACATGGAATATCGTTTATGTTAACTATTTGTGTTAACTCACTGATGAAACCCAAATTATGCAAAAGCAGATTAAGAAAATTTAAAAAAATTTTTTTTTTGGCCGTGCCACGCAGCATGCATGATCCTAGTTCCCCGACCAGGGATCTAACCCACGCCCCCTGCCGTGGAAGCACAGAGTCTTCACCACTGGACAGGCAGGGAAGCCCCTACACCAGTTATGATGTCATCTTTGGGGAGGGCCTTGGGCATGGTGGCAGGGAGCAGGTAGCCATGTGGGAGGATTTCTGATGCATCTGTAAGTTTCATTTTTCTAAATAACAGAACATGTACATGTATGATTTGTACAATTAGAATATAATTAAATATAAACATAAGAGATTTGTTTTGGTTGGAGGCGAAGAACATGTGAAAGCACCTGCCAGGTCTTGGTGAGGCATAACATGGACTCCTGGGCTGCTTTCCCAGTCACAAAGGCTCCCGGGGGCAGAAAGAAGAGAAAAGAACTCAAGTCTCTGCCCAGTCGTCGGAGATACCTTGTCCCCGTGGTAGAGAATGAGTGAGTGTGTGTGTGAGAGAGAGAGGTGCTGATGGTCACTTTCTGACTCTGCGACATCAATGTCCAGGTTTTTCCACACGATGCTGTCCTCTGTGCCAGCAGGAGCCTGCATGATGTGCATTTCTGAACACAACACCCCATTAGCTTTTTCTGGATACGCCACTGATCACCATTCTACAAGGTTTGGTGCTGGCACTTTCTAGATCTTACCAGAAGGCGTCAGCAGAACATTTCAGACACCATCCAGGACTCTCGGTCCTTCCACCCAAGGGTCCTTCAATGATTTGTTGACAGAAACATTGAGGGGGTGAGGTCATCCAGTCAAGCTACCAGGAGGGACATGTGCAGGAAGTGATATTAACCTCAGGGCTGCCACCTAGCTAACAGAAAGTTAAAACTCTTGATGGAGAGATATGACCTGATTTCTGAAAAGTTGAGGTGTACAAGTATACATTTCTGAACTGATTAAATGCACTGTTTCTCTCCCATCAACTCCATACACCCAGTGAAGTCATTAGTCTGTAGGAAATCCGGGGGGGCGGGAAAGAGCAGGGCAGTCTTCTTGTCATCCGGATGCAGCTCCAGTCCAAGTTCACAGATGCTCAGAGAGTTTAAGTCAATTCCTCAGGGTCACAGAGTCAATAAATGGCAGTCAGGACTTGAACTCATTGCCTGTGGCTCTGAATCCACTGCTTACTCTATTCTGCTACATGTCCACGGGAGCCTTCTGGAGGAGGGGGCTTGGTGTGGGGCTGGTCCTTGACCACGCAGCATGTTCTGGCCCTTGTGAACACCTGAGGGGGTCCAGCATGGCTCTCGTTGTTCATAGAACCAGACACTGTTGGGGCCGGGCCGGGGGGGGGGGGTGTTGGCCGTGATATGCTTGGCTGCTGTTTCAGCACTGAACAGCTGGTGACCTTGCTCTTGACCTTCCTCTCCTTGGGCGAGAGTTCTGGAAAGAGCATGTTGGACTCTAGGGTCTCTGAAAGCCCTCCTAGCTCTAGAGCTCTACAACTGGGTGATCTCCAGAAAGAAAACTGTGTGAGACTGTGAAGCCTCTTTTCTTTGCAGATGGGCTCAAGGAGCCTAGCGGTAGTGTCTGGACCAAGGACTCTGGGCCTCGTCCTGCCCGAGGACTCAGACTTGGTGTGCAGTGAAAGACTGCGCTGCCGAAGTTCATTGAACTGGACTCCGCCTATCAGGGAAAGGGGTTCCACAGTCCTCTGGGTCCAGGGAATACCTGTGAGCAAAAGCCTTTGGCCATGGATTGCTAAGCCCAACTTCTGAGAGCCCAGGATCATGGAGGGAAAAACTAGGATTGGGGAAAGCAGGGTCCTTGTCAGCCAGGACCGGCAAGTCCTCCCTTGGTTCTGGAGAAAGTCGCAGAAGGGAAATTCGGATGGAATTCTGCTGAGCGGAGGGGCTGCTCCCCTTGGGCGAGGCTGATCTACCTGTGGATCACCCCAGTCCCCACCCATTCCCACCTAGAGGCAGTCCTGCCCACCTCCTAAGGGCAACCCTGCCCCCTCCCGACCAGTCTGACTGGACTCTAGGAGAACTCCACCTACCTCTGTGTGTCTCCCTAAATACTGTGTGTCCCTCCACCCACCTGGGTTAGAGCTGGGATTCCCTATGGAATTCCCCAGGTCACTCTGGCTCCAAACTGGTGCTGGAACGCAGCACCCCAGGGCTCACCACAGAGAATTCCAGACCTCCCCTGAGTCGCTGCTCGCCTGGCCCCAGAGCCTCCATTTCTATCTGTAAAACAAGTCACTTCTACCTTCTTCACAGCGTTCCATGGAGGGAACTAAAGGCGTTATCATCAGAGAAGCATCAGCCCAGTGAGTGGGTCCGTTGTGCTTGGCGTGATTTGTTCTAAATGTCTGATGTCCCTCGTACAGCCCCTCCCTGTTAGGATCATGCTTCCCATCCATTGACAGCAGGCTTGGCAACTGACATGTTTTGGCCCGAGAAATCTGAGCGGAAGTACCGTGTGCCTCTTCCAAGCGGAACATAAGGGGCCATCGTGTTGTTCTCCCATTGCTCTTTTCTCTCGTCTGGGAGACTAGTAGGTCCCAGGTACCGACTGCTTCTGGATCCTGAGGCCCTAACTGAGCAGAGCCGAGGCCAGCTTGCATTGGACTATAGAGGTGGGTAAGAAATAATCATTTGCTGTCATACAGCACTGAGATTTGGGATCATTTGTTTCAGCAACACCTCTTAGCCCACGCTGACTGATATAAGCACAGAGGACCAGTGGTATATGTTGGTTCCTCACCATCTCCCCTTTAAGGATGAGGCATCCATCATGCTTAGTATAATGAATTAGGAAGAACAATGCTCCGAGTTTCAGAGGCATAGCAGGGGGGCAAGGACAGCGGCTGGGAGTGGCCCTGCTAGGAGTGATGGAGTAGGGGAAGAGGCTGGGCAGGTGGAGGCCCTTGTATGTTATGGGTTGAAGACCTAGAGGGACCAGGGGATGTTGCATCCTTCGCTGTGTTTCAATGCAAAAAATAGTATTATTACTTATCTCCCAAGCCTTTCAGTAATAATGAAATTTCGTGAGTGCCTTATTTGGGATAGGGTGTCACATATCTGTTTTAGATGTTTGGGTAGAAGCCAAGCCAGGTGTCCCAGGGTGTTAGCACGGGCCGAAGGCTTAAGGCAGATCCCCGGGCCAGGTAGCGTAGGCGGGATGGCACAGACCCAGGAGATCAGAGGCTGGAGGCAGAGCGCAGGTGCACTGGTTGGGGTGCGTGGGGTCGCCTGGATATAGGGCAGAGCCATATGTAGATGACCTCTGTCCTTGTCCCTGGCCCAGGGTTCTCCACAGGAGGGAGACTGTCACATGGTCAGAGATTGCCAGGACTGGGACTGCTGCCAAAGCCTGCTTCTGTTTGTCTAGCATTAATGAGAATACTATCTCCAAGAAGGGATGCTCTCCTTGGAGGCGCGGGATGATCGTGGGAGACATTTATCTCGGTAAATATGAAGCCCAGCCACAGAGATCTGAGTGTAAGGAGCACAGATTTCTGCTCCTTGTTAATTTCATGGTTGACTTAACTGTTCTTAAGTGATTATAGCGCTGGTGATGATGGGCTTGAAATGCTTTTACTTTTTTTTCCCAGCCAGTTCTCTTTCTTTGCCCCAAAAGATTCAGACTCTCGATTTGCAGCGCAAATGCATTGTCTTAAGGTTTCCTGGGCACCATTGTTTGTGGAAACATATTTATTTTGCCTGTCGTAGGAGGAAGAACACTGAAGAGAGGAGGAGGAGGAAGAGGAGGAGGAGGAGGAGGAGGAGGAAGACGATGAGGACCTGCATTCCCAGGCAGTTCTTATGGCCAGGCTGGGCTGCGTGCCTGTGTCCCATGCATTGTTTCTTTGAATTTTCTCAACAGCCCACGAGGCAGCACAGCCACTGGAGTATGAGCCCCATGGGGGTTGTTTTATCACTGCATCCAATCATCTAAAGCAGGTCTGGCACATAGTAGGAGCTCAATAAATATTTGGTTTTTAAAAAAGGGATATCATGGGCTTCCCTGGTGGCGCAGTGGTTGAGAGTCTGCCTGCCAATGCAGGGGACACGGGTTCGAGCCCTGGTCTGGGAAGATCCCACATGCGGCAGAGCAACTAGGCCTGTGAGCCACAATTACTGAGCCTGCGCGTCTGGAGCTTGTGCTCCGCAACAAGAGAGGCCGCGACAGTGAGAGGTCTGCGCACCGCGATGAAGAGTGGCCCCCTCTCGCCGCAACTGGAGAAAGCCCTCGCACAGAAACGAAGACCCAACACAGCCAAATATAAATAAATAAATAAATAAACTTCTAAAAAAAAACAACAGAAGTTTATTTTTAAAAAATAAATAAAAAATAAAAAGGGATATCATTATCATCCACATCTTAAAAATAACATAATGGGGACTTCCCTGGTGGCGCAGTGGTTAAGAATCCGCCTGCCAAAGCAGGGGACACAGGTTCAATCCCGGTCTGGGAAGATCCCACATTCTGCGGAGCAACTAAGCCCGTGTGCCACAACTACTGAGCCTGCGAGCCACAACTACTGATCCCACGTGCCACAACTACTGAAGCCCACGCACCTAGAGCCCATGGTCCACAACAAGAGAAGCCACTGCAATGAGAAGCCCACACACCACAATGAAGAGTAGCCCACACTCGCCACAACTAGAGAAAGACCATGTGCAGCAACGAAGACCCAACGCAGCCAAAAAATAAATAAATAAATAAAAATAACATAACGGAGGCTGGGGAGATTAAGAGACTTGCCCAAACCCACATGGCTCGTAGGTGGCAGAACCGGAACTCAGATCTCTGGGACCCAAAAGGTTTCAATCTGCCTTCAGTGGGTGTGGACCATTCAGCCTCTTCTCAATGGTCAAGATAGACACAGGAGTGGTGTTAGAGAAAAGGCATTTTAGAAAGATACAGGAGAAACTTATCAACAGGATGGACTACATATTTTTAATGGATTGTGATCTAGGTTGCACATTAATGTGGGAACTCTTGCAGCAGTATTTTCCAAAGGTGGTCACATATGCTCTTTTTACAGTGTTACATGGACTTGCCTCTATCAAAAGGTGGGGCTCGAGTCCCCTCCCCCTGAACCTGGGAAGACCTCAATAACTGCCTCAACCAAAAGCATGTGATTTCGAAGCTCAGTCATACACATCAACACAGCCTTGTCCTGGACCTCTCTTGGGACATGAGCCTTGGATATCTGAGCTGACAGGTGAGAAGTCTGGGCCCCCATGCTGGGGAGGCCACATGGAGAGGCCATCATGAGACAGAGATGCCCGAGAATGCCCAGTGTCCCAACCCCCGGCTGTTTGCCTCTCCCCACCATCAACTGCCAGACGTAGATGTGAGGGAGGGATGAAACCAGCAGGTGAGTCCAGCCTTGGCCTTTAAGCTACCCCAGCTGATGCAGAGTGGAGAGAGATGAGAAGTCTCCACCAAACCTGCCCAAATTGCAGCTTTGTGAGCCGTATAAACATTGCTGCGGGTTCTCCTGCTCTCGGTGGAAGTGGTGGCCTGGAAGCAGGTAAAGGGGGTGTGGATGGCGCAGCTCTTCATGTCCTGCTATGCTCTGCCCACTAGGGCTGCTGCCTGAAAAGTCCCAGCCTCAGTGGGACCCCTGGGCCACTGGATTTAGCACTGCACCCCCCTACCTGTCTGCAATGATGCTGTGCTACTCTGCCCCTCTGACACAACGGGTAAGCCCACTGCCTCGGGGCCAGTGCTTCAGCAGGGATGCCTTCTCACCCCTACAGCATCACTTTCCATCTCAAATGGATCATTAATATCAATCTCAAACACATTTTTATTAACCCTACCCTTTAAAAAATACTCTCTTGACTCTATTATATCTCTTGTACCTCTTTTTTGCTCCCATTTTTAGCAAAACATTCTCAGAAGTGCGTCTATATTCACATTCTATACTCACTCCCATCCTATCACTCTTGAACCCATTCCAATTAGTTTCATCCAGCAAAACTGGTCTTGTAAGGTCTCAGTGACTGCACCTGCCCCCCAATGGCCAGATCCAAGGACTAACCCTTACTTCCCAGAGGACTTAAACTGTCATTGGCATTTGCATGGGCTCTTGCCCTCCTTCTTGACCCGCCTGCTTCACCTGTTCCAGGACATACCCCCTGGTTTCCTCTTCTCCTCAGCCTCCTTTTCTGGTCCCCTCTCATCCCTCCAACTTCTGTATTGGTGAGCCCGTGGCTCAGTGCCTGGGCTCCAATCTCTCATCTCTCTCCTGGCATTACAAACATCACGTGGGTGCTGACAGGTCTCGAACCCACCTGTCTAGCCTGGGCATTGCTATCTGGAATCAGCATCCCAGCCTCCTATGGCTAACGGCCTGCTTGATCACTCTACATGACGTCTAAAAGACGTCTCAAACTTTACATTCTCACATCCAAATTTCTGACCTTCTCCCCACAGAGTGCTCCTCCTCAGTTGCTCAGTTAAAGGCCACACCATCCTTCTGGATCCTCTGGCCAAAATTTATGGAGTTAACCGGGACTGTTCTATTTTTCTCAAACCCAACTCCCAATGCATCAGCAAATCCTTTTGGCTTGACTGTGCAAATATACTCTGCATCCCCTCCACGGCCACCACCCTGGTCCAAGCCCCCAGCATCTATCAAAGGATTATTAGAGCAGACTCCTACAGGGTGTCTCTGGTCTGCCTTCTGTAGTTCTACCATCTATGCTTCAAAAAGCACTAGAATGACCCTATTAAAAGGTCAACTGGGCCCTACCTCACTAGGAGTGCTTGCCACACCCATGCGATGGCCCTCTGACCCCAGTCCTCTCCTACTTCACCTCCCTCTGCCCTGCCCGAAGCTCACTCTGCACCATCCGCATGGCCTCCCAGCTGTTCCTCAAACACTGCAGCTGTGATCCCACCTTGGGATGCATGCGTGCTCTCCATCTAGAACATCTTTCCCCCAGGTGTCACAATGGCTTGCCCCACACTTGCTTTAAAACCTTGCTTATGGGCTTCCCTGGTGGCACAGTGGTTAAGAGTCCGCCTGCCAATGCAGGGGACACAGGTTCGAGCCCTGGTCCAGGAAGATCCCACATACCACGGAGCAACTGGGCCCGTGCGCCACAACTTATGGGCCTGCGCTCTGGAGCCCGTGAGCCACAACTACTGAAGCCCGCGTGCCTGGAGCCCATGCTCTGCAACAGGAGAGGCCACGACAATGAGAAGCCCGCGCACCACAACGAAGAGTGGCCCCCGCTCGCTGCAGCTAGAGAAGGCCCTCACACAGCAACAAAGACCCAACGCAGCCAAAAATACAAATAAATAAATAAATTTATTTTTAAAAAAACCTTGCTCAGGTGTCAACTCTTAGTGAAGACTTCTTGGACCAGCCTCTTTTTTTTTTGGCTGTGTTGGGTCTTCGTTGCTGTGAGCAGGCTTTCTCTAGTTGCGGCGAGCAGAGACTACTCTTCATTGCAGTGCACGGGCTTCTCATTGCGGTGGCTTCTCTTGTTGCAGAGCACAGGCTCTGGGCTTTAGTAGTTGTGGCACGCGGGCTCAGTAGTTGTGGTGCTCAGGCTTAGTTGTTCCGCGGCATGTGGGATCTTCCTGGACCAGGGCTCAAACCCGTGTCCCCTGCATTGGCAGGAGGATTCTTAACCACTGCACCACCAGGGAAGTACTCATAATCCTTTTTTTAAATGTATGTGTACATTTACTATTTTATTTACTGCATCGACACACACACACACACACACACACCAGAATGTAGGTGCTACCAGGGCAGGGATTTCTTTATTTGGTTCACTGCTGTCTTCCAAGCATCTAGAATAGTGCCTGGATATAGGAGATGTTCAATAAGTATTGCTGAAAGAATTTGCTATGGTTCTCTAGGGTGGTACTCTTCTTTGAACAACTACATCATTATTATTTTTGCATGTCATTATCAGGCATATCTACATTTGCTCACTAGTGGGATTTGAGTTGGGTTCTTACAGATACTCACTATGCTGATGTGAAACCCATTTATCCCTACACGTGACAGTCTTTGTTTTCCTACAAAGCAGAATCTTCTTCTCCTTAATTGCAGGAGAATAATTCCTACAACTCAACAACAACAAAAGACAAACAACTCAATTAAAAATGGGCAAAGGGCTTCCCTGGTGGTGCAGTGGTTAAGAATCCGCCTGCCAATGCAGGGTACACAGGTTCAAGCCCTGGTCTGGGAAGATCCCACATGCCACAGAGCAACTAAGCCCATGTGCCACAAGTACTGAGCCTGCGCTCTAGAGCTCGCAAGCCACAACTACTGAGCCCGCGTGCCACAACTACTGAAGCCCACGTGCCTAGAGCTTGTGCTCCGCAACAAGAGAAGCCACCACAGTGAGAAGCCCGCACTCACTGCAAATAGAGAACGCCTGCACGCAGCAACAAAGAACCAACACAGCCAAAAATAAATAATAAATAAATTTTAAAAAAAGAAATAAAGATGATACACTCTCTTAAAAATAAATAAATAAATAAAAAATAAAAGTTCCTTCTCTATGAGGAGCTTGAAGAAATACAACTGGCTCAGTAAAAATGCTCAATAAAAGTTACCTATTTAAAAAAAAAAAAGGGCAAAGAAATTGAAAAGACATTTCTCCAAAGAAAATCACAAATGGTCAAGAAGCACATAAAAGATGCTCAACATCATTAATCATGAGAAATGCAAATCAAAACCAAAATGAGATACCACATCACACCTACTACAAAGGCTATAATTTTTAAAAATGGAAAATAACAAGTGTTGGTGAGAATGTGGAGAAATTGGAATCCTTATGAACTATTGACAGGAATGTAAAATAGTATAGCTGCTGTGAAAACCAAACTGGCACATCCTTGGGGTTCCATCAATGCCATAGCCAACTCCAATTCCAAACCTAGAGGTCCAGCTGGGGAGCCTCAGGGGGGCTGCACTGGTGCTCGGAAGCCCTCTAGAGGCCGTCTGCTGTAATGCCAACTCTCGACACTTCCTGCTGCTTCCCCCCACTGGCTTGGAAACGTGCCACCATGATTGCCTTCCTTCTCTTCCTCTAAGCGCCATGAAGTGCTCTACAGAGGAGGGTATTTCTCTCTCAAAGTCTCCCAGGGCACTCTCACCTCCCTACCCCACCCCACTACTTTAAATCAGTCATCCGCCCGGCCATTTACGTCAGGTCAGCTGGCTTTAAATCAAACAACACCCATAATTGACTTCACCTGCATTTAAGTCAGGACATCCAGGCAAGGGTGGGGGGACAGGAGGAAGTGGATCAGGTGGAAAGGGAAGAAGGAAGTTTGGGGAGAACTCAAGAGAAACAAAGGGCACAGGGATGAGCACAGCTCACCCAGCAATACCAGGGCTTTTACAGGCTCCAGGTTCGGGGCAACCAGCCCCGTTTTCCAGGTGCCAACACACACAGAGGCCTGCAGCTTAAAAGCTGCAATCCCGAGTCAAGCCAGGTATTTCTGGATCCAGGTTCCTGCCTCTGGAGAAACAAAGGACAGTACTCTGCAGACAGCCTGTTTGGCCGTCCAGCCACTGGCCACCCGACCACGCTGGAAATGCCCCCATCGCAAGCTGAAGGCAAACCTCTGTCCCCCTCTGTGAGGCGAGGCATTTGAGTGATTGAATCAGAGGGGCCCGGTAACCAATCCCTTTGCTCTGGGCGTGTCCTTGAGATTCTGCCGACCCCAACTCCAACCCCATCTCAGAGCCTGTAGGTTTGGCCAGGGATCCACACGTGGGCTATGCTGGTGCTCCTGCGCCCTCTTGTGGCCGTCGGCTCTAATAGCAACTCATAGCCCTTCCTCTTTCCTCCCTGGCCAGCTCCAGGGGCTGCAAAGGCGACGGCACCTGCCAGCCTAATTTCCTTCCCCCTCTCCCTCTTAGCACAATGACGTGCCCTAAGGATGGGGATATTTTCTCTCTCCAACACTCCCAGGGTACTCATCCTTCCCTACACCACCCCGCTACTTTAAATTAAATAGCCCGCGACTTCCCAGGAGATCGAGCAGTTAAGACTCCTCGCTTCCACTGCAGGTGGCACGGGTTTCAACCCTGGTTATGGAACTAAGATCCTACAGGCCACACGGCGTGGCCAAAAAAGAATAAATAAATAAATAGCCCCCTGAAGTCACTGATGTACCGGGCTTGAACTCAATCACCTCCCTTTTAATTCAGGTGACCTGGTTTTAGGTCAGTTTTCCCCAGGCAGGGTTGTGGAAACAGAAGGAAGAGGATCAGAGAGAAAGGGGAGACAAACGTTTGGGGAGAACTCTCCAGAGAAAGAAAGGGCACAGGGATGAGCAAAGCCCGCCCAGCAGATACCCAGGCTTTTACAGGCTCCATGTTCAGGAAAACCAGCCCCGTTTTCCAGATGCCAACACCCACAGAGGCCTACAGCTTAAAAAGCTGCAAGCCCGAGTCAAGGCAGGTATTTCTGGGTCCAGAGTCCTGACTCTGGAGAAACAAAGGGCAGTCAGTCTACAGGCAACCTGTCTGGCTGTCCAGCCACTGGGCCACAACCTGGCTGGAAGTGCCCCATCGGAAGCTGAAGGCAGACCACTGCCCCCTTGTGAGGCGAGGCAATTTGAGCCAGTGAATCAGAGGGGCCCGTAACCAGCCCCTTTGCTCTGGGCACGTCCTTGAGGTTCTGCCAACCCCATCTCCAACCCCATCTCAAAACCTGGAATTTTGGCCAGGGATCCACAGGTGGGCTCCGCTGGTGCTCCGGCGCCCTCTTGTGGCCATCGTCTCTAATAGCAACTTATAGCCCTTAATCCTGCCTCCCTTGCCAGCTCTGGGGGCTGCACTGGCCCAGGGCACCTGCCCAACTGATTTCCTTACCCCTCTCCCTCTTAGCACAATGAAGTGCCCTAGAGAGGGCGATATTTTCTCTCTCCAAGTCTCCCAGGGTACTCATCCCTCCCTACCACACCCTACTACTTTAAATTAATCAGCCCAGGACTTCCCTGGTCCTCCAGTGGTTTAGACTCCTTGCTTCCACTGCAGGGCGCATGGGTTTGATCCTTGGTCGGGGAACTAAGATCCTACATGCCACACGGCATGGCCAAATATAAATAAATAAATAAATAAATAGGCCCACTGCATTTACTGATGTACCTGGCTTTAAATCAGTCATCTCCCACATACTTCAGTTGACCTGGCTTTAGGTCAGGTTACCCCAGGCAGGGTTGTGGAAACAGAAGGAAGAGGATCAGATAGAAAGGGAAGACAAACTTTTGGAGAGAACTCTGGAGAAAAAGAAAGGGCACAGGGATGAGCGCAGCCCGCCCAGCAAACACCAGGGCTTTTACAGGCTCCAGGTTCAGGACGACAGCCCCATTTTCCAGATGCCAACACACACAGAGACCAGCAGCTTAAAAGCTGGAAGCCCAAGTCAAGCCAGGTGTTTCTGGGTCCAGAGCCCTGACTCTAGAGAAACAAAGGGCAGTCAGTCTGCAGACAGCCTCTCTGGCTGTCGGGTCACTGGGCCACCCGACCTGGCTGAAAGTGCCCCCATGGCAAGCTGAAGGCAGAATTCAGCCCGCTCTGTGAGACGAGGCAATTTGAGCAAGTGAATCAGAGGTGCCCAGTAACAACCCCTTTCCTCTGCGCACGTCCTTGAGGTTCTGCAAACCCC
The DNA here is from genome assembly GCF_028021215.1 of Eschrichtius robustus. Taxonomy (NCBI): domain Eukaryota; kingdom Metazoa; phylum Chordata; class Mammalia; order Artiodactyla; family Eschrichtiidae; genus Eschrichtius; species Eschrichtius robustus. Next base: position 5,518,401 of record NC_090830.1, on the reverse strand, counting down.
ATCTCCGAATCTGCAGGTTTGGCCAGGGATGCACACGAGGGTACCGCTGGTGCTCCGGCGCCCTCTTGTGGCCGTCGGCTCTAATGGCAACTCTCAGCCCTTCCTCCGTCTTCCCTGCGGAGCCCCGGGGGCTGCACTGGCCTTGGGCACCTGCCAGCCTGATTTCCTTCCCCCTCTCCCTCTTAGCACAATGAAGTGCCCTAAGGATGGGGATATTTTCTCTCTCCAACACTCCCAGGGTACTATCCCACCCTACTGCACCCCACTACTTTAAATTAAATAGCCCGTGACTTCCCAGGAGGTCAAGTGGCTAAGACTCCCCGCTTCCACTGCAGGTGGCACGGGTTTCATCCCTGGTCATGGAACTAAGATCCTACAGGCCACACGGCGTGGCCAAAAAAGAATAAATAAATAAATAGCCCCCTGAAGTCACTGATGTACCGGGCTTGAACTCAATCACCTCCCTTTTAATTCAGGTGGCCTGGTTTTAGGTCAGTTTTCCCCAGGCAGGGTTGTGGAAACAGAAGGAAGAGGATCAGAGAGAAAGGGGAGACAAACGTTTGGGGAGAACTCTCCAGAGAAAGAAAGGGCACAGGGATGAGCAAAGCCCGCCCAGCAGATATCCAGGCTTTTACAGGCTCCATGTTCAGGAAAACCAGCCCCGTTTTCCAGATGCCAACACCCACAGAGGCCTACAGCTTAAAAGCTGTAAAAATATCTTTAGCCTCATCACTTGCACTATCTTCTACATTTATGAACTTACTCATAACTCTCTCATCCTTAAAATTTTTTTAATTTTATTATTATTTTAAAATATTATTTTGAAATATTATTATTTAAAATTAAATAATTAATTTAATATCTAATATTTATTTTAATTTAATATTTAATAAATAATGATAATTAATTAATATTTAATAAATCAATATTTTAACATTTAATTTTTGATAAATATTAATGTTTATATTTAATAAATATTTGCTATTTATTTATTTTAATATTTAATAAATAATATTAATTAATTAATATTTAATATTTATTTTAAATTTAATATTTAAAATATTATTATTATAAAATTTTATTTATTATTTTAAAAGTCCAAAACCCTTGCTCTGGCTCTCCCTTCTGATTAAGCAGCAATTCTGTATTTAGCCATCCCTTTTACATGGAACGTTTTGAAAAACTTTACTTGCTGTTTCCTTTTCCCATTCATTCTTCAGTGACTCTACCCACCAGACCCCACAGACAAGAAACTCCAGTGGCCTCCCAACACCCAAAGCCAGAGGCTGGCTTCCTTCTTTGATGTCTTGAGACTGACTACATCTCAGTTTTCCTGATTCTGTTTATTTTTTACTTGTTGATTGTTAAACACTCATTTTCCTTAGCTTCCCCACTGTAAGGCATCAAATCTAATTTGATTCTCCTCCTACTGCTCTGATCATTCCTTTTTTGTTTTTAATAAATTTATTTATTTATTTATTTTTGGCTGCCTTGGGTCTTCGTTGCTGCGCGTGGGCTTTTCTCTAGTTGCGGCGAAAAGGGTCTACTCTTCATTGCAGTGTGTGGGCTTCTCATTGCAGTGGCTTCTCTTGTTGCAGAGCACAGGCTCTAGGCGCGTGGGCTCAGTAGTTGTGGCGCACGGGCTTAGTTGCTCCGCGGCATGTGGGATCTTCCTGGACCAGGGCTCGAACCCGTGTCCCCTGCATTGGCAGGTGGATTCTTAACCACTGTGCCACCAGGGAAGCCCTGATCATTACTCTTGAGTCCCTTTAATTAGCAGTATCCTCTCCTTAAATCATTTTTTTCAAACTAGTGTTTTCTTACTTCTAGTCTCTCTTTTATTTTTTTTAAATATTTATTTATTTGGCCGCGCCAGGTCTCACTTGCAGCACGCGGGATCTTCATTGCAGCACATGGGATCTTTTTTTTTTTTTCTTTTTTTTTTTAGTTGCGGCATGGGAATTCTTAGTTGCAGCATGTGGGACCTAGTTCCCTGACCAGGGATAGAACCTGGGCCCCCTGCATTGAGAGCGCAGAGTCTTAGCCACTGGACAACCAGAGAAGTTCCTTCTTCCTTCTGTTCTTTTCTTGTTCCTCCTGTGACCTTTTTGAGTCATCTTATGAAGGCTTTACAACTGTTCGTAGTCATTCATTTTATCCTTACCCCTGGGTACATGGGAGGATTGCATTTTCACTGCCCCTAAAGTTACTCCACATAGAAGCAATCACAGACCCTGTATATTCTACTATCTAAACTTTAAAAAAAAATTTTTTTCCTTTTAATTCCCAGTGAACCTCCCAGTCATCCTGTCTCATCTGTACTCCTGTGACACTGTGCCAGATGGTCTCTTTATACAAACTCTGCCCTTCCTGGATTCTATTCTCCACATCACAGCCAGAATTCCCATACTTACAACCATTCTTTTTGCCCTTCGAGAGAAATCCTTAACATCACGCGGAGACTCTGGACTGATCCCCTCAGTCTGCTTTCCTCTCTCTCACACTCAAGTTCTCTGCTGCAGCCACTCTAACCTCTCTCATTTCCTTCAGAGTTCTGTGTTCCTTGACCTGCATCTCAGAATATTACCCATTCTGACATCTCAGACCTAGGAGTGCCCCTGCCATTTTTTTCTTAGTTGAATTGCATGAATCCTTCACATCTCAGCCTAGACATCATACAAAAAACAATAAATATTTATGGATTGATTCTCTCATCCATTATTCCAGCTGAGACTTTCATCAGCTCCTATCCACATTGTTGAAATAGCCTCTACTCTCCTCTGTACCACTCTGTACCTTTTAACTACAGTGTCCTCTGTGAAGATGCTAGTTGCCTGGGTGTGGAACATTACTAGATTTAATTTTCTAATTTTACCTTTTAGTTATTACTCTCTTCTTTGCTTGTCCCATTTAATTGTATCCTCTGATTTCAGCACAATTATTTAACACAATAATTAATTAGATAAATCATTAATCTTCTGATTAATATACAGACTAATCACCATAGATCTCATTTACTGAAAATGTCAATATTTAGTTGCAGCTGAGCAGTGTTTTATTAAGATATTGTTTCAATAGTTAAACATCATAGTTTCTTATAATGCATATCACAAACTTGGAAAATTCACTTTCTTGATAGCTTCACCAAAGTTTAGAATTTTTTGCTAAAAATAGGTTATAAGTTACAACATCAGAGTCATGTTTTCTTGTCTTCTGGATGCGACCAAATCACAGTTTAGTGTCATTAAACTGTGGGACGAAGTGAGAGAGTGGCACGGACATATATACACTACCAAATGTAAAATAGATATCTAGTGGGAAGCAGCCGCATAGCACGGGGAGATCAGCTCGGTGCTTTGTGTCCACCTAGAGGGGTGGGGTAGGGAGGGTGGGAGGGAGACGCAAGAGGGAGGAGATATGGGGATATAGGTTTATGTATAGCTGATTCACTTTGTTATACAGCAGAAACTAACACACCATTGTAAAGCAATTATACTCCAATAAAGATGTCTAAAAAAAAAAAAAGGTATATTGAATTTTACGCAACTTACTTTACAGGCAAAAATTGTGAACTTAACTCCTTTTCAATGGATACAAAATCTAACAGTAAACTACCCAAAAAGGATGGATAATTTATACTGCTTCTTTCAACAAAAGAAACAATAAAACTATGACTTATGAGAACAAGACTACATTGAGAAATTAAAAGAAATGAAACACTGGGAACCAATGAAAACAACACTAAATATAGTCAGAAAAATAGAAAACATATCAACTTTATACCTCTATAATTAAATAAATATTTATATAGTAGGGAATAAACACTTCAGCAGAAAATTCTTAATTAGAAAGCACAATGTTTTGTAAAATAAATACATGATGATGGTGCATCTTAGATACACAAAGAAGCATTTTAAATCAGGCTAGTAAGTCTTGTCCAAATATAGAGAAATATTTTTGACATCTAAAAGCATTAGGATTGTTGCCTAAGACTTGACTCAAGTGGGATCTAAGTGAAACTTTCTCCTGGTATCTAATTTATCAAATTCAAGTTCTTAAGGTATTTATTTCAGAAGTAGATTTCATTCTACTTTAAAGATTTCTGCCCTTCATTAACTTCAGATATCAGTATACTTGCAGTCTCAGGGATATAAATATAAAACATGTTGACATCCCTGTGGTTTTGGATACCTATTAATGTTTTGTCTGTTTGGGTAGAATTAATTTGTTTATTTTCAACTTGGCATGAAATCAAATAACTTTGTCTTGTTTCTATGTCTTTTATAAAGTTGATTAAGGACAATTGAATAGTTAAATTGCAAGAATATATATGACCATAAAGAATGGCAAAAGCATTACTTTAAAGTTGATTCTTAGGCTTCCCTGGTGGCGCAGTGGTTGAGAATCCGCCTGCCAATGCAGGGGACACGGGTTCGAGCCCTGGTCTGGGAAGATCTCACATGCCACGGAGCAACTAGGCCCGTGAGCCACAATTACTGAGCCTGTGTGTCTGGAGCCTGTGCTCCACAACAAGAGAGGCCGCGACAGTGAGAGGCCCGCGCACCACGATGAAGAGTGGCCCCCGCTCGCCGCAACTAGAGAAAGCCCTCGCACAGAAACGAAGACCCAACACAGCCATAAATAAATAAATAATAAATAAAAATTAAAAAAATAATAATAATAAATAAAGTTGATTCTTTTGGACTTTGCTGGTGGCGCAGTGGTTAAGAATCCACCTGCCAACACAGGGGACACGGGTTCGAGCCCCGTTCCAGGAAGATCCCACATGCCGCGGAGCAACTAAGCCCATGCGCCACAACTACTGAGCCTGCGCTCTAGAGCCCGTGCGCCACAACTACTGAGTCCACATGCCACAACTACTGAAGCCCACGTGCCCAGAGCCTGTGCTCCGCGACAAGAGAAGCCACCGCAATGACAAGCCCGCACACCGCAAAAAAGAGTAGCCCCTGCTCGCTGCAACTAGAGAAATCCCGCGCGCAGCAACAAAGACACAATGCAGCCAAAAATAAATAAATAAATAAATGTATTAAAATAATAATAAAATTAAAATCAAATTCATTCTTTTTAAGAATTTTGTAGTGATAAAAAAGAAGAGATAACGTTGCAGGTCATACATTACTATCCTTGTAAAAGTTGTGAGAAACCATGAATGAGTAATTCTACATTTATTAGCTAATGGTATGGTACAACCACTTATCAAAATAAAAATGAGGCCCATATACATACAAAATCCACTCTTTATCATAAGTATCACTAAAAACTATAGAGCCCCACGTGAACTCTTGAGGGTAGTAAGGCTCTTAAAACAACATTTTAAGTGCATAGCTATTACAAACCCATTTGATATTCATTTTAATTGCCATAATGCTAATGAATATACTCTGTATTCAAACTGATGTCCCAAGTTCTACTACAGCAGTTCCAGTATAATTCAGCCTTAGTTAAGAGTGAGTATTAAAATTGCAGGGCTTCCCTGGTGGCGCAGTGGTTGGGAGTCCACGTGCCAATGCAGGGGACACGGGTTTGATCCCCGGTCTGGGGGAATCCCACATGCTGCAGAGCAGCTACGCCCATGCACCACAACTGCTGGGCCTGTGCTCTGGAGCACGCCAGCCACAACTACTGAAGCCCATGCGCCTGGAGCCCGTGCTCCGCAATGGGAGAGGCCACCGCAGCGAGGAGTGGCCCCCATTCGCCGCAACCAGAGAAAAGCCCACGCACAGCAAGAAAGACCCAACACGACCAAAAATGTAAAAGAAAAGAAAAAATTTCATTTTACCAGGAAGGAGGGAAAAAACTAATTAGAGCAAACATCAGCTCCTTGAAATGGCAAATTAAAGATTTATATTAAATCATGTTTTCTCACTTGGACATGTACAGAATACAATAATACAGGAAAACTTGCTATATCAACAACTCCTTTTTCTTGCCTCAGCTGTTCTACTGATTAATTAGCCTGGAAAATAGAAATTGGGATGCGAAAAATGACTTAGAAGGGGAGGCTGAAATTCACTTTACAATATTTAGTCTATGAAAAGGATTTTAAAAATACCACCACGCCAATATATTTTAGCTGAAGGAACAGGTAGTTATATATGCCATTTTATGGCAATTGGTCAGACAAGTTCTAATGTTCCCTTTAATCCTCTCCCACATGGAGGACTGACACCTGAAAATCCAACATGAGAGACCTCATGCCATAAATTCAAGATGGTATTTTTCAATGTATGGGTCACAGAATGACTCCTGGATGTTTGTTAAAAGCAAACATTCCTGGGAATTCCCTGGAGGTCCAGTGGTTAGGACTCTGCGCTCTCACTGCCGAGGGCCCGGGTTCAATCCCTGGTTGGAGAAATAAGATCCCACAAGCCACGCGGCATCACAAAAAAAAAAAAAAAAAAAAAAAAAAAAAGCAAACATTTCTGTGCCTCAACCAAGTTCTACCAAGTCAAAATCACGGGAATCAGCATTGTGACGAGCAACCTGAAAATTCTGACATACACACTTGTTTAAAAACAACTGCCTGGGACTTGCCTGGTAATCTAGTGGTTAAGACTCCACACTCCCAATGCAGGGGGCCGGGGTTCCATCTTGGTCAGGGAACTAGATCCCGCATGCCGCAACAAAGATCTTGTGTGCTGCAACTAAGACCCGGTGCAGCCAAATAAATAAATAAATAAACACAACTGCCTGAAGTTTGGATGAGGTAATATTTAAAGCTATATATTTTTCATTTCATTCCAGTCAGCAAACATTTATTAAGTACGGATCCTATGTGAGTGAAAATTTGATACATGGAGGGTGTCCCAAAAGGCAAGAAGCATATGATAAACTTATTTTCAAGGTACAGTTTATTAAGTACAATGATAACCTGCAAATGTCTGGAAATACAAAAAAGTGTGCTTACTGTGCAGATTAACAGTTCACTCTTTTCTTTTTTTAATTTACTTATTTTATTTATTTATTTTTGGCTGCGTTGGGTCTCAGTTGCTGCACGTGGGCTTTCTCTAGTTGCGGCGAGGGGGGGCTACTCTTCGTTGTGGTGCTCGGGCTTCTCACTGCAGTGGCTTCTCTTGTTGTGGAGCACGGGCTCTAGGCGCACGGGCTTCAGTAGTTGTGGCTCGCGGGCTCAGTAGTTGTGGCTCACGGGCTCAGTAGTTGTGGCCTGAGGGCTCTAGAGCGCAGGCTCAGTAGTTGTGGCGTGTGGGCTTAGTTTCTCCGCGGCATGTGGGATCTTCCCGGACCAGGGCTCGAACCAGTGTCCCCTGCATTGGCAGGAGGATTCTTAATGACTGTGCCACCAGGGAAGCCCTAACAGTTCACTCTTGATTTCAATCTAGTAGTTCATCCTCTGAAAAGGTGTCTGAAGGTTGAAGAGAAGTGTGTTTAGCTTATTATTAGAAAATGTAACTGAAGTACTGGTTAAAAACAAATTTACCCATGTTTTCTCATGGTTTGGACATCCTGTGTTTTCAAGAGGAGGGTAATAAGTGTGTGAGGTTTCTTGGTGGCTGGGGGAAGGGACAGAAGGTACCAGTGAGGGAAGGGAAAAAATGAACTACAAGACCAGAGCACTAAAGGCAAACAGTTTCTCTTACCTCCAACCTAATTCTCCTGGTGCCCGAACCGTGAGTTAAACTTATCAATATTTGGAAGTTGCATTGTGTTTTTTTAACCACCAGAGCAAAATTCAAACAGTAGAAGTTGACTTTGAAGTTTAATAGGAGAATGGAAGAAAATAAAGCTGATGGTGCCAAGTTATTTTTCTGGTCAGCAATTTTTGCTCACCCCATCCCCTCCAGGAGTGGAGACTGATTGACTGAAATCTTTAGAGTGAATTGAACAGGGAGCACTCACTCATGGAACTGAGTGCAGACAAACTGACGGGATTCATTAATTGTGCCTAGATTTTCTATAATCCTTGGTTGACTTTTCCTGGCAGTGAAAACAGGATCCAATTTAAAAAAAAAAAAAAAAAGATTGTGATAAGTGAAGGTGGACAGAAAAATGGTTGTAGGGACTTTAACGGATTTCCATTGCCCATAGCCATGGTTCCCAGAGTGGTCTCTAGACCAGCTTATTTCATCACTACCTGGGGACTCATTGTACTCGTCTGCTCTGGCTGCTATTACAAAAGACCACTGGTTAGGTGGATAAAACAACATGTTTGTTTCCATACAGAGCTGGAGGCTGGAAGTCCAAGATCAAGGTGCTGGCCAGTTTGGTTTCTGGTGAGAGCTTTCTTCCTGGCTCTTCCTCTTTTTATAAGCCACCAATCCAATCAGATTAGGAACCCAGCCTTATGACCTCATTTAACCTTCATTATCTCCTAAAAGCCCTATTTCAAATAGGGTCACATTGGGGATGAGAACTTCAATGTATGAATTTTGGGGCCAGAATTCAGTCCATAGCACTTGTAACAAATGAAAACTCTGGAGCCCTGCCTCAGACCTACTGAATCAGAAATTCAGGAAATGGAGCCCTGCAATTCGTGTCTTATTAATCTCTCCAGGTTATCCGCATGCACACTAAAGCCTGAGAAGCACGGGCCTTCAGGGAAAATTCCCAGCATCTCATTTTGTTTCCTCCACAGTTTTTCCCATTTTTACTTTCCAACCTTATTTCTTACTGCTCTTTGACATGAACTCTGCTTCTGCTAAACTCCTTCTCACTGTGGCCTGAAGGATCACTCGTATTCTGCCTTTCAGACTCTTGTTTCCTCTCTTTCCATGACCTTGAATTGTCTTTCGACCTCTTTAATGAAGCATCACTTTAACATCCCAGCCACGGTCATGTCTTCTTTCTCCAGATAGCATAAGCACTACTCATCTGAACCAATCATTTTCCTATTTTACAGATTTTACTTTCTTAGAGTTCATAGGTTACACTTGTCTGTAATTTTAGCACAAGGCTTTGCACATAAAAAGTACTTAAATCTTCAAAATATTATAGACTGTCTTGCTTATAACTCTTCTCTGTAAGTGACTCCCTACAACACTGTCTCCAATACAACACTGATTTGGGGCATCAAACAGCCCATTGGTCTCTGACATAATGCTACTTCCAAAGTTGCTTAATATTAAAAAGTAATCAATATACTATTTGCTATTTATTAAGTCCTTAAGTGCATCAAGCCCTATAATAAGCACTTATTACATTACCTCATTCAATTCTCACAATCACCCTGAAATAGGCATTATGATCCTTATTTGACTGAAAAAGACACTGGAAACTGAGGCAGAGAGTTCAAGCAACTCCCCCAAAGTCATATACCCAAGGAGCAGCAAGGCTGAAAAATGTGAACCTATGTTTCTCTGACTCAAAGCATATGCGTTATTTTCACTGTGTTATACTAGAGACAGAGAGATTTAGTTTTCTGTCATCGTGTTGAATTTACTGTCAAGAACCCCAGAGGGTATATAGGTCTTGCATTAAAGATAATTCCAGGATACACTTTGTGAACTCTCTATTTTCTACATCCATAGCGTACACACACACAAACACACATCCTGAAGCACTGCTAAAAGTAAGCCATCATGAAAAAAAAATTTGGGGAGGACTTCTTGACCAACAGATACTGTTAAATGACTACAGACAACAAAGAGTTCTAAATTCCGTCACTATTCTATATGCTATTTACCAGCGGACAGACTTTGGAATTCTTTCATCTTTACATTGAAGACAACTGAAGAACTCAAAGGGAACTACTTGAAAGCTCACAAGGAACTCTGATAAACTTTTGCCCAAAGCTACTACTGATAATTAAGCACTAGAAGCACTCACACACACATATACGCGTAGAAAATTGAAAAAAATCTACAAAAACAACGGAAATTTTTTTTTCCAATGGTACATTCTTAGCTTCCATCCCCAGAAAACAGACCAAGGGGTTGTTTTTCACTTTCACAGCTACTGGCACTTTGAAGACTGGCCTATTAAGAGAATAAGCCACACCTGCTGGATTGTTTCCGTCATTCCAACCACCAGCTGAGATAGCAATGAACAGTAACCCTCCCGTGTTCAGCCTACCTGGGGGGTTCCACAACCTTGACATCTTGCAGAAATAGGCGACATCCTGCCCACATGGAGGTGCTGAAAATGAGCTGAGTATTCTTCTGGGTTGTAGCGCACCACCGCCGTCTGTGTCTGCAAATCGTGAGACACGATGGTCCATACTTTGTCCTCTGTGGGGAGAAAAATGCCGCGACGATGGGTCATTAGTATGCAACTGCATCTTCAAATGTCAGAAAATAAGTGAGCTACACTTTCACTGGTGTTTTCCCTGAACTGCTGTAGAACAGTTAAGGACAGTAGTAACTCTTCAAGTAACCCCTACCGTTTTCTCACACCGAAGTTCTGCTTATGTAGACAAAGTAGAAAAGTCATATTGTTTATTAAAAACAAACACAAGATCTGGTGGATGCTCTAACATCCACAGCATTGAATGTGAAGGCCCATTGTGTTGCAATGCCTTCCCGACTCTGGAACCCCTCACCCCTTCCGTAGAACAGGACCTGCTCCTTCCTAAATGAACTATGTGCTCTCCAGCCTCTGGATCTTTGCACATGCTGTTTGCTCTAACCGGAATATGCATCCTCATCTTGTCAACAACTGTTCTTTTCACCCTGACCTTTCAGATAAAATTAGACACTGCATGCTCTGTTATTGAAATGTTCTACACATGTGGGATGATGCAGATAAGTAATTATCTTGGTGTTTTGGACCCTGAAAATTTCAACGTGTGAAAAGAAGCAGATATAAGACTGATGAGGTCGAATTAAAATCCTATAGAGTTCTGCATTTGAATTAGAAGTATCACTATAAACACTTGATGATGTTATCTTTTAAAAATGCAGATATAGGTCCTAGCTCTGTCCACTGAAAAAGTCCCCAAACAAGGACCAACCTCTGGCACCAGACTGTCATCACTCTATACCATTTTCCTTTAAGAGAAAACTAGGTTCCTGGAGAAATGGCTGATTCCAGGGCTGGAAAGGGATAAGAGGATCCTGGAACGTATTGTCACATCAGAAACAAATAAACTACTGGAGATAGAGGGCTGTTCCAAAGCCCCCAGGGCCAAAGAAGGATGATTTTAATTAACATCAATCAGAATTTCCTGTAATGAATTAAAATACATCAAGGATATTTAGTTCTATGAGTTCACTGAGAAAAAAAGAAATTAACTTTGGAAGATGCTAGGTAACTAACACATTATTTTGAATACCAGTAAATGAAGGCAACAATTCAGCATTTAGTCTACATTACCTATATGAACTGTAATATAACTAAATACTCCCTTTATGGAAATATTTCAGCTCATAAATGAAGGCTAAATGATAAGTTAGAGTGTCATCATTTTGTAACTGTTACCGAGTCCAAGCTCCCCCTGCTTGCCACATGACAGGCTAATAAATCGAAGACGAGGTGTTGAGGCAGGGTATACTTTACTCGGAAAGCCAGCAGGCCGAGTAGATGACAGACTAAAGTCTCAAAATAACCGTCTTCTCCGGGTTTGGATGCCAGTTTCTTTTATAGCACAGAGAGGGGGAGGAGATGAGGAAGTAAAGTAAAAAGGCCATAAGTTTTGCAAATGTCCCCTAGAACGGCCAGCCTCGGGGAGGTGATGTGTTAATTTCTTTTTCCTTGCAGCCATCCACAGGTGGAACAGGGTCCGGATGTTTCCCTGAACAAAGGTACTTTGGTTTAACATTCAGGCAGAGGGGCAGGGTTCCCCGAGGCAGGCCATTATGTGTAGACAGTATCCTCTGAGTGAACAAAAGCCGCGGAAAGCAAAGGTTAAAGTAAAAGAAACAGATCCAACACGTAGTCCGATTTGGCTCTTCCCTGTTACAATTCCCCGCTGTCAATATCCATTTCACAGTCTTGTGGAAAAAGGGGTGACGACCCAGAGAATGAGCTCCCAGAGAATTTGGCTTTGAAGGCCAGTGAGGCTTAATTTCAGGAGTCCCAGAGGGTTGGGGGAAATAGAGACTTCACTCTAAATGGGCACACACAAAAATCTCACAGGCTCTGGGATGGAGGGAAGAAGCAGTAATATGATAGGAGCCTGGGTCAGACCTACTTGCTGATCTTGGAGAGTCTCCCAGAGAGGCAGGAGGCAACTACAGCTCACCCTGGGGACACAGACACTGACTGCAGCAAGCTGGGGGAGCTTGTTCTACCACATGGACACTGGTGCTGACAAATGCCATTTTGGAATCCTCCTTCTAGCTTATAGCCCCAATACCCAGCCCTGCCCAGACCAAACAGCATATAGGTGCCAGTGCTGGGACGCCTCAGGACAAGCAACTAACACGGCATGGACACAGCCTCAGGCACTGGCAGGAAGACTGCCCTATGAACCTGGGAGTCCATAACCACCCCTGGACATGATCCTGTCCAACAGAGGGCCCGGGACCCGGCCCCACGCTCCAGTGCACAGGCACTAAACCCAACCCGAGACCCTCGGGGCCCTCTAGCCAGACAACCTGGGACCCAGCTCCAACCAACAGTGGGCAGGCACCATCCCCAGAATCCCATGGGCTTGAGCCACACCCTCTAGGGAACCTGCTCTAGCCTCAGGACCAGCTTCCCTAGTGGGTGGACACCAGTCATAACAAAACCACAGCCCTGCAGTCTGTAGATCTGGCCCACCCACCAGGAGGCCAGATCATGCCCTGGGACTGGCTGGGCCCCAGCGCCAGCCACCAGCAAGCCTGCTCTAGCCTCAGGCCCAGCTTCACCCACCAGTGGGCAGACACCAGCCACAAGAAAACTATAGCCCCACAGCCTACAGACACAGCCCACCCACTAGCAGGCCAGATCCTTCCCTGTAGACCAGCTGGGCCCTGGCCCAACCATCAGCAGTCCAACAGAAGGTTCAAGACACCCTGGGCCCTGCAGCCAACTGTGTGAGAAAGCAGCCTCACCCACCAATGATAAAGCACAAGTTCTGGGACCCCTGGGACCTGCAACCAGACTCCAGGACCTGGCTTCACCCACAGTGGTTGGGCAACAGCCCTGAGATTTCCTGGACGCTGACTCCACCTACCAGTAATGCAGCACTAGTCCCCCCACCCCGGGTTTCTGCAGTAAGCCACCGCCTGACACAGTTAACAACCCATAGCTAGCCAGAAGCCTCTGCACAAGGCAGGACCCAGCAACCAACAAGTCCAGGGGCAAACCAAGCCTACCAGACCACCCATATAATGAGCCTACCATGACAGGAAGACCCATGCAGCCCTCTCAGGGGAAACCTCTAGAGCATAAAGCTCTGGTGATGAGAGGGGAGTGCACTAGTGGGACACATAGGATGTCTCCTGCAAAAGGCCACTTCTCCAATGTTAGGAAACAAACATAACCAATCTATAAGATACATAAAAATATAAACAGCAAATTAGGCAAAATGAGGTGACAGAGGAACCTGTTCCAAACAAAGGAACAAAATAAAACCCCAAAAGGAGAACTAAGTAAAGTGGAAATAGGTAATATACCCAAGAAAGAGTTCAGGGTAGTGATGATAAAGATGACCAAAGAATTCGGGGGAGGAATGGATGACCAGACGAGTCAGAAATTTTTAACAAAAATTTAGAAAATATAAAGAACAATCAGAGGTGAAGAATAAGATAACTGAAATGAAGAACACCCTAGAAGGAATCAACTGTAGACTAAATGATACAAAGGAATGTATCAGTGAGCTGAAAGACAGAGTAGTTGAAACCACTCCTACTGAAAAGAAAAAAGGAAGGAAAAGAAATGAGAACAGTTTAAGAGACCTCTGTAAGGACATCAAGCACACTAATATTTGCATTATAGGGTACCCAGAAGAAGAGAGAGAAAAGGAGGCTGAGAACATAACTGAAGACATAATACATGAAAACTTCCCTAACCTGGGATAGGAAACAGACATCCAAGTTCAGGAAGCACAGAATGTCCCATACAGGATTACCCACAGAGGAAGACACAAAGACACATTGTATATTATTATTATTTTTTTAATATTTATTTATTTGGCTGCATCAGGTCTTAGTTGCAGCCCACAGGCTCTTCATTGCAGTGCATGGGCTTCTCTCTAGTTGTGGCACACAGGCTCCAGAGCACACAGGCGCAGCAGTTGTGGCGCACGGGCTTAGTTGCCCTGTGGCATGTGGGATCTTAGTTCCCCGACCAGGGATCAAACCCGCGTCCCTTGCATTGGAAGGTGGATTCTTAACCACTGGACCATCAGGGAAGTCCCCATATTGTATATAAAAATGGCAAAAATTCAAGAGAGAATGTTAAAAGTAGCAAGAGAAAAGTAACACATTACTTACAAGGGAACTCCCATTAAGGTTATCAGCTGACTTTTCAGCATAAACTCTGCAGGTCAGAAGGGAGTGGCATGGGCTTCCCTGGGGGCACAGTCGTTAAGAATCCGCCTGCCAGTGCAGGGGACATGGGTTCAAGCCCTGGTCCGGGAAGATCCCACATGCCAAGGAGCAACTAAGCCCGTGCACCACAACTACTGAGCCTGTGCTCTAGAGCCCGCGAGCCACAACTACTGAAGCCCATGTGCCTAGAGCCTGTGCTCCACAACAAGAAAAGCCACGGCAATGAGAAGCCCGTGCACTGCAACGAAGAGTAGCCCCTGCTCATCACAACTAGAGAAAGCCCTCATGCAGCAATGAAGACCCAGCGCAGCCAAAAATAAATAAATAAATAAAAAGAAAAGGAAAAAAAAAAGGGGAGTGGCACAACATAGTCAAAGTGATGAAAGGGGAAAAAAAACCTACAACCAAGTATACTTTAACCAGCAAGGTTCTTGATCAGATTGATAGAGAGATCAAAAGCTTCACAGACAAGCAGAAACTAAGAGTTCAGAACCACCAAACCTCCTTTATAAGAAATGTTAAAGGAAATTCTCTAAGCAAAAAAGAAAAGGCCACAACTAGAAACATGAAAATTATGAAAGGAAAAAAGCTCATTGTTAAATGAAAACATATAGTAAAAGTAGAAAATCATCCATGCACAAATCTAGTAGGAAAGTTACATTTACAAATGTAGTAAAATCATCTATATTGACAATAAACAGTTAAGGGATACACAGAACAATTAGATGTAAAATGTGGTATCAAGACAGTAATCATGAGGGGAGGCTAGTACAAATGCAGGCTTGTGAAAATGCATTTGAAATTACGAGATCAGCAATGTAAAATAATCATAGATTCAGATATATAGATTGCTATATATAAGCCTGATGATAACCACAAACCAAAAATCTATAATAGACACACACACACAAAAGTAAAAGGAATCCAAACATAACACTAAAGATAGCCATTAAATCACCAGAGAAGAGAACAAAAAGAAGGAACAAAAAAGACCTAGAAAACAATCCCTAAACAATTAACAAAATGGCAATAAGAACATACATAGTCCATTGATGGACTAAATGTTCCAATCAAAAGACATAGAGTGGCTGAATGGATACAAAAACAATACTTGTATATATGCTGGCTGCAAGAGACACACTTCAGATCTAAAGACATAACACTGACTGAAAGTGGAGGGATGGAAAAAGGTATTCCATACAAATGGAAATCAAAAGAAAGCCACAGTAGCAATACTTATATCAGACAAATTATCCTTTAAAATAAAGATTGTTAAAAGAAACAAAGAAGGACACTACATAATGATCAAGGGATCAATCCAAGAAGAAGTTATAACAATTGTAAGTATTTATGCACTTAACATAGGAGCACCTAAATACATAAAGCAAATATTAACTGACATAAAGGGAGAAATTGACAGTAACACAATAAAAGCAGGGAATTTTAAAACCCCACTTATAACAATGGACAGGTCATCCAGACAGAAAATCAATATGGAAACACTGGCCTTAAGTAACACATTAGACCAGATGGAGATGAGATATATATATATATATATATATATATATATATATATATATATATATACATGGCACATTCCATCCAAAAGCAACACAATACACTTATACACTTCCTTTTCACGTGCACATGGAAATTTCTCCAGGATAGATCACATGCTAGGCCTCAAAACAACCCTCAGTAAATTTAAGTGAATTGAAATCATATCAAGTATCTAAACACAATGCTAGGAGACTACAAATCAACTACAAGAAAATAACTGCAAAAAACACAAACACGTGGAGGCTAAACAATATGCTGCTAAACAACCAATGGATCACTGAAGAAATCAAAGAGGAAATTTAAAAACACCTAGAGACAAATGACAATGAAAACACAACAATCCAAATCTATCAGACACAGCAAAAGCAGTTCTAAAAGGGAAGTTTACAGTGATACAAGCTTACCATAGGAAACAAGAAAAATCTCAAACGAACAACCTAACCTTACACCCAAAGGAGCTAGAAAAAGAACAAAGCTCAAAGTTAGCAAAATAAAAAAAAAAAATCATAAAGATTAGAGAAGAAATAGAGACTAAAAATCAATAGAAAAGATCAATGAAACTAACAGCTGGTTCTTTGAAAAGATAAAACAAAATTTAGCCAGACTCATCAAGAAAAAAAAAAGAGAGGGAAGGCCCAAATCAATAAAATCAGATATGAAAAAGGGGAAGGTACAACTGACACCACAAAAATACCAAAGAGCTTGAGGCTATTATGAACAATTATATGCTAATAAAATGGACAACCTAGAAGAAATGGACAAATTCTTAGAAATGTACAATCTCTCAAGACTGAATGAGGAAGAAGTAGAAAATACAATCAGACAAAATACCAGTAATGAAATTGAAACAGTTATAAAACAAAAACTTCCAACCACTGAAAGTCCAGGAGCAAATGGCTTCACAAGTGAATTCTACCAAACTTCAGAGAAGAGTTAACACCTATTCTTCTCAAACTATTCCAAAAAAATTGCAGAGGAAATTGCAGAGTCAGGAATTACAGGGTTGGGGGAAATGGGTGCAGGGTCATGAGGAAATTAAGGCCACTTGATAACTGATGACTGGAACATTTGAGAGCATTAGACATACAGGATACGAGAAATGGGCTGAAGTCATTGGAATGAGGGGAGGATAAAGGGCAAGGGAGAAGGAGGATACAAAGGATAAAAGGCCTGGGAACAACAGAAGGGGAGGAAGGTGGGCTGAGAGCTCTGGAATCTGGGGAATAGAGGTTTCATGGGGAATGAGGTCTAAAATGCACAGGATGGACATGGGAGAGAAATAAAGAAGCCTAGAAGGCAAAGAATTAGTTCTAGAGATATCTAAAGGTCACAGAGGTAGAGAGATTGAGGTCACAGTGAGGAATAGAGAATGAGGAGTAGAGGGATGGAGGTGGGGTGATGGTAGTTGCAGCGGGGGGATTGAGGGTCACTAATTTTTTCTCCTATTCACTAATTCCATGATTTGCACTCAAATCATAACTAATCGTGAATAGTTTCTAATTTGGGACCTTGAGGTAATAACCTTACTTACATAAAATATTTGTGATGATTCCTTCAACTGAATACACAGTAAAGGATTAGAGAAAAAAATAAGTAAACAATAACACATTATTTCTTCTCTCCTTTAGGGACACCAGATGCCAGGTGTGACTATGGAAACTACCAGAATGAAATGGATTCTGCCTAGCACCTGACTGGTCCTGGAAGTGGATTCTCCCCTGGAAGCTGCAGATAAGAACGTATGCCTCATGAAACCCTGATTTCTGACCTTGTAAGACCCTAAACAGAAAGCCCAGCTAAGCCTACTGGATTTCTAACTTATGCACTGTAGGATGTTTTCTACTTTTTTTATTTTTTAAAAATATTTATTTATTTGGCTGCGCCGGGTCTTAGTTGCGGCCTGCGGGATCTTAGTTGCAGCATGTGGGATCTAGTTACCTGACCAGGGATGGAAACTGGGTCCCCTGCATTGGGAGCACAGAGTCTTAACCGCTGGACCACCAGGGAAGTCCCTATAGAATGTTTTTTAAACTGCTAAATGTGTGGTCATATGTTATGGCAGTGATAGAAAACTACTTTGCATAAGACAAATTTAATTATAAAATGATAAACATTATAAAATATGAAATTATAAAGTATTTAAACAATAAAATCAAGTAAAAATGCCCAATAATTAACTACCCCCAGAAGCAATAAGAGTTTTATCTCCAGAGGTAATATCATCAGTTCCAAGTATATCCTCCTTAATATACAATTTTCATGTGTAACAAACTACATTTGAATTTGTATAATACACATCCACACATAGACAAACACTAAAATATTATGTACATAGTTCAATATTTACATAGATATTGTCAAATCAAACTTTCTGTCAATCAGATTGCTTTCCTTAACTAATCATATATGAAGGTGATATTTTCACACTAGTAGAAATGGATTTCCTGCATTCCCAGAGACACAACATCATATTCCATGGTAATTATGAATAAAATGACTTTACTAAAACACTCCCCTAATTATGCATTTACATAGCTGCATGTGTTTTTCTCCTGCTATCACAGAATGTGGATCTTCGATTTCTACACACGTGGCTTATCTGGGTGGTTCTGGGACATGAAATTGTTGCACCAACATGACTGTGCATTCCTACATTAGGTAGACAATTGCTAAATTACCTTGCAAATGGATGAAAAGTATAATTTCCCACCTACTGCATATCCAGTGTTAAAGCAATTAAACAAGGAGGCCATTAGGCTGAGGTGACTCTAATGCTTTGGTAGCCTATTTAAGCAAACAAAACTTAATACAGAGTCAAGGCACCTTAATCTAAGAAAATAAATTAAGAACAACCAATCAGGGGCTTCCATGGTGGCGCAGTGGTTGAGAATCCGCCTGCCAATGGAGGGGACATAGGTTCAGGCCCTGGTCAAGGAAGATCCCACATGCCACAGAGCAACTAAGCCTGTGCGCCACAACTACTGAGCCTGCACTCTAGAGCCCGTGAGCCACAACTACTGAAGCCCGTGTGCCTAGAGCCCGTGCTCCGCAACAAGAGAAGCCACCACAATGAGAAGCCTGTGCACCGCAATGAAGAGTAGCCCCCGCTTGCCACAACTAGAGAAAAGCCTGTGCGCAGCAACAAAGACCCAACGCAGCCAAAAATAAATAAATAAATTTATAAAAGTTAACTATAAAAAAAATTTAAAAAAAGAAACAACCAATCATACACAGCCAACTAGGCTTTCCAAAATCAAGGTGACTGGCTAAGATACAATCAAATATTATCCTTGCTTTGATTTGGTGTCTTCTCTAGAAAAACCCCTCCCCTATTTCCTCCAGATAAAGTGCTCCTAACCACCTTTTTTTTAAATTAATTAATTAATTTATTTATTTATTTATTTATTTATAAATATTTGCTTCTGTCTTAAACTGTTTCTCTGTGTGCTCTCCCACATGTTGTGCTGTGTCTCTGATAATAAACTTAATACCTGTTTTTGCAGTTTTTGCCTCCTTGAGAAATTCATTTATCAAACAGGGCAAGAGCCAGGGCAACTTTGCCTCTAGCCTCTAGCCCCTAGCCGTTAGGATTCCTGGTTTTTGTACCCAGGCTACTCAGGTTCAATTCCTGGGCAGGGAACTAAGATCCCGCTTCAAGTCACCACTCACTGCTCTCTCCCCGAGATCAGAATCAGGGACTGGCCACCCAGAATCACCCTGAGTAATATAAACACATAAGGCACCCATCAGTCCCACCTCTAGAGCAGCCCATCTGATGCCACAGATCCCTGTTTCATACTTCAGGCTTAACATGCGGGCACAGCTCTGCTGCTCCAGAATTCCCACCCAGAATATAGCCCCTCTTCCAAAATCACACTTGCAGAGCCTGAAAGTGAACATCAGTTCAGATTCCATTTAAAATGACCACTTAAACAACTAAAAAAAAAAAGTCCTGCCATGGCTCTGCCCCCATTCCTTGGTCACCCTTTTCGGAGCAGCTCAAAGACCAGCATTTCTGGAAACTCTGTCACCTTTGTGAATGGATCTGGCATTCACAGTTTTTGATGCTCAGACTCAGATAAAGGAGAGCAAAGGACTTGAAATTTGGTGGGTGGATTTTATTTCTATCATCAGTGATAATGAAAGAGAAGAGACAAAGATAATCTCTACTTCCAGGAAGGTAAGTCCAACATCTAAACCCTCTTGGGAAAGATGAACATAGAATACCCAGTTCCCAGCAGATTACGATAATTAACTCTCATAATGTGAGGATCTTAGCACAGTGTCTTAACATAGTGCATCCTCACATACCTGTGAGCGTGCTGTAGATCCTCATGAAACATTCCTTTCATGAATGAGTAAATGTTGTTTCCCTATAACAGTCTTGCTCAGACCCCACTGCTTTCTCTAGTCCCCACTCAATTGGAAAGTGGTGAGCAGAGAATGTCATCTTTTCAGAAGTTGTTAGTGGTCTTCCCTGGGAATAAGCAGTATTTGTGTTCAGATAGGGTGGTTGTATGTAAGGGGCACTCAGGCGCTGTTCTTGATTTCTCTAGATTAATGCTGCTGGAAGTGAGGTCTGGGGGAAGCAGTGGTTGCTCAAAGTGCAGATTAATGACCTTCATCCCAGACTTGGAGAGTCATAACATCAGAGTATGGGGCCCCAGTTTTTAATGGGATCCATAAGTGATTTGTATAGCCATGAAATTCTGATGAGCAACATTCACCAAAGTCATTTTCAGCCTTGACTCCCCATTGGGATCATTTGTGTGTTTTTCAGAACTACTATCCCCTGTGTCCCACCCTGATAGATTCTGTCAATTAGTCTTTGGCAGGGCCCAGGATCAATGATATCTTAAGGAAGTGGCCCAGGTTATTCTATCGTGAGGCCAGAGTAAACACTGTGAGGCTCCCAGGTTCATTTCTGAGGACCTAGTACAGGGTCTGCTTCATGGGGAAGCATGCTCTATGTAGACTGGAATGGGGGACAGTCAGTCTATCTCATGTTCCCAGTGTTGTAGTGGAATGTGTAGGTGTCTCTAGGAGACAAGTGCCCCCAAAGATAAGGGAGGAGAAACTCACATAAACTCCCTGAAAGATCTCTGTATGTGCACAGATTTTCCCAGGCCTCCATAAGCAATGGAAGAAGAGTCAGAACATACAGACCCTCACTGGCCATTGGGAAGACTTTGGCTCTCACTCTGATTGCCAGGGAAGATCACTGGAGCAAAAGGAAAATCCTTAGAGAATTTAGGAGCATGATATGAGTGGAGCAGGAGATGTGTCTCTGTGAGAGCAAGAGACAAACCTAGGCTTCTCAACATAATTTCCATCGAAGCAGAGCTTCCCAAACAACATTTTAAAGCCTAGCTTCCTCCTTCACCTTTGGACATCACACCTGTGCTATCTGCTTTATTCATTCCCACCTATCTGGGTGTATGACTGTTGTCTCCTTTTCTTCACATCCCAGGGTTCTTTCCTTTGCTCAAAAAAGGTGACAGGTTCAGCTTAGAGACAGAAAGACCTGTTTATTTAAAAAAGGAAGATGACTCATCCTGGGGATTCTATAATTTCCAATCCAGTACTATGTTCAGTAGAGAACAGAGGATACTGTAAGTTATAGAAAACTACTTTACCAAATAGTACTTCCTGACAGCCCCTTTAAAACACTTAGGAAGTATTTCTAATTTGCAGATCCATAACTCTACTTCCAAGTACTACTCAATCAAAAATAAGGAATGGAGGGAATTCCCTAATTAAGACTCCGTGCTTTCATTGCCAAGGGCACAGGTTCTATCCCTGGTGGGGCAACTAAGATTCCACAAGCCGTGCTGTGTGGCCAAAAAAAAATAAGGATGGATATCTGATTTTAAGATGTGAGCAACAATATCTTATTTCATTTTATAAATATCTAGAATTATCACTGATCTAGAGTGAAAGATGCAGATCAACTCAAGAAATGAGTAGGACAAGATGAAACATCGTGAAGATTTTCTTTGCATCAACAAATCCCTATTTCGATGAAATTATTTCATTTCTCATTTGTGCTGATTATATTAGAGCATTTTAAGATACTTGAAAATATACTATAGGACTCTTGTTTTCTTTTCCTGGAGATACAAAAAGTAATAAACAAGAGAATAACTGAAATGACAATGGAATTAAAAAGAACATTTACAGAACTCTTACTAACAAAACCTGAACAAAGGTGAGAGCCTTCATTTTCCAAAGCAATCTACAAGTAAAGGGAAATGAAGAAGACAGGTAGTATTCACATGAAATGTGATGGTTTATGCACATCTCTTAGTAAATCCCTCCAAGACCCTATTAACCCTATTAAAGACCCTATTAAATAATTGGAAAATTATTAGCTTTTCAGTCGAGGACTCTGGCAGTTAGCCCCTGAATCAAGTGAACAAAATTACCATCAGCTGTAATGGGACAAATTGATATCAGCTGACCATGCACAAAGCCTCATCATTGCTGGAACAGTTTTGCAAAAAAGCAAAGAAAAAAGCAAACCAAAAAACATTAATCTAATCATGAGAACAGGGCTAAGCGCATTTAAAACCACATATAACTCTCATGTCCTGTACTCTTGTGTATTTTAAATAGGAAGTCTTTCCTTGAGGCAACTGAGAGCTCTCTTTTTCAGAACTCTGGGTTATTCTCGGCCCTATAGCAATCAGCTTAATTGGTACATTTTCATTATCCTTGTCTACGTAGACTGATCCTGCATCCAGACAAGACCTAAATATTACATATTATCTGTCTTCACTGATATCCCAGGACCCAACCTCATATTCAGTGAGAATCCTGTATAGCAACACCTCCTCAAGTTGATATGACAAAAAGGGAACATTTTCAACATTTGCACATCAGTAATTCATGGTAGAAATTCTTTATGCTGTAAAGGGAACCTGGATGGAGAAAATGGAGAGAAGGCAATGGGATATAAGAGAGGAATAGCCTAGAGATCTAACCCTGGCTATCATTAGGAAAAAAAGAAAAGTATTGAAAACAAATTTGTTAGGCAGGACTACCAGAGGTACAGAAGTAAATGTGTGCAAGTTCTAAATACATGGGGTTTCAGCAAGAAAAGGTGACACGGCTGCTGATCTGGATCACAAATTGTACCTGAGAACCTGCCATTTCTTCCTCTTCCTCTTCCATTTCCAGGTTTCTTTCACAGGCGATATTGTGTAGAGAAATCACACCTGTACATCCTTGAAGACATCGGCACAGCACTTTCACCTGCTACCCGCACGCTCAGAGGCAGAAGGCCCTTCAAATGCAGAAAGGCCACGCTCCCCTATCCTTTGTCACATGACCGATTCAGAAGAAAATGAGCTCCTACATGGAGACCAAAACGTGATATTCTCCTTCCCTGTTTCCATAGGCCCTTCTGTCTCACACTCAGCTACTAATGCTGCTACAGGAATGGGGAATGTGGGGTGCACTGACCTGACCCACTCACACAGACTCTATTATTACCTTTCCTTGAACCAAAGCCTGGACTCAACTCTCACACCACAAAAATACCTGCGAGCCCTGTTGCATAACCCTGGTTTCACCCTGGAATTGCCGGGAGAACGTAATTAAAGCAAATTTATTTGTCATCTATATAAATTATGTTGCTCACCTGAAACTATGTTGTACACTTGAATCAAATATAATATTGAAGTTAACTACATTTCATATTTTTTTAAATGTGGGGGGCTTCCCTGGTGGCGCAGTGGTTGAGAATCTGCCTGCCAATGCAGGGGACACAGGTTCGAGCCCTGGTCTGGGAAGATCCCACATGCCGCGGAGCAACTGGGCCCGTGAGCCACAACTACTGAGCCTGCGCGTCTGGAGCCTGTGCTCCGCAACAAGAGAGGCCGCGATAGTGAGAGGCCCGCGCATCGCGATGAAGAGTGTCCCCCGCTTGCCGCAACTAGAGAAAGCCCTCGCACAGAAACCAAGACCCAACAGAGCCATAAATAAATAAATAAATAAAAGACCACCATCACAATCTTGAAGGATCACGTGTTTGGCTGGCACGTCCAAGTTTATAGAAGGCTAATAAAGGCTGTAACATCTGAGTATGTCTCTATTTGGAAAACAACATATATATAGTCATTAGTGCAACAATCACTGAACATGTGTTACTGAACATAACACATCTATTACGTGTTTACAAGTAGGTTACAGTGCACTGTTTTGGAAACCTCATGGATATTACTGGAGTTAATCTTCATAATACCCTGGGATTTTGGCATTAGGAGTCCCATAATAACCATGAGGATGTAGATACTGGGACTCACCTTTGTCTCTGTTTCCCTACTCTTGATTTTGTTTTTTAAATGTTTGCACAAAATAGAAGCTGACTATAGATGGCTGGAGGAATACAGAAAGTAAGGGTGTCTTAGAACTTCAGAGAGAGACTTCCCTGGTGGTCCAGTAGCTAAGACTCTGTGCTCCCGATGTAGGGGGCCCAGGTTTGATCCATGGTCAGGGAACTAGATCCCACATGCCGCAACCAAGAGTTTGCAGGCCGCAACTAAAGATCCTGTGTGCCATAACTAAAACCCGGCTCAGCCAAATAAATATTTTTAAAATAATAATTTTTTTTAAAACTTTTAAAAAAAGAACTTCAGAGAGTTTTCATTGTTTTGTATTTACTTTTACTCTTTTTTCTAATAGCATAGATAAAGGTTTTTGTTTGTTTTTTGGCCACGCTGCCTGGTTTGCAGGATCTTAGTTCCCCGACGGGGGACTGAACCCGTGCCCTTGGCAGTGAAAGCGCCAAGTCCTAACTGCTGGACCACCAGGGAACTCCCAATAAAGTTTTAAGTTTATAAGTAAGAACCAATCAGTTTTCCCAACTGGATGTATTTTTTATATGCCCATGAGCTATACAGGGTAATTTTTACTCCTCTCAGTTCTCACTAAAATTTGATGTTATCAATTTTTATTTTATTTATCTATTTAATTTAGGCATCTAGAAATTAGAGGTGCCGTCCTATTATTGTTTCCCTGGTGTCAAGCAGAAATAGATAAAGAAAATGTGATATATAAGAATGAATATTATTCAGCCTTAAAAAAAAAGGATATCTTCCATTTGGGAAAACATGAATGAACCTGAAAGACATTACGTTAAGTGGAAAAAGCAACCACAAAAAGAAAATACTGTTTTATCTCAATTACGTGTGGTATCTACTAAAGTCCAACTCACAGAACACAGCAGAATCTTGATTGTCGGGAACTTGCGTGGGAAGACAGGAGATGTTGGTGACACGATACAAAAATTACATTAGGCAGGATGAATGAGCTCTGGGGATCTAAATACAGCCTGTTGAAACAGTTAATTACACGGGATATTATACTCGAGATTTGCTAAGGTCCACCCGGCAGGGGTGTGGGGACAGAAGAGGCTCAGGTGAAAAGGGAAGAAGGAAGTTAGGGGAGAACTCTGGAAAGGAAGAAAGCAAGCAGGGATGAGCACAGCCCACCCACCAAAATACCAGGGCTTTTACAGGCTCCACATTCAGGACCACCAGCCTTGTTTTCTAGATGCCAACACCCACGCAGGCCTGCAGCTTGACAGCTGCAATCCCATGAGTCAAGTCAGGTATTTCTGGGTCCAGAGTCCTGCCTCTGGAGAAACAAAGGGCAGTCAGTCCGCAGACAGCCTGTCTGATTGTCCAGCCACTGGGCCACACAACCTGCCCGGAAGTTCCCCCATGGCAAGCTGAAGGCAGACCTCTGCCCCCTCTGTGAGGGGCGGCAATTTGAGCCGGAGAGTCAGACGCGCCGGATAACCAACCCCTCCGCTCTGGGCACGTCCTTAGGTCCTACCAACCCCATCTCAGAGCCTGGAGGTTTGGCCCGGTAGCCGCAGGTGGGCTCCGGGGGTGCTCCTGCGCCCTCTTGTGGCCGTCGGCTCTAATGCCAACTCTCAGCCCTTCTGCCTCCCTCCCCAGCCCCGGGGGGCTGCACTGGCCTTGGGCACCTGCCAGCCTGATATCCTTCCTCCTCTCCCTGTAAGCACAGTGAAGGGCCATACAGATGGGGATATTTCTCTCTCCAAGTCCCCCTGGGCACTCACCACTCCCTACCCCGCCCCACATTAAATCAATCAGCCCCGTGAACTGATGTGATGTGACCTGGCTTTACCTCAGTCAGCTCCCCCTTAATTCAGGTGACCTGAATTTAGGTCAGATCCCCCCAGCAGGTGTGCAGGGACAGGAGGAGGAGGCTCAGATGGAAAAAGAAGAAGGAAGTTTGGGAAGAACTCTCGAGAGAAAGAAAGCACGCAGGGATAAACACAGCCCGCCCACCAAAATACCAGGGTTTTTACAGGCTCCAAGTTCAGGACCACCAGCCCCGTTTTCCAGATGCCAACATTCACGCAGCAAGCAGCAAGCGCGAGTCAAGCCAGGTATTTCTGGGTCCAGAGTCCTGCCTCTAGAGAAACAAAGGGCAGTCAGTCCGCAGACAGCCTGTTAGGCTGTCCCACCACTAGGCCACCCGACCAGACTGGAAGTGCCCCCATCAAATGCTGAAGGCAGACCTCTGTCCCCCTCTGTGAGACGAGGCAGTTTGGGTGGGAGAGTCAGAGCTGCCCGATAACCAGCACCTCCTCTCTGGTTACATCCATGGAGTTCCGCCAACACCCGTTGGTGCTCTGGCGCCCTCTAGTGGCCATCCGTTCTAAAGCCAACTCTCAGCCCTTCCTCCTCTCCCTCCCCAGCCCCGGGGTCCGCACTGGCCTTGGGCACCTGCCAAACTGATTTCTTTCCTAGTCACCCTCTAAGCCCAATGAAGTGTTCTGCAGAGTTGGGTATATCTCTCTCAAAGTCTTGGCTGGTGGGCTACATACAGATCTTTATCAGATACGTGATTGCCAAACATCCTGTACCATTTTGGAGGGTGGAATATCTTTTCCCTTTCTCCTTTTGTGCACAACAGTTTTTCCTTGTGAGGAAGTCCAATTCATCTCTTTTGTCTTTTGTTGCTTGTGATTTTGGTATCAGATCTAAGAAATCATTGAATCCAAGGTATGAAGGTTTACTCTCATATTTTCCTCTATCAATACAAGTTATATAATTTTGGTTCTTATATGTAGGCCTTTGATCCATTTTGAGTTAATTTTGTATATGGGGTGAGGTAAGAATCCAACTTAATTCTTTTGCATGTGGGTATCCGGTGGTCTTAGCACCTGTGCTAATTGTTTGGGAGAAAATATTTGCAAATGATGTGACCAACAAGGGTTTAATTTCCATAATATATAAACAGCTCATACAACTCAATAAACAACAACCACAAAAAAACCAACCCCATCAAAAAAGTTGTGGCTCACCAGCCACAACTACTGAGCCCACGTGCCACAACTACTGAAGCCCGAGTGCCTAGAGCCCGTGCTCCACAACAAGAGAAGCCACCACAATGAGAAGCCTGTGCACCGCAACGAAGAGTAGCCCCCGCTCATCGCAACTAGAGAAAGCCCGCACGCAGCAACGAAGACCCAATGCAGCCCCCCAAATTAATTAATTAGCCCAGCACGTGCATACCATCTAAATAATTACTCTCTCCTATGCTGTAGTCTCTCATTAAAATCACATTTCATTAGGAGAAATTGTATATTTTGCACCATTATTGGGAAGAATAAGCCACACTCACTCACCTGCTGATGCAAGTGGAGGGTTATCAGCTGAAGTAACAGGGAAATAAGTGTCCCACCAGCCCAGGTGCAGTGAGATCCGTCTCTGCCACAAACGACCCTCCTCCCATTTTTCCCTCTGGAAATGATGGAAACCTATTAAAGGCGCATCAACTTAGGAGCCCAAACCACTAGGTGCCCGAGTGGGAGGGAGGGGCCCGTGGGGCTGGAGTCTCGCAGAGGCACCTCAAACTCAGAGGAAACTCAAGAAGCCGGCATCCAACTCATTTCTCCATAGGTGAGGAAACCCAGGCCAAGGAGGGAGGGCAGGGGCTTGTTGGAGACCAAACACCAAACCAGTGGCAAGGGTGGGAGCAGAAGCTATTTTCAGCGGAAAGTTTCTCCCAGCCAACACCTCTCCTTTCAACTCACAAGGTTGCCTGCCACGTCCCAGACCAGAAGAGCTCCTGGTGCAGCATGTGGCTCCTCAGAAGCTCAGTTGGATTGGACCAGATTCCTGAGGCCACGCGCCTGGTGGTCCCTGGATGCTGAGTGGTTTTTCTCTTGTCTGCATCTCTAGCCAGCTGCCTGCCATTGGCCGATCTAGGATTCTGCCGTGAGGTGGGCCCGAGTGCGGGATGCGCCTGATGAGGCCCACCTGTGGGAGGAGGGTCGTGGCCGCCCTGCCCTCCAAGGGGCCCAGGCTCCAGGTGGGAAACTCTCAGCCAGTGTCTGAACACAGAGCACTGCATCCTCATTCTTTGCAACCCTTGGAGTTACCTCGATAACATTTTTAAATGGATCTCCCACTCGCCATATTTACCAGATAAAGAAATTCCCCCATTAAAATTCAGGAATGACATGTTATTAGAATGAGCTGGAAGACACAGGATGCTCCCGAATGATCTATTACTTGGAGGATTTTACAATTCTAAGGAGAAAACACTCACTCTCTTCACCCTCTTGGGCATCAGCACAAGGCGAGAATTGGCTGCACTCTTTATTTATCCCTCTGATTTCTCCAGAACCTTTCTTTCCTCCAAGGAGAAATCTCTGGGCTCTGCAGGGACTGTGATTGGTGACAGTCAGGTGCGTCTGAGACTGAAAAGCTGAAGGAAAAGAGACGGGGAGGGAGATGAGAAGTGGTGATGGGGAGTAGCAGGGGCATCACATTCAGCCTCAGGCTGAGAGTCTGGGTTCATCTCCAGCAAAGGTAAGGACCACCCAGAGGTGGCGCCACTGGCCTTGTCACGTGGTGTGGGGATGGAGGACAGCCAAACCGTCATGGCAACTCCACTTGCAGAGAAATAAAGAAGAGTGGGAGCGCACCCCTGGGAGCCAGTTGGAAAAACGGTGACTGCTATGAAATGAGATGCACTTTTCAGAAAAGTGAAGACTGTTTTCTTGGTTCTCGAAGACTTGCAAATACTGTGTCTTCTTCCGGAGGCATGCTGAAGCCCCCGGCCTTTGAGTGCAGTACTGGGAAAGAATCTGGGCTCAAAATAATCCAGCACTCACTCCTCGAGGATGCTGAGGATGACCGGAGTCCACCCCTCCGGTGCTGTTGGTCCTGAAATCCCCTTATTACCTGGGACAGGAGGGGCCACACAAACACCCCACTAGGCAGCAGGAGGCTTGGCTGCTGGGCTACAGACCTTTATCAGATACATGATTCGCAAACATCTTGTGCCATTTTGGAGGGTGGATTATCTTTTTCCTTTTCTCCTTTTATGCACAACAGTTTTTCGTTGTAAGGAAGTCCAATTCATCTCTTTTGTCTTTTCTTGCTTGTACTTTTGGTATCAGATCTAAGAAATCTTTGCCAAATCCAAGATAATGAAGGTTTACTTTCATGTTTTCTTCTCCAGGTTTTATAATCTTGGTTCTTATATGTAGGCCTTTGATCCATTTTGAGTTAATTTTGTATATGGGGTGAGGTAAGAATCCAACTTCATTCTTTTGCATGTGGGTATCCGGTGGTCTTACCACCTGTGCTAATTGTTTGCGAGGAAATATTTGCAAATGATGCAACCGACAAGGGCTTAATTTCCATAATATACAAACAGCTCATACAACTCAATAACAACAACCACAAAAAAACCAACCCAATCAAAAAATGAGCGGAGGGCATCTGGACATTTGAAATGTGGCTGGTCCAAACTGAAACGCGCTATGAGTGAAAAATACACATCACATTTGCAAGACTTTGTAAGAAAAACAGAATGTAAAATGTATTGTTGATAATTAATTAAATGATCACATGTCAGAGTGATAATATGTAGGGTGAATTAGGTTAAATAAGATGCACTATTTAAATGAATTGCACCTGCTTCTTTTTACTTTTTAAATGCAGCCACTAGAAAAGTGTACGTGGGGGTAGCATGCTACTCCTTCAGGACCGTGCTGGCCAGGCCCTCCCGGCCCCTGGGTGCTCTGAAGCCAGAGTGGAAGGCTCCCAGTCAGGGATTGCTGCCCCCAGCTCTGGGAGCTGAGTGGGACCCCACCAGGGAGGGCACAGCTGGCCCTATGCCAAGGGCCTTACATGGTGCCTTCCTTCCATCCTCGCCCCCTGCCTGCAAGTGTCATTATCCTAGTTTAGGAAAATGAAGGGGCAGAGGCTCCGAAAGGCTCAGCAAGGGGCTGGGGAAGAAGGTGGAGACCCAGCCGGTCCACTACAGACCCTCCCACCTCAGCACGCCAGTGCCTGACCTGCTTCCAGGCTGAGGTGTCTACCTCTCCCTCCCCCATAGAATTCACCCATTTCAGGTGTAAATTCAATGATTTTTAGATAATTTGTATTGTTGAGCAACTATCACCACAATTCAGTTTTAGGGCATTTCTATCACCCCATGGGCAGTCCTTCCCCATTCCTACCCCACCCCCAGGCAACCATTAATTCCTTTGTCCCAGCACCATTTGCTGAAATGACTATCCTTTCACTCCATTGAATTGCATTGACATTTTTGTTGAAAGTCAATGAACCATAAATGTAAGGGTTTATTTCTAGATTTGTTGCCGGAATATTGGCTTCCCTGTGCACCAATGCCAGACAGAAATACGGAGACAGAGATTTTGGAGGAAGAGAGAGATGGCTTTATTTTTCTGCCAGGCAGAAGGGAAGACACAGCAGTCTAGCGCCTCAAGAACTGTGCTCACCCCCCCTTGGGGAATGGGAGAAGATTTTATATGTGGGGCTTGCAGTCCAGGGTATATGATAAGGATCAAAGTAGTGAAGGTCCTGCATTCTTCTTCTTCCTGCATTATTTCAAAACAGTCAGTGCTGGCGTCAGGCAGCCCTGTTACTGGGTCCGTTTGTCTCTGGGTTATCAGCCTGCAACTTTTTTCTGAAATGCAAATGCTACAAGGGAGTGTAGGATGTAGTTCACATAGTGTTAAAGAGTAATAGGTTAGTTTTGTGAAGTACAAATCTAGTTACAGACACTACAGATTAGTAACAGTTAAAAAAAACAAAACAAAAAACTAGGGGTGATTAACTCTTTCAGGCCGGGTTATGTTTCTTCTCTAGCCTGTTCACTGTTCCCTTTATTTTCCTTGTTCTCCGGAGAGGCAAAACTTCATTTCTATTTTTGCTGCAACGAATTCCCCACTGCTAATTCGTTCCCTCCATATCAATGGAGGAAGGGAAATGGGCGTAGTCCTTGTCTCGCTGAGGACAAAACTTCAGTTTTGCTCCACTTGACAAACACCAGCTGTCCAGCCCAGGGGCCCATCTATCTCCTATTTCAAATCCCCGCTTCAAGACGTGAACCCCAAGAAATCTTTATTGGGGAGATGAGGGACGACGGTCTGTCTTCTGTAGCTTCTTCAGGCTGGCAAGGGCCTCATAGCCCCTACCTAGTTGGGGTCATGGAGCTCTCGCCCTGTCTTATTAAGGGCCCCAGGGTGACTTCTGTTATTGTTTTGGCAGGATCTGTTCTGAGAAATGGCTGGAATCTTTGCATCATCATTATCTTGATGTGAACCTATTGTAATCCGGAAGAGACAGAACTTAACAAGTAGTTTAAAAAAACAGAGGCCAAAGATTACTAAAAGAATTATTGTAGCCGGAGGCCCAAGCAGGATTAAGAGCCAATGTTACGCTTGGTAGCAATTTTGATCCTGGTCCAGATAGAGTCAGCGCTTGGGTTACCCTGTCTAAAGGAATGGAGCCATTTGGTGTGGTCATATATATAATTTTATTAGCCCAGTGTGATTGATGTACGTGTAACAGACCCTGTTAGAAGTATTTGGAGGAGTGACAACCTAAACGTTAATAGACAAAATAGATCTCATTTCTTTTTAGGACAGTATGCCTGAAACCCAGTCTAGACCTGGCACTTTGGGGAGACTTGTAGCCAGGTAGCCGGTTATCTAGTTTCACATAAGTAGGTTTTAACCTTTGATGTGGTATTAACATATAAATAACAGGAGCTACTGGCCACTACATATGTGTCTTCTCTTTTTGTTAACATATGATCTAAAGCAATTTTATTGTCTAAAAGTGTCGTAATTACAAGGGGAGACCTTTAAGAAGTAAGGTTGCAGTTACCAGCTGCCAGCAGACATTGCTTTGAGAATGGCTGGTGGCATCCCAAATCTAACACAGCTCAGAAACCTCAAGTTCTTAGCAATAAAAGGACTTGCCTAAAATCACACCATAGTGTCACCATTAATGATGTCAGTGTTTCTCTAGGTATGAGAAGATGCAAGAATTGGGGCTCATAAAATCTCCTGAAAGTATGTAATTATCTGAAGGCCTGTCCTGTCAGTTTTTCCCAGAGCACAGAGGGCCTCATTTCAGATCTCCACCCTGAACTCCTTGTAGGGGGTGTTGAAGGTCACCAGCTACAGCAGCAGCTCATGATTTAATCCTTGTAGAAGTAGATGGCAAGTGTCAGTTTTCAGTCGGCAGGGCCCCTTTATGGTCATAATTTCAACCATGGTTTGGGACACTTCATGACCATTTTGTCCCACGGTGCTAGGAATGCTCATTCCCAGGTCTGGCAAAGATTTTGCTGATAGGCCACTCCATGTGCTATTACTGGACTAGCCTTTACTAGTATCCAAAAGTCTCTGAACCACCTGTCTTCCCAGTCTCTTATGGTCCAGGAAAATATTCCCTCTTGTTGCTTCTTCTCATATCTAGAGTTAGACTATTGCAATCACTGATCTCATGTGGAACTATGTATCACCTGTTTATCAGAGGCTCAGTCACACATTTGGTAACATAAGAAACGATAATTTTTTTGAAATAGGCAAAATACAAATAACATAGCTGGCAGTATTTATAAAGACATAAGTAAGAATTAAGCCAAGAACTTCCATTAGGTGCAGCCCAGTATATCCCAGGTCGTCTGACTTAGTCTGTTCTGTACCAGTCCCTATTCTTCAGGGAAATTATTTACTGGCATTGTCCATAAAGTACTCAGCCCAGTTTCCTAGTGTTACTAGACTGATTATCCTTAGTATGATTTAATTGTTCCCAGCATAGAGGAGCCTTTAACCTTAAATTACCATAGCCTGGTGTTAATTACATAAATCCATCCCATAATTGTGGGAGGTTTTATTCCTTGGGTGAAATTTTGCTTGTTGCTCTAACTGAACTTTGAGTAATAGAGGAAAATTCATATTTATGGTCAGGGTCAGAGCACGTTATTATTAATTGGTCAGGTGAGGGGATCTCATCTAGTAATATCAATAGTGGCCTGAACATGACTATAATTTTCCTTTTTAAGATAAATTTCCTAAGAGTCAACCAATTACAGCCTTGGAGAGGAGAAATCCACTCAGGTAACCCAGAAGTACTAGACATAGGTAATTGGCCACAAACCCAACAACTGGATTGATTTTTAGAACTAGCATAGGATCGTGCCTATGACAGAAAAACATTTGATTCATACGCAAAAGTCCAAGAAGTCAAGAAAACATTATAAATGAGCATATGAGTCAGGTCCAGGATCTCGGTTGGGTAAGCGGTCTACTTCTGATGTTGTCTTTTTCTCATCCTGGCGTGAGTGTAGTTTCTCCTCTGTTTCAGCGTTGTTTTAAGGTAATTTTGAGGTCAGCTGTCCTCTCTATAGGCCAGACCAGTGCAGGGGCCCTTTGTGAGTGGAAATTAATCCAAGAGTTAATTCCCTTTAGTTTTACTGTGTATGAGCTAGTTAAGAGAACCTGATAAGGGTCCTTCCATTCAGTCTGGAGATAGTCCTTCAAATTATGTCTCTTACGTATGTATAATCCCCTGGTTGTAGGTCGTGGGGCATCTGATCTTCATCCAAAAACAGATTACTGAGATAAACTTTAGAAACAAACTTAGAGTGTCCTTTAATAATTCAATTAAACTTTTTAGCAATATAACATAACAGCAAGGAACTATCTGGGAAGTGAGTCTTGGTAAACACAGACTTTAATTAACAAAACTAGAATTTAATTTTCAGTAAAACATATTTTTTGTCCTTCATTGTGAGGGCATTAACCCTGCAGCCAGGGAAGGCTATAAAGCCCATCAAATAAAAAATGAGGTTTGTCAGGGAGCTGGAAAAAGCCAAGAAGCCGTCCTGGATTTCCCATAGCCCTTACTGTTTGATTGACAGCTATTGTTTACCCATTTTAAATTCCCTAATTTAGGAGTAGACTGTTGTCATGTTTTAAGGACATCAGGATGACAAAAGTCTGACACTGAGGAGTTAATTTTTGTAGAAGCAGAATGAGCTTTATCTACATGTGCCATAATCTTCATACATCATTGTGAAATAATACTTATTTACTTTACCAAAGTAACAAAAGATTTTAAAAGCAAATGTAAATCACTTAAAGGCAAAGAAAGTTACAAAGTCAGTTATTAAAGCAGCATTCCAGGGCTCCCCTGGCGGCGCAGTGGTTAAGAATCCGCCCACCAATGCAGGGGTCACGGGTTCGAGCCCTGGCCCGGGCAGATCCCACATGCCGCGGAGCAACTCAGCCCGTGTGCCACAACTACTGAGCCTGCGCTCTAGAGCCCACAAGCCACAACTACTGAGCCCGCGTGCCACAACTACTGAAGCCCATGCGCCTAGAGCCCATGCTCCGCAACAAAAGAAGCCACCGCAATGAGAAGCCCGTTGCACCGCAATGAAGAGTAGCCCTGCTCGCTGCAACTAAATAAAGCCCGCGCGCAGCAAGGTAGAGCCAACGCAGCCATAAATTAATTAATTAATTAATTTAAAAAGCAGCGTTCCAAGAAAACTTTGTTCTCTTAACAGAGAGAGAGAACCAAATTTCAGTCTGGTCTCGAGAAACTTGGCCTGATGATTTATATAACGGTAATTGATCATATAGGCTTTTTGCTTGCTGAAACTTTTATACGGAGTCTCACACTGAAGTTTTAAAAGACCTCTCAGGAAAGTCACACCAAGGGCTTGTCACAGATTTCGCTTACCAGATCTAGGTGAATTCCTCCTTTTCAAGGTCCCGAAAATACCTTGAGATTTCTGTACTTGTTAGTGAGGTAGCCTTCCTAATTTACCTGATAAAGCTGTTGGGGACCTAAGAGCTTCCAATCTCTGGAGGGAGCAGATAGAGAGAAAAGATAAATGTTTTAATTTTACCCATAGGTGTAAATTACCAAATTGTTGTAAACCCTAAGTAGCTTGAGGAGAAGAGCTTCTTTATGTCCAGTTTAGCATTATGGTCTGAAAGTCAGAAACTTGTATTTATCCAAAAGTCCTTTTTATAAATCTTCTGTGAGAGGAAGCATTTTTGCAAAGGCATCAGAGTGAAACCGTAAGTGTCTATAATGACAAAAGACTTAAGGCAAGTTTAAAATCTGATTACAATGTAATTAACAAGGTAACTTACTGTTGTGACATATGACACTTAAGATAATAACTAGAATTATGACTGATAACATTTTACCAGAACATATCAGAATTTTTTGAAACTCCATATAATTTCTAGAATATCTATATTAGTAACAATTACCATACAATATAACCTAAGAAGATTTATTACACATTTGAAAATACTTCCCATGTACTTTTAACATACCAAATGAACATAATTAGTGTAATATCTCTCTTTGGGCTGTTTCAGGGGCCCTTTGAAGCACCCCAAAGTTAGCTAGAGGTCAAAGAAGCTTCCTTACAATTTGATTTGGGAAGTTTGATCAAAAATATCAAAAGGGTTTAGAACACTCAGTCAGATAAGATCATACGTCACAGCGAAACAATAGTTTTTCACTTAAGCAAAGTAACAATAAAAGATTTTAAAGGCAAATATCGAACTGATTACTTAAAAGGTAAAGAAGCTTAAAATCTGTCATCCAAGGCAGTTCAACATCTTAAGAAACCTTGTACCATGCATAAACCTCTTTTCTCAGGGTCCACTTTCCACAAACCTTTTTTTATCACTTTCTGTATCCATCACTTTATTTTCCCATTCAGAAACAGCCACCTGTAAGTCAGACCTACTTCTTTTTCCCTTAATAAAATGCAATTCCATTCCTCATAGTTTCTTTACTAAAAACACACACCCTACTTTCCTTAAGCAACCATGAACTGTCCTTTATATCAGCACTCTGTAGATTAGTAAACATACATCCAAATAATAATTTTTGAAGAATGTGCTTGCTTTTTTTTTTTAAACATCTTTATTGGAGTATAATTGCTTTACAATGTTGTGATAGTTTCTGCTGTATAACAAAGTGAATCAGCTATATGTATACATATATCCCCATATCCCCTCCCTCTTGCGCCTCCTTCCCACCCTCCCTAGAATGTGCTTTCTTATAGAAAATATCTCAGTGTGGCACCAAACACATTTTTTAATAGTTCTAAACCGTTTGTTTCTCTGTGAAAGGAAGCCACTGTTCAGTAATTAACGTTTCAGTATCTTATTTTATTTGGAAATGGCCTAGTTATTTAATAAACTTCCAACCTTTAACTTAATTTAGCACAACTCTAAATTTTCAAGTTGTTGAATATCTGGAGAGATCATTCTTAAGTAAATATTCCTAAAACGTAATTATTCTTAAAAAGTTCACCCAAAGCTCTTATCTCATTTGCAATTCTTTTTTCTTAAAAGTTTCTTCACATCAAGTTCTTTTCATTGCTGACAAATTTGTAACAGATATAATAAGATCTTATTTAGTTTATATTAAACCTAGGCACAATACAAGTATTATACTTAATGCTGATGAGTCTAAAGACATGTCTATATTAATTAGATCAAAAAACTTAAACATTAATACCAGGTATTAATTTAATATTGAATATTTCCCAGTTCACATGAACCTGAAATTTATTTAGCTTAATTTTTCTTGGGTTTAGAATTGTTTGATTTGTAAGCACTTGCTTTTCTTTTAAGCCAATTAAATAGAGCTCATTTACAAATTAACCTCAGCAGTATTATCCAAAGACAAAAACACATACTGAGACATACACATATATCCAGACAGACAGAGATCTCATAGTTTCCACTTGAGATTTAAAATGTCTCTTTGCCTCTTTTTTTTCTTTTTCTCTTAGTTTGAAGTTAGTTCTACTAATTCTCTTAGTTCTACTAATTAACCCAAGGCTGAAGTCTCAGGCAAGGTGAGCCGTGTTTGTAGCTCAAGGACATGACAAGACTTAACTTCAAGCTTTGTCCTAGGCATATTTTTGTTCTCTCAGGGTCAGAATTTTGAAGAAAACTGTTTTAATAAGCTAGCTTTTTCTAATTGCACATGCAAAAAGAACTCGTTTTGCAATTTTAAGAAAAGTTTTAGGGACTTCCCTGGTGGTGTAGTGGTTAAGAATCCACCTGCCAATGCAGGGGACACGGGTTCGAGTCCTGGTCTGGAAAGATCCCACCTGCTGCGGAGCAACTAAGCCCGTGCGCCACAACTACTGAGCCTGTGCTCTAGAGCCCATGAGCCACGAATACTGAGCCCACGTGCCACGACTACTGAGCCCACGTGCCACAACTACTGAAGCCCATGTGCCTAGAGCTCGTGCTCTGCGACAAGAAGCCACCGCAGTGAGAAGCCCGCGCACCACAACTAGGGAGAAAGCCCGTGCACAGCAATGAAGACCCAACGCAGCCAATGATGATAATAATAATAATAATAATAATAAATAAATTTTTTAAAAGAAGTTTTATTTTAACCAATTTTCTCTGGAGTCTAAAGAATATTGTGGCCATACTGTCAAAAATCATCTTTCTCTTTCTGTGGTCATGGTTTCATAACTAAAATTTAAACCAGATAGTGCTCAAATTGGCTCTGATAACAGGGGCAGACTGGCTGATAAAATGTTGTCCCAGGGCTTCCCTGGCGGCGCAGTGGTTGAGAATCTGCCTGCCAATGCAGGGGACACGGGTTCGAGCCCTGGTGTGGGAAGATCCCACATGCCGCAGAGCAACTAGGCCCGTGAGCCACAACTACTGAGCCTGCGCATCTGGAGCCTGTGCTCTGCAACAAGAGAGGCCAAGATAGTGAGAGGCCCACGCACCGCGATGAAGAGTGGCCCCCGCTTGCCGCAACTAGAGAAAGCCCTAGCATAGAAACGAAGACCCAACATAGCAATCAATCAATCAATCAATCAATCAATCAAGAAATCTTTAAAAAAAAAAAAAATGTTGTCCCAGCAGGTAATGCCCCTCTGGGGAGGTGGGGTCTTGGTTTGATCAGAATAATCTGAAGGAGTGAGGGAACTGGCAGGGAACTTGAGGGAACTTGCAGGGAACTTGAGGGAACTTCCCGCCCTCCCTCCCCCCCTCCAGAGCTGGGAGAAGTTAGAAGAGGATCATTTAGAATGTCCGGAGAGTTGTTTGTTTGATTTTCTGATTCCTCAGGCTTATGATCATGCAGCCACCTAGAGCAGGGTTATAATAAAAGGGGCATGAAGTCCAGAACATAAGGGAACCTTAGTCCATTTTTCCCATCCTGTGGCAATAAAGATCTAATTGTAGGAGACCCATTTTGAGGCCATTTTTCTTTGTCACTGGATCATAGCTATAGGTCGACCAGTCGTTTAAATTTTTCCCTAAGGATTCCCAGGTGTGGGTGGAACCTTAGAGGAAGCGCTTCCCATTTTGGCTCCAGCAGTTGGTAACAGACGTTAGATGTTAGCGCGCTCAAATCAAAACATGAACCTTCACCTCACCAGCTGGAAGTCACACATAAAACATAAACCGTAAAAGGAAACAGCAAAGGGATGCTCAAAAAGAAAAAAGAGAAACATACGGCGGAGACCTGCCCAAACGTGACTTCCGAGTCCCACTCGACCTGGACCATTGCCCCAAAGCGGCGCCTTACATGAGAATCTCTCTTTGCAGGGAAATCCCCAAATTGGAACTGAGGTTCCCGTACGGCGTCCGGACGGTCAAAGGTCACGGTGTGCACTCCGGGAGACTCACCGTAGGTGCTGACGGGTGTGTCGAGACTTCCGTTCGCCCTCTTTCTGATCCTCCAAGATTCAGTGTTTCCTCGGAGTGGAAGTCCAGGCCGGCTTGGGCAAGAGAAGACAAGGTCCTCAAGGCAAAAGGAGCCTCGGCAGCTGCTAGGTCAGCCTCTCCCCCGTTCTCCGCTGCAGCCTCGGAGTTCTGCCGCCGAGTCGGCGGGCCGGATGCGATCCGGGCACAGCCCTGCGGCAGGGAGTCCCTGACGACCTGGACTCAGAGATATCCTCCAACCCTCCGCTCTCCTGAAGGAGCCTGGCGTGGAGAGAGATCCCCGAGCTTCCGATCAAGCCGAGGGGCCCTGCGGAGCCGCCTGCCCGCAAGCAGGTCCCGGACGAGCCCCCATTTTGTTGCTGAAATCTCGGGCTTCCCTGTGCACCGAAGTCGAACAGAAATACGGAGACAGATTTTGGAGGAAGAGAGAGATGGCTTTATTTTTCTGCCAGGCAAAAGGGAAGACACAGCAGGCTAGCGCCTCAAGAACTGTGCCCAACCCCCGCTTCGGGAATCGGAGATTTTATATGTGGGGCTCGCAGTCCCGGGTATATGATAAAGTAGTGAAGGTCTTGCATTCCTCTTCTTCCTGCATTATTTCAAAACAGTCACAGCTGGCATCAGGCAGCCCCGTAACTGGCTCCGTTTGTCTCTGGGTTATCGGCCTGCGACCTCTTTTCTGAAATGCAAACGCTAGGAGGGGTGATTTGCTACAAGGGAATGCAGGATGTAATTCACATAGTGTTAAATAGGTTAGGTTTGTGAAGTAAAATCTAATTACAGACACTACAGATTAGTAACAGTTTAAAAAAAAAAAAACTAGGAGTGATTAACTCTTTCAGGCCAGGTTATGTTTCTTCTCTAGCCTGTTCACTGTTCCCTTCATTTTCCTTGTTCTTAGGAGAGGGAAAACTTCATTTCTATTTTTGCTGCAACAGACTCTCTAGTCTGTGCCACTGATATATATGCCTATCCATATGCCAGCACCATACTGTTTTTTGTTTGTTTGTTTTTTACTGAAGCTTTACAGTAAGTTTTGAAGTCGGGAAACATAAATCCTCCAACTTTGTTCTTTTTCAAAATTCTTTTGGCTGTTTTTGCCCTCGGGGATAAGCTTGCCAATTTCTGTAAAAAGCTTCTGGGATTTTTGAAAAAGACTGCAGTGACTCTATAGATACTTTGGAGAGAATTGCCGTCTTAATCATATTGCATCGTCCAGTCCATGAACACGAACTCTCTCTCCATTTGCTCAGGTTCCTGCTGGTTTCCCTTGGCAGCATCGTGGTTGTCAGTGTGCAGGTCTTGCACTTACACTATCAGGAGTGCCAGAGAGGCTCAGGGTCGGGAAGCTGGGGTGAGGGGCGGTGTACAGGGAGAGGGCACATGCCCTCCTCACAAACACACACTGTGAAGTCACACCAGGATGAAATACCCCCTTATTATATCCCTGAAGAGCAGAGGGAATTTTTTTAAAAACCTAACTCTAGGAAATGGGGGTTCACCCGCACGGCAAGCAGCTCAGCTGAACAGATTGGTGCCCTGAAACAGAAGCCAGGTTGTTTGTTCTGTTGTCTCAAGAGCAATGCCAAACAATGCTGAATCCCGCTCGCCCTCTGGTGGTGATATTGGGCACCACTGTGGCACATGGGACCTGGCTTGGGTGGCTGAGTTTTGGCAGCCACCACAGGCTTCTGTTCATGCGCCGGAGGGAGGGACTGGGGAAGTGACCACCGGCCGCTGCCTTGGGAGGGCGATCAGGTCTCACGCCCTCCACCCCCGCCGCATGCTTCTCCACTCGGCCTGGTGGAATCAGCTTCCACTCACCTTTCTTCCCACACACTCTGAGAACATTGCTAACTGAATTCTACTACAGGACACCACAAGTTTACGGGCAGCGTGTTGACTAAAAGTGTTTACTGAGGGACTTCCCTGGCGGTCCAGTGGTTAAGACTCCCAGCTTCCACTGCGGGGGGGAAGAGTTTGATCCCTGGTCGGGGAACTAAGATCCCACAAGCTGCCAGGTGCGGCCAAATAAAATAAAGTATGACACAGATGAACTTATTTACAAAACAGAAACGGGCTCACAGACATAGAAAACAAACTCATTAAGGTTACCAAAGGGTTGAAAGGGGTTGGGGAGGGATAAATTAGGAGTTTGGGATTAGCAGATACAAACTACTGTGTATAAAATAGATAAACAACAAAGTCCTACTGTATAGCACAGGAAACTATATTCAATACCCTATAATAAACCACAATGGAAAAGAACATGAAAAATAATACATATATATACATACTAAGTGAAGTAATACATATATATAAAACTGAATCATTCTGCTGTACACCAGAAACTAACACAACATTGTAAATCAACTATACTTTAATTAAAAAATAAATAAAAAACAAAAGTATTCTTCTTTTTTTTTAAACAACAGCTATTTATTTTTATTTATTTATTTATTTATTTATTTATTTAGCCCTGCCACGCAGCTTTCA
Organism: Eschrichtius robustus; assembly: GCF_028021215.1. Taxonomy (NCBI): domain Eukaryota; kingdom Metazoa; phylum Chordata; class Mammalia; order Artiodactyla; family Eschrichtiidae; genus Eschrichtius; species Eschrichtius robustus. The sequence goes on along the minus strand of NC_090830.1, from coordinate 5,476,899 downwards.
GGATCTTAGTTCCCCAACCAGGGATCGAACCCGTGCCTCCTGCAGTGGAAGCACACAGTCCTGACCACTAGACCTCCAGGGAATTCCTTATTCTTACTTTTTAATGAACTTTATTTTTGAAATTTTTCTTTCACACGAAGCCACAGATACACAAATAGGAAGAACCTTAAACATAAGATATATTTGGCAGCAATTCATAAAACTTTTACTTCACAATAAATTCTAGAAGAAAAATGCTTGAAAATAATTACATTTACACTAAAGTTCTCAATCCCTAAGTGGAGGCCTGGGGGAAGCCCCTCTTCAAGCCCAAATTCTATTCCATGAAAAAAAGAGGAAGTGTTGCCTTGAGACCCCACTGCCCAGGTCTTCCTGGAAATGATTTTAAACTGCTTGGTCTTTGAAACTCTTCAGTTTAAGATGTGCTTCTGTGAAAAGTCACCTGGAGTTGGCACTTCGGTCTTGTCCTTGACCAGAGCTTACCCTGCAGCCACTAGGGGGCGGGAGTGAGGCGTTCAGGGGCTCTTGGGTACCAAGGACGCCTACCTGTGTTCCAGGTGGGTCCACGGTTTTCTGTCATTTTTCCTGCAGTTCTTGACTGCTCTCCTTGCATGTTTTTACTTGCTCAGATGGTTTTTGCTTGTTCCTTTCTATCTCTGCACTTCCTTGTGCCTTTCATTTCCCTCTTCCTTTCTGCATATCTCAGGCCTTGGCTGCTGCACATCCCAGCACTGTGCTTCCCGCTGCCCCTACCCCGTGCGCCTCTGCAGGCCCTGCGAGTGCAGCCTTGTGCCTTCTGCACGTGGCCTGACTTTATTTGAGGCCTCGTTGGTGATTCCCTAGCTGAGGCAAAGGCCCATTCTCGGCACATTCAGAAACTAGAGAACCAGTTTGGTACACCACTGATAGGTTGTGAAGGACTTCTCCAATTCCAGGAGGCGGGCCAAAAGAGCCTTCTTGACTCAGATGTGATTTTTCTGGAAAGATTTTTATGAATATCTTCCAGAAGTTGGCTTTTGGATGCCAGCCTTGTGGGTTTTTAAAAAGGCAACTCTGGGGCTTCCCTGGTGGCACAGCGGTTAAGAATCCGCCTGCCAATGCAGGGGACATGGGTTTGAGCCCTGGTCCGGGAAGATCCCACATGCTTCAGAGCAACTAAGCCCGTGTGCCACAACTACTGAGCCTGAGCTCTAGAGCCCGTGAGCCTCAACTACTGAAGCCTACACACCTAGAGTCCGTGCTCTGTAACAAAGAGAAGCCACCGCAATGAGAAGCCCGCGCACCGCAACAAAGAGTAGCCCCCACTCGCCGCAACTAGAGAAAGCCCGTGCGCAGCAACAAAGACCCAACGCAGCCCTAAATAAATAAATAAATAAATTTACTTTTTAAAAAAAAAGGCAACTCTGTTGCTCTGGCCCTCTCTTCACAATCTGGCCATTTTCTAAACACCTGTTGCATTTCTTTTCTTTTTAATATTTATTTATTTATTTGGCTACGCTGGGTCTTAGTTGCGGCAGGCAGGATCTTCTAGTTGCGGCGTGCAGGATCTATAGTTGCGGCATGTGGGATCTAGTTCCCTGACCAGGGATCAAAACTGGGCCCCCTGCATTGGGAGCACAGAGCCTTAGTCACTGGACCACCAGGGAAGTCCCAGCACTTGTTGCATTTCTGTACGGATATTTTTAAACTTTGGCTCAGTTCGTTGTTGATTCACTCAATGTCTTAAGGAGAGTGGAGCTCCAAGAATAAAACGGTAGTAAGCACTGGCTGCCTGCGCACATCAAGAAACTGGCCCAGGCCATGGCTCCTCGGGCAGTACAGCCTTTAAGTCGCCCAGTCCTTCTTAACAGATGTTATTTCATGAAAAGCCCTGCCCTCGCCACAGCCTGAAGCCTTAGGCCTCTTCTAAGCCAGAGTCAGAGGTGTTGAGTTCTCAGGCCACGTGGGTCTTCCGGTACGCCCAGCCCTCTTCTTGCATTTTTATTCCAAGACTTGCTTCTCCACTCTCTGGTCCTCTCTGATGAGTAGTGAACGGCCTCAGCTCACTCACTCTTGTCTTTAATTCTGAGGGTCCCCTGATGGTCTCCTTTAGCTGGCGTTTATTCTGCCCTTGTCAGTTGTGGGTGGCCTGTGATGGGCTCCTCATCTGATACTTGTTCTGTGTCCCCCACACATTGAGCCTGCAGTGGAGCAGCCCCTCAATCCTGGAGCTCCCCAGTTCCTCAATGAGCCCCAGGAGCCCGATGCTTCACAAGGACCCAATGCTCCGAGGAGATCAGGGGAGAGAAGAGGCCTAGCAGGAGAACAGCCACTCAGAAACACTTGTGGAGTGGAGACTGGCGCCCGTGCTGGTCTGTCTCTGGTTCCACCTCCCTGAAGCTGCACCCAGATCACAGGACCAGGTGTTTCCATGGTGATGACATACAACACTAAACTCTTGTTTCTGCATCACTTCCAGGTCCCCACACCCCCATCCCTAATTCAATGCTCAGATGTCCAGGTGCAATGAGGCAGAACACAAAGAAGTGGGGTTTCAAGGGTCCTGGAGAAGGGGTGGCCAGGGTACCTTGGACAGGAGGCAGAGCGCTCTGAGGTCAGGGACGATGAGCCTATGGATCAAGCCTGTAGCACCTGAGAGATCAAGGATTTGGGATTTAAGGAGCTTAGACTTGGGAACATGGGTGGGAGACCCATGAGAGGGAGCCCAGAGGTTCATGAAGCCCTAAAAAGCAGAGATCTAGGACCAGCTAGTGGGGAGTCAAGGTGGGAGAGAGAACAGCTTGTCCTAAGGAAGGCCTTCTCAATTGTAGAGCAGTCCTAGGACAGGCCTCCCAGCCACTGGAGATGTGTGAGCAGACTCCTGAGCCCTCCTGCAAGGGAATCGGTCCAGAGGGCTCAGACACTGAGTAGGGTGAGAAAGAAGCTCTTTGTAGCGACTCCCTCCTCTTTTCCCCACTGCCTGCTCCCAGAGGAAATCACTTCCGAGCAGGGCTTTTCCATCCCTGAGCTCTGCCAGGTCACGGTTCATCTCTGAGGTCCTGCCCTCTTCCCCTCATCTCTGTGTCTCCACATGTGTCTCCTGTTTGCAGAGGGGACTCTATCATCTGGTGTCACGTGACACAAGATGTTTGGTCGTGCTTTTCCTGGGCCTCGTGGCAACAGTCCTTCCTCATCCATTTGTGTTGCCTTGACTTCTTTTCTCATGTAGTGATCTCCAAAGTGATCCTCTGCTAGATTCTTTTCCTCATCTCATCTTGAAGGTGAGTTTTTCCTGGACCAGATTTGCGCAGGACATTTGTGTCAGGGAGAATCAGGGCTGTGAGTGTCAGGGCTGTGTCTTAGGCTTGCATAGATTTTGTGGGGATTCAAGTTTTTGTATGTAAACATGTTTTGCACCTTAAAAGAATAAGTGTCACATTATGTGTATGAGAGGTTATAAAGGTAAGGCATAAAGAGCCCTAGGAAGTAGGGCCAGTGTACTACTATGTCTCAGTGGGTGAAGTAGACACACCACCATGTTCAGACATCTGTGTGTGCGTAAGCCTGAGTCTGCAACTCAAGGGGGCAAACCATTGGCCCCGGATGTGGCCATAACTCCCTGACCCACCCGGGTGTTCACTTTGATCCTCAGTTTTAATGATTTCCTTGCTTTTCTTCGTAGTCTTACTCCCTTCGTGCCATATCCTAAAAGGCCTGGCTTCACATGCCCTGTCTACTCTCTGTTCATGGCCTTGTGCCTGTGTCTTACTCCCAGGAAATTAGGATTCAGCCTCAGCCAAGGGGCCAGTCTCTTCAGACAAGCCTGTTTGGTATTGTCTTTCTTATGATCAAACACTAAACTCAGAAAAAACCAATGCTGTCAACGTGGTTTTACACCCACACCATCTTGATGCTTCCTGAATAAACAAATGCGCCATGAGGTTTTTGCTCCTTCACCTGTCACCTGACACAGCAGTCACGTGCCAAGAGACCCTAGGAATAAGACGCATGGTGCTATCCTTTACATTTAATTAGCTCCACATTTTTTATTAATGCAACACTGAAGAGCTGACCTGCTGACCTACTTATCCAGCCCGCAGGGCAGGAAAAGCTCTAAAATCTAAAAGTGAAGTTCAACCTTTCGGAGGTTAATTTTGTATATGCAGAATGTGCAGAGTATGAAAAAATGTTACATTAAAAAAACATTTAGAGTCTGTGTGCTTTACAGGGTGAGTCGGAAGGCTGGCTATGTCACGGTGCTCATGCCCCTGGGGTAACCCTGAGAAGTAGTTCTGTATCAAACCTCACGAAAGTTGATTTCTTCTCTTCATCCTGATACTGCTGGTTACCATAATAATGTAACCAGGCCATTCAGTCTTGTCTTCAGCAGATGGCTTCTGCTTTCCTGCCACGCTTGCCTGAAGAACCATTTTAAGTTAAAAGCCAGAAGTTGCACGTCCAACAAAGGACCGTCTCAAAGCCAGGGTGGGAAGGACTGGATTGCATACTCAGCAAATGACACTACAGAAAAGACTCCTGGGTACAGGATTCTTAGCATCAGCTAAGATCACCCGTAAGACTGTCCCAGGGAACCGAGTGAGGGCTTCTAGGACTCTGAGTTCAGAACAGAAGCAAGCAAATCACCATGACTGTGTGGCTGGGCACTGACCTGTGTTTCGGGAATCCATGGAGGTCGGCATGTTGTTGCATCATGCGGTGGCCCTGCCTTGTCCTCAGGGCGAGGGGGAACAGAGTCACATCTTCAGGCAACGCGCCCTCACACTGACTGATGAACTCCATCAGTAGACAGCCGGTGTGTCTGTGCTCTGGAGGGAAGGAAACAAAGAGAGTGATAGCCCAGATTGCCTGCCTCCCAGCTCCCACCCCCATGGTGAGACAACGGATGCTGCCTCCCAGCTCCCACCCCCATAGTGAGACAACGGAGGCCTGGCCCATGCCTGGAAGAGGTCTGCCGCTCCCGCTCCTCTGCTTCCGTCCTGCCTAGAAGGGGGTCTTGTCATCACGAAGAAACCGTACATTTTGAAGCAGTCCCTACTGTGGCCAGCCAGGACAATTCACTTACTCCTGGCCCTCAGCCTGCCCTTTTCCCAGGGCCAGGCAGTGAGGCAGAGAAGGCATTTGAGAGCCAAAAACCAGTGAGGTGGACCTAGGAGCCAGCTGGGATCCAGGCCGCAGAGGCCGAGTGTGTGGAACCTGAGTGAGGACCCCTGAGTTCAGGCCCCAGCTCTGCCACAAGCTGGCTGTGGCCTCGCTGCGTTTCTCTGCTTCCTATCTATAGAATAATGATGAGAGAGCCTCCTCCCTCGGCTTGTTATGAACCTTAAATGAATTAATATGTTCAAAGAACTTAGCAGAGCACAGCTTCGTGAGTGCCCGTGGTGTTAGCTCTCATTTTCACTCGGAGACCTCGGGGAAGATCGTTCCTTTGAGCTTTGGTGACCGCTGTCCATCTCAGCCCTGACCTGAAGATCAAATGAGATCCTGGGTAAGAGCTTCACCAAGGGCCACTTGACCACACAGGAGCAGGCTCGTGAGGTCACTATGGTACGTTTCCGTAGCTTCCCTAGAACAATGGCGTTCCCTTCCCCCTGCAGCGCTACGCTCCTGCCAGAGCCTCCTTGGGTCCCTCCCTGCTGCAGGACCTGATGTTCCTGTCTCAGTTTTTGCCTGCAGTTCTTCAGGGCAGAATTTCTTCTCCCCCAGGAGCAGGGGGGGCGAGCAGACAGCCGTGGGTGAGCTTCACTCCATGTTGTTAGCCCTGAGGGTAAAGTCTGGGCAATGGGATGGAAGTGGGTCCCAGTCCTTGCTCAGAGAGCTATTTGCCTGGCACATTGCTAAGCATTCCTCATAACTGATGCCTGTATTAGAAGTGCTCTAGTGTCTATCATTTGGGAGTTATAAAACAACCATGTCCTCTACTAACATTTACATTTTACTACCCTGTGAAATAACATTTTAGTGAATATCCTTGTCAATAATTCTCTGTGCATGTCCTTGTTTCTCAGAATAAATTTTTAGTAATAGAAGTATTGGGCTAGTGTAATAATTTTAATACATATAGCCAAATAAGACTTCCAAACAGGTTGCTACCAATTTACCCTCTTACCAGCAGCAAATTAGCATTCCTGTTTCCTGAGCCCTTACCAAACGCATATTTCATAGTCTCTATCTCTATATCTCTATATATCATTGCCAGTTTCATAGATGAAAAATTATCTCTGTGAAGTATAAAAGTTCCTATAAAAATACGGTAGCTCTATCTTTTTTATTTTTTCTTTTTAAAATTTATTTATTTAATTTATTTATTATTTTTGGCTGCGTTGGGTCTTCATTGCTGTGCGCAGGCTTTCTCTAGTTGCAGCGAGCGGGGGCTACTCTTTTTTTTTTTTTTTGGGTGGGGGGGCTACTCTTCATTGTGGTGCGCGGGCTTCTCATTGCAGTGGCTTCTCCTGTTGCGGAGCACAGACTCTAGGCCCGCAGGCTCAGTAGTTGTGGCTCGCAGGCTCTAGAGCACAGGCTCAATAGTTGTGGCACACAGGCTTAGTTGCTCAGCGGCATGTGGGATCTTCCCGGACCAGGGCTTGAACCCATGTCCCCTAAATTGGCAGGCGGATTCTTAACCACTGCACCACCAGGGAAGCCCAGTAGCTCTATTTTTAATGATCCAGCAATCCCACTCCTGGGCATATATATGGAGAAAACCATAATTTGAAAAGATACATGCACCCCAATGTTCATTGCAGCACCATCTACAATAGCCAGGTCATGGAAGTAACCTAAATGTCCATCAACAGAGGAATGGATAAAGATGTGATACATACATACAATGGAATATTACTCAGCCATAAAAAAGAACAAAATAATGCCATTTGCAGAAACATGGATGAAACTAGAGATTATCATACTGAGTGAAATAAGTCAGGCAGAGGAAGACAAATATCATATGATATCACTTATGTGTGGAATCTAAAAAAGGGGTACAAATGAACTTATCTACAAAACAGAAATAGAGTCACAGATGTAGAAAACAAAGTAATGATTACTCGGGGGTAAGAGGAGGGAAGGATAAATTGGGAGATTGGGTTTGACATACACACATTACTATATATAAAATAGATAACTAATAAAGACCTACTGTATAGCACAGGGAACTCTACTCTATACTCTGTAATGGCCTATATGGGAAAAGAATCTAAAAAAGAGTGGATATATGTATATGTATAACTGATTCACTTTGCTGTACACCTGAAACTAACACAACACTGTAAATTGGTTGGCTATTGCCAGAATGCTGTGTAACGAACAGCCACAAAGTCTCCATGGCATATAAGACTTTGTTCCACATTCATGCACCCTGGGGTGGCTGGACCTCAGCCAATAGGGTGTGCTCAGGTCTGCTCCCTGGGTCTCTAATTCTCCTGGGACCAACGGGCAATCTGCATACATTCTTCTGCCGGCGATGGCAGAAACACATGAGAAACAAGCTTCTGCTCACATCACAGCCACAGGAGTTTCAAAACAAGTCACCTACCAAGCCCAATGTCAAGGGGCAGAGAGTCCATGCTACTCACCATGATGTCATCTTGGCTGGAGGCCACTACTGCAGTAAAGTGAAGCATCCAGACCAGTAATTCCACCACAGATGTGAAGCTGAACACTACCTTACATGTTTATTTGTGGTATTTCTTCCTTCAGAGTATTACCTATTTGGGAGTGCCTTGGACCAGGGGTCAGGTTTAGATATAATGATCAGGGAAGGTAAGTCATGAAGCAAAAATGAGCTTGTAAAGCCAGGAGAACTTCAGGGGGCCAGTGTGAGCAGGAACAAGGAAGCGTGGGGTGGGGTGGGGCGTGGGCAGTTCATAGTGACGTGACAAAATGTGGGGAGAGTTGACTGGGATCCAGAGCAGCAACAGGGGGATCCCTTCTTAGGCTCTTGCAGTAGTTCAGAGCAGGAGCATGGAGGAGGAGGGTAGTGATGGGATTTAAATGTAGACTAGGTAGAAAGAAATGGGGGTCAGGCCTGGGCCTCCAGGGCAGGGTACCTCCTTTACTGAAATGGGGAATACTGATGAATGATAACGCTTTTTGAGGTGTGATGATCAGTAGTTCTATTTGGAACATGCTCAATTAGAGACAGTTATTAGACATCCAAGCGTGGATGTATATGAGGTAGTCGGCTGCTTAGCCTTGTGTCCAGAAAAACGGACTGGAGACAGTGGTTTGGAGAGTCAGCACACAGAATTTAAAGCCGTAACTTCACTTACAGGAATAAAGAGAAAAAGAGGAAGCGTCCAAGGGCTGAGCCAATGGCACTGCCATCACCTCAGGTGGAAGTGAGATTCGGGAGGGGGGGCCTCTTGAGAAAGGACCAAGGAATGTCACCTCAACACACGTGGGGAAAGGGTGATAAATGGAATATTGCCTGCCACATCAGTAAACACAGGATGTCACAGTCATCAGCGATTGCAGCCCTCCAGCGTGAGCAGGTGAGCCCTGAGGAAACTCGGGAAGGAAAGAACACCTGCCACCTGGCAGCCATCAGACTGCAGCCACTCCCTACGGTGAGCCCTGAGGAAACCGAGGATATGAAAACACAGGATCCTGGCCCCAGATAGCTGAGGTGCACGTCAAAGATACGACTGCAGTGAGCCCAGACTCTCGCATCTTCCCATACCTAGAAAAGCACGAAATTCCTCAACTTGACATATCTGGGTTTCTTTAATTAACAATCCTCTTTTGACGTTCAGACTACCTGCCCTTTGTTGCAAAACTCATATATAACCTGCCCCCGCCTCGGAGCAGTTCTCTCAGGGTGACTTGAGATGCTGCCTCCCCGGCTTGAAGCCCTAAAAATTCCCGCCGAATAAAACATAACTCTCAACTTTTAGGTGGTGAATAATTTTTTAGTCGACAACGGCTTCAAGGAAGAGGGAAGGTGAGGTAAACTGGAAAGCTTGGCGATGTGGTGAGAGGGAGAGGGCTGAAACGGGGATTACTGGTGCTGGGCTTGGCTAGTTCAGCTTCTTAACCGCTGTAAGCAAGGCTCCAAGTCCCCTTCTCCAAGAGGCTCTTGCTTCCCCTCATGGTCATGGATGGCGCCACAGCTCCTCGCATCATTTAACGAGGACAAAACTCTCCCAGACCACACACACCCCAGTCCCAAATCTCTGGTCCTATGGTCAGAACTGGGCCAGGCTGCCCCCGTCCCTGACAAAGGGAAAGGCCCTCAGGAGGCTCCGTTCTCCGTGCACTTTGCTCAGAGAGCCCAACCAATGTTATTACAGCTTTGTTTTGGGGGACAAGGAGAGGCCAGGGTACCTATGAGAAGCTGACTGAACCAGAAGACACATGAGGCGGCGCCAAAATTTTCACAAACCAACAAGGAGGGGTGCGGGGGAGGGACGGGGCGCTTTGAAGAATCTGTCTTCCCACAGTCTCAGCCCCTCACCTGCTCCTAGTGTACCCGTGCCGGTCTCCCTGCGTGAGGTGGCCAGGAAAGTCCGGCTCTCTCCACCCAGGCCGCTTAATGTCGCAATGGGAACACCGTGGGCGGGGCTGCGAAGCGGTTATTGCGACGCTCCAGGATCGGAGCCTCGGATTGGCTGGTAGGGCGGGGCCAGCTGGGAGGGGTGGGCCTGAGAGGCCTGGAGGTGCCAGGTGGGCGGTGGCCGGGAAGGGACCTGTGGATCTAAGGCTCAGGTAAAAACCTCATTGCTGGGGCCTTGCAAAGATAGAGGAAGATGAGACTTCCCTGGTGGCGCAGTGGTTAAGAATCCATCTGCCAATACGGGGGACACAAGTTCAAGCCCTGGTCCGGGAAGACCCTACAGGCCTCTAAGCCCCCGTGCCTAGAGCCCGTGCTCCGCAATAAGAGAAGCCACCGCTATGAGAAGCCCGCGCACCACAACGAAGAGTAGCCCCCGCTCTCCGCAACTAGAGAAAGCCCGCGTGCAGCAAAGAAGACCCAACGCAGCCAAAAAAAAAAAATGATAGAGGAAGATGTATGTCCCTTCTTGCCACTTTATGGGGGCTGCACAGGGACTGAACAAAAATATCCTCCTGCTGGCCACTCCCGATCCGCCCACACTCCGCAAAGAAACTTTTTCTGTAGAACCCATGAAACAGGGAGAAGCAGAGAGCCAAAGACAACCACGGATATTGTTAATCTTTCTCTCAGCCTTCCCCAAAAGGACCAACAGCTGTTTGCCAGCGTCAGTACTGTGCATTAGAGAGAGATAATCATACTTTTCAGGGATTACTGGACACTGGCTCTGAACTAATTTCTGAAGACTCACCATTCAGAGAGTAGGGGCTAATGGAGCACAGGTGATCCATGAAGATTTAGCTCAGGTCCACTCACAGAGGGTCCCTGATGCCACCCTATGGTTATTTGCCCAGTTTCAGAATTGGAATAGACATACTCAGCAACTGACAGAATCCTCACATTGGTTCCCTGATCTGTGGAGTGAGGACTGTTATGGTAGGAAAGGCCAAGTGGAAGCTACTAGAACTGCCTCTACCTAGGAAAACAGTAAACCAAAAATACTGTGTTCCTGGAAGGACGGACTTGAAGGATGCTGGAGTGATGATTCCCACCCACAGACCCATTCAACTCACTCATTTGGCCTATGCAAAAGACAGGTGGACCCTGGAGAATGATAGTGAACCTGGCTGTTCATTTTTTCCTGGAGGGAGAAATGGCCAGAGGTATGAGTCTGCTGATTCATGGGCCATGGCCAATGTTTGGTTTAATGCTCAAGGATTTAGAAGGAACACAATTGGAATATTGGTGACAGTGAAGTTTGGGGAAGAGGTATGTGGATAGACTTCTCTGAACAGGCAAAAAAAACCACATTTGTGTCCTGTGTGAATGTTCACCAAAGGGTGACCTCAGCAGAGGAGAATTTTAATAATCAAGGGGATAGGATGATCCATTCTGTGGTCACCATTCAGCCTCTTTCCTCAGCCACCCCTGTCATCACCCATTAGGCTCATAAGCAAAGTGGCCACAGTGGCAGGGATGGAGGTTACGTATGGGCTGAGCATCGTAGACGTCCACTCACCAAGGCCAACCTGGCTACGGCCACTGGTGAGCACCCAACTTGCCAGCAGCAGAGACCAATACCGATTCCCCAATATGGCACCATTCCCCAAGTTGATTATGTTGGACAGCTTCCATCATGGAAGGAATAGCACTTTGATCTTACTGGAATAGACACTTTGTCTGGATATGGACTCTCCTTTCCAAAGAGGGTTCTAGCTGTTCCACTGTGGTAGTTGAAAGATGGCCATGAATTCTTCGGAACTTCTCCCATACTGAAGTGGGGTATGTGTGCCCTGCCCTTAAATCTGGGCAGGCTCTTTAACTGTTTTGACTAATAGAATACAGAGGAAGTGATGCTAGGCCAACTTGGGTCTCAGGGTTTTATAAGCTTCCACTTTATGTCTCTCAGAACACTCAGCCTTGGGGTTCTCAGCTGCCAGGTAAGAATTCTTACTACCCTTCTGGAGACACCATGTTGAGAGGCCCTGAAACCTCTTAGAGAGGGAACTCACTGAGACCAGCTTCTGGCCTTCTCCACCAAAGCACCAGGCATGTGAATGAAGCCATCATGAGCCCTCCAGACCACCCCAGCCACGAACTGAAAACTGAGTAACCCCAATGCACACTCACGGAGCAAGAGAAGTGGCCACCCTGGGAGTTCTCTGGCGGTCCAGTGGTTAGGACTTGGCCCTTTCACTCACAAGTCCCAGGTTCGATCCCTGCTCAGGGAAGTAAGATTCCACAAGCTGTGCGTCACAACCAAAAAAAAAAAGAGAGAGAAGTGGCCACCTGATGATCAAAGATGCCACTATGGATAACCAAAACAAACAGATTCTATGTTCACCACTGGCAGCAGAGTTGGAGATGGGGCTGCATTTTCCATGGTGCTGGGCTGGCAGAGAGAGAACTCAGCTCATGGGCAGAGGGCCTGCGATAGGAATAGAGTCTTCCTTTGTCCTCGTTCATGGCTGGAAATACAGATGAAAGAGAAGGTTTGTCTCCTCAAGAGCTCACATAAAAATAGCTGACACTGATTACCACCTACCACCCATCACAAGTTCTTTAAACCTTCCTCCAAACACTGTGATGTGAGTAGCATTGTGAGCAGATGGGGAAAACAAGGCCCAGAAACATTAATTTACGCAATGACACAGGTATTAATTGAACCAGAATTCAAACCCAACAGACAACCTGGCTCCAGAGTGCCCCCTCTCACCCTTCAGGCTTCACCAGCTTTAGCTGGGGATGAGGCCTGAAAAGGAAGGGACTGGGCGGGATGGGAAGGCTTCAGGTGGGTTGACACGGAATGGAGAGAAAAGATGCTCATAAACAGATGGAAAGGCTGGCTGGAGAAAGTGGGAGAATCTAGCAAGGGAAGGGTTAGCATGGAATAGGAAGAGACAGGGGAAGGACAACCAATTTGAGATCAGACTGAACAGAGTATGGAGGCCCAGGAGGAAGGAAGGGCTATGTGGCTAGCAGAGAGATGCGGGAAGAGAGAAAAGGCCCTGACTCAGGGGCACCAAGCATAGTGAGCTGGCATTCCTTGGGCTCAGGTTGGCTCCAGCCCCTCTGGGCACTCAGGCTCCTCAGATGGTGACTCCTCTCCCTGCCTGTTGGCCTCTTGTCTTAAAGAATCCAAAGTCAATAGGGGGGACTTCCCTGGTGGCACAGTGGTTGAGAGTCCGCCTGCCAATGCAGGGGACACAGGTTCGATCCCTGGTCCGGGAAGATCTCACATGCTGCAGAGCAACAAAGACCATGCACCACAACTACTGAGCCTGCGCTCTAGAGCCCGTGAGCCACAACTACTGAAGCCTGCGTTCCTAGAGCCTGTGTTCTGCAACAAGAGAAGCCACCACAATGAGAAGCCCATGCACCGCAACGAAGAGTAGCCTCCGCTCACCACAACTAGAGAAAGCCCACGCACAGCAACAAAGACCCAACGCAGACAAAAATAAATATAAAAATAAATACATCTTAAAAAAAAAAAAATCCATGCTTCCACTGCAGAGGGTGAGGGTTCGATCCCTAGTCGGGGAACTAAGATCCCTCATGCCACACAGCGTGGCCAAAAAAAAAAAAAAGACAAAAGACTGACCATGCTAGTCTTGGCAAGGATGTGGAGAAATTGGAATGTTATATGCTCCTGGTGGAAGGTAAAATGGTGCAACCACTTTGGAAAACATCTTGGTGGGTTTTTATGAAGTTAATCATACAGATTAACTTCATCATACTCAGAGGGCAGACAGCAGAAGCAAGAAGAACTACAATCCTGCAGCCTGAGGAACAAAAACCACATTCACAGAAAGATAGACAAGATGAAAAGGCAGAGGGCTATGTACCAGATGAAGGAACAAGATAAAACCCCAGAAAAACAACTAAATGAAGTGGAGATAGGAAACCTTCCAGAAAAAGAATTCAGAATAATGACAGTGAAGATGATCCAGGACCTCAGAAAAAGAATGGAGGCAAAGATCGAGAGGATGCCAGAAATGTTTAACAAAGACCTAGAAGAATTAAAGAACAAACAAACAGAGATAAACAACACAATAACTGAAGTGAAAAATACACTAGAAGGAATCAATACCAGAATAAATGAGGCAGAAGAACGGATAAGTGACCTGGAAGACAGAATGGTGGAATTCACTGCTGCAGACAGAATAAAGAAAAAAGAATGAAAAGAAATGAAGACACCCTAAGAGACCACTGGGACAACATTAAACACAACAACATTCGCATTATAGGGGTCCCAGAAGGAGAAGAGAGAGAGAAAGGACCTGAGAAAATAGTTGAAGAGATTATAGTCAAAAACTTCCCTAACATGGGAAAGGAAATAGCCATCCAAGTCCAGGAAGTGCAGAGAGTCCCATACAGGATAAACTCAAGGAGAAACACGCGAGACACATAGTAATCAAATTGGCAAAAAATAAAGACAAAGAAAAATTACTGAAAGCAGCAAGGGAAAAACAACAAATAATATACAAGGGAACTCTCATAAGGTTAACAGCTGATTTCTCAGCAGAAACTCTACAAGCCAGAGGGGAGTGGCATGATATACTTAAAGTGCTGAAAGGGAAGAACCTACAACCAAGATTAATCTACCCGACAAGGATCTCATTCAGATTCAATGGAGAAATCAAAAGCTTTACAGACAAGCAAAAGCTAAGAGAATTAAGCACCACCAAACCAGCTCTACAACAAATGCTAAAGGAACTTCTCTAAGTGGGAAACACAAGAGAAGAAAAGGACCTCCAAAAACAAAACCAAAACAATTAAGAAAATGGTCATAGGAACATACATATTGATAATTACCTTAAACGTGAATGGTTTAAATGCTCCACCAAAAGACACAGGCTTGCTGAATGGATACAAAAACAAGACCTATCTATATGCTGTCTACAAGAGACCCACTTCAGACCTCGGGACACATTCAGACTGAAAGTGAGGGGATGGAAAAAGATATTCCATGCAAATGGAAATCAAAAGAAAGCTGGAGTAGCTATACTCATATCAGAGAAAATAGACTTTAAAACAAAGAATGTTACAAGAGACAAGGAAGGACACTACATAATGATCAATGGATCAATCCAAGAAGAAGATATAACAATTATAAATATACATGCACCCAACATAGGAGCACCTCAATACATAAGGCCACTGTTAACAGCTATAAAAGAGAAAATCAACAGTAACACAATAATAGTGGGGGACTTTAACACCTCACTTACACCAGTGGAGATCATCCAAACAGAAAATTAATAAGGAAACACAAGCTTTAAATGACACAATAGACCAGAGAGATGTAATTGATATTTATAGGACATTCCATCCAAAAACAGCAGATTACACTTTCTTCTCAAGTGCGCATGGAACATTCTCCAGGATAGATCACATCTTGGGTCACAAATCAAGCCTCAGTAAATTTAAGAAAATTGAAATCATATCAAGCATCTTTTCTGACCACAATGCTATGAGATTAGGAATCAGTTACAGGGGAAAAAACGTAAAAAACACAAACACATGGAGGCTAAACAATACATTACTAAATAACCAAGAGATCACTGAAGAAATCAAAGAGGAAACCAAAAAATACCTAGAGACAAATGATGATGAAAACACAATGATCCAAAACCTATGGGATGCAGCAAAAGCAGTTCTAAGAGGGAAGTTTACAGCTATACAACCCTACCTCAAGAAACAAGAAAAATCTCATATAAACAATCTAACCTTACACCTAAAGGAACTAGAGAAAGAAGAACAAACAAAACCCAAAGTTAGTAGAAGGAAAGAAATCATAAAGATCAGAGAAGAAATAAATGAAATAGAAACAAAGAAAACAATAGCACAGATCAATAAAACTAAAAGCTGGTTCTTTGAGAAGATAAACAAAATTGATAAACCATTAGCCAGACTCATCAAGAAAAAGAGGGAGAGGACTCAAATCAAGAAAATTAGAAATGAAAAAGGGGAAGTTACAACAGACACCACAGAAATACAAAGCATCCTAAGAGACTGCTACAAGCAACCCTATACCAATAAAAAGGACAACCTGGAAGAAATGGACAAATTCTTAGAAAGGTATAACCTTCCAAGACTGAACCAGGAAGAAATAGAAAATATGAACAGACCCATCACAAGTAATGAAATTGAAACTATGATTAAAAATCTTCCAACAAACAAAAGTCCAGGACTAGATGGCTTCACAGGTGAATTCTATCAAACATTTAGAGAAGAGCTAACACCCCTCCTTCTCAAACTCTTCCAAAACATTGCAGAGGAAGGAACACTCCCAAACTCATTCTATGAAGCCACCATCACCCTGATACCAAAACCAGACAAAGATACTACAAAAAAAGAAAATTACAGACCAGTATCACTGATGAATATAGATGCAAAAATCCTCAACAAAATACTAGCAAACAGAATCCAACAACACATTAAAAGGATCATACACCATGATCAAGTGGGGTTTATCCCAGGGATGCAAGGATTCTTCAGTATACACAAATCAATCAATGTGATACACCATATTAACAAATTGAAGAAGAAAAACCATATGATCATCTCAATAGATGCAGGAAAAACTTTCGACAAAATTCAACACCATTTATGATAAAAACTCTCCAGAAAGTGGGCATAGAGGGAACCTACTTTAATATAATAAAGGCCATATATGACAAACCCACAGCAAACATCATTCTCAATGGTGAAAAACTGAAACCATTTCCTCTAAGATCAGGAACAAGACAAGGATGTCCACTCTCACCACTATTATTCAACATAGTTTTGGAAGTCCTAGCCATGGCAATCAGAGAAGAAAAAGAAATAAAAGGAATACAGATTGGAAAAGAAGAAGTAAAACTGTCACTGTTTGCAGATGACATGATACTATACATAGAGAATCCTAAAAATGTCACCAGAAAACTACTAGAGCTAATCAATGAATTTGGTAGAGTAGCAGGATACAAAATTAATGCACAGAAATCTCTTGGATTCCTATACACTAATGATGAAACATCTGAAAGAGAAACTAAGGAAACACTCCCATTTACCATTGCAACAAAAAGAATAAAATATCTAGGAATAAACCTACCTAGGGAGACAAAAGACCTGTATGCAGAAAACTATAAGACACTGATGAAAGAAATTAAAGATGATACCAACAGATGGAGAGATATACCATGTTCTTGGATTGGAAGAATCAATATTGTGAAAATGACTATACTACCCAAAGCAATCTACAGATTCAATGCAATCCCTATCAAATTACCAATGGCAATTTTTACAGAACTAGAACAAAAAATCTTAAAATTTGTATGGAGACACAAAAGACCCCAAATAGCCAAAGCAGTCTTGAGGGAAAAAAACGGAGCTGGAGGAATCAGACTCCCTGACTTCAGACTATTCTACAAAGCTACAGTAATCAAGACAATATGGTACTGGCATAAAAACAGAAATATAGAACAATGGAACAGTATAGAAAGCCCAGAGATAAAACCACGCACCTATGGTCAACTAATCTATGACAAAGGAGGCAAGGATATACAATGGAGAAAAGACAGTCTCTTCAATAAGTGGTGCTGGGAAAACTGGACAGCTACACGTGAAAGAATGAAATTAGAACACTCCCTAATACCATACACAAAAATAAACTCAAAATGGATTCGAGACCTAAAGGTAAGACTGGACACTATAAAACTCTTAGAGGAAAACATAGGAAGAACACTCTTTGACATAATTCATAGCAAGATCTTTTTTGATCCACCTCCTAGAGTAATGGAAATAAAAACAAAAATAAACAAATGGGACCTAATGAAACTTAAAATCTTTTGCAAAGCAAAGGAAACTACAAACTAGACGAAAAGACAACCCTCAGAATGGGAAAAAATATTTGCAAACGAATCAACAGACAAAGGATTAATCTCCAAAATATATAAACAGCTCATGCAGCTCAATAGTAAAAAAACAAACAACCCAATCCAAAAATGGGCAGAAGACCTAAATAGACATTTCTCCAAAGAGGACATACGGATGGCCGAGAAGCACATGAAAAGCTGTTCAACATCACTAATTATTAGAGAAATGCAAATCAAAACTACAATGAGGTATCACCTCACACCAGTTAGAATGGGCATCATCAGAAAATCTACAAACAACAATTGCTGGAGAGGGTGTGGAGAAAAGGGAACCCTCTTGCACAGTTGCTGGGAATGTAAATTGATACAGCCACTATGGAGAACAGTATGGAGGTTCCTTAAAAAACTAAAAATAGAATTACCATATGACCCAGCAATCCCACTACTGGGCATATACCCAGAGAAAACCATAATTCAAAAAGACACATGCACCCCAATGTTCATTGCAGCACTATTTACAGTAGCCAGGTCATGGAAGCAACCTAAATGCCCATCGACAGACGAATGGATAAAGAAGATGTGGTACATCTATACAATGGAATATTACTCAGCCATAAAAGGGAACGAAATTGGGTCATTTGTAGAAACACGGATGAATCTAGAGACTGTCATACAGAGTGAAGTAAGTCAGAAAGAGAAAATCAAATATCGCATATTAACGCATATATGTGGAACCTAGGAAAATGGTACAGATGAACCGGTTTGCAGGGCAGAAATTGAGACACAGATGTAGAGAACAAACGTATGGACACCAAGGGGGGAAAGTGGCAGGGGGGCGGTGGTAGTGGTGTGATGAATTGGGAGATTGGGACTGACATGTATACACTGATGTGTATAAAATGGATAACTAATAAGAACCTGCTGTATAAAAAAAAAATCATACACATACTATATGCCTCAGTCATTCCATCCCTTAATATTTACTCAAGTTTAATGAAAACATACATCCACACAAGATTTATACACTAATATTGATAGGAGCTTTATTTGTAATAGCCAAAAACTAGAAACAACTTAAATGTCCAACAATGGAAGAATGGCTAAACGAAGTATGGCATATCCATGCAATGGAATCTTATTCAGCAATAAAGAGTGAACTATTGATACAGTAACATGGATGAATCTCAAGGTAATTATGCTGATGGAAAGAAGCCAAACAAAAGAGTATATATTATATGATTCCATCTAAATAAAATTCTAGGAAATGCAAACTAATCTATAGTGGCAGAAAGCACACCAGATGTTGCCTGGGGACTAGCATTGGGAGGTAGGTGAAAAGGGAGGGATGGATTATAAAAGAGACCAAGGAAACTTCTGAGGTGATGGATATGTTCATTATCTTGATTGTGGTAATGATTTCATGGATATATACACATGACAAAACTCTTCAAATTTTACACTTTAAATTTGGGTAGTTTATTGTCTGTCAACTGTACCTCAATGAAGTTATAACAATAAAAGACTTCACTGATGTGAGACCCCCTGAATCTTTGTAGAATTCACCTCCAGCCTTCTGGAATACAAGGCTTCCCACATACTTCCACACTTCTTGGTCTTCTAGGCCAGTCAGCTGATGACACTGATGCTGTCACACAGTGGATGAATGTGGTGGGCTATGGAATGCCCCGATATTCCAGGTCCTTTGACTCTATATCTTGATAGAGGGAGAATTAACATACCTCTGGGGCAACACTTTACATGTATGGTACCGTCCACTCCTAGTGACTGTCAGCTGTTCCTGGCCCTCCTTCCTGATACGGATGGTAAGGAGTGGATTTTGCCAGAAGTGCTGTGAACTGTGTGCCTGAGAACACGGTAATCTGCTCCAGCAAAGATAATACATCTGGCACAAAAGCTACAATTGGGCCACTACCTGGTTGAGTAGTGGTGGTCCACTGTCATCCTCCAAGATCTAGCTGGTTTTTGTAGCGGTCATTAAATGGGAATTAGATGGGAAGCACCAACGTGCATCTTTTTGGTCTTCTGGTCAGGTTTGGGGTTGGGGGAAGCAGATTTCAGAGATTTCCACTTGGACTCCCCCAACTATGATAGCACATAACCCACAGTGGGCCCAGGGACCAATGTGATTGTTCTCCAAGTATCAGATATGTCTATTCCAATCATGCATTCGGCACCTGGGAGAATGATCTCTGTCGGGTCCTTGGACACAGTGGACCTACTGGAAGCCAGACTTGGGCCAGGACTCTATTTATTACCTAGCTCTCAAATGCCCCCAACAAAAACAGGGGGCCACAGTGATGTTTTGGGTCCCCAGGTATCAATGTTAACTTGGACTCTGTGTCCAACAGTCCTTGAAAAGTTTAGATTCCCTTTCACCCAGTGGGTGGTAACTCAAATAAACAACTTAGGTGTTTTGCGGAAGAACAGGGGAATTATTACTGCACACCCTGCTGTGGGGTCACAGGGTCCTTCCTACTGGAGACCCAGCCTCTCCTTTGGGCACTGGGGTCCAGGAAAGAAACTTATTGAGTTGGTTCCCCTCAGCCTCATGCTTATTCATCTCTGATTTCTGTTGATTGTGTAGATTAAGCAGTAACTTCATTGGCTGCCCATCTGTGTTGGCCCTGGGGATAACTTGCTGCATCAGTCACCTGCATCACTCTCTGCAGTTCGGGTCTCCCCGGCTGCCACGCTGATTATCATCATAATTGAGCCCACCTTTCCTCTGAAGTTTGAGCACAGCCCCCTGGTTTCTATGGCTTCGAGCCCTCCTGCTGGTAAGTAGAAAGAACCACTCTAGCACGGCCACTTCACTTCTTCCACTGTCTTCCACAGCACTCTGGCATCTCCACTGCTTCCTCCAAGCTTCCAGGAGCTCCAAGGAGCGTGTTGGCACCATCTCCTGGGTCCTCCCAGGATATTACATCCTCTATCATGGAAGAGTGCTCTCACATTAACAAACTCTGCCTGATACAACTTTAGGTTCTGCCCCCTCCCCATCTGGACCCAGCACCCTCAGGACCCCGCCACATACTCTCCCAGTCACCTTGGCCAAGTCCTGTAGGCTCTCCAGAGCTTAGTCCTTTTCCTTTCTTACCAAGCCCAACTCTTCTTCAGCCAAGTTTAGTTGAGTCTCAATTCAAGTTCTTGGTGTTGTTGCCAGGAGGGGTGAGGGATGGAGCCTGAGGGGAGGGGAGGCACTTCTGCAGGTGCAGAGGATTCGTGGAAATCTGAGTACAACTGTCTGCTCAGATGTCTCCATGCTAAGCCTCAGGGAACTTCTGTCCCAACACAGGGAGGGAAACTTGCCAAGGCTGAGAGTTCTGTGTCTGCTCCAGCTCTAATTAAGCCCTGGGCCCGATTCTCAGCATTTTCAGCCCTCTAGCAGCAGGAAATAGAGTCTCTTTCAACACAGCCTGGAAGGCCCTCTGACTTAGACACTTCACTATCCGTTAGTCGGTGATGAGTCATGCTTAGCTTTTCATTGTCTTTTCCCAGTCAACGGTCTCAACAGCAGTCATCCAGTTTCAGACCTTATAATTAGTCCTTCTCCAGAACCTCTCAGAAGCCTGAGATAGTGTGTCCCCAGTGCATTTTTTTCCCATTCCAATTCACCGCCTGTGAAAGTGTTAACAATTTCACCTCTTCCCAGCATGCCAGGGGCATCAATACACCCCCAGCACCAGTGATTGGCGGGGGGAGGTTGTCACCAGGCGGTCAGTTGGCAATGAAGCTCCAGAATCCCATGTAGGGTCAGCTTCCTTGACCCACCCTGGAGCCAAGTGCCTTAGGTCAGGATCCCTGGGGAAAAGACTGAACTGGCCACGTGCATGCAGGAAGTTTATTGGCAAGTGTTCTTGGGAACAGTACCCGTAGGACAGGGATGAAAGCGGGATGGGCAGAGGAGGAGTGGCCCAGGACGCCTTTGCACCAGTGGCCTCGGTCAAGCCCACAGAGCTCTGGAGCTGGGCTGGCTGGTCAGGGATGTCCTGCCTTAAGGCAAGGGAGCCTATACTCTCCTGCATTGCCAAGTCACTGGAGGTGGGCTGCCCCAAGGGAGGGGATGTGGCCTTGGCCAAAGGCAGTTCCTGGAGGGGGGACTCAGCTGAGAGTCAGCAGCAGTCACTATTCCCAGTAGCTGGGGCCATGAGTGCCTCCGTCCTGAGGGGATCTAACCGTGCATCCCAGCCCCTACTGCAAGTCCCGGTTCCGGACACACACAGCAGTGAGCGGTAGCTTACAGTGAGCAGCAACTTGAAGCGAGACCTTAGTTCCCTGACCTGATATCAAACCCTGGTTGCGGTGGTGAGAGCGCCAAATCCTACCCACTGGACCACAGGGACCAGTGGCTAGAGTTTGGGTCCTGGGTCCTTGTCTGCCTTGAAAAGAAAAAATTCTGACAAGGAGATGGAAGGCAGAGAGGAAAGTAAAGCATTTATTGGAAAAGCAGAGAACATGCGGACAGGTGCATGGGCAAGCTCAGCAAGAGAGTCATGCCTCTGGGAAGTTTCAATCCTTTATGAGGGGGCAGTCTTCCGGGTCTTTGTTTTCCCTCTGGCCAATTAGCTTGCTTTGACCCCGTGGCTGATTTGCCTCACGACCCTCCCCTGTGTGTGCATGCACCCCTCAGCAAGATGGATTTTAGCGGAAGGGCCTAGGCGGGGGGTAGGGGTGACATGACTTATTATGGTCTGGCGTCCCCTGCCTTTTGACCCCTGAGGAGCCTTTCTGAGCATGTGTAATGTCTCCCTTGCCCCAAGGATGGGAAATATATGACCTCTTGATCTTTTACTCAAATAGGGTTTAGCCCCTCTCTGTCCCTGACATAACTGTTATCTTAAAGTGTCCACAGGAAACAAAGTCCAGCTATTTACCCTGTTCCTGTCATTTCTATCTAAAGTGGAGAGAGGAGGCTGGTCATAAATATCTCTCCTGGAGCCCACCTGCCTCCTGTCCCAGGAAATGTAACCAGGAGTCTGGTTGTAAATGTCCAGCCTGGAGCCCATCTTTTTCCTGCCCCAAGAAATGTGAACAGGAGGCCAGTTGTTAATGCCTAACCTGGAGCCCATCTATCTCCTGCCTCAGTCCTGCCCTGTAATCCCCCAGTGTCCAGCACACCAGTTGCCTCTGAATATCTCGTCCAGCACATTCCACCCTGGACTGCACAATGCTGTGGACACACCTCCAATTCCAAATGCCACGAGGGCCAAGGCTCACTGGCAGCACTCATGATGTGGAGAAGAGAAGGGAACAGACGTCGGACTGAGCACATGGTGAGTTTGAACTGTTGTACGGGCACCTGGCTGCCTGGAGCTGATGCTGGGTGTTGGGGAGAAGCTGGAGATGGGGTGGAATAGGCAGGGTGTGGTCAAGAGAGCAGGGAAATGCCAAAGCTGGAGCTGAGGAACTGCCCGTGACTGGGGAGGAAGGGGGAAGCCGCGGGAGGTTTCCAGCAGGGACCAGACACGGTTAGAGCAATGCATGAGAAAACTCCATCTGACCTGGAGGGGAGGAGTGGCCAAGGAAGTTTCTGCAGCTGTCCACATGTGAAGGGATAAGGTGTGGGAGGAGGGGGAGTCCCCGGGGAAATAGGGGGGAAAGAGGGATCTGAGAGACAGCTAGCGGCAGCTGGCAGAGAAACTGGCTGGAGGGTGGGCTTGAGGCAGTTCAGCTTTGAACCCAGTTCAGCCGGAAAGACCAGAAGAGCAACAGCAAGAGGCAGATCAGAAGTGGGTACAAGCATGCATTTCCTGGGGCTGTGCAAGGGGCCCAGAGCATGGCTTTCACGACCTCCAGGAGCTTCAGGATGAGGAAGCAGGAATGCCAGAGGTAGAAAGGAATGTGAGAGGCCGGAGCAGCAGCTGGCGAGGCTGAGGCAGGGCCCGGGGAGGGCACCCACAGGGCTTTGGACGAGTGTATCCAGGGGGTCCAGATCCAAGGGCTGGGGTGGAGCCTGGGCTATGTCTACACAGAGGCCCTACTAGATGCTGGAGTGAGGGCTGAAGAGAGGGCCGTGCACCTGGGGCGAGCCTGGAGCGCAGCAGAGCAGAGGTGCCCTGGAACCAAGGGGTCAGTTTTTGATGTAGGATCTACCACTGTCAGCTGTGTGGCCCGGGTCTCTCGGTGCCTCCACTGATCAGTACAAAGGTATAAAAATAGCTCCTGCTGTCTGAGTGTTCTCTGAGGGAAGGGGCAGTCAGAGAGGCTGGGACTAGCCCAAAGTCAGTCCATCAGAGAGCCAGCAGTGAGCGTGTCAGGCAAGAGACAAAGTCTTCCCGGTGAAACACCCATGTGTTGAGTGCCAGCAGCCAGGCACCTCCGCCTCAGCTCATCCTCAGGGCCATCCTGGGGGAAGGTGTGCACTCTTCGCCCACTGTCAGGAAAGGAGCCTCCTTCTCCCAAAGGAAGTGATGGGCCCAAAACAACACAGACAAGAAGTGGCTGGTCAGGACCTGAACCCAAGCTGGAGCCAGAAAACATGTTCCTAAACGCCAGGCCCCGCTGCCCATGGTGAGGCTGCAGGAGGTCAAGAACAAAGAGGGCCAGAACTTCCCAGGCAGCCCAGTGGTTAGGACTCCGCGCTTCCACTGCAGGGGGCCCAGGTTCAATCCCTGGTCAGGGAACTAATCCTGCATGCCGTGTGGCGCAGCCAGAAAAAAAAAGGAATGAAGAGAGCCAAGGAACAGCCTTGACAAAGTGGCCCCCAGGAATTCTGGGGCTGGGGGAAGGCAGAAAGGGAGTGGTGTGGTGGGAATAGACACCCCTAGAAGGACATTTCTAGAAAGGAAAGAAGATTCCCAGTGGCGGCTTGAGGGCCTGGCAGTGTCTAATAGAGTCTGTTACAGGAGCTGGGAGAGAGGCCACAATGAAGAGGCCAGTGGAGGTGGGGGGAGTGGGGGAGGGGGCAATGAGGTCCGCAAAGGGCCGTGTGTGCACCGAGGAGAATCACAAAGAAAGGCGGGGTGGGGGGCTTCCCTGGTGGCACAGTGGTTAAGAATCTGCCTGCCAATGCAGGGGGCACAGGTTCGAGCCCTGGTCCAGGAAGATACCACATGCCACAGAGCAACTAAGCCCGTGCGCCACAACTACTGAGCCTGAGCTCTAGAGCCCGCGAGCCACAACTACTGAGCCCACGTGCCACAACTACTGAAGCCCGTGAGCCCTAGAGCCCGTGCTCCACAGCAAGAGAAGCCACGACAATGAGAAGCCTGCGCACCGCCACGAAGAGCAGACCCTGCTCACCGCAACTAGAGAAAGCCCGCACACAGCAACGAAGACCCAACGCAGCCAAAAAAAAAAAAAAAAAGAAAGAAAGGCAGAAGGAGGACCCTGTCAGAGAAATAAGACTGGAAACTCCAGGAGGACTAGGACTGAGGGAGGCCTCTTTTCTGTTTTAATTTGGAAACGGTGTGAGGGTTAAAATCTGCTGCAGGAGCCAGTAGGGAGGAGTGCTGACCTTCAGGAGATGGAGGGCCACCTCTGTATCAAGACGGGGGAGAAGGGAGGCAGTGGGGAGATCGGCCTCGAGCCTATGCTGTAGTCATACACACCACGATAAAATGCACACTGTGTGGGTCCGTGACAACGCCACCACGGGCACCATAGATGGGTAAGATTAGGCAAGAAGGAAGATAAGGAATGTTGGAGGGCTCACAGTTCAAAGTAGGACAGTCAAGAAAAGGTCTCATTAGAAGGTGGTATTTGAGGGAAAAAAGTGTGAAGATAAGCTATCAAGGGAGGGAACTAGTGATGGGAAATTGCCTGGTGCTCTTGGTGCCTGGTGCTGCGCCTGGAACAGCAAGTGCAGCTGGAACAGCAAGTGCAGCTGGAACAGAGTGAGCGAGGGTGAGAGGAAGAGGAGGTGAGGGCAGAAGTACAGAGGCCACGTCACGTAGGGCCTTGGGAGACACTGCAAGAACTCTGGATTGTATTCAGAGGGAAATGGGAGTCATTAGATGGTTTGAGATGAGGAATGACATGATATAAAAAATTATATAGGGGCTTCCCTGGTGGCGCAGTGGTTGAGAGTCTGCCTGCCAATGCGGGGGACGCGGGTTCAAGCCCTGGTCTGGGAGGATCCCACGTGCCGCGGAGCAGCTGGGCCTGTGAGCCACAATTACTGAGCCTGCGCATCTGGAGCCTGTGCTCTGCAACAACAGGGGCCGCGATAGTGAGAGGCCCATGCATTGCGATGAAGAGTGGCCCCTGCTTGCCGCAACTAGAGAAAGCCCTCGCACGGAAACGAAGACCCAACACAGCCAAAAATTAAAAAAAAAAAATTATATAGCTTCTATGCTGAAAAATGAATGAAGGGAAATGAGTGTAAACTTGGGGAGTCCAGCTGGGCGGCTACTGCAATAACCCAGAAAATGCTCACTGTTTGTAACCAGTGTTGTGACAGGGGATGTGGTGAGAGGCAGTCTAATTACGAGTATATTTTCAGCCTTGATGCAACAGATTTTGCTTATGAGTTGTGCATCGGGTGTGAGAGAAGACAAGGCTGAGTGTAATGGTTGATTTTATGTGTCCACTTGGCTGGGTCACAATGCACAGACATTTGGTCAAACGTTATTGTGGGCATGTCTGTGAGGTTATTTCTGGATGAGATTAACATTTGAATCTGGCCAAAACAATCTTGAGAAAGAACAGAACTGGAGGAATCACACTCCCTGACTTCAGACTATACTACAAAGCTACAGTAATCAAAACAGTATGGCACTGGCACAAAAACAGACACATAGATCAATGGAACAGAATAGAGAGTCCAGAAATAAACCTACACACTTATGGTCAATTAATCTATGACAAAAGAGGCAAGAATATGCAGTGAAAAAAAAGTCTCTTCGACAAGTGGTGCTGGGAAAACTGGACAGCTACATGTAAAAGAATGAAATTAGAACATTCTCTCACACCATATAGAAAGATAAACTCAAAATGGAATAAGACCTACATGTAAGACCGGAAACCATAAAACTCCTATAGGGAAACATAGGCGGAACACTCTTTGACATAAATCCTAGCAATATTTTTTTGGATATGTCTCCTAGAGCAAAGGAAATAAAAGCAAAAAAGTGAGATCTAATTAAACTTAAAAGCTTTTGCACAGCACAGGAAATCATGGACAATATGAAAAGACAACCTACAGAATGGGAGAAAATATTTGCAAATGATATGACCAATAAGGGGTTAATATCCAACATATATAAATAGCTCATACAACTCAACATCAAAGAAACAAACAACCTGGGAATTCCCTGGCAGTCCAGTGGTTAGGACACTGTGCTTCCACTGCAGAGGGCACAGCTTCAATCCCTGGCCAGGGAACTAAGATTCTGCAAGCCACCCAGTGGTGGCCAAAAAAAATAAAAATAAATGAAATTAAAAAGTGGGGTTTATACTATATATAAAATAGATAACCAACAAGACCCTACTGTATAGCACAGGGAACTATATTCAATATTTTGTAATAACCTATAAAAGAAAATAATCTGAAAAAAATAGATATATACATATGTATAACTGAATCACTTTGCTGTACACCTGAAACTAACACATTGTAAATCAACTATACTTCAATTTTAAAAATGTAAAAAATAAAAAATTTTTAAAAATAAAAAGTGGGGTTTATTACAGGTGTACAAAAATGGATTCATTTGACTATCAATAAATGCAATTCACCACAATAACAGACAGAGGCAGGAAAAAGTATTTTACAAAATTAAAATATCCATTTATGATGCATAAAACACTTAGCTTAACAGAAAAAGAAGGGAGCATCGTAAATCTGTTAAAGGGGAAAATATGTGTAGATTTACCTTTCAATGAACAATAGTGAGCCACCTGGATTTCCATATGGGAAAAAAATGTACCTTGACTCCTGACACCATGCAAAATCGATTCCAGACGGAGAACAGGTCTAAACGTGAAGGTTAAAAAAAAAAAAGAAAGAAAAAACCTTTAAAAGAAAAACAGAGGAGAACATCTTCATGACCTTAAAATAAACACATTTCTTTTTTTTTTTTTAATTTATTTTTTGGCTGCGTTGGGTCTTCGCTGCTGCGCACGGGCTTTCTCTAGTGGCAGGGAGTGGGGACTACTCTTCATTGTGGTGCGTGGGCTTCTCATTGTGGTGGCTTCTCTTGTTGTGGATCACGGACTCTAGGCACGTGGGCTTCAGTAGTTGTGGCTCGTGGGCTCAGTAGTTGTGGCTCGCGGGCTCTAGAGCAGAGCACAGCCTCAGTAGTTGTGGCACGCGGGCTTAGTTGCTCCGCAGCATGTGGGAATCTTCCCAGACCAGGGATCGAACCAGCGTTCCCTGCACTGGCAGGCAGATTCTTAACCACTGCGCCACCAGGGAAGTCCAAGCAAAGATTTCTTAAATGGCAGGTGATAAATAAATACTGATCATTAAAGAAAAAATTGACAAACTGAATACTTTCAACTTAGGAATTTCTCTTCCTCAAAAAATACCATTAGGGGCTTCCCTGGTGGCACAGTGGTTAAGAATCTGCCTGCCAATGCAGGGGACACGCGTTAGAGCCCTGGTCCGGGAAGATCCCACATGCCGTGGAGCAACTAAGCCGGTGCGCCACAACTACTGAGCCTGCACTCTAGGGCCTGCGAGCCACAACTACTTAAGCCCACGTGCCTAGAGCCCGAGCTCCGCAACAAGAGAAGCCACCACAATGAGAAGCCTGCGCACCACAATGAAGAGTAGCCCCTGCTCACCGCAACTAGAGAAAGCCCGCACGCACAGAAACGAAGACCCGACGCAGCCAAAAATATATAAATAAAATAAATAAATTTATTTAAAAAAATACCACTACGAGAGTGAGAAGGCAACCCATAGGACCTGCATCTGGAATATATCTAAAGAATTGCTACAAATCAAAGGGAAAGACAGACCATCTAGAAGAAGGGGCAGAAGACTCAGACCGTTCCTAAGAGGAGCCGCAAATGACCAAGAAGCAGCTCCACTGCATTAGTCATGAGGGAAATGCAGATTAAAAGCACAAGCAATGCCTACTAAAGAGCTTAGAAAATGTTGGAAAATGCCACGCCTGTGGTGGGGAGCAGCCAGAACTCTCCAAGGGAGTGTGAATTGGAACAACTTGGAACCTGTTTGGCAGAATCCATGCAAATCCTGTGGTCCTATGACTGACATTTCACTGTCAGGAACATACCCAAGGGAAAGGTGGGCAGAGGTTCACTTAACAGCACTATTCTTAAGAGCCCAAATCTGGGAACTGCCTAAATGTTCATCAACAGGAAAACAGATAAATTGAAGTATATACACCAATACAATTCCAAACAGTAAGGAGAATAAAAAGGCCTCGATTGCATGGAAAAAGCTCACAAATGCCTAAAACACTACATCCTGTGTGATCCCATTTATATGAAGCTCAAAAGCCAGCAAAATGAAACTATTGGATAGAAGTTGAGAGAGTGGTTACTGGGGCTGAATAAACTGGGACAGGAGGGGCCTTTGGGTACCGGTAATTTTGGTTCTTAAACTGGGTGCTGGATACCTAGGCGTGCTCACTTTATAAAGATTCATCAAGCTGGACACTTAGGTGCACTTTTCTATGGGTATATTATACTTCAATAAAAAATTTCATTTAAGTAATCATTTTTAAAGTCACAAATTCATTAACAGAAGGATTTTTACCCTAGGGACTGCCAACATGGACACAGTCTGTTCAGGCTGCTATAACAAAAATACCATAGATTGGGTAGCTTATAAACAACAGAAATTTATTTCTCACAGTTTTGTAGGCTGGCAAGGCCAAGACCAAGGGGCTGGCAGATTCATTGTCTGGTGAGAGCCTGCTTCCTGGTTCACAGACAGCTGTCTTTTCACTGGTCCTCACATCGTGGAAGGGGTGAGGGAGCTCTCTGGGGTCTCTTTTATAAAGGCTCTAATGACAGTCATGAGGGGTTCATCCTCATGAACCAGTTACCTTCCAAAGGCCCACCTCCAAATACCATCACACTGATTCAACAGATGAATTTGGAGTGACATAGACATCTATAGATACTAACCCCTATGTGTCAAATGATGATCAGAATCCTAACTCTCATGTTCATTTTACAGATGAGAAAACCATGGTTCATCGTACTTCCCTAGGCTGGGACCCTCTGACCACAAACTCTGTTTGGATCATAGTGGCCACCAGGTGCTGCAGAAGACAACTGCTCATAATGGCCAAAAGCAGCAGCCTGTGTGGAATAGGTCCTCACGAAGAGCATTGGAAAGGGGCACACGTCAGCGATACGAAGCACGCAGTATAAAACATTTTATGAAACAGAAGGATTCTGACTGCCAGCTATGCAAGAAATGTATTACACATCTATCTCCCTAGAGACAGAAATGTAGATGGGTTTAATAAAAATTACGTGGTTAGACAAATATAAAATGTCTACTGGTTTAATAAAAACTATGTGGTTACATAAATATTGAAAAAATGAAGAAAAAAATGTAGAATAGTGCTTAAATTAATTCCAAGTGGAGAAATGGTATATATATGCAAATATGTACCCACTTATCTCTGTAGATTGGTAAAGATAGCCATCTGCATATATAGTGGTTAGATAAATATAATGTTTAAATGGACACTATGTACATAGGAAAATAACTTTTTTTACATTTCTCGATAGATAAGATACATACAGTGATTCGATAAATATATAATCAGATACTTAATGGTTAGTTAAGTGTATTTGTTAAGGCACCTGTACGCTGTGAAGAAAAGTTTTTCCCACCAAAATCTCCAGCCAGGTCAAGCCAAGGACAGTCCTGTCCAGTCCTGTGCCGAGGATACCAGTGGGAACATTGATCCAAGGGGGTAGCACCAGCCAGTGGTGAGAATGGATGAGAAATATGAGAATGTAATGGTAATGGCATTCCATAGGCACTGGGCACTAAGTATGTACCAGGTGATCTCAAATTACCTCCCCAGGTGGATTATTCCATTAACCCCAAGTTAGAGTAGAGGAAACTGAGGCCCAACAAAGGAACGTGTGGCACACTGGTAACTTTATAAACCTTTTAATTGTCATGAGAACTAATGGGATACTTCTGATTTTTTTTTTTTTTTTTTTTTTTGGCTGCACCGTGCAGCTTGCAGAATCTTAGTTCCCCAACCAGGGATTGAACCAGTGCCCTCAGTAGTGAAAGGAGTCCTAACCACTGGACCGCCAGGGAATTCTTTACTCCTGATTTTTAAAAATTAATTAATTAATTTAGGCTGCGCCGGGTCTTAGTTGCAGCATGCGGGATCTTTAGTTGCAGCATGCAGGCTCTTAGTTTGGGCATGCATGCGGGATCTAGTTTCCCCGACCAGGGATCGAACCCAGGTCCCCTGCATTGGGAGCGCGAAGTCTTACCCACTGGACCACCAGGGAAGTCCCTACTCCTTATTTTTAAAGGAAATTTCAGGTTAGAATAAATTTGCTGCACCCAGAATCTACTCCCCGCTAACCTGGGTGTCAGCTCAGTGAGCGCTGCAGAGGGGAAGGACCAAGGCTGAAACAGTCCTTGACTGCCACCTAGTGGCTACTGAGGGTAGACTCCACCCTGTCTCCCACAAATGAAAACCGCCTTGGGATCCCACACCCTTTCTTGTCTGACTCAGAGGTGAGGCCACCGAAAAGGCCCTGGGGTGGGTAAAATGATGAGCTAACCACTGGCTTCACGCCTGGTGGGGCTGTGGGCTGAGGGGGGGAGTTTCTGGGCCTGGCTTGGAGGGAGATACAGAGACACCTGGAGCTACAGTAATGTCACAGAGAAGCAAAGGCAGGGAGGCATTGAGAGACATGTGGATATAGCAAAGATACAGAAATAAAGATGCCAACAACGCAGAGACCTGGAGGGATGAGAGAAAGAGACAGACAGAAAGAGAGAGAGTCCCAGAAAGCAATACCAAAGGATTCAGAGACACAGACACACAGAAGGCTGAGGGCAGGGGGTTGGGGGGGGGGGGGCGGTGGCGGGGAGGTGGGGGGGGGGGCGGGGGGGCGGAGGATCTCCAACAGGAAGAGCCCTTACCCCTGCTGTTCCCATGGACGTCCAGGCAGTCCTCTAGCCCCATTCAAACACCCTTTTCAGAAGGTCCTGGGCACTCAAATTCTTAGTCCTTTCTGGGATTCACTGGTACAGATTAGCTTATTTCAGAGTTTTTCCCCAGGACAGGCTGGGTTGCTACTTCTGCTGTGGTAGGTCCTGCTTTACAGCTTCTAAAACCAAGCTGCCATTCTCTCTTTGCCCTTCTCTTTCTCCTGGTGTGTGTATTTCCCAGTTCTCCTTCATATACATTAGGCATATCTTCCTATGCATAAAAACTTCTATAGCACTTGCCTGGAGAAAACAAAACTGACTGTGGGTTTCCTCCCAACTGGCTCTGTCCTGAGGAGGCTAATAAAGAGCTGTGAATTTGGAGGGCCCAATGATCTTTCCTGGCTTGCTGAAGACCCCTGCCTGGCTGATGAACAACGGGACCTGTTCTAACACACTGTGGCCAGCTCGTGGCCTCATCTGCCCCATGCAATCTGCTAAATTCACTCCTGTATTCCAGGACCACCTCCCTGCTGGCACTTAGCAAGCTCCTGGAGAATGTGGGGTGAATTAACAGCAGAGGGACTTGGGAAGGTAGGAAACTTCAACTCCCGAATTCAATCCACCATTCTCCTGCATTCTCCTCTTACCCTCCCCCACCCAGTCTCACGCTGAGGCCACATTCAGGTTTCTTCCACAAACACTGCCAATGTCTACGGCCCAGAGGCCTAGATTATGGACCCTGAACTTCTGGATTCTAATTCTGATCTCACCACTTACCATCTGGCTCTCCTTGCCTCCACTTCCCCAAGTATAAAATAGAATATTGATAGGGTCAACTTCACAGTGCTGTTGCGAGGATGCAATGAGTTAATATTGCAAAGTGTGGCACTGAACCGAGTTAAAACCAAGGACCTTGGAGTCAGACTGGCCTTGGGGAATTCACTTAATCCCTCCAAATTTCCGTTTCTCCTCTGTAAAATGGACACAGTGACTTAAATTCACAAGGTTGGGAGTATCTAATTAAATGTTGTGAGAGGCCCTGAAGGACCTGAGATGTGAGACTGGGCCACTGTGGCTTTCAAATGTCCTGTCCCTGCAGCTGTGCTTCTTTACCCCTCCACCACTTAGTCCCTACCTCTTCCTCTTCACGCCTCCCCATAAACCCCAGCCTGCCTGGCCCGTGGCTGCAGATCCTCAGAACAATGCCTCTGTTCCCATTTCAGAAACCTGAGCTACCTTTCCCATAAAACACTTTCCTCAAATTAAGAGTCCCTTTGCTCCCTCAGAGCGCCTCCTACCCAGCATTCCAGAAGAGTCTTGACTATGACAACAGAGCTTTGGCTGGTTTTCTTGCACAATATAAAGCAAGAAAAAGTGAACAGGCAGCACCCAGTTTAACAGACCCATTGTTACTGGGACAGGTGGAGCCTCCCTTTCTTGCCTTCCAGAGGTAGGTAAGAAAGTCTTCCAGGCTGAATTGTGCGCTTACTTTTTAAATTGTTATCTATTCTAGTACTTTCATTTATAGTTTTACTATGCAGTACAGACTTGGACTATATATAAATGTTATTCCTCTACAACTTTGTTTCATTTGATTCGCTGGTATTCACCTTAACCCATGTACGTATACGTACTAGTTCACTCGCTTCACTGTGGAATAAAGTTCTAACCCACAAAAATGTGTGCTTATCTTTCTCCCATCAGTGGAGATTAACATTGTTTCTAGTGTGTTTTCTATTAAAAACAGTCCTGGTGGGAACATTTCTGCACTACAGAAATTGCTGAAGCTGAAGCTTAGGGTCCCACGCTCCAGCCTCACCTGCCCAGGCCTCCATCCACTGCCAGATGCCCCTTCCCCGCCAGCCCCCCAAGCTGAGTTCCCCATCTGCGCCCAGACTCCCTCATTTCCTGCCATCTCCCACCGTCAGAACGCCTCAAAGTCCCTCCTCCCTACTCTAGCCACTCCCCACGCTCTGAGGGGCTTCCTGCCCCACTACCGGGCCCTCCCCCCAAGGCCAGCTCCCACCCACAGCCCCGCGCCCCTCCCACCTCACCGCCCGAGCTCCCTCACGAGCCCAGCCCGCCCACACCTGGGCCTCCTCCCACACCTGAGACCCTCTCCAGTGCCCCTGCATTATCCCGATCTCCGCAGTCCACACCTCTGCCCCGCCCAAGCCCTAGCGGCCCACCCACACGTCCCAGCCCCCCGCCGCAAGGTCCGGGCCCTCCCCACACCTGGGGGCCTCCCCGACATCTGTTCCCTCACACCCGGGTCCCTTCCTCAGGGCCCCCCGCCCGCGCCTGCCACGGCCAGAGCTACACACATGCTCTGTCCAGGCTCCACACCTCCCTCCTCCCCACACCTGGTCCCGGGGCCCCATCCAATGCCTCTGGAGGCTTGGTGGCAGCAATGTGGTCAAAGAGCATCGTCGATTCAGAGTATTTGACTGGGCGCTGTGAAGCAAAACGTGAAACGCTCTGAAATCTTGCTCAATAGACGTTTTCCCGAATTTGACAACACCCCAGAATTTTACAGGACATTAGCGGTAATACATTGTGAAGCTGAAAGCGAGTTTTCTAAACTACTAGTAAAAAAAATTTTTAAACAGTGGGTCAGTCATGCTAGAAGACTCAGTTATCTTACATTCTTTCTCATGGAAATGATTCTAATTTTACATATTCTGATTTTAAATATTCCAGGGAATTCCCTGGTGGTCCAGTGATTAAGACTCTGCGATTTCACTACCAAGGGCACAGGTTCAGTTCCTGGGTGGGGAGCTAAGATCCTGCAAGCTGAGCAGGTGCGGCCAAAAGAAATAAAATAAAATAAAATATTCTAAATCACTATCATAGGAAGCAGTGGCTATGATTATGCAGTTAATGTTACCACTAAGATTAATATTTTAAAAGGCAATTCATTTTAAATTTATCCTTAAAATTTTGTTGTCAGCTTTTAAAATTTTGCAATTATTTTGCTTTGTCATTCTAAAGAAATATAAACTTTCACACAAACATATTATGTTCATAATTTTGTGTTCTTTTCTTCTGGCTCTGGGCTGGCTTCAGCTCCTGCTTCCGGGATCTGCCCTCGCCCCTCTTCTGGGACAGGTGCGTATGTGCTCTGAGTGCCACACCTGGGACATTACATCGCTGCTGGGCACCATGTTTGCACTATTTCAGTTTTCAGAAGCAATGCTTCTTTCCCAAGGCAGGTGTGCCAATTTAGATATGGAACTGAGATGCGGTGCATCCCACTCTGCCCAAGCCTAGGAGCCTAGAAGGTCTTAGTCACCATGGATGAAAAAATAGAATACAGCGAACTCCACCCAGCTCTAGAGGCAAAACTGGTTCTCCAAGCGCTCTGTGGTGGAAGGGGGATGGCTTCAGACCCTCACTGCGGAAAATTCCAATGTTGATCATTAGAAGTTAATATATTAATATTTTACTAGTTTATTAAGAACTTGAAGGCAAGTAATAGCTCTCAAGACTTTACTCATGAAACTACAAGACGTTCTACATGACAGGAAAAAAGTTAAAACTGCTACTCAATTTTTAAAATATGATTTATTTCCCATTGTTTACTAAACTTCAACTTCAGTAGTTCGTTTTAATTTGGTGAACATTGCTTGGAGGTACTTGTTATTCTCTTTTGTAGTCTGATTGGAGTAGGACAGAACACTAGCTCCCTTTGTTTATTGGTAAAACTGCATAACAAATAACTGCAAAACATTGCAGGACTTTTAGATGAGCTACTGCAGTGGAGAAAACACTTTGTCAAGCTTTGATTGCATTTGAATCCAGATTTCAGGTGGCCACAAATTCAATGCATTATTTATCGAACAGACAAGGTTCTAGAAACTACTGACATTCATAGTTATGTTCAATGCCAACAAACACAGAATTAAGACCCTTTCCAATCATAGTGCCTTTCGTCTGTTCAGCCACTGTTTTCAGTTTTTCAACCCTAACATTCAGTGCCAGTAAAAACATTCTTTTATTCTATTATTGCCAGATAAGTAATTCTCCTAATCAGACACTTAATCTTATTATAACTAACTTATACAAAGATGCAGAGGAGACACATTTCTTGGAACGAGAGCAACTGGTTCTACATAAGAGACACTTTTCATAAATTATGCTCTAATCTGAAACCAGGGGATGTATTTGACTTCATTGGCTCAGTTTAACAACGGAAAAAGGGCAAAGGGAAATTTATCACTATGTCATGCAAATGTTTGAAACCTATGTTTCTAACACTGACCAACTCTAACCTCCCAATCTAAGAAAGCAGTCTCTCTACCCCATCATTCTACATCTCAGCCACTTTATGTGTCTTCACTACATTTGTCAATCAATACTTGAAATATTATACCATCTATTTCTCTTTCTTACTCGTCCCTATCATAATAGCAGCCATTCAAGGCAGGAGCTTTGCATTACCTGGTTGGAACCTTCAGTTCCTGGAGAAGTGCCAGAACAGTAGTAAAATTCAAAATATATGTTGAATCAGTAAATAAATATCAAGTAATTATACTAAAATGAAAATACTTTGAAAGTTGTAAAATCAAATTATAATGTATTAAATTTTAAAAGCATGGTACAGGAGACTTCCCTCTCCGTCCAGTGGTTAAGACTCCGAGCTTCCACTGCACGGGGCACGGGTTTGATCCCTGGTCGGGGAACTCAGATCCCACACGCCACGTGGCACGGGCCAAAAAAAAAAAAAAAAAGCATGGTACACATAGTTCATGCATAGTGATACAAACTTTTCCTCAATTGGCACCTTAGTGAAAATAAAATGTACATTTATTGACACAAAATGTCTAAATAGATAGCCATCAGCTTAAAATTCACGCACATGCATGCACACCAAAGAGAAATATATATATAATATAATATATATTATATTGTATATATATATACCCTGTAAACATCCTAAAAAACATTGAAATTGTACAATTTAAATGGGAGAATTGGTTGGTACGTGAATTCATATCTCAACAAAGCTGTTTTTAAATCACATTCAAAATAAATCACATGCACAATTTAACGTGGAGAGTGGTGATTAAGAGCTGGTTCTGGGGCCACCGCTTCCAGCTATGAGGCCGGGTGCTTCTCTTAATCTCTCTTTGCCTCATTTCCTCATCCTGAAATGGGGTAAGAGTCCTCCCTGGAAAGGTTGTTGTGAGGATGACATGAGTTAACACATGGAAAGTCAGTCCTGGAAAGCAGCCTGCCAGGTAGCAAGCTCTCACCAAGGCTGCCATTGTGGATGCACCCAGGGTGCGGGGTGCTAGTCCCCTAAGGGGGTCATAGTCTGAGGGAGTGACACACATCAATGATAATCCCCATATGATGTGCTCGGTGGTGGCCTGTGTGACCAGGTGGATACGGGAGTGACCTGAGATAGGGAACTCTGAAATAGAGACAGGGTGGGTATGGGGGAGGTGACACAACGGGAAGGTTTATTTCAGAAGTTGTTGACTGGGAGGTGTGCCCAAGAGGTACTTCAATTATAAGATCGAGGGCTGAGTAGTCTGGTTGAGAGACATGAGCAGTAGTTGGACAAGGGAGCTAAGACACCCTTGGGGGAGGAGGAAAGCATCTCTGAGCTCTAACAGAAGCGGAATGAAAGGTCGAAGAGAAATGACGTCGCCTGGCATCTCAGTTTTGTGAATCCTTGCGCTTCTCTCCTCTATGCACAGGTTCCCACCCTCACTCTTCGAAGGAACTTCTCAAATACAAATCTAACAATGTCTCTCCCCGGCTTGAAGCCCTCCCTCCGAGGTCCACTGCCGGCTTTCTGGCCTCACTCCACGCGGCCCGCCTCCTCCGCTCGTCCCCCTCCTCCCTGGCCTCCGGAGCTCACCCGATGCTCTGTCCCTTCACCTCAGCTATCCCTCACAGCCTCTAAGGTCCCAGGTCCTGAAGCCCACGACCTCCGGAAGATCGTGGCCATCACGGAGGCGCGAATGGATAAATGGGTGGACAAAGGTTACAGAAGTGACTCAACCAGAGCCCCAACCATTACAAGAGGATACAGCGTGCGGGGCGAGGGGGGCGGGAAAGAAGAGCTGCGCAGGCGTAATAGGGCGGCTGCTTCACAGTACTCGGGTGAACCGGAGCAGCCAATCCGCACGAAGAGGGGCGGGACCAATTCGCGACGGGAAAGCCCTGCCCACACTGCCTGCACGAGAGAGAGTGGGTACGGATGGCTTCTTGGAAGGGGCCTCCTAGAAGCCTATGAGGTCTTTTCTGGCCGGAGTCGGCCAAAGTGATCCGGGCCTTCACTCCAGACTCCGAGGGGGAGTGGCTGCCGAAGAGACCTCCATATCCCCGTTCTTGAGACACTCCCCCACACCGTTTCTGTATCCCCTCGTCTAGAAGGCTCTTAGATCTTGCAGCGTGAAGGGCCCCTCCCGCCGCCTCCCCAGGGCGCAGGAGTCAGCCAAGGCCGAGATCCGGCAAAAGCCCTTCATCCCTCAAACTGCCGCTACCCTTCAGATGGCCCTCCTTGCACCCTGTCTTACACCCACTCACCTCCTGCTCTAACACTGGCAGGCAGGTGAGCAGAGACAGGCTGCCTCCTTCCCCCCGGTCCTCAAAGGGAGTGAGACCCAGATCTGTGGGCAAGGAGCCCAGCACCCTGAGCACACAGAGGGGGACATGCAGAACATGTCAGAGAGGGGGGGAAGAAGAACGGGGGGCTCCTGAGGGACACAGCACAGGAAGTGGTCCAGGTGGGAGTTCAGTATGTCTCAGAAACTGGCAGAAGCCTCAGAGGGCAGAGATTCCCTCTGCCCTTGTTCTCTCATGAATGGGGTCTTTTCCCTACTCTACCAGACCCTTCAAAATAGACAATCTCAGCTTCCTACTGATGCCTGTGACATTCAGTCCATCTTGGAAGTTAGGAAGAAAACACGTCATGTTCCCATTATGTGCCAGGCATGATGCTATCCACTTCACTTTATCTCTGGTCAATCTTAGATAATTCCTGTTTTATTACCTTTCCTCAGGGAAATTAATGACTTTGAGGATGCATCTATGTTCTTCGCAGAGCAATCGGTAGTACTTAGAGAAGGGGAAAAGCACAGTTTGGGAGTGTGAGGGGCTGTGGCAGTGATTGACGTGAGCAGAAGAGAGAGTCCTGGGTGTGAGTGCCGATCCTCAGGCGGCCACTCTTGGCAACAGACTTCCCTCCTTCCACACAAGGTCTTTTGTATCATTTGCAGCACTGAGTCCCGAAGGGGAAGGGAGAGTTCAGAGCTGGATCTTGCAGCTTTCTCTCTTTTTGATACCTCTAGGTTCTCATCTGTACCCACCCAACTCAGGCTGGCTCTCCATCACCCACTCCTCCCAGCCTTTCATCATTGGAGTTTTGATTTCCCTGTAGGTCTCAGTGCCTCTCACCCAACTCTCCCATCTGGTAGGTAAGAAATCAGACCCAGGGGCTTCCCTGGCCGTCTAGTGGTTAAGACTCCGTGCTCCCAATGCTGAGGGCATTCCCCCTGGTGGGGGGGAACTAAGATCCTGCAGGCCGCCTGGCGAGCCCCCCCCAAAAAAGAAAAGAAATCAGACCCAAATGGATGGCTCTAGAAATTCTGATAAGGAATGCATGCCCAAGAAGCAGGGAAGTGGCCAGCCCTCCTCGAAAGTGACGTCCTGAAAACAGCCTTCACTGCCAGTCTAGCCCCTCAGGAATCACACCTTGAGAGCACAGTTGTTCATCCTAAATACTCCTAACAAATGAGACACTTCTTAATACACAAAGCTTCTAAAGTTTTCTATACCCAGTTTCATGACTATTTATAAGCACTAGGTTTAATATCTAAGAAGCTAAATTCATTAGCTTGGGACCTGACTTGTGCCACTTCCAGTGTGGAAGGCATTGTTGCCCGCTGCTGAGTGTGTGGCCGGCCTTTGGGGCCTCTTAGAGGGGACAGATGCAATACTCAGCCCTGATGCACCTATACTGAACTTTGGCAAAAGGGGGAGATGAGGTGGTGACTTACTGTTGTGCTTGCAGAAGCTACACACAGGTAGCTGGGCTCCCTCTCCCTGGTTCTGCCCTGGGCTCAACATGTCCTCTACCTTGAACCAGTGTCAATACCACCTGGCTCAGGTGAAGTTTTCTTTCTACCTGTTAAAGGTGAAATACCTCATGGTGATAGGGGTGGGAATGGAGGATCCCTAAAGAGGGCAGAAGCTTCAGGATGGGGCAAAAGCGCTAGAACCTTCTGGAGAAGTGGATCTGAGGTCCTTTCCATACTTCCTGGAGACCTTCCAAAGAACCTGGGACTTAAAGGGTCCTCTTCCTCAAATGCCTGCTTTCTTGCTGCTTATTCCCCACAGGAGGAGTCTGGAACTTGAGCTGAGTCTCCATTCTGCTACCATGGCACAGTGTAACCTTGAGCAAGACCATTGTCTTCTCTGGAGCACAGTTAGCCCATGGGGGTCTCTCTAATGATGACCCCCTTTCTCTCATGCTGCAGATCTTACTGTGTGTATATCAGGGCCATTCCCAGCTACACGAACAGCCCCTGTGAACTGAGCAGCATAATCAGATGTCATCATCACAACATTCACAGTCGGCTCAGTCATGGTCCCCACTTCATGGATGAGCAAATAGGCAGGAAGAGGGTAAGTCAGTTGCTCAAGTGCACATAGCAAGTAACTAACAGAGCCTGGATTTGACTCCAAAGTATGTGCTATTAATGGTTCTTCTGACTCTCGAGGTTCACAAACTCCTCACACAGGGCCTGGAAAGCATTCATTCCACACATACAAATTGAGGGCTGGCCATGGGTTGGCCCCGTGCCCCTGCAGCCAGCCCCTCCACCCCAAACCTCAAAGGTATGTCCTGTTGTTACTCCATTTTATTATTTTTTTAAATAAATAAATAAATTTATTTATTTATTTTTGGCTGCATTGGGTCTTCGTTGCTGCGCGCGGGCTTTCTCTAGTTGTGGCGAGCAGGGGCTACTCTTCGTTGCGGTGCGCGGGCTTCTCATCATGGTGGCTTCTCTTGCTGCAGAGTACGGGCTCTAGGTGCGCAGGCTCAGTAGTTGTGGCCCGCAGGCTTAGGTGCTCCGCGGCATGTGGGATCTTCCCGTACCAGGGCTCGAACCTGTGTTCCCTGCTTTGGCAGGCGGATTCTTAACCACTGCGCCACCAGGGAAGTCCCGTTACTCCATTTTAGAGGAGAGGGAACTGAGGCTCAGAAGGAAGGAGCTGCCTGAGATCTCCCAGTGAGCAAGTGGCAAGCTGGGCTTCACATCCAGCTCTTTCTGGTCCTGGAGCCCTGGTCTTAAGCTCTGTGCAAGAACCGAATCTTGAAAATAGGAAGCACCATGGGAAGGTTTTCGTGAGGAGGTGCAACATGTTTGCAGTAGGAAGGCCCTCCGGCTTCCTACTCACCTGAATCCTCCCCACCCTGTCTTTCAGGGCTCTGTCCTGCCCTCTTACCCCCAGCACTGGGAGCTGCTGGTGGCTTCCTGTCCTCAGTGACTCAACAATTCAATCAAAATCTATTTATCAGTATTGGGAATAAGGGCGGCAACAGTCCTGCTTCAGTTGGTCACTAAGCAGTGGGAGAAGAGGGTGAAAAGAGAGGAATCAGGGAGGGGGCACATCAGAATAGAGGGGCCCGTGGTCGTCCAGCGTCAAGGGCACGGGTCGAAGGCACGTGGTGGGGTGAGGGACAGGAAGAGCTTGGCCGGCAGAGCACAAGGCAGGCGCGGGGGTCCGCAGAGGGAGGCGGCCCACTCCTCATCCCAGGGCTGGTGGTCCTCCCCTAGCTCCACCACCCCATCTCACACCCCTGCCCCCAGGCAGCAGGCAGGAAGCGAGGGCAGGGTGGGGGGCTCCTGACTCCAGCTTCCGGTCCCCAGGGGCTAAGTGGTTGTCAGGACGTGGTCAGAGGGTGGGCGATCCTGTGGGGTGCCCATCAGCCCCAGCTCTCCCCCCATGAAACCCAGTTCAAGGAAAAGTGATGCGACCACCGAGCGAATAGAGCCTCAAGGCCAGCCCCGCCGCCTCCTCGCTGACACGATGTTCCCGGAACGCCCGCCCCCCAGAAGTCCTGGAACCCGCACTTCTGCCCCAAGTACCCAGAAATATCCTGTCCCCTTCCACACATTTCTGGGCCCCTCGTTTAGGATCTAGGTGAGCTAAAGAAACTGAAAGCCCCCTTCTCCTCACGAGACGGGTCTGAGGCCCATCCCCCTCCCCACCCTCCGCTTAGCCTCTGAGAGGGCCTGGGGCCCTCCCTCTGCTCGGCGGGTGTGGCAGGTGAGCTGTCTCCTTTAAGAGTGCACTGGGGAGAGGGAGCCGCAGGAATCTTAAGGAATCCAACCAGTTCCTTCGGCGCGATAGTATTGTTGCCCTGGGCGGGGCTGCTGGGCTTAAAAAGCTGGAACACACCTGGGCTGGATGCAGCCCCAGGAGCCTCCTCAGACCAGCTCTCTGCACTCAGCTCTCAGGTGAGCAGGTTTCC
Organism: Eschrichtius robustus; assembly: GCF_028021215.1. NCBI lineage: Eukaryota > Metazoa > Chordata > Mammalia > Artiodactyla > Eschrichtiidae > Eschrichtius > Eschrichtius robustus. The sequence continues at coordinate 5,434,921 of NC_090830.1, read as the reverse complement.
GCCAGGACTTCGGGGCTCCTAGGAAAAGGGGTGGGGGCAGAGGGGGTGCCAGTCTGAGGAAGGGGTGGTAGCTGCCTGCGTATTCTCAGTAACGCGTGTGTGTTTGGGGGATTGGAGGACTGGAGGCTGCCTGCTCTGTGCCCACTGTCATATGGAAGGAAGGTGGGTTGGAGGCTGGAGGGAACAGGAGCCAGTCTTTGGCTAAAGAATATGTAAAGAGGAGTTGTGACCCTCACGATCCAGGAATTCCAGGGTGGTGGAAGGGGCAGGGAGAGACAGATTGGCCAAAGGAGGGCCGGGTTTGGAAATTGCTCAGAGCCAACAGACCCCCGTGTTCCCAAGGAGTGTGTTAATAGTCCCTCCTTCCTATGGCAAAAGGACCCGTGTACTTGTACATTTACTTATTGTAACACGTTTCAGTACTTACTATGTGCTACGCGCTATTCTTAGGCTTAACATATAATAACTCATGTAATTCAGTCATAACCTTATGAGGTTGCTATTATAATTACCCTCATTTTTACAGGGCACTGAAGCACAGAGAGGTTAAGTAACCCAGCTGAGTCACACAGCTGTTAAGTGGCTGAGAGAGGAATTCTCTGGCACGTAATAACTGGGGTTGCAGTCTGGAACACTGACATCCCTTTGCCTGCCTGAGGCTAACAATAGGCAGAAAGCTGGTGGCAGTCTTATCTCAAGGACACAGCCACCCTAGGGACTAGTAAATGAAGATATGGATAGTTCCCACCCTAAGGAGAAAGAAGGAGCCATGTCCCACCCACTAGGCAGTTTCCTGCCAACAGCAGTCTGTACTCTGAGAGTGGAATTTGGGGCTACCTGGAGGAAGGCTTGGCCAGGGCTGCGGTGGGAGTCTCTTGCCTTTCCCTGGCACCTGTCCCTGGCACCTGCCCCCAACGCCTCCGCTTCCCCTGCCCAGCTGTTCACTCAGAGGAGTCCTGGGCATGCCCTAGGTGGAGGCTATCTTGGAATTCAGCCTGGTAGTGCCCCAGGCCCAGACCTTTGGATAGCCCGAGGCCTGACTGACCGTAGCCCTTTGAGCCGGGGGTCAGGAAGGCAGGCAGCAAAGCCTGAGTTAGAACAGCAGCCCTGCTCTCCTGATGGTGTGTCAGGCATATGATTACCAGATTTTAACAAAACCTCATATGGCACTTACTATGCCCAGGCACTGCACTGCTCTAAGCACTTAACTCCACGAGGCGTTATTACTATTATCATCTCTAGACAAGGAAACAAATTAGTAACTTTTCCAAGTCTACCCCATAAGCAAGGGCAGCCTAGAGATTTGTGCCACCAAGTGCCGTGAGCCTGGGGCTGGTCGGGGCTGTCTGACCCCAGCCTGCCCCCTTCCCCTGCAGCCTAGGCCTGCCGCTGTGTCATGGAGGGAGTGGTCCGGGGCCTTCTCCTCCTGCTGGCAGGTGAGTCCTCCCAGAGGTGACCCTGCTGCCACTCACCCACCCACCCACCAAGGCTGTGAAAACCAGGGCAGCATCTCACAAAGGGGGCCTGATGTTGAATAAATGTGTTTTCATTTAAACTGTCAACTTAAAGAGAAACATAAAGGAAGTAACGGTACAGGTAGGAAGTAGCTATTGCAAAAGTTACCCTGGTTAATGGAACTTTGGGAGCTAACCATCTGTTGGCGTGAAGAGAACAGCATTCCCTACTTCTTTAGGAGGCAGGGCATTAGCCAGGACCTGTGTAGGAAGCTTTTCAGGAGAGGGTAAAAAGATACCAACACACCATCCCATTTTGAGTATAAGAAAGAATAGCAGGAAGCCTGAGAAATAGCTGGAAGGGCTGGGGGGGGTGGGGGGAACGGAGGGCCGGGGGCGGGCACAAAGACCAGGAAGTAGGAGACAAAATCCCAGGTCTGTTTGGGGCTGGGGAAGGTGTGAGGAAAGGAACCGGTGACCTCAGGGTCCCTCCATCCCACATCCCCAGAGTCCCAACGAGGCTGGCTGTCCTTGTGCCTCTGGGCTGGGGTCCTGGCTGCAGATTCATTCTGAGACCAGTGCCATGAATTAACAGCTAGTGCCTCTGCTTCTCTCACCCAGGCCTGCCCATCCTGGAAGCCAATGACCTGGTTGGTGAGTAAGGCCCCAAACTGCCCTGCTGGCCCTGCCTCCACATTTTCCCTCTAAGACCCCACATCCTGCCTCCTGGCTCTGGTCCTTATTTATTTATTTTTTTTATGTTTTCTTTCCTGCAGATAAAGACAGTCCCTTCTACTATGGTAAGAGCTGATATCCCTTGCCCCCGACCCCTACCCTTGCCTATCCTGGACCTCTTTGCTAGAGGTTGGTGAGGGGTGATGTGGAGCCCAGTGTAGACAGAGAGGGGCTTGAGGGAACGGGGAAGGAGGGGCAGGATAGGGCTGAGACTGGGGATTAAAGAACCAGCGTCGTCGTCGTAGTCGACTAAAAGAGTGACAGGCCGACACATAACGTGGTCTTTGGGAGAACTTCATTCCAGCAAGGAGGTAAGGTGCCCACAGGATGTTTAGGAAGACTTCTGGGGAAAGGGGCTAGAGGCACCTGGCTAATCTCCTTTCTTCAACTCACTCTCTTTTGCCTTCCCCAGGACCAGCTCCTTGCTGCCCGACAACCCCCCAAGCAGGTTTCCTCTCCCTCTGCCTGGCACTGTCCCCCAACACAGCCCTCAGGTGCTCCGGGTCTCAGCTCAAATGCCACCTTTCAGAAAAGCCTTCCTGGATCATTCTTCAAAGCCCGTTCTTGTTCTGTGCTCTTCTGCTTGTTTTTTCTTCCTAGCACTTGTTCCCACCAGATATTGCATGATGTGTTTACTGGCTTGTCTTTCTCATGGCCTGGAATGTAAGTGCATCTGTACAAGCAGGTGGTCATAACTATCTGCTGAACGGCTGGGGCGGAGCCCGGCTGGGGCCAGCTCACTCTCTATGCTCCCCCAGACTGGGAAGGCCTGCAGCTGGGCGGGGTGATCTGTGCAGCGCTCCTGTGCATCGCTGGAATCTTGTTCGCCCTGAGTGAGCAGTGGGACTGGCAGGGCTGGGGTGGGGGTGGGGAGCGGGTGGGAAGGGGGTGCCTCAAGCTCCCCAGGCTCTTTGCACTGGCTGTCTCTTCCTTCACAGGTGGCAAATGCAAATGCAAGCAAGATCATAAGCACAGGTGAGACGGGGCCCTGTTGTGTGCACCTTGAGCAGAGCAGAGCTATTTGGCGGTAAAGCCCTACAATTTGGAGAAAGAGGACAGCCCCCTGGCTGTCCCTGGGCTTGCAGTGGGATTTGTCATTCACAGATCATCAACCCTGAAGGGCCCCAAATCAGGGAAAGCTCTGACCCTTGGTATTGTGTAAAGTGGCACCAGGAATCTTGGTGGGGGAAAAGGACAGAAGGCTTGAGGATGCTAATCTGACGTGTTCCTTTCTCAGCTCCTTACCCGAGAAAGCCGTTCCACTCATCACTCCAGGTGAGACAGGCTTCGAGAGGCTTCCAGGCACTCAGGCAGGATAGCCATATAATTTGAGAATTAATAAATGTTATGCTGTAAGGCAGACTGTCCTGAGCCAGCCTGCCTTGGGGTCACCTGAGGCTGAGGGGGGTGTCTGTGGAGTGACCCAGTTTGTGAGGACCTGACCTCCATTCTCTCCACAGGCTCTGCCAGTACCTGCTGAGCACAGGACCGGCTTCACGGCACTTCCTGCACCAGCTCCCATCATACTGTCACCTCCCCCTTGGGGGACTTTACCCTTCATGATGGCCTTTCTCTCCGAGGGTGGGCCCTTAGGCTCCCTTATGCTCGGGAGGCTGTCCAGAGCATATTTCTAAATTAAACTTCTCTCCTCCCTCCTCTGGTCTTATGACCTTCTGTGGGTCTGGTTAGGGACAGGCAGGCTGGAAAGGGACAAGGAAATCTTGCTCAGGAAAGTCCAGGCCCCTCAGCGGCGGGGGGGGAGGGGAAGGTGGTGTCCCATAGATTGCTGATGCATCCTGTGGCCACATGTCTGTCCTGAAGCCATTCCCAGCATGCCCCCCACTTTGAGGACCTCCTGATAATTGATCTTCTGCCTCACCCATGCATGATGCAAGACACCTCAACGTTATATCAAAGAACCTTACAATTTCCATACCTTGCCTGGAGACCTTATAAGTCCCAATGACCCAGATACCCATGACATCCTGTAACCTAGAATGATCCCCAGTCGTTTGCCCTCTGCTAAGACCCCACCTCACTCAGTGAGTGCTCACACACCCCAGGAAATGCAGCAATTTCTTCACTAACTCACCCCAGTAAAACCCTATGAAATTCTCAGACCAACCCATGGACCCTTCCCCCACTCTAGGTAATGTCCCGTGAGACCCCACTATAAGCAACATCCCAGCAAGCCCTGCATAGTGCATTTTAGAACCAAAACCCATCCATGCCAATCTGGGTCTCAGTATGTCCAAAGTCCATTCCTGGAATACCTCACTTGAAAGGCCCTAGCATGCACGGGGTGGGGCTGGGGAAACGGCTCTCCCACCTGGGCAGCCTGTTCACCCTGCAGCCTCACCCCGCTTGCCAACCTCCATACCCTAAGGTGGGAGGGGCTGAGGCATACTCAGAGCAGCCCCTACTCCTGGCAGTGACCCTGGGGCAGAGACAGGCTGGGGCAGCAGACGTCTGCCCTGTCCCTGCCAGGCAGTGGCTCACAGTCTGGGTCTGGGTCTGGGCTGATGGGGCAGCCACCTGTCTTGGTGTTGCTTCAAGCCAGCTCTCTAATGGTGCCCTGCTCCAAACCTTCCACCCATTTCCCAGGGTGGTACTAGATCCTCTGGAAAGTATAGTGGATCCAAGACTTGTTGGCTGGGGTCAGGAGGCCAGCGCAAGGGATTCTAGAGGCTGAGGACTGCACTTCCTGGTCTGCAGCCCTCCCAGGCCCTGAGGTCTAAAAATGAGGATCACAGGAACTTCCCTGGTGGTCCAGTGGGTAAGACTCCGCACTCCCAATGCAGGGGGCCCGGGTTCAATCCCTGGTCGGGGAACTATATCCCACACGCATGCCGCAACAAAGATCTCGTGTGCTGCAACTAAGACCCAGTGTGGCCTAAATAAATAAATAAAAATGAGGATCATAGACCTGTTTAGGGCCCTTGAATAGGACACATAAGCAGGATGAGGGGACAGTTCCAAGGCTGGCCCAGAGCTACAGCAGGAACTCCAAGAACCTGAGTGGGACTCAGGATACCTGGCTGAAATTGCAGCCACTCACGGTCCAAGGTAGGTGAGGGAAGTGTGGCAGGGAGCTACGGGGGGCCTCTTAGGCCTTTAAGATCCCAGCATTCTGAACCGGATGCATGGTATAAAGTAAAACAAGCGTGCTGCAGCGGCTGGGGTGCATGGGCAGCAGTGGGTGATGTGGTCAGGTCAAGAAGTGACATCTGAGCTGAATCCTCAGAGGTGAATGGTGGGAGGGGCCAGCTGCGCAAACATGTTTCCTGGTAGAGGGAACACTGGTTTCTTGCCTTTTGAGGACCAGAGGAACGTCGGTGTTACTGGTACGTAGGTGATGAGATCAACGAGGAAGCAGGGGCGGCCACTGCAGGGAGAATTTTGCCCCATCCTGAGCTGGGAATCAATCGCGGGACCCAGAGCTGCTCACGCGGCGGGAGCAGGAAGAAGGCAGGAGCGCAGGCGCGTGGAGCCAAAGGGACAGCGCAGCCAGGACGCGCCGCAGCGTCATCCGCCCAAAGGCGGCTTCCGACCCCGCCTTTTCGTCCTGGGGAGTGGGATGCATGTCCCTCTCCTGCTTGGACACAAGAGGATGCTGGTGTGAATGGGTTGCATTGGAGAATGTAAAAATGAGCTCCGCCTAAGAAAGCAAAGTCTGTGGCCTTACGTGGGGCTAGAGTGAAGACGCGGAAGCGATATTGGCAGAACGCCCCCTTCTGAGTGACTGACAACTGCTTTCTTTTAGAAACTCGGGTTCCTACCATCATAAACAGTGAGATGCTCTGTTTGAAATCCAATCAGTAAGAAGAAAACCCCATGCTGCCAGGGTAACCTAAATCACTTTGACGCGAGATTCAGCCTCAATTCCTACCCGGGCGCCCAGCCCCGGAAGAGGGGTTTCTGGACGCAATATTCCACATCCATCTTAACGTTTTGGTTTCCCAGCTCCGCTTTTCGGTGGAGACCAGTTACACACAGTCATGATCTGCTTTCAGCCTGCCAAACAGCCTGTCCAATTTCGCCTGAACAAACGCCAGTTTCCTCACGTCCCAAAGGGGCCCACGACCCCCATACCCCCAACGTGTGCAGCTCCCTCATTGTCAAGTCAGTGAGCCTGGCTTTCTACAGTACAGGCTCCTGCCTGGTGGTTTAGGCTGATTCTTCCCGTCCAAGGCTGGGGCAAGGGGCTCATGGAGGACATCTGGGAGCCTGGGTTAATCATGGTTGGGAAAAGTCACAGACTGTGATGGGAAGGTGGCAGGAGAGAGCCATGCAGGATTGAGTCGGTGTTAGCCTGTGAGGCTGGCGCATGGGCCCTGGAGTTGGGCTGCTGATTCCCAAGGGAAATAAGCTCTCCTCTCTCCCTCCCAGGAGTAAGGAGTGGGAAAGGTAGTCAGTCATAGGACGGGAGGAGCCTCTAACCAGGCTTCACCGTGTGGAATTACTTGCTGTGTCTCAGAGACCCCTTCCTTGGGCCTGTCTTCCCTGGGGAACAGGGGATTGGGGGGGTAGGGAGGCTGGCTTTGTCTCAATTCCTGCCTCTTGTCATCTCCTAGATGAGGGGCTGACCAGGAAAGAACCAGAGAAAGCAAAGGGTAATTTCCACTTAATTGAACACTTAGTACTGTATGGGCACTGTTACAAACACTTCACACATGTTGCTTTTCCCAGCAGCCTATGTGATGTGGATTCATATTATGCCCACTGTGCATAAGAAGAGAACTAGGTTCTCATAGGTCATCTTACTTCTGAGCCGTTTCTGAACGACTAGGCTATACTGCCTTTTCTGGTATTTATCACTATCTGAGAGAGACCCCAAGGACTGTACCTTCTTGGGGACTATGTATCCCTCCCCACTTTTTATTTAAACAATCTTATTTTTTTCCTAATGCAAGCATCTTTCATGCTTATTACAGAAAACTGGAACATTACAGAGATAGCTCACTTAGAAGATAAACCAAATTCTAACCCAGCACTCAGAAATAATCAAGGATAAGTCTGTTATACAATCAGAGTATTCCATAATTCTCTGGAGCTCCAGATTGTTACATGAACCAATAGTTCATTACTTTGTTTTGCTGAGTAGTAGACCCAGGCAGTGTTGTATTAATGAACACAGCTTGGGCTGCAGCCTTACCTCAGGGCACTGCGCTTCCCTCCCTCTGCTGGACATTGCCCCAATTCCCCAGCATCCCTGCATCACCAATTCCCTTCCTCCTTTAGGCCCTTTCAGGAGGCCTCAGGGCCGGGCCACTCTAGCTGTACCACCAACACTCGACCTCTCATCACTGTTCACTGCTTCTTCTCTTTGTACTCGGCCCTAATTCACACACTACTTATATTTTACTGATTATTTGATATGGTCTCCTACCCCTACAATAATGTAAATTCAAATCGGCACCTGCAGAATTTTCTGAGTTTGGGTTCACAGATTTACTTGTTTTCAGATTGTTGTTTTATGATTTCCACCAAATGCATATTGGTCATTTTAGGCTTCTCATGTTCTCAGGGTAATTTTAAGAAATCTGGTTGCATTCCTTCCACCAATCCCCTCACAGATAATAACAACACATGGGTCTTGTAGTCATCCTATGCCTACAACTTAAGTACACAATATCCGGTACCCTACCAAAAATATCCATGCATAAAAGACAAACTTAAGCCAGACAGACAACATAAACACAGAGATGCAGATGTTGGAACGATCAGACTTTAAAAACTGTAATGTGTTCAAGGAATGAGCTATATGGAGATTTTCAGAAGAAAATTAAACCTATGTGTTGTTGGTTAAATTGTGTCCTCCAAAAAGGTATGTTCAATTCCTAATCCCCAGTACTTGAGACTGTGACCTTATTTGGAAATAGGATCTTTGCAGATATAATCATTTTAAAAAGAGGTCATACTGGATTAGGATGGACCCTAATCCAATGACTGGTGTCCCCCTAAAAGGAAGACAATTTGGACACAGGGAGAAGGCCATGTGCCACCCCAGGCAGAGAGGGAAGAACGCAGCTGCAAGCCAAGGAACACCAAGACTGCCGGCAGCCACCGAGGCTATAAGAGGCAAGGATTCTTCCTCGGGGACTTCAGAGGGAGAGTGGCCTTGCCTGCACCTTAATTTTGGCTTCTTGCCGCCAGAATTGTGAAAAAAATTATTTTTTCTACATTATGTAAAAAAAAAAAAATTAAGAAAATTTTACAACTAAAAACTCATCAGTTCTTAAACATAACGGATGTTTAACCAATTAGACTTAGCTGAAGAGAATGAGTGATTGGAAGATAGATAAAAGGAATAAAGACACACAAGAAGGAAAAAGTATTAAATAAAATCCAACATTTACTAGCGAGTAAAAAATAAATTTATACTAAACCTTAAGTAAATGGAATTCTCCTAAATCAAGGGTATGCAACCAAAAACCAGTCAGTATTTTAATGGAGAAATATTATTGAAAGCTTTCAATAAGATGCCCTCTGACCCCAAATGTTCAGCATCACATTTCCTAATGATAAAAAATAAACTTACCTTTCTTTGCAACAAGGCAAAGAAAAAAGTACATAGGATTAGAAAGAAATTAATCAAAATGTCATTATTTGCAAATGGCATGATTTTGTATGTAGAAAATCCAAAGAATCTACATTTAAATCAGCATAGGTAAGTGATTTTAGCAAGACCACAAAGGTCAATATAAAAATCCAGTTTTGTTTTGTTTTTTTTAATCCTTGTATTTCTAGTCCCAGGAACAAACTCTCAGCAAAAGAAATTTAAAAGACACCATTTAAAATATAATAAAATACCTAGAAACAAGTCTAACAAAATGTCCAAGAATTTTTACACAAAAACTAAAACCAAAACTGAGATACCGTAAAAGAGCCTCAGGACTTGATGCAACTGCTAACACTCAGGGCAGGGTGAGTGAGCACAGTAGCTCCAGGAGCTGCTTTTTGAATAGTAAACGGCTCCCTGCTGCAGAGGACGTGGTGTTGATTCCTACCACTCAGGGGCTGAGCTGCCACTGTGGAGTGAGACATCAGAGACATCATACAAAACCATTTAGAACACAGATCCCTGGAGGGTGGAGCCTACTCTGTCCTTTGTAGCAGATGGCAGGGCAGCTTGCAGAATCCAGGCAGCCTTCTAGTCACCTGGTAATTGGGGAGGAGCACTATTTTCAAGTGTAAAATAAGGTTTCTCCAAATCCAAAAGGTCCTACACCAACAGTTATGCCTCTTTCTTAGTGACGCAGTATCTTGACCTTTCCATTGGAGGAAATGCTCCAGTTCTGCCCAGGTCCAGAGGTCAGCAAACATTTCCTATAAAGGCGCAGAGAGTAAGTGTCTGCTAGGCTTTGTGGGCCACATGGTCTCTGATGAAACTACTCATCTATCTGCCGGTGTAGCACAAGAGCAGGCTAGACAAAATAATTGAATGCACATGCCTGTGTACCAATAAAACATTATTTACAAAAACAGGCAGCAGGCCAGATTTGGCCCATGGACCCTAGTTAGCCAATCCCTGCCCAAGACCATTAGACCCTAAAAACGTCCCTGATATGGCAGAGCCCTGAATTCTTCCACCCCCTAGCACGCAGGTAGGTGTCTTCCTAAGGCATCCCAAGTACTCACTGCTTCCTCCTCAGCAAGACCAATGAGCATGTCATCGATACAGTGGATCATGGCAAGGTGATCAATGTCTCTCCAGACTGTATTGTAACAGAGAACAGGAGTTACTACACACTTGGAGAAAGACAGGGAATGTGTTCTGATGTCCATGTTATAAGGTCATTTAAAAAAAATCTTTTGCTTGACTCTGTTTGAAAAGAACATATTCGCTAGGTCAGGGGCTTCCCAAGTTCCAGAGGCTTGTTGATCTATCCCGGCAAACACGCCACATTAAGCACTGAGCTGTGACCGGGGCAACTACACGGTTAAGTTCCTGGTCGTTCGCTATCATCTGCTGGAATCCATCTGCTCTTTCTGGGGAACAGGCGGGCAAATAAAAAGGGCTAGGCTTGCCTTTTTTTACGCGTTTCAGCATGGCCCTAACCCCAGACATTGCACACACATCACAGAATCTTTGTTCACTGTCTTGGATGGGGAATGCCTTCTGAGAGGTTCCTCTTGGCCTTTCCTACCATTATGACTCTTCACAAGCCAGGGACCCTGTGTGGGGTTATCTGTCAACTGCCTAGGGTACCCCTTCCCACTCATTCAGGGAGATAACCTAAGGGGTCTGCAAACCTGTTTAACCCACAATGAAATGAACTTGGCCTGGGGATCCATGTCACCTGGACTTCCCATGCTCCCAATCTTAACAGAACCATGATGGCACTTTGGATCCCCTGGTATCAGTATCAACTCAGACCCCCTATCCAACAGCATATGAGACTTGGGTCATTTCCTACCCCTAGCCTCAGAGGAGATGTATAGAATATTACACAGTTGTTGCAATGCTGTCAGGCCCTTCCTCCACTCCAGTTGATGGTCTCTGGGCCTGAGACCTGGCTCTGTTCTGGAAATAAATATAACAGACCTCAGAGCTGTGCCTGTATGACCCCTGGACACACAGAGGTCTGATAGCCTTCACCACAGATCTGGCAGGGTCAAGGCTCCTCCTGCCTTTCAGGTTTTGCTGCCCATCATGACAATTATGCTTACCTCACCATCTGATTGCCACCACTTGATCTCTGCCCTTCTGGAATCTTTTTATCCCTATTTTCTCCTACTGCCAACCCTGGCTGAGAGCTTCCATTAATGTCTCAAAATGCTGGTGCACCTCACTAGCACGTTATCGAATTTAGTGGAATGTCCTTGGATCCTTCCAGGAGAACATCTTTTAGCTGGTGTTTTTTTCTGGCCTTAAATACTAATCTTCTCTAGCATGCCCACCTGAGTCCCCCAACCCCCTTTCTCAACACCCAGCATCTCTCCCTCCTGTAGGCCATTGTCTCCAAGCTTCAAGGATCAACTCTAGATTAGGATGGGCTCCAAGAATGCTTAGAATTTATATCCTGAGTCACAAGAGATGCCCCACATCAATCATTTTATACTCAACCCTCTGGCTCAGCATCCTCAAGATCCCCTTGTGTGCTACGGCTCCTGTTCATACATACTAATCAGGCCCTGCAGTTTCCTTCTGTGCCACACTCAGTCCTGATACTAGTTTTCTGAAACAGGAGTCAGTCATTTCCTTTAAGGGGCCAGAAATAGTAAAAATTCTGCAGGCCAAGGCAAATTTAAGTTTTCACAAAATTTTTTTTTTGTGATAAAACTAAAAAACTAAGTGCAGTATTTTGTACTACAGGTCTACTAATAAGAATGGAATTCTTTTGGGAGAGATTCTAATTAATCGGGGTTTCCTGCCATCAAATTGATTCAACTGGAAACTGTTCTTAGCTCATGAGTTATACTATATACTAAATCATACGGCAGGCTGGATTTGGCTTACCAGCAGTTTGCCAGCTCATTCTTCAAGCAGACTTTGAGAGCAGATATTATCTTATCAACCACATACCTCAGGTGATGCCTCTGGATAAGTCTTCTAGTAAGAGGCACCGTAGCTACTGCTGCTGGCCCAGAAATTTGAGTCACTGTGGGATTTAAGGGCATCTAGCACATCCCCAATTTCCCACCCAGGTTCTTGGAGCCCACTCCTTCCATATCTGAACCTCAAAATTAGCAGAGATCTACAGGGAATAAACGTACTCCTTGAAACTTCACTGTCCTATTAAGCCTTGGTCTTTTAATCACATCCTAGCCCTTGCCATCACAGGTTTCATGAACTCCCAGGTCTTCCGCCTGGGTTTCTCTGGGTCTTTCTCACAACCCAGATGGCCTTTGCTTCCCTACAGTGGACTGTCACTCATGAGATGAGCAGACTGTGAACACAGCCTAGAACAGATGTGTGGTCTCTGCACAACTCACCTGCCCCCCAATTCTCACACTATCCAGTCCTCTCAGTTGACCTTCCCAGTTCTGCCTCTGCCATTACTGGGTTATGCTGCTGCCCCATCTCCAGCCATCTGAGTCTGTAGAACACTAGTGGGAAGAATGGCAGGGTGGGGTTGTGAAGCCCAAAAAAGCCAGGAAAGGCCTAAGACTCTCCAACCTACCTATAAAACCGTCAGAGGCTTGGCTAACACAGCAGCTTCTCCGTAAATGAGGCCAGTGCCTTAAAATGAAGATACCATACAAAGATACTATTAATACTGGTGAAACCTGGATAACTGGGCTACATTGTATAGTTATTAAAGTGGGAAAATAAAGCTGGGAAAGTTAATAGCTATCAAGCAAAGTTCTTTTTAATAAACTTCATTCGCATTTTAAAGTCTTGACGGTTTTAGTGTACGTGTTAAGTTTAAAATGATGGATCGCTGTGTGCAGAGCTACCTGAAATTTGGAACTTGTTTCCAACAGCCAGACAGACAATTTTCTAGTAACAACTTGGAAATAGGTTTCTAACTTGAGAACATGCGTATCCTGCAATAACCAGTAACTGTAACCCAGCAGTGTGTGCTCTAGAAATAATCCTAAGTATGGAAGAAAGACTGTTTAAATCAGCACATCTTATATAAAAAAAAAAACATAAAATTGTGGCTAATGACTCAATGTATGTAGCACGCAAAACTAAAAATCTCTAGCTATGAACAGGTGCCACCCGGCATAAAGCAAGGGAACAGGACATTACAAATGGCTGATGAACAGAACACAAGTCACAGGAAGATGGGACTGTAGGCTTCTATTCTCATACTCTGTAGTCACCATTTCCACTCATATATTTAATGTTTTAAAATCTGAATGTTTAATTTAGCCTCGTTTTAAGAATACAAGGGAAATCACACTGCTAAATTTTAAAATTCACACTGAAATGCAGTAGTAAAATGAAATTCTTCTCAACCACCCAGTCATTTTGCTAGTTTTTGGTGAGTATATAGTCTGTGCCAGTCATTGTGAAAAAGTCTTTTTATTTTAAGAAAAAAATTTAGTTAACAAAAAAAATTTAACAAGTTTCACTTAGCAAAATACACCCAAAAGGAAATCACAGTACAAAGAAAGTTTTAAGTCAAGGCCTCACCAATTCCTACAGTATTAGTAATGTGTCTCAATTTTCAAAACTAACTTTTAAAAAGCTTAAACTTAACCTAAGAGATTTTAAATGAAAATAAACTAGAATGAACAAACATGAGAAATGTTCCTCTTTGAATTAGGGATCTAGCACCTTGAGTTTTCCAAAAAAGCACACCTCCCCAATGTGTTCACGATGATGTGGTGTAAAAGATCCACATTTAATGTACTTAAAACTACTTTAACTCAGATAACATCACTCCAGAAAGTACACTACCAAAATGTTGAGAAAAGCTGAAAATGGTTTTAGTTTACTCAATATAACATGCTAGAAGAAAGTTTGCATGAGAAAACACTGAAGAGGTAATTTTTTAATCCAGATTTTACAAACTCATGGTGCAAAATGGGTCCCACAGCTTCCTCTAGAGTAATAACTGCTTTTCACTGCTTGTTGGCTGCCTGTGAAAATTTGATTGAAATAACTCAAAAGCTACTACAAAACTAGTCATATCCACCCATGCTGTTCTGGCCACCATAGCTAGCCGCCCCATAACAGCCACTCACGGACTGGCTCTCAAGGCCACTGTAAGTGGATGGGGTTGACACCCCTATGCCTTGCATCATCTGGCTGCTATATGCCCCGTTGCTGGACCCTGTCGTGGAATTCAAGAAAAGTTCTATGTATCTGTGTTGCATGTTGGCCCTGTCTTTGGACATGGCCGCCACAGCTTCTTCGTGAGTGGCAAATTCGACATCAGCTTCGCCGGTCACTCTTCCATCAGGGCCAATCTCAATATGGACTCTCACCGGGTTGAGTGGAGAGAAGAAGTTGTAAATGTCGTTCTCCGTCGCTTTGTAGGGCAGCCCCCTCATGTGGACACAGTGTCCAGTGGTGCTCTGGACAGTGAACTCGCCATCTCCATACCTTTGGTCGTACATCCCAGAGAGACAGTAACTGAGGTCTCTTCCAAACAGGTCGGTGGTGAAGCCGTAGCCATCGCTGAGGCCACTGTACTCCTCATAGCCCCCGTAGCCTGCACTGTAGGCACCGGACCTCATCCTCTCCAGGCCCGCCTGCTTGACAATGCCGATATACCTCCTGGCTGTGCCAGGCCGGTCATAGGGCCCCGGCCGCTGCACTGACATGAACTTCAGAGGGGGATCCGAGTATGACCTAACTTCTTCCTGACTGCTCTTGAACACCTCAATATACCTGTGCCCTATTCTCTCCTTGTGCTTCCCTAGGGCCTTCTCAGCTAACTCCTGTGAGGCAAACTGCACAAAGGCTTCCCCTGTAATCTTGCCCTCGGGGTCCACAGGCAATGTGATCCCGTTTGGCACGATTTCCAACCCTGAGAAGAACTGAATGATTTCTTCCTTGGTGCATCCAAACGGGAGTCCTCGAAGTCGCACGAAACCATCATTGGCGGTGTCAGCACTGTTTGGACCACTGTGCTTCAACACCCAGTCCATCTCGGTTCTGTGGGACTTGAACACCTCAATGTACCGATGTCCCATGCTTTCCCTGTCTTTTTTAAGGGCCATTTTTACATCATCTTCTGATTCAAGTTCAACAAAAGCCTCACCACTCTGCCTGCCTTCTCTAGTGTAGATAAAATGAACGCCTGCGACCCCATCATGAATTGTGCAGTCGGAGAGGAAATTCTGCACATCCTCAACAGAGCAGGACCAGGGCAGGCCACGGAGCTTGACTACAAAGCCTTCACCTCCCTCGGGGCCCAACATCATGGACACTTGACAGAGCAGACGTCAAACAAACTTGGATGCGGCTTTTTGTGGCTGAAAAGAAAGCAAAAACTACTTTACATAAATTTTCATTTAATATGTATAACAAGAATATACAGTATATAGCTTCCATTTTACAGATGAGGAAGGATGAGTGAAATTAAAAGACATTACAATACATGAGCGGAGAGTCAATCCTACGTCTCCCCAAAAATAGTTACATTACTCACAGATAGACTGAAAATAACAAATTAACAAATTTAGGGGGTCTTAAAAAAAAGAAAAAAGTGACAATGGAGAGTAAAATTTGAAGAGCAAAATAGTGATCTGGAAGCTTCAGTCAATAAGACAAAATCTACAAATTCTTATGGTCAATTACTATGAGTTCTAGAAGGAAAGACAAGAGAATGAATTGAGGCAACATTCAGAAATACTAAGAACTTGTCAGAACTACAGGAAGACAGATGAGCTGTACTGTTGCATTGCTAAAATAAAAGGCAAGAGAGGGTAGGTGTGACCTGGTACTTTGAACACAGAAGTATTGGGCACGGCATTTTCTTGTTTTATTTAGTCCACGTTATCTGTTGTGATGAAATTTGGTGGTTCATTTAAAACAGCTCTTGTGTGATTCTTCAACTACAAGCCATACATTTAACCAATTTGCTTGTTTGTGGCAAGACACTACAGAAGCAAAAAGACGTGACAAACACAGGCTATTTTAAATCACAATACAGAATAACATTTCCTGTGACACTGGGATGAACCAGAATCAGTGTTCTCATCAGCAACAATGCTGCAAGGATACAAGACAGCAATGGCTTCCAGAGCCTAAGGAAGTATCATTGTTCCTATTGTCAACTCAAACAAAACCTGAGTCAAGTGTGAGGTCAAATTAAGACATATCCAAACAAACAGATAAGTGCATCAGCAGAATATCAGTTAAGTGTGATGCAAATGTAAAAATCAAATTATATCCTTCTCAGTTTCACATATTAAAAAAGGATCAACTGGGAATTCTCTGGTGGCCCAGTGTTCAAGACTCAGCACTTTCACTGCCATGGCCCGGGTTCAATCCCTGGTTCGGGAACTAAGATCCCGTAAGCAGCACAGTGCGGCCAAAAAAAGAAAAGAAAAGAAAAGAAAAGAAAAGCGGGGGAGGGGGGAAGATCATAAAACACATTATGGGGACTTCCCTGGCGGTCCAGTGGTTAAGACTTCGCCTTCCAGTGCAGGGGGTGAGGGTTCGATCCCTGGTCGGGGAGCAAAGATCCCACATGCCTCGAGGCCAGAAAACGTAAAACAGAAGCAATATTGTAACAAATTCAATAAAGCCTTTAAAAATGGTCCACATCAAAAAAAAAGGAAAAAAATCTTTAAAAAAACACATCATGTTGATCAACGTAACACACATATTTTGCTGTGTTTCATTGAGGGACTACAAAGGGAATGAACTCCTCAGTGTACAAGAGGCATGACAGGTGCCCTTCCTGACAGGGTGTCTGTCATGAAGTGCAAGTGGCATCTGACACCGAAGAGTCCAAACTGAAAGAGTAAAGGTCAAATCCATGTAAAGGGCTGTATTGTGAAGAGTAGAGGTTGAGTCATCAGATAGCAATATACACATAACAGAGAGACAATAAAAATACAGATAGGACCCAAACTACATTCTTAGTGATCAATGCTCAAAACGGGCACTAGTACACGGAAATTGTTTCATGAAAATCGTCATTTCACATCAACTGTTAACACAGATGTAGCCGTTAAAGGTAAGAGCCGCCTTTTCAAGAAATCTCGGCACGTTGGTCATTATGTAGAAAAAGATAAAGCAGAATCCTACCTCAGATGAATCCCAAAACTATCCCAGATGGAATGGGGTATTTACACTATTAGAGCAAAATAGGCAGATTTCTAAAAAACCCACAATTTAAACAAATTAGAAAGCATGAATGGTAAGTTAAGAAAAAGAAAAGCAAACTGCTAAGAGACACAGTGAAGCAAATTAGAACAAGATTTAGAAATTTATAAACAAGGAGTTGCTTCTTCTCATAGCTGAGCTTGTTATCTGTGGCTCTGCTCCGGCAACTCCACCTGCCCCGAGAAATCCCCATCTTCACAAACTCTTCACAGAACACTATTTTCCTTATCAATTAAGGAGATTATCTCATTTCTAACCAACCCTGTAATATACACCTTCCCTGATACCAAGTTTGCCTCCAGCTACTTGCTGATTTGCTTTCCCTTTCAGTAAAATCTCATCCTCAAAAGGCCTCTACCCACCCCCACCATAAAAAGAAGGGCATGATCTCACTCTGCCAAGGACCTCCACTGGCAAGAAAGGAACATTTTTTTATCTCCATCCTTTCAGTTCCCACAGCAGGATTTAACCATTCTCTCTGGAAATCCTTTCTCCCCGTGGCTCTTGGTTTTCCTGTTAATTCCTTAGGCACTCTGCCTCTCTGAGCCCTTCCTCAAGGTTCAACTGGTATGCAACCACTGGCCCTTCTTTCTTTTTCTGCCCCCCACCCCTTGTAGGCAGCCTCACCTGATCCTTATATGTCCAGGGCCAATTCTGGGCTCAGGAACCCAAGTTCCCAGCTTTAGGCTCCCTGAGGCCAAGACTGGTATACACAAACTCTACTCCATAGTACCACCTATGTACCACAAATGAACACAGCCTTTTTTCTGTAACTCTTCTATAGCAGCACCCTGGTCAGCCTTACTTGTCATCCAGAAGCTCTAGAATGAAACTAAAGTAATCCTTGAACAACTCCCAAGCCCTTAAATCCAATGAGCTCATCATTTCTTTGGGGGTCATCCCATTCTCCACCCTTATCCTATTCCTAACCCATACCTAAATTCTATTCAGTAACTCTTGACTCCAACAAGTAATAAAGGTTTCTCACATCTCTTCTCAGTCCCTAGCACACTGCTTGGCATTATGATTTGAATTATCAAATCATCATCTTCTTTGTGCATTGCCCTCATATCCCTTTCTACTTCCTCTTTCTTTCTAATCCCAGTACCAAAAGCCCTTTCCAGGACACATTCACATCTGATCCTTAAAACTTTTCCAATCCTTACTGCAACCTAATCTGTAGCTCTTTTAAAGTGACTTTACGTCACTCTCCTGTTCTAAGACCTCAGTGGCTTCCCACCGCCTGGAACACAAACCATGGGGCTAAGGGGGCGCTCAGGCCTTGCAGCTCTGACCTGTAACACACACTCACATCACTTGCATTAAAAAAAAATATATCCTCTTATTCCTGTATTTCTCTGTGCCTGGAGTGTGCCAGACTCTCTGCTGCCTTGGGTGTGACACACATGGTAATTATCTCTCCAAATATACTCCACCCAACCTTCTGTCTAGCTAAATCCCACTAATCCTTAAGGTCTCAGCTCAAATATACCACCTTTCCCATAAAATCTTCCTCTTCCACAAATTAAGTCTTACAGTTCTATGACCCCAGAGCATTCTAGGGAAACAAATTCATGATTTGTTTAAAACTCTTCAAAAATGCACGAGAGCCTAGCAGGGACAGACTGATCTGTTCCGTAGGTCACTGTGGTCCCACCCCCAGCACAGCAGGCCCAAGATTAGCAAGAGATTAACTGATGGCCAGGTGGGGTCAACACCACCCTCTAGAATATGGCAGCCTGGTTAGGTTAAAAAAGACAAGCAGGGGGAAAAAATAAAAAAAAGACAAGCAGGAAGTATAAAAGAACACAGACATTTCATGTAAGGACTACTTAAAACGCCCAATATAAAACAATTATAAATGTTTTTTGTTTCAGAAAATAATGTTTCAAAAATAAAGTGACTTCTCCTCTAAAGGCAATGTGAGAGCACTCTTCCAAAACACCTACCTATATTTCTAATGTACATAATGCAATATCCTCATCTTTGCCCTCAGAATCCTCTACATTTGAATTCTTTGCAGACTTACAGTACTTAGAACATTAACACTTGAGAAAGTTAAGAAAGCTGGAGTTCTGCTCAACGTTAGATTTACAGCTAGTGAAAAAAAAATTTACTTCACACTCAAGAAAGTTTTCTGTGTCAATAAAATAAATCAATTACAAACTGAGAAATTACTTTTCTTAAAATAGCTCACCTTAAAGAACAGCGGGGGATGCCCACAGTCGAAGACACTCCAGGCAGGTAACGAACTGTCCTAAAAAAGAGCGATAAGGCCGTCTTGCCTCAGTGCCCCAGCACTCCCAGAGTGAGCACAGCCAGCGGTTCCCCGGCTGGGCTGGGCTCCGGGCTCCGGGCTCCGGGCTCCCTTCCTCCGGAAAAGCCAGAGCCCGGGCTGTGGGAGGCCGTTTACAAAACCGCGGGGCTGCCTTCAAGAAAGTGCACGCCCGCCCGCCCCCACAGCTTTGAGACGCTTCACCTCTTTCCTAGGGTAACGCCGAGAGTACCAGCCTGGAACTCTCCACTTGCCCTGAGAGACGTACTCAAAACGCGAGTTCTTTACACGAATACCTAAGCCCGCTAAGGCAATTTAAATATCGAGGGCGGGAGGGGCACTATCGGGATGGAGCGGAGGCAAGGTCAGCGCGGTTCCAGGAAGCCGCGGGCGGGCGGGCAGGGGGCGAGGAGCTGCGGCGCCGACCCGCACGGGGGACCAGAGGCGTGGCCAGATTTTCACAGGGATGGGCTCCAGAGAAAGCTGGTTTGCTAGAGACTGTACCAACAGTATTTACAATTTACAAGCATCCCTGGAGGACTAGGTGGAGATACTCAAGATTTTCTTTCCCAGTTTTATGTGATAGCTTCACTTCTTGAGACCTAATGTATTTGGTCTAACATTAATCTTTTAACTGAAGAAGAGTGAGGGGAGGAAATGTTGAAATACGCTTTTCAATAGGAAAAACATCAGTACCATCAACCACAGCCACAGGACAAAGCTGTCCCCAAAATACTGTATGTCCAGCGAATTAAGTTTGAGAATTAAAGCACATTCTTAGTTTCAGAAACGTAGAACTGAGAAAGTCAAGTTAATTTCTGAGCCTGTTGTCTTAAGAGGTAATATCTGCCTTTCCTTATTAGCGTCCTGTAATTATTACACGAGATACTATTTTGGAGGAAAGACCTATATAAATGTAAAGTACTACAATTTAAGAAGTAACAGTTGCAAATTCTCTAGAAGAGGGTTTTCAAGAGGCTTCATCAACCGCCCCTCTCCTCTGCCCCCCCCAGAAAAGAGTGAAATCTAAAGGGTAGAACCCAGTCATCATAACGGGCCGAACCCCTTCTGCCTCGGTTTATCCCTCTTCCTGGCTCATTCCAGTGTGGTCCGCACACCAACAGCTGAGGCGCCTCCGCGGGCACGCACACTCGGGGGCGGCCAGAAGCAAGGAAGCCGATTCTCACGAGACTGAACCGCGGCTCGCACACAGTTGAAGCGCTGAGGGGGAACACTGGTCGCCCACCCCCCCTCCCCGGCAGCACCCTGCAATCGCTGCTGGCGGCGGCGGCGGCTAACAAAATACTGCTCTCGGGTGCTGCAACTGGAGACCCACTGAACTGAACGTACCGAAAGGGGGGACAACCAAGGATCTTGCGCGCGCGCGCACACACACACACCCGCAACTAGACTATGACGTAAGTGCGCACACGGACCACCCGAGGATCTTGTTAAAATTCAGATCCTAAAACAATAGATCTGGGCCGGAGTCGAGACTCAGCATTTCTAACAGGCTCCCAGGACTCCTGGGACGGTCTCCAGAACGTGCTCTTCCTCACTCTACTATACAGGTTAGGCAGGATTTAGTTCGGATCCAGGTGGACCAATCAAGATAAACAGGGCGCGCCTGAACGCACGGCTGATTAGGTTTCTCTAGGGAGCACACAGGGCGCTTTAAACTGCACCCGCACCGTCTCTCTTGAGAGACGGGAACTCGGCGGGTCCCCGGCTTCACCCCCTTTATTTGTGTTCCAGTGAGGCCTGAAAAGCATTTCGTCCCCATCTGTAAATGAATTTTAACCTACAGCTGGCAGCACTCAGACTGTTCTGGCTGTCTTAATCACTCAGAAAGTTCTACCTCTTAAATCACGGTCTGCGTGAGACCCCGCCTCAGGATTACGCGGTTGACTCTTTGGCCCTAAGACTTACCGCTGAAAGGAGCAGGACCGATTTCTATCTTCATGAAGCAAACGCGGTTCACAGCCAAAGGACCCCCAATTCCACCCGACGCTTAAAAACGCAGAGGATTCCGGGGAAAAGCCAGGTGCATCTCCTTTTGTTATTAACCTGAAACTGAAACTCAACTGGCTGTGGGGAAACGCTTCGAACGAGGCTTCAAAGTGCGCTCTCAAGATCGCGGGCTGGCAGGGGCGCGTCTGAGCGATTTCGGCGGGAAGCGCGGTATGGGTCCCGAACACCAGTCTCCTGGCGGAGGCACCGGGACAAGGTGCAGGGGTTCGCTCGGCCTCCACCGGGCGATCCGACAGTCTCGGGTCGGCCAAGCCCTACAGGAACGCGCGACAACAGGGCGCCCCATCCCCGGGCCTGGGCGGGGTCAGCGGGAGCTTCCGGGGCGGGGCAAGCTACGGGTGGGGGGAGGGAGGAGAGGCTTCCCGGGCTGCGCGAGTTGGGGGGAGGGGAAGGAGGTCACGAGGCTAAGGCTCCCCGAGCCCGGAGGTGGAGGGGAGCTCCCGGGGCAGGGGGACTCACTGGAGCGGCAGAAGGAAGAGGTTTCAGACCGGGGAGGGAGGCGGGAAGTGTTGGCGGCGAGGTGGGGAAGAGTTCTCCGGCCGGGCTTCCTGGAAACGCGGGGGGTTGGGGGGGAGGGGGAGGCGGAGCTCCCGAGTCAGAGGGGCTTCTAGGGGCTGCGAGGAAGAGTTCCCGGGACCCGAGGTCGGCGGTCGCCTTCCCGGGCTGGGGGCGGAGCTCCCGGGTCGGGTCGGGGGGACTTCCTGAGGCCGTGGGGTTGGGGGGGGGGAGGGGGAATTCCCGGGGCAGCGAGGGGGAAGAAAGAGTTCCGAGGGTATGGGGGGCGGCTGTGCGGGAAGAGGTGGGGAAGAGTTCCCGAGACCCTCGGGGGTTGGGGGGAGTGCGGGCGGGGGTCGTCCGCTCGCTGCGGCTCACCACGACGGGTCCGGGGCCTGGAGTCCGGAAGGCCGGCGCGCGGGGCTGCGTCCCGGAGGCAGAGGCCGCGTGACTGGGAGGGCGGCGAGCCGGACGTGGGTCACGGGGCGTAAAGGAGGAAGTGCCACCGACGGGCCCGCCAAGATGTCACCAATGGAAACGCGTCCTGCAGGTGCGGCCCGCGAGGTCGGCCAAGGCAGGAAGTGGGAGGAGGAGGGAAGGAAAGCAACGAGGAAGACCGTTCTGAGTGAGCTCTCAGAAGTGCCAGGGTGGAGAAAAGTCCAGAGTACGGGCGGAGGGGAGGGGTGACCGGCACCACTCATGTGGAAGGAGAAACCATAAAATTTAAATTAAAAAAAAAAAATCATCTCTGAAGGCAGGAAAGGATTCAGAATGGAAACTAATGAACAAAAGGTAGAACGTCTTTGTGTATACAGTACCTTGTTTTGTAGATTTGGGCCTAGTCATGTAAATATTTTTGCACAATTTTAAAAAGATTAATTTTAAAACACACAATTCTTAAACTTCATAACCTAACAAGCAGTTACATTTTATTAACTTTTGACTCCTAATTCAAATGAACTGGAAAACAATTATAAGGCAATTGCAGTAATCTTAGCAGTGACTGTATTTACATTAAGAAATGATAAAATTTTAGTTGTAGCTATGCTGCTGTGATTTTTTTTAAAGAAAGTCATTAGATATACATCTGATGCCTAGAATATGTTTCTAAATAATCTGACTGCAGGGAGTCGGAGTACGGATGAAACAACATGGGCCATGATTTAGTAATTATTGAAGCTGGGGGATGGGTATATGGAGTTTCATACTTTTGTCTCTACTTTTGTGTATGTTTAATACTTTTAGTAATAAAGTTATCTAAGAGGAAAAAGTCAATCTATTTACTAGAAATAACGAACAAATTACAGAATTTACAGGGAAAAGGTTCTAGGTGAGAATATGATAATGCAGCCTACAAAGCCAGACTATGGGTAACTCGACAAGCACAATAGCCAGGCATTCAACAAAATATCTCCAAGGGAGCACTTACTGAATAAAAGAAATTTAAGAGAATTATCAAGGATTCACAATGCATGGGACATATTTGGATCTTGATTCAAACAAATTGATCAACATTTATGAGACAATTTAGGAGATACTTGAACACTGATTTTACTTATGTCAGATACGATAGAATTGCAGTTATGTTTAAAAACAAAGGAATTAATTTTTAGAGATATTTTAAATACTTGTTTGTAGGTGAAATGGTGTGATGGCTGGGATCTGCTTCAAAATGATCTGATTCAAAATCCAGCCATCCCACAGAAAGTGAGAAAGACACTAAAAACTCATACACTCAAAAGAAATAAAACAATATTCTGAAGAAAAATTAAGCCACAAAATGGGCTTGTTTTTGGAAACAGTATCTCTATGGAAATGAGTATCTTGACCGCTTCACGAGCACTTATTTCACTTCTTAAAATCCTCTTCAAAATACATTCTTGGTAATTTAAACGACTGGCATCCATTTTCTCACTTATTTTATTTGCATGTATTTGTTGCAGTTAAGTAGCGTTACATGTTCTTTCTTGGCTTAACTGGTTGGTGACACTGGCTAACTGGCTAGTCGAGTGTTAATAATTGATCAGTCATGATAGGGTTCCTGCCGGGTGAAGGAACAACATGTACAGAAGACACAGGGGAAAGTGTAATGCTGAGACAGAAAGCACCTCAGAACACCTGCAGCCAGCGGGGAGATCCACAAAAGGGGGAAGCAGAGTAAGATCCTCCAAAGCCCTGAAGGCCTGATTCGGTATTTTGGATTTTATTTACTCTAAGAGAAGATACTTAACTATTTCAAAATGGAATGTAGTATAGAGTTTTGCTTTTCAACAGAACAGTCTAGCTGCTCTCTGGAAAATGAATGATGGGAACAGATGCATGGAGACGGGATGGGAAGAAGTGAGACAAGTTTAGGAAGAACTGATGTTACGTACCCTGCAACAAAAACATTGTGGTGGAAACTGAAGCATGTGAAAGGATTTGAGTGATGTGCAGTAGATAAAATTTACCCAATTTCAAGTCATTCATTAACCCAGAAATATTGTGCACTTACAAGATGCAGGTACTGTGCTAAGTCCACAGAACAGTGGACTAGGAAATCAATAAAGAAACAAACAAACGTATGACAAATTCTGAAATAAATAAGAAAACAGGGATTAACTCACATTGGGGTTCTGAGGAAGTGACATTTAAACAGATCAGAAGCATGAACAGGGGTGGAAATGTTAAACTTTCTCCCCCTGGTAAAAAGCTAAGGTTTAAAAGTAGAAGTTAGAAGACCATATTATTCTATTTTTCCTTTGTACATTACCTACTTATTTCCCCCAGATACTTGTTCAATATATAATGCAGCCGTTTGTCAGGATATGTTTTGGTATTGGTTGCTTTGTAAAAATATTTTTATTTTATGGTGAATCCTTTTTTTTTTTTTTTTTTTATGGTGAATCCTTTTAATCTTTATATTCAGTTCTTACTAAATTCAAAAAAGAGAATTTTAGGTATCGTTTCTGCTGCTGTCTGTTTTCCACTTGAGGAGCACACATGGGGTCTGGGGAAGAAGCAATTCCCAGTCATGGGACAGTATATGAGCAGAGCCCAGATTCCTATTTGTTATGGATGTTTTCCTGTTCTATTGGAAACTACACTAGAAACCTCAAGTCTCTTCCAACCCAGCAATTTTATAAAGTCCCAATTCAGTGGTTCTTAAACATTTTTTTGCTGTCAGGGACTCCACCTGAGACTATGATGCAGGTCTGGATCAACTTTTTAAAAAAGTATACCCCCTCACACACAACTGTACCTAAATTTTCAAACAGCTCATGCCTCTCAAGTGTGAGAACTCTGACCTAATTTGTACAACATACCAAGTTCAACACATAAAACCACCTAAGGGCTATTAAAGAAAAGAGAAGCTTTAAGATACAAAGTACTATATATAAAATAGATAAACAAGGTCCTAGTGTATAGCACAGGGAACTATATTCAATATCCTGTAATAAACCATAAATGGAATATGAAAAAGAATATATATATGCATAAATGAATCACTTTGCTGTACACCAGAAACTAACACAACATTGTAAATCAACTTAAAAAAAAGAGAAGCTATAGGTAGGGTGATTAAAATAAATGACATTTTAAATGTTCGTTGCTATTACTACATTTTTATCCATCAAAGAAAATATATCATAATTTGTAAGCAATAGGAAAGCTGTTTTCCATCATCTTTTACCTATTAGGCTCTTTAGCTTACTGTAGCTAAGTCTGGGGTAATAATACACAGTTTTCCTCTGTTTATTTCTCAAAAGCTGTGTTAACTAAAAAGCAAAAATAGTGTAATGTTAGGTAAATTATGTCTATAATGCTTGTACTGAAATTAACACAAGGGACAAATTATTAGCCACCACAGAACAAGCAGTCATTGCTCTGTATTATTGATTGCATTAGTGACTCAAGAATCAAGATCTAAAGTTGCAACAGAAAAAAAAGTATCAGGTGGGGTGTTCATAAAAAGAAACCTCCAGGGACTTCCTTGGTGGTTCAGTGGGTAGGACTCTGCGGATCCAAGTGCAGGGGGCTGGGGTTCGATCCCGGGTCGGGGAACTAGATCCCACACGCATGCTGCAACTAAGTCTGCATGCCACAACTAAGGCCCGGTGCAGTCAAAATAAATAAATAAAATAATTAATTTTTAAGAAAAAAGAAAAAGAAACCTCCAGTGTTAAAGATAAAAATCTGTTCCCCCCAACTGAGGGAAATATTTCATCATCTGTATTAATGAATGCCCACAGCCCCTTCAGGAGGCCTAGAGCTTCCTCTTGGGTCTTGGTGGAGAGCTGACATCTTGTCAGGTCCCCTGCAGCTGCCATAGGAGTGGAGGCAGCTGTAGCTCCTTGTGCTCCATGTTTGCTGCTCAGGGGACCATAGCACACTGCCCCGGGGGGGGGGGGGGGGCGGGGGCGGGTAGAGAACAGAGCCAACAGGAGGAAAGGAACACGACAATGTACTTGAGAGGGGTTCCAGCACCAGAATACCACAAACCGGACAACGGCTTAGAACAGCAGACAGTTTTCTGGGAACAAGAAGTACTGTACAAAACTGTAAATATTTTAACAGAAAAAATAACAAGCACTCTCAGATACTTGATTACAGAATAAAAAACTTTCCAGTGCTAAAAATTGAGTTTTGAATTTATAAAGTTAGTAATGAATTGAAAGAAAGGATAGTGGCTTGGAAAACCAAGTGGAAGAAACAGCTCAAAACAAAGAAAAAAAAACCAGAAACAATGAGGGGAAAAAGATGAAATTCAGAGGAGTAAGAGATAACATGAGACAGGAGAAACAACATGTGAATGATAGAAATTCCAGAAGGAGAAAAAGACAAAATGGAGGTGAGAACAGATAAAGAATGGAAGGAAACTTTCCTGGCTTAAGATAAACTCAGTGGTGTAGTTCCCAACAGCTACTTTGAAAACACACAACCCAGGCATACGATGGTAAAAAAAAATTTAAAGTACAGAGAAAAAGTGCTTTGGAAAAAGAGCAAGTTAGGTACAAAGGATAAAAATATGGTACCAATAGCCACACACTGCTACGAAGCACTCGAAATGTGGCAAGTACAAACTGAGATGTGCCCTAAGTGATAAAATTTAGTACATATAAAGTGAATTGCAGGGAATTCCCTGGCAGTCCAGTGGTTAGGGTTCTGCGCTCTCACTGCCAAGGGCACGGGTTCGATCCCTGGTGGGGGAACTAACATCTCACAAGCCTCTCGGAGCAGCCAAAAAATATTAATAATAGTAATTAAATTTAATTTAAATTTAAAAAATTAAAATGAATTGCGAACATCAAAAACAAGAACCTCAAACCTCAACTTCAAAATATTGATTACATATTGAAGTGATACTTTGGATGTGTTGAACCAATCACAATATATATTAAAATATACTAAATTAAAATATTAAAACATTTTCCAACACATTCTATATACAAGGCCAGTATTAATTACCCCCTGTTATGGGCTGAACATTGTGTCCCCAAAATTCACATGTTAAAGTCCTAACCCCCAGTACCTCAGAATGTGACCAGGTTTGGATATAGTCTTTATATAGGTAATTAAGTTAAAAATGACATAATTAAGATGGGCTGTATTCCAACATGAAGAAGGGGAAATTTGGACACAGATAAGCAGAGGGAAGACAGCCATCTATAAACCACAGAGAGAGGTCTGGAACATATCCTTTTCCTCAAGCTTCTTAAAGGGAACCAAACCTGCTGACACCTTGATGTAGGACTTCTGGTCTCCAGAACTATGAGACAATAAATTGTTTAAGTAACCAAGTCTGTAGGACTTTGTTATGGTATCCCTAGCAAACTAATACACTTGTAGATATCAAAACCAGACAGACACTGCAAGATAACCCCTTATGAGTATAGACACAAAATCCCAACAAAATACTAACAAACTGAATCCAGCAGCCTGTAAAAAGGATTATACACCGTGACCAAGTGGGATTTATCCTAGGAATGCTTAAGAATGCTTAAGGGTGTTTCAACATAAGAAAAGGTACTGGGCCATCTGCAGCCACAAGGATAGACCTAGAGATTATCTCACTAAGTGAAGTAAGCCAGACAAGAAAGACAAATATGATATCGCTTATATGTGGAATCTAAAAACAAAACAAAAACGAATAACTTATTTACAAAGCAGAAAGAGACATAGAAAACAAACTTATGGTTACCAAAGAGGGGGGTGAAATTAGCAAGCTGGAATTAACATATACACACTCCTGTATATAAAATAGATAACCAACAGGGACCTACTGTATAGCACAGGGAACTATACTCAATATTTTGTAATATACTCTAAGGGAAAAGAATCTGAGAAAGAATACACATACGTATAACTGAGGCACTGTGCTGTACACCTGAAACTAATATATATTGTAAATCAACTATACTTCAATTTAATTAATTAAAGAAAGAAAATATACTGAAATTAAGATAGTGGTGATAGTTTTTACAACTTTGTTACAAAAAAAAAAAAAGCACCTCTGAACTGTACCCTTTAAAAAGGTGAACTGTATGGTATGTGAATTACATCAAATATTAAAAAATTTTAAAAATCATTCATATCATAATTCTATTGGACAGCACTATTCTAACCAAATATTCATGTAAAGCAGAAGAGACCTCAATTAGGGGAAGATGAAGAATGGAGATGTCAATGATGGACCATCTTTGCACGTAGATAAACTTAAAAGGAGAGAGTGTGGTAGGAATTTGTAAAATATACTATATGAGGATTTTTGTAAAAGGCATACTGTAAGGGAAACATAATAGTTTAGAATTTTTTTCATTTTTGTCATTTTTTCCCCTTAAATGATTATCGCTTTTTGTGTCCTGTTTAAGAGACCTTTTTCCTAGCCCAAGGCCATATGGATATTTTTTAACTTAAAGCTCTGTTGTTTCCATCTATGTTTTTTAACATTTTGATCTACAATAAACTTGGAATTGATTTTCCAAGAGTTTTAGAATTAGTTTATCAAGTTTCACAGGCTAATTTCACTCATGAACTCACATGAAAAATTCCTAAATAAACATTAGCCAACCAAATACAGCAATACACAAAGCTATTTAATACAACATGACCAAGTTGGATTTATCCCAGGAATGCAACTGTAATTCATCATTTCAAAGTCAATCACTGATACTGTCACATTAACATATTGATGAAGGTAAAATATGGGCTAACTAAGAATTTTTCATGTTTCTAAGAAATACCCTAAATAACAGAAGAAAAATAGACATGGATGAATTGTCTTTACACTGGCAGTAAGGAAAACTTTCCTGACCATGACTCAAACCCCATAATATAGAAAAATATACAAACACACACACGCAAACAAAACAACCTAAACCCTCTTATGCATGGCTAAAAATACCATAAGCTAAGCAAAATACCAATGATAAAATGGGAAAGACATTTGCAATTTATTTCCCAAAAGTGTTAATACCCTTAAGGTACAGAGAGAGCTTCTAAAGAGAGAAACAAAAAGTCCAACAATCCAAAAAAGAAAATGGGCTAGAGGTAAGGACACTTGACAGAAAAAGGAATGCCTTTAAACACAAAAAGATGCTCAACATCACCATGTAAGATAAATTAGAATTTTAAATGAAACAACATTTAAAATACCTATCACACTGGCAAAAATACAAAAGTTTGACAACAAACCCGCTTGGAGAGGCTGTAGATCAGCAGACACTCTCAGATACTGTTTGTGGAAATATTAAATGGTTCAACCCCTATGACCAAGAAAGTGAAAATACTCCTGCAGAGGCTATCCATTGCAGCACAACCCAATTGCCCATCACTAGAGATCCAGTTGAATAAACTTTGACGGATCCACCTAATGAAGTATTAGGCCTTAAACCAAGGAAGCCAAAGACCACTGAAATTGTGTCAAGAAAGGAACCAATCTGAAGGGCTCCCACTGGCCAAAAATTGAATTGGAGCATCAAAGAGAATAAAAGCTACAGTGGATTAAAGCACACCCTATATGTTAAAATCCATGACTTCATAATGATACCAGAAAAATTAGTGTCTAAGGATTCAATTCATTATGCTGGATATGGATACTAAATATAAAAAAGGAATCAGAAACTTAACCTGCCTTTTATAAAGTACATCTTAATCAAATGATTAACAAAGAAAATTTCCTCTCTACAGAAGTACACCTGCTAATAACTGAGAAGGAATATTGAATTAAAACATCACTGATCTGGAAACAATCAACAAAACAATGCGTTTAGAGAACGAACATCAACAGCTGCTAACATCACAAAGAAGGAACACCAACCAATATGTGCCTCTGGCAGGAGTACACAGCACCTCCCATGCAGTATTTCAAAATAAAATCTCAACGGAATCAGGACAGCCTGTAGAGGATAACTATCATTTTACAGGAAATGCAGAGGACAGAGATTCAAACACCACCATGGGAATGCAGTCAGAAAAACCCAGAGTGTGGGGAAGGAAACCTACATGACACACAACCTGATTTGTTCAAAGAAAAAACTTTTAAGAATAGAGAACCTTTAGATCGTCACTGTCTAATAAGGTAGCCTCTTGTCATACTTTACATGAGGCTGGTACAAATTGAGATGTGCTATAAAATAAGCACACACTGGATTTTTTTTTTAATTAATTAATTTATTTTATTTTTGGCTGTGTTGGGTCTTCGTTTCTGTGCGAGGGCTTTCTCTAGTTGCGGCGAGCGGGCCTCTCACCATCGCGGCCTCTCCCGTTGCGGAGCACAGGCTCCAGACGCGCAGGCTCAGCAGCCATGGCCCACGGGCCCAGCCGCTCCGCGGCACGCGGGATCCTCCCAGACCAGGGCCCGAACCCGCGTCCCCTGCATTGGCAGGCAGACTCCCAACCACTGCGCCACCAGGGAAGCCCCACACACTGGATTTTGAAAGCTTAGTTCAAAAAAAAAAAAGCATGAAAAATATAATTTAAAAATTTACTGGGGAAAAAAAATTTTGGGGGGGACTTCCCTGGTGGCGGGCGCAGTGGTTAAGAATCTGCCTGCCAATGCAGGGGACACAGGTTCGAGCCCTGGTCCGGGAAGATCCCACATGCCGCAGAGCAACTAAGCCTGTGCGCCACAACTACTGAGCCCGCGCTCCTCAACAAGAGAAGCCACCACGATGAGAAGCCCGCACACCACAACGAAGAGTGGCCCCCGCTCACCTCAACTAGAGAAAGCCTGCGCACAGCAACGAAGACCCAACGCAGCCAAAAATTTAAAAAAATAATAAATTAATTATAAAAATTTATTACATGATGAAGTGATTATTTTGGGTCTATTTTAGATATATAACATGTTAAACTAAATTATTAAAGTGAACTATGCTCCTTTTTATCAGAAAATGTAAAATTATGTGGCTTGCATTATATTTCTGTTGGACAATGCTGCTGTGTCTTAAAACATAACTTGAGAGCTATATATCTACTAAACATATAATGACCTTATTCGGATCCCAAATCAAACCAACCAGCTATATAAAAATATTTATTACACAATCGGGTACATTTGAACACTGGGTATTTGATGATATCAAGGAATTACTATTTCTTTAGGTGTGATAATGGTATTGTGGTTATATTTTAAAAATCCTTAGAAATACAAACAAATAGTTAAAATAAACCAGGCTGGTCTTAGATGAACCTGGTTCTCCCTTTGCCCAGTCTTTTGTCTTCCACAAGAATCTTTGCTCAGGGCAACTAATTAGGGGCAGGGGCCCTGGCAGAGGACTGTCCCTGTCAGATAGACCTGAGTTCCAGTCCCAACTGTGTCCCTAGGACACATCTGCATGATGGGAATACAGTAATACCTCCTTGTACACTGGTCACGAGCACGTGATTAGAAAATGTGGTCAAACACCTAGCTCTGTCTGTGGATCCAGTAAGGGTCAATTAATGTGTTTCTACAAAGAGCCTGAGAGCCAGAGCTCAGACTGGAGAGGGCAGGTTGGTGGGAAAGTCACCTCTGCGGAAGGAGGCCCCCTCCCATTTCTGTACCCCCTTCAGGCACCTACTCCAAAGGGCACGCACCACGTGTCTCCACTCTCCCTCAGTTTGGGCCATATTCAAGGACTAACTCTCCTCCTAATCAATCCTTTCCCTTAAATCAATTCACATTTTTATTCGAGTTATTTTGTTTAAAGGAGCCTTGTAACAATACTCAAGTGAAAACCAGCCACCTGCCAGTTAAAACAAAAACAAAAAGCAACTACTACAAAAAGAATGTTACTAAAAGACAAAACTAAAAATAAAAAGGAGACCATAATATGGAAATCATAAACCTAATTAATTTACAGAAATGCATATAAGATGAGATCCCCAAGGGAAAGGCTGGACCTGCTTAACACCAGTTATAAAGCAGTCTCTCTTAATGTTCATTGAGAGCAGAAATTTACTCACTTGAAAATGAAAAAATCTTGTCTAAAAGTTAGCCCTGAAAACATCACTTTTCACTGACAGACCCTAACATTTTTGTCTAACCGGAGAACTCGAGGTATTTTCATTCTTACTAGAAACTCAGAAACAAATAGTTAACTTTTAAAAACGTGACTAAAAGTAAGAGTGAGAATTATATTAAGATCGATAGTTTCGATGATGTCCTTCACTAAAAGATTATTTGCAGCCTTCCACTCTCCGGGTTCCACGAGGGTCCGACCAGCCGAGGCCCGCCCCTAACGTCTGCCGCCCGGGGCCCCTCCCCCACCTCCACCGCCGCCCGACCCAGGCGGTTCCGGGAAGCGGCCGCTCGTGGGCCCCCCGGAGCCTCGAGAACACTTGTGAAGCATGCTGGTTCGTCAGGGCCTCAGGGGAAAAAAACTGCCGCGAAGGGCGTCCCGCGGGACGCGCGGGGCTCGCCGGTGGCCGGGGAAGGGGTCGGGGGGGCTCGCCTGGGCCTGGGGTTGTCTGGCGGGAACCTGTGGGGGTCCTCCGAGAGACCCTTTAAGGTACAGATTAACGGGGAGGGGCTGCAACCCCCAAGCGATTACGTAAAAGACCGGGGCCCAGGGCCGGTCGGGTCCCCGAGACTCGCGCGGCCTCCCCCAGGCCGCCCGGCACCGCCTTCCGTGAGCCACGCGGGAACAGGGCGGCGGAGGCGCGGCGCGAGCGCCGGCAGCGTCCAGAAGTTTCTTGGGCGCAGTCGAGAATCAGCAAAAGTACGTTCAAAGATAAAAGCAGCACAGGACAAGGAAAAAGAAATGGCCGAATTAAGTTCGCTCAGCAGAAATGTGGTCATCAAAGACAACGAAAACCAAAGAGTTTCAGCCAAAATACAGACACGATACCTCTGAGAGCAGGAGAGAAATGCAGACAAGGGCTCAGGGCACACACGCCGCACAGAGAGAAAGAAAAGGCCGCAAAGCTCGAAAGTGGAGGATCGGAGAGCGGGAACGTGGGAGGGGGGAGGAGTCAGGTACCCAACCAGTCTTGTGCAACTCGCGGACGCGTTCAGCCACGTGAAAGTACCGCTTTCATTTTAAAATGAACCCCCTCGCACGGTCGCCTGGTTTTCTCACCCTACTCCTGGCAGGGGCGCTCGGCTCTGCTCCCTCAGGAGTCCGCACGATGCTCTCCTTCCCTTCGTCGCTTCGGACTCTGCCTCCCCGACCCCAAATCTCAGCCCCGCGGTCCAGT
The DNA here is from genome assembly GCF_028021215.1 of Eschrichtius robustus. Classification (NCBI taxonomy): domain Eukaryota; kingdom Metazoa; phylum Chordata; class Mammalia; order Artiodactyla; family Eschrichtiidae; genus Eschrichtius; species Eschrichtius robustus. The sequence continues at coordinate 5,401,530 of NC_090830.1, read as the reverse complement.
CCCGGAACGTAAGGCCCTTGACCTCAGACACACCTCCCCTAAGCCCAAAGCTTAGCCCCGCGGTCCCCACCCTCAGTGGGCCTGGTCCCCGCGTTCGGTACCCAGTCGGTCCCCGGGTGTATGGCCCCTGACCTCAGATCCCACCTCCTCCGACCCCAAATCTCAGCCCCGCAGTCCCCAATCCCCAGTAGGCCCAGTCCCTAATCGGTCCCGGGTGTGCGGGCCTTCACCTCCGATCCCGCCTCTCCTGACCCCCAAATCTCAACCCCTCGGTCCTCCATGCTAGGGGCCCCATTCCCCGGCCGCTCCCCGGTATGCGGGCCTCGGACACGCCGCCCGTCCCACCCCTCACCTCGGCCTCCAAGTCTCCACGCCCCCGCTTTTCTTCACATCCGGCACCTCGGTCGTCCCTCTGAGCACCTAGAGCAGGGTGGAACGCGGGGGACCTGGCAGTTGTAGCTGAGGCAGTTGAGGCTTGTTTACCATCACTATGGAAACCCCTGGCAGCGCGCCCCGGGAGAGGGCCCCCCGGAGAGGTGGGGTCAGGCGCGCGGCGGGCCCGAGGCCACAACTGCCGTCCGTCGTGCGCACGCGGCGCTTCCGGAAGACCTTCAGCTCTCGGAGTGCCCTGCCCTCCCTCGGCCCTGCGCCCAAGCACCCGGGAACAGCAGCCCCAGGAACCCGCACCCCCGGCCCGCTCCCGGCTGCCAGCGTAACCGCGGGCCGGTTTCCCTGCAGAACCCTACCTTTTTCTCCAGGAAGACGCGGCGTAGTTCCACTTCCAAGACGGAGCCGGAAAGACGCAAAGACCACGGCGGGGCGGGGTCTCTGAGGCGGTCGTCTGTGGGCGGGGCCGCGAGGGCGCATTGTGACGCTCCCGGAGCGGAGCTAGGGATTGGCCGGCCAGGAGTAGGGCGGGGCCAGGGCCTGAGGACCGGAGGCGCTGCGGGAAGGGGAGGGGTGGGACGTGGGCGAGCTGTGGTCGGGGGAGGGGAGGAATTGTGGGGCATGGCTGAACCTCTGAGTATACTGACTGGGAGAGTCCCCCAAACAGTGAGCCCAAAGGACCCCTGGATTGAAGACCAGGGTGACAGAAGAAAATGAGAGTCATTTCCGGACGAGAGTGAAGAAAGAGGGAACCGGGAACATCGGAGACCGATAAAGGCGGCTCCGAGGGCAGGGTTTAGGGAGGGATTAGCAGGTTGACTGAGGTTGCTTACGTGACTATCACTTGGGCTGAGAAGCCCCAAGGTTTCTGAAGGTGACCCTCAAGACGCCGAGGCAATGCACAGTGTTCAGTCAGAGCCCCGAGCCGACTGGCTGGATGGTAGCTGAAATGGCTACCCTACCTGAGGCAGTGGAACAGATTCTTTAATGTGTTCTGGGATTAATAATTCTTACCATTTTATTTTTGGAGTCTCCATAAAGAGGAAGATATAAAGGCACTCACCACTGGTGAAGCAGAAGATTATTTTTTAAATCACCAGTTAAATTAAGGGGGTGCTTGGAATAGGGCCAGATTATGAATGGGCGACTATAGTAAAGGAAGGAGCAGTTTGTCAAAAGAAGCTGATTCCAGGAAAAAAAAAAAAAATGGGAAGAGTAAAAGGAGGAGGTGAAAATGTACTAGAAAACTGATGAGGCATAATTTCAGAGAACAGGTCCTACAAAAATCAAATAGGTATTCATAAGAAACCCAATGACTCCATCACAACTCAGGCTGTAGAGAAGTCTGTTTCTGGAGAGAAAATGCAAGTAGCTAATCTGAGGCAAATATTCAAATTATATCCCCCCCCCCCAAAAAAAAAGACTTCAGAATTTAGGGACTGAAACCAGGTCCAAGAAGACATGTTCATGCAATCCACTAAGAGGGCCTCTGAGCCATGGGGGCTTTTTGATCCCCTCAGCAAGTCTGACAGTTCTCCAGCATTCATAAATGATGCAATAATCTTTGAGCCCTTGTTTAATGAAAGAATAGGGCTTTGGCCTGATGATGAGCCTTCCCCTGCTCCTAGGGAGTCCACTACAGTATCTTTTGCAGGTGAGCACCAGCACAGTCACATGTCGGCCCTGTTCCACAGTAAGGGTTGGGATAGCTCAGACTGGTGCCACAGATCCCAGACCTTTTCCACAGAGAGCCATCTCATCTCACCAACTGGAGGATGCTTGCGCACACCTGGTCCACTTGGACTACCTCCTCAGCCGTGGGGCTTTAGAGGCCTCCACCTTTTCTTTTTACCTGTGTGTCCGCAAAAGTGTCTCACCTAAGCTCTGAAATCGAAAAAGACACATTGTTTGATTCTTAAGAGTACCTGCACAGAGGTGCACCTCTACTGTCTGGTTTAAAAACAGTTGAGGGACTTCCCTGGTGGTCCAATGGCTAAGACTCTGCCCTCCCAATGCAGGAGGCCCGGGTTCAATTCCTGGTCAGGGAACTAGATCCCACATGCTGCAACTAAAAAAAAAAAAAAAAAAAATCCCGCATACAGGAACGAAGATCCCGCGTGCCTCAACTAAGACCTGACGCAGCCAAATAAATAAATAAATAAATATTTTAGAAGTAAAGTGAAATAAAAACAATTGAATTCAGCACAAATGAAAATCACCCCAAGATGTATCCTCTTACAGATTGACCTGCCTGCTTATTTCCTGTTGTTTATATAAATAGATTATTATCACAGATTTAATACCTTTTAATAAGTATTTTAAGTTGTAAAAAATAAGCTCGTCTCTGGAAACCACTCGTCCACAACAAATGGTACAGAGGTTTGTATTGTCTAGAATTTTACAACTGGTATCCCTTGAAAGAACAATTTGCCCTTTAAGCTTTGATACACCCCTCCCCTTCTTTCCCAGGAGTGCACCTGGATAGGCAGGATCACCAAGGCTCAGAGGAGGCTCTTACTCAAAATCACGTTATCTGTCAAATAGCAGTGGCAATAACAATAGTGAATATGTATTGCACCTTCACTGTGCTTTGCACTATTATGAGTACTTAATCTCATTTAAGCATCATAGCAACCCACCAGTAGATGTTACTACTATCATCACCACTTAGTAGAAGGATACTGAGGTATAGAGTTGTTAAGGCAACTTTCCTAAGGTCACTCAGCTTGTGGATAGCAGGTCTGGCCATTGGGCTAAGGCACTCTCTTTCCAGTGTCTTGCACTCTTTAAACTGCTGCACTCTATTTCCAGGGTCTTGCACTCTTTAAACTGCTGCACTCTCAAGTGCAGTGAGAGATAGGTCTTTCAGGCTGGCTCCCAAGCCCCTTATCTGCCTCCCTTTCCCATCTGAAAGAAGGAAAGAATGAAGTGAGAAAACAATTGAACTGCCCAGCCACGGTATAGGTCCAGTCCAAATGTAATGATTCTCCTTTGGTGCTGTAGTAGCCAGAGATGAAGGATAAGATAACCTAGGTGAGATGCCAGCAGGCTCAGCGGTCACAGCCTTGTGTGTTTAATTTTCTTGACCAATATAGAAAAATGTACCTTTGAAGCAGCACCAATGCCTATTCAAGAAATAAGTCACAATAGCCAGGACATGGAAGCAACCTAAGTGTCCACCAACAGATGAATGGATAAAGAAGATGTGGCACATATATACAATGGAATATTACTCAGCCATAAAAAGAAACGAGATTGAGTTATTTGTAGTGAGGTGGATGGACCTAGAGTCTGTCATACAGAGTGAAGTAAGTCAGAAAGAGAAAAACAAATACTGTATGCTAACACATACATATGGAATCTAAGAAAAAAAAAAAAATGGTTCTGATGAACCTAGGGGCAGGACAGGAATAAAGACACAGATGTAGAGAATGGACTTGAGGACACGGGGAGGGGGAAGGGTAAGCTGGGATGAAGTGAGAGAGTAACATTGACATATATACACTACCAAATGTAAAGTAGATAGGTAGTTGGAAGCAGCTGCACAGCACAGGGAGATGAGCTCGGTGCTTTGTGACCACCTAGAGGGGTGGGATAGGGAGGGTGGGAGGCAGATGCAAGAGGGAGGGGATATGGGGATATAGGTATGCATATAGCTGATTCACTTTGTTATACAGCAGAAACTAACACAACATTGTAAAGCAATTATACTCCAATAAAGATGTTAAAAAAAAAAAAAGAAAGTCACCACCCCAGAAGTCTGGACCCCTGGGTTATTTGCAGTTCTTTTAAGATACTTTTCAGTTCTTTCAAACAGCACTTTGTGTTAAACAGTAAAAGAGGGGTTATGGCACCTAATGAGTTTGATGATTACTTGCTTGAATTGGTTTCTTTGCCTCACCAAAGACTGCAGGGGGAATGGGTGGTACTGGGCAGTGTTATGTGGCTGCCCTTACTTTGACCATTTCCACAGCAGGCCTGGCCAGCAACAAGGCCTGACTTAAGCTATGTCTAGCTCTGTCACCATGCTGAGTTGTCCCCCTTTAGCCTGATCATGGGCTTTCCCAACCAAAAATATGTACAGTTAGGCTCCTTCACTTCTGCGGGGGCCTCAGGAGAGGCAGAAAACTTCATTTGCATCAAGATGTGCTATTATTTGTCAATTATATCTCAATAAAACTAGGGAAAAAAAAGATGTGCTGGGTGCAGGGCAGCTTGCAGCTTTTCTCTTTCTCTCTCACTAACCTCCATTTTATAGAAATTATGGAATATTTAAAACATACAGAAACTTACAGATATTGTCAAAATCTAAGAGATATTGCCATTTGATATATTGACTACTTCCTTTCATTGTTTTTGGACCAAAAATTATGGCTAAACCAGTGTCTGAGATGCTTTTCAACTCTTCAACTCTTTAAAAAGCAATTACTTGAATTCCCTGGTGGTCCAGTGGTTAAGACTCTGCACTTCCACTGCAGGGGGGCACAAGTTCAATCCCTGGTGGGGGAACTAAGATCCCACATGCCCCGTGGTGCAGCCAAAAAAAAAGCAATTGCTATAATACAATTTTTTTTTTTTTTTTTTTTTGGCTGTGTTGGGTCTTTCTTGTTGCACGCAGGCTTTCTCTGGTTGCGGCGAGCGGGGGCTACTCTTCATTGCGGTGCGTGGGCTTCTCATTGCGGTGGCTTCTCTTGTTGCGTGGAGCACGGGCTCTAGGCATGTGGACTTCAGTAGTTGCAGCATGCAGGCTCAGTAGTTGTGACACGCGGGCTTAGTTGCTCTGCAACATGTGGGATCTTCCCAGACCAGGGATCGAACTGGTGTCTCCTGCATTGGCAGGCAGATTTTTAACCACTGCGCCACCAGGGAAGTCCTACAATACAATTTTTGAATGATGAAATATTTCAAAATTTGAGAAAAATTTTGAAGACAATATGTACATACAGTCAGTGTGGAGTAATGAAGTCTTGAGAGCAGAAAAGTAACAAAATGTGTAGTCCATTTACATAGTTTTTTAAAGAATATTGCTTCCTGTAGTATAGTTTGTGTGGGTAGGTGTGTGCTATCTTGATCCAGTTTTGAGGCCCTAGCTAGAAGCTGGTCAGTTCCTCTTCTTGAACAGCCCGTTAAGTCCATACCACCAAACACCACCCTTACTGGGCTCTCACACTCTGGGGCCATCATATGCTCACCCTAATTGCCCCAGGACTAGATATCAGACAACCAGGGACAGCCCCTGTGCCCCAGAACCTTCTGAAATTATTCAAATTAGCCAGTCCTACACCTGTTTGCTCTCTTTCCTTCCAGCAAAACCACAATAAAGATGCTTGCCCATAGTTCCCCCTTGCTCTGCTGTGAGACTGACCTGGTACTTCCCTTGAGTGGCCATGGGTGGCATGCTGTGTTCTCCCCCGAGAGCTGTGAGTACAAAACACTGTAAAACTCTTTCCGGTTTTTTTTCTCTTGATCTGCATCTGACGGAGCCATGCCTCATCCAAGGTAATATGGTTAAAACAATTCCTTCCCACTGTACCTTCTAGTTCAAAACCATCATGGCTGTGTAGGTGGGAGGGAGCCTGGCACTAAATTCCACGCATCTGTCCCCCAGTGCCCCTGAATACTAGCACCTTCTGGGGAGCAGCCCCTCCTGCCTCTGGTTCTTCACAGCAGAGTTTGTGCTCCCCAAGGGCCAATGGGCAAGGAGGCCAGGGATGACCAGTGATTCTTTTTTTTTAAAAAATAAATTTATTTATTTATTTAGCTATTTTTGGCTGCATTGGGTCTTTTTTTTAAATTCATAACAGAAAATATTTATTCAATATTAAGCACAATGATATTTAGTACAAGTGAATGCTGGTACAAACTTTTTTTTTTTTTAGTCTAGATATTTCAGCTTATCTTTTTTTTTTAACATCTTTATTAGAGTATAATTGCTTTACAATGGTGTGTTAGTTTCTGCTGTACAACAAAGTGAATCAGCTATACAAATACATATATCCCCATATCTCCTCCCTCTTGCGTCTCCCTCCCACCCCTCTAGGTGGTCACAAAGCACCGAGCTGATCTTGTGTTGGGTCTTCGTTGCTGCGTGTGGGCTTTCTCTAGCTGCGGCTAGTGGGGGCTACTCTTTGTGGCAGTACGCGGACCTCTTATTGCAGTGGCTTCTCTTTGTTGCGGAGCACGGGCTCTAGGTATGTGCGGGCTTCAGTAGTTGTGGCACGTGGGCTCAGTAGTTGTGGCTCGTGGGCTCTAGAGCACAGGCTCAGCTGTTGTGGCGCACGGGCTTAATTGCTCCGCGGCATGTGCGATCTTCCCAGACCAGGGCTCGAACCTGTGTCCCCTGCATTGGCAGGTGGATTCTTAACCACTGCGCCACCAGGGAAGTCCCTTGGCCAGTGATTCTTGAGCCTCACTCCATGTGGGAAAGAGGTTAGGATAGGACAGAAGTGTGGGCCCAAGCCACGTGGGTTGCAATCCTCCTCCAGAGAGCTCGCTAAATGCTAAGCATTTTCATTACCTATGTTTTTGTCGGAAGTTTGCTTTTCTGTCACTTGGGATTTATTAAGCAGCAATGTGTCCTAACATTTTCATTTTGACCACTTTATTTATGAAAAGATAAACCCCAAGTTTTATCCTGGAAAAATGGAACAAATTTGAGATCTTTATCCTCATAATAGGAGTGCTCAATAATGTTGACTTTGAAAGTTTCTGACCTACAACAGATGAAAAAGGGGGATTGGGGTTTGTAAGTTAACAATCAGTTGACTAAAGTAGTTTGATGTGTGGGTGGTAATGAGAGAGACAGAGGAAAAAAAGAGAGAGAGAGAGAAGGAAAGGATGGGACTTATTCCTCTTCTGTATAGTGAAAGAGAAACCAAAACTTTCCTGCATCAGACAGCTTCATATCAGGAAGCATTAAAACTACCTAAACTCTTGCCCTTGTCAGGGCATCCCAAGAGGCAGCCCACATCGGGTGCTATAAAGGAACCAGGGAAGTCCCCCCAATGCAGGGGACACGGGTTCGAGCCCTGGTCCGGGAAGATCCCACATGCCGTGGAGCAAGTAAGCCGGTGCGCCACAACTACTGAGCCTGCGCTCCAGAGCCCGCAAGCCACAACGACTGAGCCCGAGAGCCACAAATACTGAAGCCCGCGTACCTAGAGCCTGTGCTCCGCGAGAAGGCACCGCAATAAGACCGCGCACCACAACGAAGAGTAGTTCCCACTCTCTGCAACTAGAGGAAAGCCCGCACGCAGCAACCAAGACCCAACACAGCCAAAAATAAATAAATAAAATAAATTAATTAAAAAACAAAAACAAAACTATGGTCCCTCCTCATGCATTCTTAACTAAATGGATCAACTTAACCACAGATAATTTAGCACTCCAATGGCCATTAAGAGAAACTTCTGACCTCCCCAAACTTGTTTTTCTCAGAATGAAATTAGAAGACTGTGGCTCTAAAATTAAACCGATTGAATGGGATGCATATTTTAATTGGTACCTGGAGGCTTCCAAATGTATCCAAGATTCTAAAATTGCCTCTTTACAAAATACCATTTCTAAATTAACCAAGGTGAAAAAACAATTGAAAGAGGACCATAAAAATCTTCTGAGGCCTCTTTCCCCCCTTCCCCCATCCTCTTTGTCTCTAGAGCCAGCTTCCTCTTTCCCTTCTGTACTGTCCTGAACTCCTCTATACACTCCACTTCCTCATCCTAATCCCATCACTGAACTTTCCTTTTTCTCTGAACCTCTCCATGTCTCCTCCTCTCCTGAACCTATTAAAATCTGCGCCTCTTAAATCAGACCCTCTGAGGATCCAAATGCTAAGCCTCTACTAACACAACATTCTAAAGCAACCATACTCCAATAAAAATTAATTTAAAAAATGCTTTAATTAAAAAAATGCTGTCTCTAATTTCTTATGTTCACTGTACTAAAGCTGAACTATGAGCCATAGTCAAAGATTTTCCCGAAGTAACTGAGGATCCCCAGAGATTTGCTGAGGAATTTAATATAGTCATTCAAACATATCAACTGGGCTTCTCTGACTTACATCAACTAATTCATATCCTTATCAGTAAAGGCCAGGCCCACACTGAATGAAAACTGCCAATTGAGATGATCCTGAGAAATCTTTAGAATTACAACCTGGGGACAAAGAAACCCCTGTTGCCTTATTATCAGACTCATGGAATCACCGAGTGACACCATTTGGCAATTCTTAGGACTTTCCCAAAACCAGCTGATCAGAATAAGATTCAAGCTTGTATCCACAAGCCCAATGAGCTCATGCATGATTATTACAGCCAGCTCCAAATCGTCTTTAAAGAAAATTCTGGTCTTCCTTTGGATGCTGAATCTACTTGAGTTGCCTTTAAATCTATGTTCATTTAACAGGCTGAACTGATATCTTTCTCTTCTAGTTAAAAGGACCAGGATATAATGGGAAATTATGTCCACTATAGATTTAGTTAGTTTAGAAAACCAACTCACCCAAACCCTAGATGATTCAACTTAAAGGAAGACTACTAAAATCCTTAATCTTCAATTCCAAAATCGGAGGCCTCTAAACAAAACCAAAACCCTTCTGGTCTCCATCATAATTTCTAAAAGCTAGGACACTGGAAAAATTACTGCTACAAGTTTCAGTACCCCAAGCACCTTCAATCCTCTAACCAGCCTTACCAATGCTCTCCTCATCCCCAAGGACTCTGAGGAACTACAGGGGATTTCCTCAGTTCTTTCTCTTCATTGACTCGAAGAAACTACTCTTTAGATTGGGAACGAATCTCTTTCTGTCCTTTTTGCACCAGAGCTACACTCTTGGTGCTCAGCCCCACTACCATTAAAAAGCCCCTGCCTCCGAGTACTAAAATGCTTCAAATAGTGGGGGTCTCTAACAAACCTCAACGGGTTTTTTTCTCTAAAACTACCCCTTTTGCTTAGGCCCTCTAAGAGATACTCACCGTTTTTTCCTTTGTTCCTCCACCTCTATTTATTTATTGACCCAAGATATCTTAGAAAACTAACATGCTGGAACTTCTTTCTCCCAAAAGGGAGAAACAATTCTAGAATTTGAGAGCAGCAACCAAAATAGCCAATTAGGTGAATCAAATGGCCCTTCAACAGCTTTTTTTTTTCTCCGTCTCTGACACTGGAGCTAATTCCAAAAACACTAATCATTTGTCCCTATTCGGTCAGCTACCACTCTCCTTATGGGCAAAATCCTCAACTGATATTTGCAGTACCCACATGCACCTCCTATTAAGATCCAAATAAGTCCCTCAAAACTTCTCCACGGGATTAATCAATACCCAAAAATAAAGAGGCCCTTCAAGGCATTAAGCCAATAACATAAGGCCCAGGGCCTCATTACCCCCTGCACCAGTCAGTGCAACACTCGCATTTTACCTGTGAAGGAACCAAATAGTTGTGGATGGAGGCTTGTCTAGGACCTGCGAGCCATAAACAGTGTTGTCATCCCTCAACACCCTGTTGCCCCAACCCTTACGCTTCATTAGGCTCCATCCCTACTGAGAGCAAATTTTTTGGTGTGATTTAATTTCTGTAGTGCCTTTTTAAAGTATCCCAGTACATAAGTCAATATAGTATCTTTCTGTCTTTACTTGGGAAGGCCAGCAATATACCTTTATAGGAATGCCCCAGGGTTTCACTGAAAGCCCTTCTTATTTCTCACAAACTTCATTTATTTATTTATTTTTTGCCACACCAGGCAGCTTGCGGGATCTTAGTTCCCCCACCAGGGATGGAACCCGTGCCCCCTGCAGTGGAAGCGCAGAGTCCTAATCACTGGACAACCGGGGAATTCTCCTCACAAAATTTAAATGCTGATCTGGGACTTCCCTGGTGGCTCAGTGGTTAAGAATCCGCCTGCCAATGCACGGGACATGGGTTCAAGCCCTGGTCCGGGAAGATCCCGCATGCCATGGAGCAACTAAGCCCGTACGCCACAACTACTGAGCCTGCGCTCTACAGCCCGCAAGCCACAACTGCTGAAGCCTGCACACCTAGAGCCCGTGCTCCACAGCAAGAGAAGCCACTGCAAGGAGAAGCCTGCCCACCGCAACGAAGAGTAGCCCCCGCTCATTGCAACTAGAGAAAGCCCACGCACAGCAATGAAGACCCAACACAGCCAAACAAAAAAACAAAAAAAAAGGCTGATCTAGATGATATCAAGTTCTCTGGAGGCTCCACTTTAATAGAATGTGTGGATGACTTACTTCTCTGCTGCCCCTCGTAAGCCTCCTCACAAGAGGAAAACACCCATTTGCTGAAACTCCCAGCCAAAAAGGGACGTAAAGTCTCTAAAGAAAAAATTACAATTTGTTCAAATTCAAGTTTGATATTTAGGACATCTATTCTCAGAACAAGGACTGCATCTAGATCCAGACAGACTTCATGGAATCTTGAACTTCCCAAAGCCCCAAATCAAATGCAAATTGCAATGTTTTCTTGGATTGGCAGGCTATTTTCTCAACTGGATTCCCCCAAATTTCCCTTACAGCCCAACCTTTATATTCCTTGTTAAAAACTACTAAACCTGACTCTTATCACCTGGGAAGATTCAGGTGACAGGACTTTCCAAATCTTAAAGGAAAATTTAATACCTTCCCCTGTCCTTGGGCACCCCAATTATCAACTTCTTCTCTTCCTTCTTGTGTATGAAAAAAGAAGGGAATGCCCTTGGAGTACTCACCCAAAAGTATGGGATCACCACTGACCCATAGGGTATTACAGCCAACAACTAGAGGCTGGAACCTGGGGATACCTCCTAATCTCCACCTCAGAGCTGTACCTGCTACTGCCCTCTTTGTAAAGACTGAAGAAATAGTCATGGGATCCTCTCTAACCATCTTTGTGCCACATGCTGTTGAAGCTCTTAACCCTCATCATAATCAACATTTTTCAGTAAGCCATCTCACTTCCTATGAAATTCTCCTGTTAACTGCCCCTTAAATCACTTTTCCTACTCTAATAACCTTAACCCTGCTACTCTTCTTCCCTCTTTTACAGATGACACACCCCCACACACACACCGTGACTGCTTATAGGAAATGCCCTTAGATAATGTTGACCTCTCATGGTTCACTGATGGTTCTTATTTAAAAGATGAACATGGTAACTATCATGCTGGATATGCAATGTCAACTCTTCTTTAAGTAACTGAAGTGACACCTTTGCCTTTGACTACTTTGGCCCAATAAGCCAAACTATGTGCACTCACATGGGCCTGTATCTTAGTCAAGGGCAAAACTGCCAACATTTACACTGACAGTAGCTATGCCTTTGGCGTGGCTCACGATTTGGGAACGTTATAGAAACAACATGGCTTCCTTACTTCCAACAGAGATCAAATTAAAAACAGCCTTTATGTTCAGGAATTATTAGAAGCCATATTCTTACCTGCTGCTTTGTCAATTATTAAGGTTCTGAGGCATGCTACGCTTCTTTAGAAGCTAAAGGAAATCACCTTGTTGATATTTCCCAAAAAAAAAAAACTACCCTTTTGGGACTTCCCTGGCGGTTCAGTGGTTAAGGCTCTGTGCTTCCAATGCAGGGGGCTTGGGTTCGATTCCTGGTCGGGGAACTAAGATCCTGAATGCTGCACAGCGTGGCCAAAAAAAAAAAAAAAAAAAAAAAATGCTGCCCTCAAAGGGTCATGGTCCAAAGGAATTTGGACCCTTCTGATTGTTGGATCTGTCATCAGAAAACCCAATCTGTCCATGACAGCCATGACCCTTTAGTCTTCATCTCCACTGTGACAACTAACTATAGCCACACCCCTTTGGATATTTTTCATCAGGTCAGAACTTCTACAACCAGATTTTCCTGTACTTTGCTTTGACCTCTTCCGTGTCATAACTCTCAATGCAGCTAACCATACCTATTCCACCTGTACAGTTCTCACCACTAGGTTAGGTCTGCTTGCCATGGCAAAACAACTCCCTTCTGTATGGCCTTTGAGAACAAAGTCCACAGAACATGATGGTTTCTCCCTAACTGTTCACCAAACACCACTGACCTACTGAAAGGGCCAATAGAATAATCCCAATTAATGACACTATTAATAATCAAACCCTAGCAGGAGTCTTACATGCACCACCTGATCTTATCTTTGTAACAAACGGGCCTCCTGATGGGCTTATGAATGTTTAGACAGTTGGCAGATTGGAGGCCAATGCTAGTTACTAGGATTTCTAACTGTCCCCTTGGACGTTCATAATAAATCTGAAGTCTCCCATTGTTCCTGTCATTCATCTTCTCCATTAAACCTTCATTGCCACCTTAAATGGGAATTCCCAGGAGGTATACATGACTCTAGATTTGCTTTCATTGGAAGGGCACTTATTCATGCCAATGAACAAATGATTAGAAATCTCTCTGGAGGAACTTCCCTGACAGTTCAGTAGTTAAGGGAACTAAGATCCCACATGCTGCACAGCGTGGCCAAAAAAAAAAAAAAGAAAAAAGAAAGAAAGAAAGAAAGAAAGAAAAAAGAAGTCTCTCTGGAATTGGGAAAACTTTCTGATTCTACCAATAAGGCAATAGCAGTCCAACAACAATTACTTGACTCATTGGCCAGAGTAGTTTTGGATAATCGCTTAAATCTTAATTACCCAGCATTTGTGTGATTGCAAACATCACCTACTGTGCATGGATAAATTCCTCTGGAGAAGTAGAAACCCCATAGGCATACCTTAGATATATTTTGGGTTTGGTTCTAGACCACCGTAAGAATGAGAATATTGCAATAAAACAAGTTACATAAATTTTGATTTCCCAGTGCATATAAAAGCTATGTTTACACTATACTGTAGTATGTTCGGTGTACAATGGCATTATGTCTAAAAAACAATGTACATACCTTAATTAAAAAACACTTTATTGTAAGAGAATGTTAACCATCATCTGAGCCTTCAGCGAGTCATAATCTTTTTGCTGGTGGAAGGTTTGAAATATTGTGAGAATTACCGAAATGTGACATAGAGACACAAAATGAGCACATGCTGTCAGAAAAATGGTGCCAATAGACTTGCTCAATGCAGAGTTGCCATAAGCCTTCAATTTGTAAAAAAAAAACCCTCTATATCTACAAAGCACAATAAAGTGAAGTGCAGTAAAACGAGGTATGCCTGTACATAAAATTAGGGAACAAGCATATTGGCTACAACAAATTTCACTGACAATCCATGATCCTTTGATTTGCTTTTGGCTTAAAATCCCAACTTTTAGTGGTCTTTTATTGATATAGAAATATTCAGTAATTTGTACAATATTAAAAAAATTATTTTTATCAGTTTCTAAGTTACTGTGTAAGATTTAGCTTAATGTACCAATTAATGGTCTATCAGAAGATTATATTCTTCTGCCTGGAAGTCTTCATTAAAAAAAAGGAGATTTTTTGCGGGGGAACTTCCCTGGTGTGCAGTGGTTGACTCTGCACTCCCAATGCAGGGGATCCAGGTTTGATCCCCGGTCAGGGAACTAGATCCCACATGCATGCTGTAACTAAGAGTTTGCATGCCACAATTCTAAGGAGCCCACATGCCACAACTAAGGAGGCTGCCTGCTGCAACTAAGACCCAGCGCAACCAAAATAAATATTTAAAAAAAAGGAAAGGGGCTTCCCTGGTGGTGCAGTGGTTAAGAATCTGCCTGCCAGTGTAAGGGACATGGGTTCGAGCCCTGGTCCGGGAAGATCCCACATGCCACGGAGCAACTAAGCCCGTGTGCCACAACTACTGAACTCTGCGCTCTAGAGCCCGTGAGCCACAACTACTGAGCCCACGTGCCACAACTACTGAAGCCCACGCATCTAGGGCCCGTGCTCTGCAACAAGAGAAGGCACTGCAATGAGAAGCCCGTGCACTGCAACGAAGAGTAGCCTCTGCTCACTGCAACTAGAGAAAGCCTGCACACAGCAATGAAGACCCAACACGCCAAAAATAAATAAATAAAATAAATTTATTTAAAAAAAGGAGATTTTTTGATGTTTTATAATACAATAATATCAAAACAAAACTCATTAAAAAAAACTTGTTTTATTATGGAAAATTTCAAAAATACAGAAAAATAAAGAGAATAGTAAAATTTAAAAAAAAAAGAGGGAACTGACCAACAAAGATGAAAATGCAGCAAATAAATGAAAAGTGATAATGCTGGGAGTGAAACTGGAATTGAGTATAAATGGAGTTACAGAAGAACTAGCTGAATGGGGGAATGTTGACACTGCCGCTCTTCAGGAGACTAGATCCGCAGCCAGAGGAACTTGTTGAAGGGGAACTGATAACAGAAATGAGGAAAGTGTAACGAAAAGGATGAAGGTGTCCTAGAGGATGTGATGCTGGCAAAAAAAACTTCACATTAAGGGATTCTTGGAGATATTTCATGACATAAAAAGTGGAAAGGATAGGGACTTCCCTGGTGGCGCAGAGGTTAAGAATCTGCCTGCCAATGCAGGGGACACGGGTTCAAGCCCTGGTCCGGGAAGATCCCACATGCCGTGGAGCAAGTAAGCCGGTGCGCCACAACTACTGAGCCTGCACTCTAGAGCCCACGAGCCACAACTACTGAGCCTGCTCACCTAGAGCCGTGCTCTGCAATGAGAGAAGCCACTGCAATGAGAAGCCCGCGCACCGCAACGAAGAGTAGCCCCTACTCGCCGCAACTAAAGAAAGCCCGTTCACAGCAACAAAGACCCAACACAGACAAAAATAAATAATAAATAAATAAATAAATTTTTAAAAAGTGAAAAGGATACAATGCTGCAGGCTGATCCAAATTTATAAAGGAGTGTGACAGTTCACCAAAGCATTATTATTGTAAATTATACAATGAAAAGAAGAAGCAAGCATTCTTCAGACTACTCTTGGGAAGTTTTTACAAATAAAACACTTCAGGGAATTCCCTGGTGGTCCAGTGGTTAGGACTCCGAGCTTCCACCGCAGGGGGCACGGTTTGATGCCTGGTCGGGGAACTAAGATCCCGCATGCCACACGGAGTGCCCCCCCCGCAAAAAAAAAAGTTAAAGAAAACCCCACTTTAACGCAGATGCAGAGAATGGACTTGAGGACAGGGGGAGGGGGAAGGGTAAGCTGGGACGAAGTGAGAGAGTAGCATCGACATATATACACTAGCAAATGTAAAATAGCTAGCTAGTGGGAAGCAGCTGCATAGCACAGGGAGATCAGCTTGGTGCTTTGTGACCACCTAGAGGGGTGGGATAGCGAGGGTGGGAGGGAGACGCAAGAGGGAGGGGATATGGGGATATATGTATACATATAGCTGATTCACTTTGTTATACAGCAGAAACTAACACAACATTGTAAAGCTACAATAAAGATGTTAAAAAAAACCCCATGTTAATGCTCAAGTTTTCTAATAAGCTATAGAATACAAAATAAATATCATTTTAGTATTGTTTTAATTTCCCAATACACTTTTTTTTTTGGTGGGGGGAGAATTAGCTTACCTTTTAATTGAGAGTGTGAGAAGGAAAGAGTAAACATGTTAACTTTAGCAGCAAGAATGCTGCTCTAAGGATTATGACAGACAAGTTGGCTTTTATCCCATTTGATGCCAATATATGTGTATACAAGTCATAATCCACAAGGAGTGTTTCAGGGCCAAAAGTTAGCTTCCTAGTATACAAAAGCTAATGAGCATTTGAAAAACATTTGCACTTGGAAATTAAATAAAACCTTAGTAACAGGGCTGTGTGCGAGTCTGGTGATATCTGCTCAAGAAGTGCCCTATGCTGGCGCCAGAGGAACATTGCTTGTCTAGGTGGTTTTATACTGCAGAGCTGGTTGGAAGACAGGTCACAACTGGAAAGCCAAAGAAAAGCTTCCATTAACTTCATCTTATTTTAGGGTTCTGGTTCTTGGAAATCTTCAGCTTCCATCTAAGAATGTTGGTCTGTGTCTTCCAAACGGGGACTATTTTTCTTGGTTGAGCTTTTCTTTTTCTTTTGATTTTATCTCCACCACTTTATGAGCTCTTTCAGCCCACCACTTTTTCCAGAAATGCTGGAAGAGGACCGCCACAATTACTATTCTGACCGTCAGTGCACAAGCTGAGCCGATGGCCAGAGCAAGGAAGTGGATCTCAGAGACATGTACAGTGTGCACGATGCTGAGCCAGATCTCCCCTATCAGTCCATCAACGTCAGATGGGTTCTTCACCTGGCAGGTTTATGTCCCACTGTCATCAAACTGCAGATTCCAGAGTTATGACGGAGACATCATACCGGCTCGGGGTTCCCATCCCAGACCACCCGGTCCTTGAAACTCCCACTCATGGGTTTGAAGGGATCCACATGGTAGTGGAAAACAAACTGCTCAGACCACCCCCACCTCCAGGTCACTGTTAGTGCATCAGCCATAGGGGCAAAGCTGGGGAAAATGCACAGAAGATAAAGAGAATTAAATTGTTCTGTTCCTGCGTTTAGAGAGTGTACCATAAAGCTCAGGGATTTTTATTCTTAAGAATAAAAATTCTCGGGAGTTCCCTGGCAGTCCAGTGGTTAGGACTCCATGCTTTCACTGCCGAGGGCCCGGGTTCAATCCCTGGTCCGGGAACTAAGATCTCACAAGCCGTGTGGCACAGCCAAGGAAAAAAAAACGAATAAAAATTCTCAGGAGTCCCATGTAACTAAAGACTCTGAGAATAGAAAATTTGATTAAATCACGTAGTAATCAAATACAAAGATTACTACAAAAACAATACAGCTCCAATCAATCTTTGTCTAAACTATATTATCAAGCACCTGTGAGCAACCCTAAATTGTACTGAAAACTGTACATAAAAGCCAACCACACTTAGGCTCTAGAGGGAAAGTCAAGAGCAAACCTTGATAATGCTTCCTGTCACGCCTTCACCCTAAGATTTCGAATGTCTGTGCTCTTCACAAATGAGACAACTTTATAAAAGCTGCTTTTAAATTTCAGACGTTGGATCACAGTAAATTCAGTGTGAAATAATCCACTGTGGGATAAAAGTTCACGGGGGTGACAAATGGAGTTAAGGAAGTCCCTGGTGCCTTCCTTCTGAGAAATACTACACCCACAGAGTTACAGTGGATGGCTAGCACCTCAGAAGGCTACACTTCCTTCTGTATACAAGTGAAACTGCCTCAAGGAAACGGAAGCTTTTTTTCTGAAGTGATTAGTATGAGTACCACACTTAAGACTTAAATAACAGGTTCTAACCCTCCACGTGGAGTGGAGAAAGGCAGTGGCTTAGAGCAGAGATGGAGCCCCAGGGCAGCCCTTTCAGAGTGGTAGCTGAAGATAGTAGGATTTCTGGTTCTCTTTTCCCTTCATCTAAATAAAGCTGCACTGTGTGATACGGGGGCCATTTAGCCACATAGGCTTGTTGAACACTGGAAATGTGGCTAGTATGACTGAGGACCTGACTTTTTATTTTGTCAAGTACACAACATAACATTTACCATCTTAACCATTTCTAAGTTCAGTAGTGTTAAGTACATTTGGTATTGTGCAACCAATCTCCATAGTTTATTTTTATCTTGAAAACCTGAAACTCTCTGCTTATTAACAACTTCCCATTTCCTGCCTCCCCCCAGTGTCTGGCAGCATCACCATTCCAATTTCTGGCTCTATGAATCTGACTACTTTTGATACTTCATGTAAGTGGAATCATACAATACTTGTCTTTTTGTGACTGGCTTATTTCACGTAGCATAAGGTCCTCAAATTCATGTCCCAGAATTTCCTCCCTTTGTAAAAAGGCTGAATAATATTCCCTTGTCTGTATACACCACATTTTGTTTACTCATTCATCTGGCAATGGACACTTGGGTTGCTTCCAACTTTTGACTATTGTAAATAATGCTGCTACGAACATTGGTGTACAAATATCTCTTGAGACCGTGCCTTCAATTCTTTCGGTTACATATCCAGAAAACAGAACTGCTGGATCATATGGTAATTCTTTTTAAATTTTTGAGGAGTTATCATACTGTTTTCCACAGCAGCTGCACCATTTTACATTCCTATCAGCAACACACCGAGTTCCAATTTCTCCACATCCTTGCCTTAATGTAAATTTAAAACTCATAATTCAGTTATGGAAAAACTTTTAAGTATGTTTGGAACAACAAGGATATAGGAAACTGCTTTTTCAACTGTAAATTTTATGAAATCTAAATATACATTAAGTATTCCCAACACAAATTAAAATTCCTGACTTAAAAAAATATATGGAGATGTGCTGTAAGTGGAAAACACACCAGGCTTCAAAGAAGAAAAAAAGAACATAAAATGTCTCATTGATAATGTTATATATTGACTACATACGAGATGACATTTTGGATATGTTGATCCAAATAAAACTATTAAAATGAATATTACCTGTGCTTTTACTTTGTAAATGTGGCTACTAGAAAAAAAATTAAATACATTTGCAGTTCACATTATATTTCTATTGGACAGCACTACTATAGAGGTAGCTACTACCACTCGTACCACATAATGAAAGCCATCAGATTCTGGAAGACAAGCTCCTTCTGCAGTCCAGATTGTTGTAAGTCAAGCAAGCCTTTTTTTTCTTTTTTTAAAAAATAAATTTATTTATTTATTTATTTATTTATGGCTGCGTTGGGTCTTCGTTGCTGCGCGCGGGCTTTCCTTAGTTGCGGCGAGCGGGGGCTACTCTTCGTTGCGCTGAGCGGGCTTCTCATTGCAGTGGCTTCTCTTGTTGTGGCGCATGGGCTCTAGGCATGTGGGCTTCAGTAGTTGTGGCAGGCGGGCTCAGTAGTCGTGGCACACGGACTTAGTTGCTCCGCCCGCACCAGGGCTCGAACCCGTGTACCCTGCATTCGTAGGCGGATTCTTAACCACTGCACCACCAGGGAAGTCCCCAAGCAAGCCCTTTTCAATCTCCCTTCTGCCCTTGATATCTACATGCATCTTTCTTTTACTACAGGATTACCTGAATGAAAATTTCTATCCACTGTTACTGTGAAACGCTGGGCTATTATACTTAGTCCCTCAGTGGCTATCTGGGGTCCAGGCTTGAGTATCCTATTTTCTCTGTTTTGTTGGTGTATCATAGCCTGATGCCTTCCATTACAGTAAGTATCAATTAACTCCTGTGCCTGCGTCATGGCTGGGGGCTGTGTGACAACACCACACCACAGAAAGCTCAGGAGATGTGTCCATGTGTTTGCAGAGTCAAAAGAGGCATTTTCATTTCTTCTCCTTCGACTTGACAGTGCTTCCTTGACACAACTTCTCCTCCTGTATCTTTGTGATTCTTACCCACTTACAGCTTATTTCCACTCTGAAAGCAGTCAGGAATCTTACTTTTGTCTATGTGATGACAAAATAGTGGAGCAGGACCTAGACCAGGTGTGGTCACTTTCAGTGACTGTGGCTACAATCCCAGAGGGGTTGAGGGGCGGGGAGGGGGGGGACTATGGGGCCCCAGGAAGGAACCCTGAAATGTCAGGTAGGGAAGATCCAGAAGCTGGAATTGAGGGAGAAGAACTGCTGTGACTAGAGCTGCTGCTCTTGACTACACCTCTTCTCATTTCTGTTGCTCATACTGGGGTCACTCTAGATACAATAACCATCACCCCAGTTCAAAGCAAAAATAAGCTTTCTCCCTAGAGGGTAAATTGGGCATAAGCTTTTTTTTTTTAAATGGTTCTTTTTTTTTTTTATTTATTTGGCTGCATCGGGTCTTAGTTGTGGCACGTGGGCTCTTCATTGTGGCGTGAAGGCTCCAGAGTGCACAGGCTTAGCTGCCTCACAGCTCGTGAGATCTTAGTTCCCCGACCAGGGATTAAACCTGTGTCCCCTGTATTGGAAGGCGGATTCTTAACCACTGGACCACCAGGGAAGTCCCTGGGCATAAGCTTTTTTTAAATAAAATTTTTATTTTGGAATAATTTTAAGTCTACAGATAAGTTGCAAAGATAGTACAGGGAGCTCCTCTATACCCTTTACTTTTTTTCCTGTATTTAATGTCTATATAACCATGGCACATTTGTCAAGACTAAGAAATTCACATTGGTATAATACTCTTAATTAAACTATAGACTTTAGTCTGATTTTACCGTTTATGTCCTTCTACCGTTCTAGAATCCAAACCACAATCCCACATGGCATTTAGCATACAAGCCTTTCATATACCAAGATCTTGCCCCATTTTACCATTCACGTTAATGTTTTGTTTTGATTTCTCGTTAGAGTATAGGCTCTAAAGTTTTGTATGGTTATGTATTATTCATAAATGTAAGTTTATTCATACTGGTGATGCCCACCAAAGACTACCGAAACACAGTTCTGGTCAAACAATGAAGGGTTATTAACTGCTATAGTGAGGGAGACCTGACACTATGGGCAACCATGCATCTCAGGAAAGGGGTGTTAAAGAGGGCTTATTATAGTGCTTGGGCTTGTGTTAGGTGATTTTGGGGCAGGCCCAAGGAAACAGGGGTCTGCTCTGGTGCTGTCAGAAAGCGGGGCAATTCAGTGATTCGCTTAATAGTTTTTATCTGGAAAGCAAGAAAAATGGAGCAGGGCTAGAGTGATCATTAGTGAAGCAACAGTCACTCACGTTAGCTAGGGAAGGGATGTTTGGTCATCTTTTTGTGGTTGCAGTGTCCATCTGTTTAGGCACGATTAGTCTTATTTTCTTCACCTTCCATCTCGTCAGAGACCTCATCTGACATCAAAATTCCATGACGTCGCTTATGTGTATCAGGGCGTTCAGGCCAGCTACCAACGGTGGCTCTGGGGGCTCCTTTACTTCTTAGAGCTGAACCTGATCGTAATTAAGATGGAAAGCAAAAGGAGATTGCTTAGCAGCTTTTGCTACAGGATATGACAACAGTTGGTCCCTGGCACTGCTAATTCGACACTGTACATGTGCTTAACAAATAACTCGTCGCCAAGGGCTGGAAAGTTCGATCTGTCTTTTTCAGAGCAGAAACACGGCTGGTTTGGATGTAGCAGGAACTCAAATGACACTGAACTGGCGTGCGTGTTTCTTCCACAAGTGAAGATCTTAGTGGTGACATCCTCTGCCCCAGCACTTTGTCTCTGAGGACCAGGCCTGAACCGAAAGCCCTGCGGACCTGAAGCAGGGGTCACCAACCCCCTGGGGCCGCTACCAGTCCCTAGCCTGTTAGGAACCCGGCCACACAGCAGGAGGTGAGCGGCAGGCAACGAAGCTTCATCTGCTCCTCCCCATCGCTCACATTACCGCCTGAACCATCCCCCCCACCACTCGCATTACCACCTGAAACTCCAACCCCCCTAAATTGTCTTCCACAGTCCCTGGTGCCAAAAAGGTTGGGGACCACTGGTCTGAAGGAACAAGCCGAGGGAGCCAGGCGAGGTCCCGTGACCCTGCGGAGCAGCGACGCAAGACCTGACAGCACAGCCTGCGGCCGCTCCTCAAGTTCGGCCTCTGGAGCCGCCATTATCGGTCTCCGCTGTTCCCGGTTCCCTCCTTCCTTCTCAGCAGGAAATGACTCTCACTTCCTTCTACCACGCTGGTCTTCAATCCAGCCGTCCTTTGGGCTCACTGTCTGGGGGACTCTCCCCGTCAGTAGCTTTAGAAGCTCAGGCGTGCCTCACCAGGCCTACCCTGGCCCCGAGCAGAGATGAACCATGTCCCGCGCCTCCCTTCCCAGCAGCACCCCGCTCTGCAAGCCCGGCCCCGCCCTGCGCCTGGCCGACCAATCCCCGGCTCCACCCCGGACGCGTCACAATGGCGCCCTCGTGGCCCTGCCCCCGGACGCCCTCCTCGGAGACCCCCGCCCCGGCGCGGTCTTTGCGTCCTTCCGGCTCGCTTTCGGAAGTAGGATTGCGCCGCGTCTTACTGGAGAAGAAGGTGGGGTTTGGCGAGAACCCGGAAGCGGGGCGGGGGCGCGGGTTCCTGGGGCTGTCGTTCCCGGATGCTTGGGCACAGGACCGACAGGGGGCAGAACACGCCGAGAGCCGAAGGGCTTCCGGAGGCGATGCGTGCGCACGACGTGCGGGAGTTGTAAACTCCGGCCCGCCGAGCTCCTGACCACGCCCCTCTTAAGCCCCGCCCAGGGGTTTCCATTGTGATGGTTAAACAGCCTCCACTGCCTCAAGTACTACTGCAGAGTTCCTCGCGTTTCACCCTCTTCTAGGTTCTCACAGGGGTAGGGACGACCGAGGTGCCGGATGTGCAGAAGAGCGGGAGCATGGAGACTCGGAACCCTAAGTGAAGGGTGGGACGGGGGCGGGACAGAAGGGGACGAGTTTGGGGAAAATCCCTTTTTTAGGGCAGGGATGTTCGGGAGCCCTGGACGGGTCCGCATTCTAGGACCCGGAGGTATGAGAAGTCTGCGCCAACATGTAGGGACACCTTTAAGGGTGTAGACGTGGTTGGAAGAAAGCTCTTTTTACTTTCGTTTGTTTTATTTGTTAAGGCAGTACATTCACGTATTTAAAGACTCACAAACTTGCAGAAGGCTTTATTACTCAGAAGGTTTTCTCCTACCCATTTCCTGTTCCCTGAGGAAATATTTTCAAACCTTTGAATTTTTCTTCTCCAGAAGTTTTATTTCTTCCTTTTGTATCTGCATCTCTTCTCTGTATTTTTCCTTCATCAGCTTCACTAAATTTGAATACTTCAATCTGAAATATTTCCTGACTGATTTCCTTTGCCTCCTGGTCACACTTTGCTGCAGCATGTGTGTAGTCAGCCATTTGCTCTTCTCTTTTAATAGTCATACCTTTGACTACATTTTGCACTGGTTCCTTTTTGACAACTCATCTTGCAATGAGCCTGAATTCAGCAGGTTGTGGGAGTGGGTCCAGGGCTTTGTCTCACGCTCTCATATTTTTCTTTATTATAAAGATTTGATTGTAGTTATATTTTCCCACTTTAAAAATATGACATATACGAGATATACTGTAAAACGTATCTCGAAGGTGTAAAGAATACTACTCAATCCGGGATCTGTGTATCCACCACTAATCTTAAGAAGTAGTACTCTACCCCGTCCCCTTTCCCATTAGATCTGAACACTGCTCTTCGTGGTCATAAAGGGAGGAGTAGTAGGGATGAAGCTGTCCTCACAGTGCTTGTAGTCTGCTATATAGCATGTGGGCTAGTTTCAAACAAGGTGTAATTCTCTTAGAACTTGTTTCCTTCTCCCCTGTAAAATGGCATAAAGGGCTTTAGGCTTAAAGGGAGGCTGTATGTGAAGCTTGGGCAGTTGGTACAGTGATTGCTGACTGGTATTTCTGTATTTGGGAGGGATTTATCAGTGGCTTTCTTGCCTCTTGATTGAGAGTGTTCTTTTTTCCTAAGATCTGTTACCAGTAAAGCTGCATTCATCTGTGATTGTGGATCTACAGAGTTGGGAGGGAAACTTTATGGGAAGACACAAGCTAAGAGATAATAGGCTCTTTTATGTGGAAACCTTGACCTTTGTGGGGTTTTTTTGTTATTGTTGTTGTTGTCAATGTTGGTACCTGACATATAAGTGACCAATAAAAGACTCCTGGATGTAAAAAAGAAAGAAAAATAGAACTCCACCTTTTTTCTTGCGACCCTTTGTGTGATCCCGATCATCACAGCTCCCCTCATCACTGTCTTGAATTTTATGTTTGTCAATTACTTGCTTTTCTTTATAATTTGACTAAAATTGTATCCCACAGAAAAATGTATTGAATAGTTTTGCATGTCTTTGGATTCTGTATATGTTGTTTTCATACTTTATGTTTTCTTCTGTGCCTTTTTTTTTTTTTTTTTTTTGTGCCTTTCTTTAATCAACCTTGTCTGTTGTCTTCACAGGAGTATTCCAAGACCAAGCGTAAAGCTATAGTAATTTTTGCTGTTTTATTTATTTGTTTATTTTTATAAATAAATAATTTTATTTGTTTATTTTTATAAATAAATAAATTTATTTATTTATTTATTTTCGGCTGCGTTGGGTCTTCCTTGCTGCGCGTGGGCTTTCTCTAGTTGCGGCGAGCAGGGGCTCCTCTTCGTTGCGGTGTGCAGGCTTCCTGGACTAGGGCTCGAACCCATGTCCCCTGCATTGGCAGGTGGATGCTTAACCACTGCGCCACCAGGGAAGTCCCAATTTTTGCTGTTTTAAAAGTATTCCATTTAGTAAGTGGTCAACAACTTATTTCTCCAGTATTCTGTTCAGGGGCTTATATGTAGGTTGTTTCCAATTTTTGGTATTATAAACAGTGGTGCTTTGAATCAGCACATATCTTCTGGGGCACATGTGCCAGACTTACTTTTGGCTTCTATACATGTAATGCAATGTCATGTCATTATGTGAGGGATATTTCTCTACTGTTCTTTTTTATGTTTTTGGGTTTGGTATAAGGGTGTACCTGACCTCATTAAATGAGTTGGGGCAGTGTTTCCTCCTCTTCCACTTTCTGAAAGATATTGTTTAAAGTAGATTTTAATTCTCTAAATATTTGGCATAACTTTTCAGCAAAACCATCTGGTCTAGAGATTTTGGGGAGAGTTTTTAAATTACAAATTCAATTTTTAATTTATTATTTATTTATTTATTTATTTTTAAAAATCTAAGTACAGTCACTATTATATGTTTACAGCTCTTTTTAAAATGAATTTATTTATTTATTTTTGGCTGTGCTGGGTCTTTGTTGCTGCATGCGGGCTTTCTCTAGTTGTGGCGAGCGGGGGCTACTCTTCGTTGCGGTGCGTGGGCTTCTCATTGCGGTGGATTCTCTTGTTGTGGAGCACGGGCTCTAGGCGCGTAAGCTTCAGCAGTTGTGGCACACGGGCTTCAGTAGTTGTGGCGCACAGGCTTAGTTGCTCCGTGGCATGTGGGATCTTCCCGGACCAGGACTTGAACCCATGTCCCCTGCATTGGCAGGCAGATTCTTAACCACTGCGCCACCAGGGAAGTCTGCAAATTCAATTATTTAATAGTTATAGAGCTGTTCAAATTATCTATTTCATGTTGGGGGAGCTGTGGTAGTAGCTTTTTGAGGAATTGGTACATTTCATCTAAGTTGCCAAATTTATGTGAATAGAGTTCTTTATAGTTTTCCCATATTACCCTTTGAGATTGTTTTGCCAAAATTGGAATATTTTCAGTCATTATTTCTTCGGATACTTTCCAGGCCCACACTCTTTTTTTTTCCCTCCTGGGATCCCATGATGTGAACGTTAGCTCTTTTGTTATAGTCCCACAGGTTCTGGAGGCATTGTTCACTTTTGATGCTCTATTTTCTCTCTCATTCAGATTGGATAATTTCTATTGTTGTTTATTCAAGTTCTCTGACATTCCCCCCTCTGTTGGCTCCATTCTGCTTTTGAGCCCATCTAGTGAGTTTTTAATTTTGGTAATTACATTTTTCAGTTCTAGAATTTTTACTTGGTTCTTTAAATCTTCTGTTTCTTTGCTGAGTTGTACCTTTTCACTTGTTTCAAGCATGTTCATAATTGCTCATTGAAGCATTTTTGTGATGGCTGCTTTAAATTCCTTGTCAGATATTCCAGATATTGGTGTTCATGTCTTATGGTTTCCTTTGTTTTTTTTGTTTTTGCTGCGCCACGTGGCTTGTGGTATCTAGTTCCCTGATCAGGGATCAAACCTGGGCCCCCTGCATTGGGAGTGTGGAGTCTTATCCACCGCACCACCAGGGAAGTCCCTGATGATTTTTTTTTTTTAATAAATTTATTTATTTTATTTTTGGCTGTGTTGGGTTTTCGTTGCTGTATGCGGGCTTTTCTCTAGTTGCGACGAGCGGGGGCTACTCTTCGTTGCGGTGCTCAGGCTTCTCATTGCGGTGGCTTCTCTTGTTGCGGAGCACGGGCTCTAGGCGCGAGGGCTTCAGTAGTTGTGGCACGTGGGCTTAGTAGTTGTGGCTCGCGGGCCCTAGAGCGCAGGCTCAGTAGTTGTGGCTCACGGGCTTAGTTGCTCCACGGCATGTGGGATCTTCCTGGACCAGGGCTTGAACCCGTGTCCCCTGCATTGGCAGGCAGATTCTTAACCACTGCGCCACCAGGGAACTCCCCTGATGATTGTTTTTGATGCTGGACATTTTCAGCATTTTCATGAGACTCTGTTTCTTACCCAAATCTGCTCTTTTTAGCAGGTTTTCTCTGACACCACACTGGCAAAGGAAAGGGAGATGCTACCTCATTACTGCCAGGTAAGGTGGAAGTTCAGGTTCTCCATTCGGCTTCTGTTGACTGTCTGAGGATGGGCAATGGGAGAGGTGCCTCATTCTAGGGGACTGGGGCGGCTGTCAGGTTCTCTCCTGGACCTTCAATGACAGCAGCTTGGCTGGGAGGGTGAGATGTGTGTGTTGCAGCCTGGTGAGGGGAAGTCTAGGCTTCCTGTTGGGGCTTGGCTGACGTGGGTGAGGGTGGCATCACACTATTTTTCTGTGGAGCTTGGCTGGAGTAGGGTGGTTATTGTCTAAAAGTTTTGTCTTACAAGGCTGCCCCTTTCCTCATCCTTTGGCTCAGAAGAGCAGGCTTCTCTTAGCACCCATTGATGTTTTCAGACTGCTGGCTTCTCAAACACCCAGTGTAGAATATATGAGGCAAAAATAAAACCCAGGAGCCCAATGTCATGTCATTTCTTGGGCCCCAAGATCCCTTCTTGGTCTGCTGTTTTCTCTCCACCTTGTTATGTTTATCTATATAATATTCAGGATGTTTAGCTGTATTTAATGGGAGGAATATGAAGCACACCTTCTTTATCTTGTCCTGAACTGGAAGCTTTGCCTTCAGTTTTGAAAGGTATTTTTGCTCTCTCTGAAATTAGAGTCTGACAGTTTTTTCTTTCAGGACTTTAAAGATGTCATTCCACAGTCTTCTCTGTTGTATTGTTTCCAGTGAGAAATATGATGTCATCTTTATATATGTTCTTTATTTAACATGTCTGTTTTTCTGGCTAAGATTTTTTTTAAATCACTTGTTTTGAGCAATTTGATTCTGATGTTATTTAGTGTAGTTTTTTTGTGTTTCTTTAGGTTAGGGTTCATTGAGCTTCTTGGAACTGTAGGTTTATAGCTTTTTTTAAGTGTGGAAAGTTTTAGGCCATCATTTTGTTACCGAACAGAGTTCGCGTGCCTGACGCACAGTGAGGCCAAACAAATCAAAATGTTGGAGTTTGGAGCAGGGAAAGGTTTATTGCAGGACCAAGCAAGGAGAACGGGTGGCTAATGCTCAAAAGTCCTGAACTTCCCCTTGGTTTTAGGGGAGAAGTTTTTATAGCAAAATTTGGGTGAGGGCTGCAGGGTGTGTGACTTTCTTCTGATTGGTTGGTGGTGAGGTAGCATAGCTGAAATTCAGCGTTTGTGTGCTGGTACCGAATTGAATCTTGGAGACAGAGTTTTGGGCAAAGTACAAAAGAAGAACTATATTGCTTTGCCAGGCAAAGGGGGCCACAGCAGGCTAATGCCCTCAAAACTGTGTGTCCAACCCAGAGGTGGTAGTGAGGAGTTTTATAGTAATGGTTCAAAGAGGAGGGTGTGATCAGCTTGTGGACGTTCTTCTCATTGATTGGTGGTGAGGTAATTGGGAGTCAGCATCATCAAACTTCTGGTTCCAACCGGTCTGGGGTCTACATGCTTGTGGGCAGCATACCATTAACTTCTTCCACCTGGTGGGGGTTTTGGTATCTGCAAAACAGCTCAAAGATATTGTTATGTGTATCCCTTGATGGGGAACCAGGAGCCTGCCCCAAGGCTGCACTATTGTTTCTTGACTGCTCCTCCCTTGTCCGAATCCCCTCCCTTCCCTGATTAGCAGTTTCTTGAACCTGCCCTTTGGAACTCAGGGAAGGTCATGGAGGCTGAATGAAGCCTGTTTCCTACAAATAAGAAATGGGGGACACAGAAAGACTTTTGTGCCTGGGAGCCCCACAGAGTCCTGCTCAGTTACAAAACCAGGACCAGATTCCAGAACCAAGAGATTAGAGTAAAGAACATCATCCACCTGGAGTCTGAAGTTCATCCCCTGCCCCCCTGCAGTGG
This sequence comes from Eschrichtius robustus, assembly GCF_028021215.1. Taxonomy (NCBI): domain Eukaryota; kingdom Metazoa; phylum Chordata; class Mammalia; order Artiodactyla; family Eschrichtiidae; genus Eschrichtius; species Eschrichtius robustus. Next base: position 5,373,121 of record NC_090830.1, on the reverse strand, counting down.
AAGCAAGGAGTCCTAACCACTGGACCGCCAGGGAGTTCCCCCAGAACCCATCTTCAGCAAATTAAAATAAAAATCGTCTGCAAAACACGTAAAATGCAAATTCCTGGGTGTCTCAGTAGGTCAACAAGCTCAAATGATTCTGCTGCAAATGAAATATTGATTGTAATTTGAGAAATACCAATGAGACTATCAAAAAGACCAATTTAATGAAGAATCAGCAGGCTCCTAGGAGATATATTCTCTTGTTTTAGGACAGATTTTTTTTTTTTTGGTGTGGACCATTTTTAAAGTCTTTATTGAATTTGTTACAATATTGCTTCTGTTTTTTGTTCTGATCCTAGCTCTCTAACCAGGGATTGAACCCGCACTCCCTGTGTTGGAAGCCGAAGTCTTCTACTGGACAGCCAGGGAAGTCCCTAGGACAGATCTTAATATATGAATGGAGATTGGGGTTATCTACCAGGAGTAGAGCCATACCAGATAGAACTTTAGCTAGTCCTATCTAAATAAGTGGTTCTTGATCTGGTATAGTTGAGAGGGAAGGCTGGCAATTTTCCCCTTAGAACTTCTGGCTTTTGTAGACATTTTGATTGTCATGACTACGGGCAGTACTATTGGTATTCAGTGGATAGAGCACAAGGTTGCTGCTGAACATACATTGTTCAGGATAGTCCCCCAAACAAAAAAATTATCTGGTCCCAAGTGTCAATTTTGCTGCTGTTGAGAAAGCCTACTCTAAATCCTGTGTTACCTGAAAACTGGGTTCTCCTCTTGGTGGGTGTTGAGCCAAAAGACACAACCAAGCCAAAGATCGGGAGAAGGAAGGATTTATTACTTGCAGCAAGTAAGGAGAACACCGGGGATCTTTCCCAAAGCAGTGTCCCCCTGAACAGCAAAACTGGGAAAGTTTTAAGCTAAGGGTACATGCATATCCTTGAAGGGGCTTGAACAGGTGAATTCGGCATAGAATTGGGGCACAGGGTGAGAAAGTCCAAACTTTACTTGATTGAAATTGTGAAGGTCAGAAAAGGTCAACATCATCATCCCTTAGGTTCCAGTTGATCTGGTGGTTGAGCTCTCAAGCGGGGTTTAAATTCAGCAAAACAGTTGAAGAAAGTACCTCAGGCTAATCTTTGTCATTGAAACAGAACTGGGAGTCTTTGCAACTGATTTACTATCTTTGCTATTGTTATCTCGCTTGCCTGATAACACGTTGTTCTTTTGTTGCCTTAAATCATTATTACTGAGACCTGTTCAAGGGCAAGCATTGTGGCCAGGCTTAGATTCCAAAATGGCTTAGGCCAAAAATGGCTTCTCTTATGACAAGAAAGCCATGCCTAGTTCTTTTTCTCTGGGGATCCCCTACCCAATCTGCTTACACCTGGACTAACAAAAGATCTTGGAATAAAGAGAAGAGTAATTGCTGGCAAGATTTAAGAGACATGGCTAAAGTAGTTCTAACTCATTTTCTTTGGTAGTTGCTACCATTAGCAATACCCACACCACCACCAAAAGAAATACTAAGCTTTGTGGCAAGAGAAGGATTAAGGGAAGAGTATACAATGGCCCAGGAAAGCCCCAGGAGCTCCCCTTACATCCGTTCTGTGAAGACTGATCCAGGTTGATGACTATTTGCATGGTCTTGGAGGTCCTTGTAGAAAGCGACCAGCAAGGAGAGCTTGTATTTGTATAGCACTTAGGTTTATGAAGCACTTATACATTCCTTAACTTCTTTTCCTTGGGAGGTAACCAGAGTATATCAGTTTCTTGTGGCTGCTGTAACAAATTACCACACTTGACAATTGAAAACAATAGAAATTTATTCTCTAATAGCACTGGAGGCTAGAAGTCTGAAATCAAGGGTTTGGTGGGGCTGCAATTCCTCTGAAAGCTTTAGGGGAGAATCTGTTCCTTGCTTCTTCCAGCTTCCGGTGGCTGTCAGCATTTTTTGGCATGTAGTAGCTGTATCTCTCTCTGCTCTGTCTCCTCATCACCTTTTCTTATGTGTATGTTTCAAAACTCCCTCTACCTTTCTCTCACCGGCAAACATGTGATTGCATTTACGGTCTACTCAGATAATTCAGGATAAGGTTCTCCTCTCCAGATCGTTAACTTAATCACATCTTTTGCCATGTAAGGTAATATTCATGGGCCCCAGGGATTAGGATGTGAACTTTTCCTTCAGAAGGGTACAATTCAGTCCACTACACGGGGCAACAGTGACCCCCCATTTTACATTATTTTACTAGGTCACGTGGCTAATTAAGTGTGGAATTTGGCTTTAAGCCCAAATCTTAGTCCCATCTTTTATGACTATACTGTAAATCATAACAAGAAACAAGAGTGAGAAAAATAATAGCTAAGGCACAAAAGGAGAACAGAGGAGAAATAGAGAAGTAGAAAATAAAATTGAATTGCAGACTTGCGATTTTGGACAGTAAGCCAAAAGAAATACTACTGTGAAAAAGCCAATAGATGAGCCCAGGGGCAGTTGCCATTAATGAATAATTACTGCCTTCTGGGGGTTTTCTTTGTCACCACATCTGTGGGTTAGTGTTCCAGGCCAAGAACTATCTACAGTGGAGATAATACTACCATTTACTTACAACAGTTGGCTCAGTGCCTTGCAAATAATAGCATTTCATCATTGGAAGGCACCATAGGTACCAGCCATGGTTATCAGTTAACATTTTTGTGCTTAAGTTCTATAAGGACTGTTGATTTGATATTTTTATAAACCTTGAAAATAGTTACTTGCCAGATGACTAATACTCTCAAACAGTAAACTGTGTAGCTCTCATTTTTTCTACTCCTTGTCTACTGAGAGAGAATACTATTTTCAGACTAACTATTCTCAACTTTGGGTGCACTTTAGAATCACCTGGGGAACTTTAAAAACCATGATGTTCCTGCCCACCCCAGATCAATGAAAGAGCAACCTTTAGGAACAGGACCAAGAGAAGGGGTACTCAAATTTATTACTACTATTTTTTAATTTTCACATTCACATTTTAAAATTGATATCTAAAATTTTATAAGTTTAAAGAGTTGTAAAGTATTAAATTTCTGGCGTATTGTAAATATTGACTTCAAAAGATAAAAGTCACATTACTTCTTTAAATGTAAATAATAGGTTGTAATTACCATAGTGCAACATGTAATAAACTTCTTACCACTGGGAAATTTCCCATCATTCTTTTCCATTCCACTCCCTCCATAGAATTTTATCCTACTAATATAATATATTTTCATGCTTTAATGTCTTTTATGACCCTCTCATAATTCTCTGGAGCAAAAATATGTATATAAATTTGGATTGAACTTTTAAGATTTCCTGTGTCCACAGGCTTTAAGTACTTAACGTTTCTGGATTGTGGGATCATTATAATACCTATTAAAACATAATTAATAAAAGCAGCATTAATATATTACAGTTTGAAAAAAATTTTTATTGGAGTATAGTTGATTTACAATGTTGTGTTAGTTTCAGGTATACAGCAAAGTGAATCAGTTATACATGTACATATATCCACTCTTTTTTTAGATTCTTTTCCTATATAGGCCATTACAGAGTACTGAGTAGAGGTCCCTGTGCTATACGGTGGGTCCTTATTAGTTATCTACTTTATATATAGTAGTGTGTATATGTCAATCCTAATCCCCCAATTTATCCCTCCCCCCCTGGTAACCATAAGTTTGTTTTCTACATCTGTGGCTCTACTTCTGTTTTGTAAATAAGTTCATTCGTAGCCTTTTTTTAGTTTCCACATATAAGCGATAGCATGTGATATTTGTCTTTCTCTATCTGACTTATTTCACGCAGTATGACAATCTCTAGGTCCATTATATTACAGTTTTGAGGGGACAAAACCTAAATTTCCTTCAATAAGTGAGAGGATAGGGATTTCCCTGGTGGTCCAGTGGTTAAGACATGGGCTTTCACTGCCGTGGACCAGAGTTCGATCCCTGGTTGGGGAACTAAGATCCCACAAGCTGTGCAGTGCGGCCAAAAAAAAAAAAAAAGAGGATAAAGTAAATACGGTATATTTATACAATGGAATGCACAGCAATAAAAAGGAATGAAATACTTATATATACATTAGTATGGATGAATTTGAAAAGCATCATGCTGAGTGAAAGAAGCCAGACAAAAGAATATATATGATACCGTTTCTATAAAAATCCTAGAAAATGCAAACCAAATCTATGGTGATAAAAAGCAGGCTTGTAGTTGCTTGGGGCTGGCAGTGGAGGGAAGCACGGATTGCAAAGGGTTACAGGGAACTCTTAGGGATGATGGAAATGTTCTGGAACTTGAGTGTAGTGGTGAGGTCACAGGTGAGGTCATTTATCAAAATTCATTGAATTGTACAATTTAAATTATACATCAATAAGGTCGTCAAAAATGTGTTCCAAGTTTTTTTTTTTGTTTTTTAAAATATTTATTTATGTATTTGGCTGTGCCAGGTCTTTTTTTTTTTTTAATAAATTTATTTATTTTATTTATTTTATTTTTGGCTGCATTGGGTCTTCATTGCTGCGTGTGGGCTTTCTCTAGTTGCGGTGAGTAGGGGCTACTCTTCGTTGCGGTGCGCGGGCTTCTCATTGCAGTGGCTTCTCTTGTTGCAGAGCACGGGCTCTAGGCACACGGGCTTCAGTAGTTGTGGCACGTGGGCTCCGTAGTTGTGGCTCACGGGCTGTAGAGCACAGGCTCAGTAGTTGTGGCGCACGGGCTTAGTTGCTCCGTGGCATATGGGATCTTCCCGGACCAGGGCTCGAACTCTTGTCCCTTGCATTGGCAGGCAGATTCTTAACCACTGTGCCACCAGGGAAGTCCTGTGCCAGGTCTTACTTGCAGCACACAAACTCTTAGTTGCAGCATGCGGGATCTAGTTCCCTGACCAGGGATGGAACCTGGGTCCCCTGCATTGGGAGTGTGGAGTTGTAGCCACTGGACCACCAGGGAAGTCCCTGTTCCAAGTTTTAATAGACAGTAAACAGTACACTTTTATTGGAAATATGCAGAAGAATAAATCCCTACTCAGAGATTAAAAGAGACTAAAAGTCTCTCTCTTTCTCTCTCTTTTTTTTTTTTGGCTGTGCTGTGCTGCTTGTGGGATCTTAGTTCCCCGACCAGGGATTGAACCCGGGCCCTTGGCAGTGAGCGTGTGGAGTCCTAACCACTGGACAGCCAGGGAATTCCCAAAAGTCTCTCATTTTTGAACCAAAGCCTATTTTGAATAATAGGCTACTGTAGAGTCACACCTTCCCCCACCTCCCCATTTCTCTATCTGATCTCACTTCCTGTTCTACCCCTAACTCACCTCATTCCACTCATGTCTCACCCATATGTACATTTGTGGGGTGTGCTTCTCTTCCTTCCTTTAAGTCTTTTCTCAAATGTCATCTTTTCAAGGAAGCCCATTCTGAACACTCTCTGAACTGGTAGTTTCCATCTCCATACTCCCATCTTTTCTATCCCTTCTTATTTTTCTTTATTCTGTAGACATTAATTCCTTTAAGTACTATATAATTTACTCATTATGTTTAGTATTTATTGCCATTAGGATATAAACTCCATGAGGGCAGCAAACTTTCTTTTGTTCTCTATTGTACCTAGAATTGTGCCTGGCCCATACTCAGCCCTTAGTAAGTGTTGAATAAAAGAATGGATGAAAGTAGACTTAAAACTGAAGGCTTTCAAGTTAATATATATTTGGGTCAATAGGATCTCTCCTTAAACATTTTAAACCCTTCTCGGGATTTCTATGGGGGTACCCTGTCTGAAACAAAAACAAAACCAAACAACCTTTGGTTCGAAGAGGTTGACTCAGTGTTTTTGAGATAAAACAAACAGGTTATATGGAATTCCCTGGTGGTCCAGTGGTTAGGACTCTGTGCTTCCATTGCCAGGGTCACGGGTTCAATCCCTGATTGGGGAACTCAGATCCCACAAGCTTGGAGGCGTGGCCAAAAACAAAACAAAACAAAAAACAAGCAGGTTATGAATACTATGGAATTCAGGAGTACTCAGTGTAGCCATCTGATGAAGTAACACAGGGTCTTGGATTCTCCAAAGCTCAGCGCTCACTCTTCTTCCTCACAATGAGAGTGCCAGACTTAGGAGGAAAAGTAAATTTGAGGGAAAGTAAACTTAGGATGGTTGTATAGGTGTGTTGAGGTGCCCACCTTGAAGTAAAATACCATTATCTGGGGGAACAAAATTCGTACAGCCTCTAAATAGATGGTTCTTCATATAAACTGAAAGAGCAGACCAGATGTGAAGCAGAGTAGGAGACATCTCTGAAGCAGGAGGGGTGCGGCCAAGGATGTTGAACTTCCTACAGGGCTTCTGTTACATTTCTTTTTTTTTTTTTGTATTGTAATTACTGATATGGTTGGATTTTATTTTCCATCTTGATATTTGTTTTCTTTTTCTTTCTTTCTTTTTTTTTTCTGGCCACACCGCGTAGCATGTGGGATCTTAGTTCCCCGACCAGGGTTCGAACGTGTGCCCCCTGTAGTAGAAGCACGGAGTCTTAACCACTGGACCGCCAGGGAAGTCCCTCTGTTACATTTCAGCTCCTTCCTTGTATAACATGAGAGCTTTGTGCTTTCAGTCACATCACTGAAACCTAGTTTCTCAGAGCCTTTAATATTTTCCAAATCAGAGGAACCTCCACTTTTGACACAAAAGTGTCATAGCTTAGGTAGATTTCTATACTATATATGTTAAGCACCCAAAACCTGTAAATGGAGATAAAAAGTCAGAACTGGGTCAGGAGAAACTGGCCCAGCTGTGAGGTTATTGTCAGCATTTAAAGGGCCTACTGAACTCTGGAATAGATCAAGTAGACAACAGTCTCTAGGAGGTCAGACCCATTAGCCCAATTAAGGGTGGGATGAAGGTGAAATGTACAGTATTCAGAGGGAATGGAGACAACAGGCAATGCTCAGAGACAAGTAGAAGCAACAGTTATGCCTCAGGAAGCCAGTTCCTAGGTTTCTAGGGCAAAGGCTGGGCTGCATGTCAAGAAGGGTGGGGTGCAAGCAAGGACCCCAGTTCCAGCAGAACTATCAAGACACAATGTAGTTATAGGGACTGACCTGGAGCAGTATGATATGTAGGGAAAATTCTTCTGAGAGCACTGGGGAGGCCACTGAGCATTCAGATTTTGAGACCACTTAACTCTTGAATGAGATAGTATGGGGAGATTTCAGTTGAATATGGATTTCAATTAGGGTCAGAAGTCTAACTTTGACAGCAATACTGAGAGTCAACATGGCGTTGTGAGAATAGCACTTATAGTCTTGTTTGAAGATTAAATTAGTTATATTTATAAAGCATTTAGAACAGTACCTTACGTAGTGAGCGCTACTTATCAGGAAACGTGTCTTATATAGAACAAAATTTTTGAAAATGCAGTGTCTAAGTTCTCACTCATTTAGTATGTAACATGGTACTTTCCTGAATAAAATATAAATTTAAGGGACTTCACTGGCAGTCCAGTGATTAGGACTCTGTGCTCCCAGTGCAGAGGGCATGGGTTTGATCTCTGGTCGGGAAGCTAAGATCCCACAGGCCGCATGACATGGCTAGAAAAAAAAAAAAAAAAAAAAAGTATCTAAATTTAAGAATTTGATTTTTTAAAAGTATTTCATTTTTGGCTGCTTTGGGTCTTAGTTACGGCACATGGGATCTTTGTTGCGGCACACGGGATCGTCCTTACAGTGCACGGGCCTTCTCTCTAGTTGTGGCTCATGGGCTCCATAGCGCACAGGCTCAGTAGTTGCAGCACGTGGGCTCTCTAGTTGCAGTTCGCGGGCTCCAAAGTACATGGGCTCTGTAGTTGCAGCACATGGGCTTAGTTGCCCCGCAGCATGTGGGATCTTAGTTCCCTGACCAGAGCTGAAACCCACGTCCCCTGCATTGGAAGGCAGATTCTTATTTATTTAATTATTTATTTATTTTATTTACTTATTATTTTTGGCTGTGTTGGGTCTTCATTGCAGTGCGAGGGCTTCTCATTGCAGTGGCTTCTCTTGTTGCGGAGCCCGAGCTCCAGGCACACAGGCTTCATTCAGTAGTTGTGGCTCGTGAGCTCTAGAGCGCAGGCTCAGTAGTTGTGGTGCACAGGCCTAGTTGCTCTGTTGCATGTGGGATCCTCCAGGACCAGGGCTCGAACCCGTGTCCCCTGCATTGGCAGGCAGACTCCCAACCACTGCACCACCAGGGAAGCCCGGAAGGCAGATTCTTAACTACTGGACCACTAAGGAAGTCCCCAGAAGTAGATTGAGTAATTTGAACTTTTAAAATTGTAAGCGAGGGCTTCCCTGGTGGTGCAGTGGTTAAAAATCCGCCTGCTAATGCAGGGGACCACGGGTGCGAGCCCTGGTCCGGGAAGATCCCACATGCTGTGGAGCAGCTAAGCCTGTGTGCCACAGCTACTGAGCCTGTGCTCTAGAGCCCATGAGCCACAGCTACTGAGCTAGCGTGCCACAACTACTGAAGCGCGCGCGCCTAGAGCCTGTGCTCCGCAACAAGAGAAGCCACCGCAATGAGAAGCCCGCGCATCATAACGAAGAGTAGCCCCGGCTTGCCACAATTAGAGAAAGCAGCAACAAAGATCCAATGCAGCCAAAACTAAAATAAATAAAAATTTAAAATTGTAAACGAAACTGTGAATATTGATGGATTTGAAAAATATTACACGGCTGATGAAAAGAATGATGATAGTGGTATAAGAAAAATGTATAAATGTTGCATGTGTATTTACACTTCTATTTTATCTGAATCACATCTAAAAATAACAAAAGAAGTTAAGTAAAAAACAAATGGCAAAGGACAACTAATGAAGGAATAGACTTAAAGAAAAGAAATAAAGGTAATCGACAAAACAATGAAGCTACAATACTCAAGCATTATGCATATGAACTACAGTATGTATAATATGTAGAAGTGTATGAATGATCATTTAAGGGAATATCTATCTCATGTAGTTCACTGAAAGGAAAAGTGTCATCATCTAAATAGAAGTAGTTAAAACATCCTTAAGCCATAAACTGGGCAGCCAATTGTTTTGTGCTCATAAATCCAGCTTTCCATCTGTGAATAACTCTGGGTGACCAGCAGTTACCTCTGTTGGATTTCCATTTTAATTATTAGAAAATGATATAGATAGCCTCAAGCTCAAAAGGACCAAAATATGAATATTTGTGGAAGGGCTTGTTTCTGTGAACAAATTTGTCAGAGAACAATAGCCAAATTTTAGGGCTCTTTTGAGCTTGAGCTTGAGGCTAAATGGGTTGGCTGGGTTCCCCTCTCATAGATCCTCATCGATTCAGCACAGTGAGAAGACTTTAGTTCATCCCAGATGCTGGTTCTCTGGTTACTAGAGCACAGTTTCTCAGAGACTGGACCAAGGATCTGCTGCGTCAGAATCACCTTTTGTGCTTGTTAAAAAAAAAAAGCCAGTGGGCCAAAGACCTTAACAGATACCACACCAAAGAAGATATACACATGGTAAATAAGCCCGTGAAAACATGCTCCTCATTATACGTCTTCAGGGAAATGCAAAATAAAACAATGAGATATCACTACGTAACTACTAGAATCTGAAAAGGCTGCATACTGTATGATTCCAACTACATGACATTCTGGAAAAGGGAAACTATGGAGACAGTTAAAAGATCAGTTTCCAGGGGTTAGGAGGGGTAAAAAGGTAGAGCATAGAGGATTGTTAGGGCAGTGAAACAGCTCTGTATGATACTGTAATGGTGGATACACATTATTATACATTCGTTCAAACCTATAGAATGTGCAACACCAAGACTGAACTGTAATGTAAACTGTAGACTTTGGGTGATAATGACTGATGTGTCAATGTTCGTTTATCAGTTATAACAAAAGTACCACTCTGGCAGGGAATGTTAATAATGGGGGAGGCTGTGCATGAGTGGGAGCAGGAAGTATATGGAAAACTGCCATACCTTCCTCTCAATTCTGCTGTGAACCTAAAACTGCTCTAAATAGAAAGTCTATTTATTATTAATTAATTAATTAATTATTTATTTGGCTGCATTGGGTCTTGGTTGCTGCGCACGGGCTTTCTCTAGTTGCGGCGAGCGGGGGCTCCTTTTGGTTGCGGTGCACGGGCTTCTCATTGCGGTGGCTTCTCTTGTTGTGGAGCACGGGCTCTTGGTGCGTGGGCTTCTGTAGTTGTGGCTTGTGGGCTCTAGAGCGCAGGCTTAGTAGTTGTGGCGCACGGGCTTAGCTGCTCCACGGCATGTGGGATCTTCCTGGACCAGGGATTGAACCCTTGTCCCCTGCATTGGCAGGTGGATTCTTAACCACTGCACCACCAGGGAAGCCCAGAAAGTCTATTTAAAAAACAAAAATCCCTACCAATTTCAGGGTCCAACCCCAGACCCACTGAGTCACAGTCTCTAAGGATAAATCCCTTGGGACTTCCCTGGTAGTCCAGTGGTAAAACTCCGTGTTTCCACTGCAGGGGACGTAGGTTTGATCCCTGATCAGGGAACTAAGATCCCGCATGCCGTGTGGTGGTGCAGCCAAAAAAAAAAAAAAAGGGACAGATCCCTTAAATTTTCATTTTCAGCAAGCAACTCAGATGATTCCTATGCCCACTAAAATTTAAAATCTACTTCACTAGAGGACATGGATATGCTTCTTCCTCGGATGAGGCTGCCCAGTTCAGGAATAGCTCAGTACCCAGCTGGGTGAGGTGAAGGCATCAGAGGCTGACAACAAATACTTCCTTCCAGCAAATACTCTTCCCCCCTCTTCCTTGCTTTATTAACCTCAAATGGTGGTGTAATACACATATTGTTCTGCAGCTTGATTTTTTTTTTTTTTTTGCTATTGTTTTGCATTTAGCAATGTATTGGGACATACAGAACTTTTTTTTTTTTTAAACTGCCCTGTATTCCACTGTGTGGCTGTACCATAACTTTTATTTATTTATTTATTTTAAAAACATTTATTTTCTTGATTTTTTAGCTGCGTCGGGTCTTTGTTGCGGCGCTCTGGCTTCTCTCCAGTTGCTGTGCATGGGCTTCTCTCTAGTTGTGGTGTGCGGGTTTTCTCTCTCTAGTTGTGGCGTGCAGGCTCCAGGGTGCATGAGCTCTGTAGTTTGCGGCACGCAGGCTCTCTTGTTGAGGCCCGCGAGCTCAGTAGTTGTGGCACACGGGCTTAGTTGCCTTGCGGCATGTGGGAACCTAGTTCCCCAACCAGTGATCAAACCCGCGTCTCCTGCATTGGAAGGCAGATTCTTTACCACTGGACCACCAGGGAAGTCCCCCATAACTTATAAAATATGTTCCCTAATGATGGTTCCTAAACATTTGCCATTACAAAAAATGCTGCCATAAATAATCTTGTACATGCATGTATGTACATATCATGTTGTACCTCTTTGAATATATCTGGAGGATAAATTCCTCCAAGTGGAATATGCTGGATTAGAGGTATATGCATTTGCAGTTTCCATCTGTGGTGCCAAGTTGCCCTCCATAGAGGTAGTACTAATTACATACCCACCAGGAATATGTGTGTCCTACATTATTTTTTAATGGCTGCGTATTTTTCTATTGTAGGGATTACCATAATTTGTTTAATCTATCTGCTTTTGTGAACATTGAAATTGTTTCTCTATCCCACATTTCTTTAGCTCTCAGAGCCACCCTATTTGATTGTCCTATGACTAAACTACCCAGCATGAGGGATTTGACAGTCTTGGGAGGATCCTTGTGGTTGACTTATTATTGTGATTATCGTAACAACAGCACTACAAACTTCTAAGTGTGTCTCCACCTATGATCTCACTTCTGTGGCTAGACCTCACCTCTAGCCCCTGGGAATTTCTTCTGTGAACCCAGCAGGATGACATCCCTTAAGTCAAATTCCAAAGCTTTGAAGCAGATCAGCAGATCAGGGCCCCCTAATGACTGATTACACACAGCTCTGACCCTACACAGCTTCAAGCTTGTTGTTTTCTGCAGCCTTTCATCCCTGCATCCTGAAGATGAGTCCATTTCTTCCCCAGTGGGGAAGCAAACAGTGGAGTGGGAAGAGTGGTGATGCATGTCCCCCAGGCTATGCAAAGGGGGAACACTCTGATCTCTGCAGTGACTTGTTTGCAAATGCCTTTCCCTTCATGCCAGAGGACCCGAGAGAGAAGTGGGAGTGGGGACAGCCCTGGCACCTGGAAACTGAAGGTTTAGCTGCGTGAAGCAATATATGAAGTGGTTTCTGCTCAGCATCTCCAGCTTGTTGTATTTTAGTACTGCTCTAGCCTCAAACTTGGATAGTTTCGTACTGTTTGTGAAAGAGTTCTCAAATATTTAGAGGTTCTCAGAGATGGTGGTCTTGGGGTGGAGACATTTCTCAGAAAGGAGTGCTACAATTCCAGCCATGATGGCCTTTTCTCGTTAATCTCCTTGTTTTCTCTGTCCTGTATCCAGTTAGAAATCAGAGTGAGATTGAAATGCTACTAGAAATTATTTTGGCCAGAGACACATGAATATTTAATCCTACCAAAGAATAACCAAGAAAGGCATATAGTAAAGGAAGGTTAGCAAAGGAAAACAGAGTAACACTTGATTGGTAAATGTGCTTTTGGCCCCTAATCCCAATATAGACAACTCACATGAAGTTGTCTATAAAGAGGAGGCCTATTCCCACCCAACTTCACCATCCAAAGATCCCAAACCATACTACCGGTGTACCACGAAATGGCCATGAGGAAATAAGAGGGCAGAGAAGGATATGACTACAACTTACTTCCTGTGAGCGTGGACCCTGGACCTTATCACTTTAGCAGCTTGGAAAGAAGACAAAATAGCCACACTTCTACGGGTGCACTATTGGGAAAAAGCATGTCCTAAGCAGGGAGAAGGTAAGGGCACCGAGGCACGAACATGCTTGGTATGCCCAAGGGACAGCTTCTAATCCATGGATTTTATTATTTAATCCATGATTCTGGCAGGTGTTTTGGATTGCAATTGATAGCTGTGGATTTAATAATTTTAAATGTAGTGGCCTTCATTTCTCGGTTGCACCAGGACTGTTAAGAACTTTGTTTTGTTTTGCTGACATACACTTATTCCTCTTGGCATATAAAATTCTGAACATCAGTGATATCATTCTTTTCCTAATCACCAACTGTGATGGTGGTATGGTTGGGGGGGGGACCTTGTAAAGATAGATAACAAACCAAGAAAATCAAATTAATACTGGCAATAAATTAAATACTTTGTTGGAAGTCTCTCGGATTCATAATTTGTGTAAATGATTTATAATTTAATTGATCATCTGCTTTCCTGATTATTACATGAACCACAAGGAATACTTAAAACTACCCCACTCTGTTATGGAGAAAAAAATCACCCATATCAAGAGGTCTGAGTCAATAATATCTTGGCAAAACTTGATCTGAAAGTCAATTGGCCGCATCATTCGGAAGCAGTTTTGGTGTCCAGTTCAGTGTATTTTTTCCAGTTTCCATGAAATACAGATATCCATAGCTGTTCACCCTGGAAAACTGCAGCTAGATGTGTTCTGTTTCAGCGTTTCTCAAAAGTAGTTTATTCCACAAACATTAGAGGGCAGCATTTGATAGGGATTTCAAAAAGACCGAAAGAATTCTCCACATCAAACCCGCCTGAATGCTCCGTTGGGCTAGGCTTTTCTCTCTTCTTTTCTGGTTCCACTTTGATTTCAAGCCAGGAAATGCCTTTCCCTGTGGCTTTCACTGCCCACTGCCCTCTTCTTCCTCAAGGACGCAGCGAGCTGGCCGGAGTTCATAGTGGATTAGTGCTCAGCATCCCTTTTCCCTCCTTTTAGGACGGGGCCAAAGGAACGCCAAGAACTCTATCTCCCAATTCCCTTATAGTAAAGATTCCAGATGTGATTTAAGTTTGTCCAGTCAGATGCGCTTTGGGGACATTTGGAAGACAGATATGTACCTGGAGAGGCGCTGTTGCTGCTTCTGTTGCCTGCAGGCAAGCCTGGTGCGGAGGGGTTGGGGTTTCTGGAGTAGCATGACCGTGTCCAGTCACTAGCTTCATGGGGGTCATGGCGAGGGGTCTGAGCATGCAGTTTTTGCTGATGCCAGTGTAGCAGTGTGACTTTGAAAGCAACAGCAGCAGCGGTGGGGCATTGTGATTCCCAGATTGCTGTTTAGGCTGTGAGTTTCTGTAGCTAACAGTTCCAGGGCAGTTTCTGATCGTACCTTCTTGATTTTACCTGGTTCCTTGGCAGACAGTTCTGTTGTCTGGGAGCCATTTCTGGAGGCCTTGCCTCAAATTTGCTTCTCCAGATCGTCCAGATTTTTCCTTTTTTTTTCTTTCATTCATTTATTTAATACCTGTATACATGTAGTAGTTTCAGAATTGTGTATGTACACTTGTCTTTAGACTTGCAGTTTCTACTCATTCCCAAAGTTACTTAGGTCAGTTCTCTACCCCCATACTCTTCAGTGAGATTTATCATACAGCTTATTTATTTATTTAAAATTGAAGTATAGTTGGTTTACAATGTTGTGTTAGTTTCTGGCGTACAGCAAAGTGATTCAGTTACACACATATATATATACACACACACACATACACATATGCATATATATGTGTATGTATATATATTCTTTTTCAGATTCTTTTTTTAAAAATTTATTTATTTTATTTATTGTTTTTGGCTGTGTTGGGTCTTCGTTGCTGCACGTGGGCTTTCTCTAGTTGCGGCGAGCGGGGGCTACTCTTCGTTGCAGTGTGCGGGCTTCTCATTACAGTGGCTTCTCTTGTTGTGGAGCATGGGCTCTAGGCGCGTGGGCTTCAGTAATTGTGGCTCACGGGCTCTAGAGCACAGGCTCAGTAGTTGTAGCACACGGGCTTTGTTGCTCCGTGGCATGTGGGGTCTTCCCGGACCAGGGCTTGAACCCGTGTCCCCTGCATTGGCAGGCGGATTCTTAACCACTGTGCCACCAGGGAAGCCCCCAGATTCTTTTCCATTATAGGTTATTGAATATAGTTCCCTGTGCTATACAGTAGGTCCTTGTTGTTTATCGGTTTTATATATAGTAGTGTGTGTCTGTTAATCCCAGACTCCTAATTTATTCTTCCCCCCTGCTTCCCCTTTGGTAACCATAAGTTTGTTTTTGCTGTCTGTGAGTCTATTTCTGTTTTGTAAATAAGTTCATTTGTATCATTTTTTTTTAGATTCTACATATAAATGATGTCATATGGTATTTGTCTTTCTCTGTCTGACTTACTTCACTTAGTATGATAATCTCTAGGTCTCTAGTATGATAGTCTCTGTCTGACTTACTTCACTTAGTATGATAATCTCTAGGTCTATCCATGTTGCTGCAAATGGCATTATTTCATTTTTTTTATGGCTGAGTAATATTCTATTGTGTATATATAGCAGATCTTCTTTATTCATTCATCTGTTGATGGACATTTAGGTTGCTTCCATGTCTTGGCTATTGTAAATAATGCTGCTATGAACATTGGGGTGCATGTGTCTTTTCAAATTAGAGTTTTTCAGTGTTTTTTACTCACCCAGTTCTCTGCAGTTCTTAAATCCCTTCCTGCTTAAAATAGCTACACTGGTTTCTGTTTTTCTAATAGTGACCCATGAATGATACATTGGCTGAAGGTAAGCAAAAGCTACAGCCCAAGAATAGCACTGTCATCTATATCTCTATGATCTTTGTAGCCTTCAGGTGAACTGATGAAAAACCACCATGAAATCTCAGGAGTAATGAGTTACTTCTTCCTGTGTTCCTTGCCCCACTTCTAAAGTACATAATTATGATCCCACCACTGCTACTATGATAATGGATGTGAGGTGGTAATCTCTTGGATTGCGTGCTGGCGATCAAGCTCACAGCCATAATTCATTCAAAAATCATTTACCTAGCAGATGACAGTGAGCCAGTCTAGAAAGGCTTGTTAGGAACTAACCACACTAACATCAATGTAGTATGGTTTCCCTGGTCCCACAGACCCACTGGCTGATGCATTCTGATATCACTGGCTTAAGGAATCTACAGATCTGAGGATGCCTGCCAAGTTCCTCAACTATTCTGCATACTTTCCTTGTGAATGAGGCACAGCTGGGATGGGTTCCCTGACATTATCCACACACTAGTATGAGAAATATCTAAGCCCTTTCGACCTCATAGGATTGGCCGTAAACAAGACACATTCTACTTATTTATGCTTTTCAACAACTGCTCGTGGGGTATTTCCAGTCCAAGGGCACTTTACATGAATACACAGTATACCAGCCACTCTTAGAATGACATTGTTACTCCAGATGGTGTATCAAATACAGAGTCTCTGGTAAGTGGATTCTTTACTGATAAATGTCCAGATTTTCACGTAAGGTACTTGACAAGATTTCAAACTGAACCTACAGTATACAAAATTAACCTCAGAGTTTGATTTTCAGGGAGTCACAAACTGAAATTCCTCAATTTTCTATGACCAGTGTGCTACGAGAATCCCTAACTTTTGTAGCTGCAGGGCTGAGATTGCTATAAGAATTAGAAAAGGAATCAGAGATTTCCAAGTACTCAATCTCTCTTAAAAACCCACCATTGACATTTCACTGCATAAGGAAGCCCTCTACCTTCTTTGTCCATAGAAACTGTTTTTTGCCATCCTGAGAGCTCTCTTCCAGGAGGAAGCTGATACTCCCCCTTACATCTGCTGTCAGCAGGCCAGGGACTAGGACCAGGTCCCATTTCTACCCTGGGGTCATATGCAAAACCAGACATTTCAAAAGGAAGTTTATGTTTTGAAAACATTGCAAGAATTGCTTAATTTTTATCAACCAAAAAAATAAAAAATAAAAAGCAAACTTTTTACTAATTGATGTTGAGGCTATTTGGCTCAGAAGCATGGCTGATACTTTCAGATGGGGTTAAATTTGTTTCCAGGGGTGACAATTCCCTGATGGTCTTTACCCTACAACTTGCTCCCTGGAACCAATTTTCGTATCTGTTAGGATTCTTCATTTGTAAACAACATAAATCAACTCTGGATAACTGGATTGTTGTAGTGGTTAATAGCTTCGGCTTTCCTAAGGTACAAATTCTGACTAACTTACTAATTGTCACTGGGCAATCAAACTAATCCCCATTTGCTCTCTGCAAAAGGGAATAATAAAAATACTACATACTTCATAAGGCCTTGTGAAGAACAAGTGGGAAATTACATTTGAAGTTTTGGTACATGGTAACAATTTGGTAGATTTTAATTATAATTTTATTTCTAGCTGGCCCTTCATTTCTTGAAAGAATCATAATGATCATTAAATAAATCCCTGCTGCCTCTCACCCTGGAGCCCACCACGTAGAGTTGTTGATGTAATAAATAAGTTGTTTCCGAATGAGCACTTGTAATTTGCAGTGTTGGCCCTCATGGCGTTAAATTTGGAGCTTATGCTTGAAATCGTTTGTGTTAGTCCTAGAGTGAGCAGACCTTGACACAAAGTTGGGAATGCAAGAGGTTTATTGGGAGGTAATAAAAGAAGTGGGATCACCTTCAGACTGTGATGTAAACTCTGGTGGCAATGAAGGGAGAGGAGGAGGAAGCAGGACTGGGGAAGGAGAGCCTCAGACTGCGATGCAGAGATGACAGAACTTCAGCCAACCCAATGCGGAGCTCTAGAGCAAAGATTGCTCTTAGAGGAATATGCAGAAATGGCCAGGCCCTGATGTCCCTGCTGTGCTGTCATTGGCTGGGGGATGCCTTGGAAGAGAATGGTTTCAGCTTGAAAGTTAATGGCAGATCCCAAAAGCATGAACAGCTGAGGCTGCCAGCGAGTTCTTCCTTGAAGGGAGTTCTGAGTGGTCAGCCTCCATGGCTGTCGTGGTCCACCCCTTGTGCTGCATGGCAGCAGCGTCTCTAGGGTTTCAATGAGCCTCTCTTCCTAATGGCGAAGTTATGGGTTCCAGCTGGTATTCACTGTTCCCCTCCAGTGTCCATTGTAAATTCCCCTCTCCCTCATCTACCCCCTCTCTGTCCTTAGTGGCTTATCGATTGGTTTGACCCATGTGCTAATTCTAAGGACTCTGAACCCCTAGGAACCATACTCTTCTCAGATCAGGATGGCTGCGCTTGTCCATTTACAGTTACGACTGGACAAGGGAATAACCAGAAGTACCCCAGTGGGTCACCTGAGTTCCACACATATTCCTCCCTGTCCCAGTTGTGTCACAGCAGCCCTGCCTCCTATGGATCGAGCTCAGTAACTCCTGTTAAGGCAGTAACTCCTGTTCTTGCCTGCTGATCCTAAATATAAAGAGATCAAAGTTCCCAGATGGCAGCCGTGTCTTACAGATCAATGGAAACCTTGCTATGTCCCTTTGCAAGGGTATGTCCCCTTTTGGAATCAGGACCTGTAATCCCGCACAGCCCAGAGTTGTTTGGACAGAAAGCACAAAGTCCCCTGATGGGTCATTGCAAATGATGTTAAGTGAGGCCACTCCTGCTTGGTTCCTGGATCCACGAATTCTTCCTATTGGGGACGCGGAATCAATAGGTCTCTGATTCAGTGTGTGCACTGCATCCTGGAGGATGGTACCCCATCCTTGCAGAGTATTACCTAGGAGTTAGTACTTCTGTAGATCATTTCATTATTCTAACAGGTTGGCAGCTTCTGGATGGAGCAATATATGATATGACCATTGGATCTCATGGTCTTGGCCCCTCCCATACCTCCTTCTTTTCCCTACCTGATTGGATGCTATACTGTGTAGGGCTTTAAGACTGTGGATCAGGTGCTCCCTAGCCATGCCCTCCAAATCTGACTCACTGATGGACTTAACAGACTCTTAGGTTGGAGGAGACTCCGAAGTCATCTGTTAGTTCAGGTTTAATCTGATTCCGGATTCACATCAACAGCACCCTTAAAAAGAGATAAACCCAAGGATGACAAAATCTATGATACCAATGCCATTATTATTCCCCTTTTAAGATCTCATGGTAGATACCACTGTTTTTTTTTAAAATGACATTTCTTTCTCTGCTGAGTCCAAACGGGGCCTCAGAATCCTTTTCAACAAACGCCGGAAGCAGCTAACACTAAACCATCTGATCTTCCACATTGGGTTGAAACCTATGTGTTGTTCTGATCTACCCTGTACCCAAGAGCTAGCCAAAGACTGGGAATTTCATTGCTACTTGCAAGAGCTAGCTTCATTCCTGTAAAAACATGCTGCCTCATTTGACCTTTGAAGCCCCCAGAACATGTATATAAATGATTAGGATACTTGGAGAATGAATGAATGAAGAAAGAAAGGTTCGCAGAAGTGTTTCATAACTTGCTTTGGATTACCCAGAAGATCTGTTGACTCATCAAACATTTATTGAGAACTTAACTATGTTAAGTACTAGTCTAGGAGCTGAGAGAGTTTGGTAACCAGACAAGATACCTACCCTTATGGAGCTTGCATTGTAGTATACATTGATAATAAGGATACTGAGAATAGATAGGGAACAGGAAAGTAGCAGATAGTCCAAGTGCATATGGTGGAAATAACATGATCTTTGTAATAGGAGTAACTGAGAGTGTGGTTCTTTATGTGAGGTGGTCAGGAAAGTCTGCAATGAGAAAAACATTTTTTAATTGTTGTAAAATATACATAACAAAATTCACCATTTAACCATTTAAAAATGTACAGTTCAGTGGTATTAAGTATTTTCACATTGTTGTACACCCATGACCACCGTCCATTTCCAGAACTGCTTTTATCATCACAAACTGAAACCCTGTACCCGTTAAGCAATAACTCGCCATTTCTCCCTTCCCTCAACCCCTGGTAACCACTATTCTACTTTCCATCTCTGTGAATTCGCCTGTTCTAGGTAACTCATATAAGTGACAAATAACACAATATTTGTTCTTCTGTATCTGGCTTATTTCACTTAGCATAATGTCTTCAGTGTTGTTCATCCATGTTGTAGCATGTATGAGAAGATGACTTTTTAAAAAACTTGTAATTGAAGTATAACATACAAAGAGAAAAGTGAGTAACTCCTCACAACCTGAATACATCAGGGTAAGCAGCACCTAGATAAGAAATCTAGTGACTGGCCCCACAGAAGACCCCCTCATGCTCCCTTCCAGTCCTAACCCCAATGATAACCTGTATCCTGACTTCTAAGAATACAGATTAATTTCACCTAGTTTTTAACTTTATATGAATGGAACCATGCAGTATATATTCTTTTTCTGTCCGCTTTCTTTTGCTCAGTATTATGTTTGTGGCATTCATCCATATTGTTGTGTATAGTTCTTTTATTCTTTTTGCAATGTATGAATATTCTCATTGCTATGTGTGAAGAGTCTCATTCTGTTGTATGAATATACCACAATTTATTTATCCTTTATACTGTTGATGGTACTTAGGTAGTTTCTGTTTTTAGCTCTTATAAATGGTGCTGCTATGAACATTCTTGAACATGTCTTTTGGTGAACCCATGAATAGATTTATATTATTTATATGCATACGTAATATATGTTGAATAGACGGTATATAATGTGAATATGTAATATGAACCTATATACAGGTTTCCCCTGTTATCTGAAAGCAGAGCAGCATTCTTATGAAACCTTTTGTAAGCCAAAATGGCAAAGTGAAGAAACAATTACCTAAGGACACATCTTGCTAATGGATGCACAGGATAAATGGAACTAACGCACAGATGCTCACAGACACAGTTCAAAGCTCTGGCAGCCTGATGCTGAGTGTAGCTCCCAGGGAAGGAGCTTGGCGGGGCCGCTCTCGTTACCCGGGTGAGCAGTGCCTCTAGAATGGCTCCCTGTAAAACAAACACTGAACACTGTTTTCACTTTTCACCTTTTTTTTTCAAAAGCAAAAATCCTCTTCAGATTTCTTTCAGTTAGCAAAAACAGGTACTAATGTCACTCTTTCACTAAAGTGAAGGGGTGTAAAACAGACTTTCTAAAATGGGGGATATCTGTATATGCAATATACACACTTATTCAGTGGAAATGCTGGGCCCCAGAGTATGCGTATGGGCCCCAGCTCAGCTTTAGGAGCTTTCCAAAGTGCTTTACCCGTTTAGAAAGGATCACATTCCAGCAGAGGCCCGAAGGACAAAGGGGGATGGAAGCTGCATTGAGATTTCTCTCCTAACATCTCCACGGCTGTTCTGCCAAAAAAGTGTCCTTTCTTAAAGTGGTTAGACCAAACGGGAGAAGTCCTCCACCTCCTTTCTGCTGTGGTCTCCCAGTGACACTTTGGTGAGAGGAGTCTCTGTCATTTTGGTCAGACTCAGGGCGACAGGAGATGATGACTGATGACTCAGCCTCCCTGGCTCCACTTCCCAGGGCTCCACTCACCACATCAGTAAGCCTGGCACTGAGGGGGAGACAGAATCACAACACGTGTTGCTGTCCATTCTCGCAGAGATGTCAAGAGCCAAGGCCCGAGAAGAGGAGGAGAGAACTGGGGTAAATATGTCAGTGGGAAAAAGACCAAGCTAGGGACCTGAAATTCATGTCTAAAGAATTAAGTAACAGTGGCAAATGAAAACAAAAGGCCCGACTGCTAAAATAACCCATGGTACCTGTCTCAGATTCCCAGGCGTCTCTATGTTTTGGGGAGGTCTTGGGACTCAGGGCTTGGCCAAATGTGTGGCCTGGGAGGAAAGCCATCAATAGAAGTTGGAATTCGGGCTTTCTTCTCAACAGAAATGACAGGAGGCAGAAAAAAAAAAACAAAAAAACAAAAACCTGGCCACAGTAATGCCTGTAAATGGTGTGTGGGTGTGAGGCCCTGCCTCTTTGTCCTGGTTCAGGAAGTATGAACAAAACTAGTAGAAATGGGTCATTTTGGGAAAAAGTTTCCAGTGGGAAAAAAAGAGTCTAGTTGCTTTGCCCTCCGGTGTTTTAGAGTTTCCTCTGGGTACAGAGAGATGCCAGTGTGCTGCTTTCAGATGGTGCTCATATAGTCCTGTCTTTTAAAGAAAAGAAACAGTAAAAATGATTGGTGCGTCAAGGTGAGGTTTCCTTTTACACACATGTGGCCACAAGTGACTGATCCTTTTCTGAACTGCATGCAGTGTCTTTAAGGTGGCTAAGCAGGTGTGCAGCAAACTGCCCTTAGTCACAGTGCTATAAAGGACTGAGTCTTATGCCAAAATCTCTTTTGGTTATTTTTCTTTAGTAGGTACAAAAAGTGAGATTTTAAAAGTATCACAGGCTCACCATTTTGAACTTCAGTTGAGTGTTTATGTTGATAGATTAGAGCTGTAGTTGTAGAAAGCATTAAAGACTGGAATGTATATATCCTGTCACAGTTGTGTGTTCTAAGAAAATTTCTTGTATGAGATAAGTCTCTTTCATTTATTTGTTTTCCCTAAGAGTTTTCTGGGAAAATAATGGTTAAATTAGCTAAGAAAATTCTGGTTAGTTGAGTTTCACTTATATCAGTTTCCTTCTGTAAGCATAAAGGAAAGAAGAAAGGGAGGAATGGCCCATTTAAACATGGGGCCCCATGTGGTCCAGTCTGTATGACATGTCACATTCAACTAAACACAGGTTTGACAACTGAGACAAATCAGAAGGTAATTCATACATTTACTGAGACTCTCAAAGAATGTCAAAAGAGTAGAAATCCTTAAAATTATTTCTTCATCTCTTGTTCTATTTCCCACCCACTCTGAAGTTCTTTCCAAAGACTTTCTCAACTCACCAAATCTCTTTCTCATCCCTGCATGCACTCAGAGTTCTTGTCTTTCCCCCCTTTTTTCTCCCCCAACAAAGTAAGTTTCCACCCCCCCCCAACTTCTAAGGTTAAAATTATATACATCCTCAGTTTGTCTATTGTCTTCTAATATTCAGATCTTTCTTTTTTAAAATTTTATTGAAGTATAGTTGATTTACAATGTGTTAATTTCTGCTGTACAGCAAAGTGATTCAGTTATACATATATATATTCTTTTTCATGTTCTTTTCCATTATGGTTTGTCACAGGTTGTTGAATACAGTTCCCTGTGCTATATAGTAGGACCTTGTTGTTTATCCATCCTGTATATGTTTGCATCTGCTAATCCCAAACTCCCAGTCCTTCCCTCCCCTTCCTGCCTCCCCCTTGGCAACCACAAGTCTGTTCTCTATATCTGTTAGTCTGTTTCTGTTTCATAGGTATGTTCATATATGTTGTATTTTAGATTCCACACACAAGTGATATCATTTGGTATTTGTCTTTCTCTTTCTGACTTACTCGCTTAGCATGATAATCTCTAGGTCCATCCATGTTGCTGCAAATGGCATTATTTCATTCTTTTTTTATGGCTGAGTAGTATTCTTGATCTTTCTATTCATTGTTCTGATTAGCTTCATAGAAGGCCTGGAGACAAGCACACAGTCACAGAGGGGCAAAGCTGTAAACTCTTATACATTAATGATTTTGGTGCCACTTGCTCAGTAATTTTTAATATAATCCACGTAACAGGAAGGGATGAGGGAAAGAGTTGAAATGTGGAACAAGATGAGCAACAGCTTTGAGCAGAAAAATAATTCTGCCTAGACCCACCTCTTCCCCTCCTCTGTTGACATCGCATATGCTCATACTTTTCCCTGGAAGCCCCATTTCTTGAAACCTGATAATCATAAACCAATAAACCATCCCCTTGGAAATGTGGCTACTTTTTGATGGTTATTCGATCAGAAGAAGAAACCTAAAAGGGAGAGAACAGAACTTCAAGGTCAAGTTTAGCCATTTCTCTGGTATCTCATGTCTAATGCCTGAGAGTTTCTTCATTAAGACTGATTTCTCTATTAAAATCAAACAGTTACCTGGACTTTCCTGGTGGTGCAGTGGTTAAGAATCTGCCTGCCGGTGCAGGGTTTGAGCCCTGGTCTGGGAAGCTCCCCTATGCCACGGAGCAACTAAGCCTGCGGGCCACAACTACTGAGCCTGAGCTCTAGAGCCCGGAAGCCACAACTACTGAGCCCGCGCACCTAGAGCCCATGCTCTGCAGCAAGAGAAGCCACCGCAGTGAGAAGCCCGTGCACCGCAACGAAAAGTAGCCCCTGCTCGCTGCAACTAGAGAAAGCCCGTGCGCAGCAAAGAAGACCCAACGCAGCCAAAAATAAAACAAACAAAGAAAAAAACATATAAGTATATGATTTGATAAGATAAAAGCATGACAAAAATGTTAGACTAGAAAAAATACTAAATACATACTCAATATATACTCAACATTCCGAAGAGATTGTCAGATAAGAGTTTTTATAGTGTGACAGAACAAAAAAATACTTCCTCAATGAATAGTATATTTAGAAAATTTCCATGTCATTTGTACTTGTCTAGAAAGAGCTATTTCAAAAGCATCTAGCTGTTTTGAGATTAAACTTCTCCGCCCTTGGAGAAAGAAGCAATTGCCTGTTCACTCATTCATTAACTCAAAATATATTTAAATAGAATTCACCACGTACCAAGCACAGTATTAGGTACTAGGAGTAGGACAGAGAATAACATGGGGGACTTCCCTGGTGGTGTAGTGGTTAAGAATCTGCCTGCTAATGCACGGGGCACGGGTTCGAGCCCTGGTCCGGGAAGATCCTACATGCTGCGGAGCAACTAAGCCCACGGGCCACAACTACTGAGTCTGTGCTCTAGAGCCCATGAGCCACAACTACTGAGCCCGCCTGCCACAACTACTGAAGCCCATGTGCCTAGAGCCTGTGCTCAGCGACAAAGAGAAGCCACCGCAATGAGAAGCCCGCGCACCGCAATGAAGAGTAGCCCCCGCTCGCTGCAACTAGAGAGAAAGCCCACGCACAGCAACGAAGACCCAACGCAGCCAAAAATAAATAAATAAATACATAAATTTATATATATAAAAAAAGACTAACGTGGTCCTTACCCTCATGTGGCTTACAATGTAATAGGGAAAGCAGACATTGAGTAGGTTATTACTCATTCAGACATTGAATGTGTGCATTGAGAGTTATGATGGAGAAGTACATGGTGCTGTTGAAGCTAGTCAGTCAGGGAAGGCTTTAGGAAGAATATGATTTTAAATAAAAGAGGACAGAGTTGCCTTCCTTTCTTTGGCATATTAAACCATATGAATATCTGTTGAGCGATCCAGGTGCTACTGCTGTCACTTCTGGGCATGTCTTTCTCCTTTGCCTGAGAAGAATACATTAACCTCAGATTAAGCAAAGAGCTTATAAAATGCTTGATGGCACACTGACCAATCAAAACATACCAAGCATTCTTCTCCAGAGGATTGGGAAAGAGATTCATTTTGAAATAATTATCTTGCAATAGGTTCAACCTGAAAAAAATAAACATGAAGCCGTAATTATTTTTCAACAGAACTAGAGACATTCATCCTAGTTTTTGAAACTGTATATCTATTTCAGAGCACTGGAAGCTCAATACTATGTTTTATGTTCTAAGGGTAAAAACATGATGTCTGTTTTATTTCACAACATGAATTGAAAGCATTTGTGGGACAGGATGTTGTTTTGGTTCAGTAGATTGTTCAAGGTTCCTTAGGAGTTTTATCCAGTAACTACTTTCAGCTTTAAGATATTAACGTTTCCTTTTGGTTTTCAAATCCAAAGACTGTGTAAGCAGATTTTTCTGTTTTTGATGCCTTAGTCTGCTGCTAGGGTGGTTTAAGGTCATCAATCACATAACTGAGAGTAATAAAGGACTCTGGCTAAGAGTTTTTACACAAATAAAACTTGCATTGGTTTGAGTAGGGATGGAGATTATTCAAGGATTGCGGGAATAGCTTGGAGTCAAACCTCAAAAATGTCCCAGGTTTGCAGCTCATGCACTGGTTGGGAAGGCTGCCCCTCATGTTAATTCAGGTAAGATGCTGGCCAGGCTCAAGCTAGGAAAATGAGAGGACCTGATGGGAACAATAAAGGGATCGATACCCTTGGGCTATTCAGCAAGTCTTGGGAATCTTTCTGCCAAGAAAACCTGCTCTCTCTCCTTTCTTTCTCTGGGGATCCAAGTCCAGGGTTTGTGTTTAGGAACACGATGAACTAAGTCAAGTTTGTTATAGACTGTTTTCTCTCAGGACCCTTTTCCCCTTCCCGGATCTGTTATTCTTATCTTCTCGTGCTCAGAATTTTCCTACTGCCCTATAGAGGCCCAGAGTTCACCACTGTGGAGCCCTATTTGGTCTGCCCTACTTGGCCCAATATTGCTACCTGTTTTGGTATTTTCCCCCCAATTTTACACTTCCCCACTATTTCAGTTTCCTATTGTTGCAAACAAGTTCCTACAAACTTAGGGCTTAAAACAGCACAAATTTATTATTTTACACTTCTGGAGGTCAGAAGTCTGAAATGGTCTCATTGTGTTAAAATCAAAGTCAGCAGGGCTGTGTTGCTTTCTGGAGACTCTAGGGGAGAATCCATTATCTTGTCTTTGCTAGTTTCTATAAGCTTCCTTTCATCTTCAAAGCCAGCAATGGCTGGTTGAGTCTTTCTCGCATCATATCTCTAACTTTGCTTTTGTCATCACATTCTATTCTGACTCTTAACTCTCCTAGTATTTCCCTTTCCAATCATAACACTCTTCCATACCATTGAAGGTAACCATTGAAGTAACTTTTATGGGTTCATTACCTTGATTTTCATTTTAGTTTTGCCACCCAGTTACATATACCTAAACAGTATATTTTTATCTTTGAACTTTATATAAGTGAAATCACACACTACCTATTTTATTGTGGTTGACTTTCTTTCTCCACTTAAAATTTTTTTTTGAAATAAACTCAAATTTATAGAAAAGTTGAAAATATGGGTCAAGACTTTTTTTTTCCTGCACTATTTGAGATAGATTGCTAACATAATGCCCCGTCATTTTAGAATTTTTTAGTTTTTTTATAAACAAGGACATTCTGCTGCATAACCTCAATGCAACCATCCAAAGCAGGCAATTAGGCTTGGTGCAGTAACATCTACTCTTTAGATTCCATTCAAGTTTTGTAAATTGTCCTAATAAAGTCATTTATAGCCAATAGACCCCATTCAGAATCACATGTTGCATTTATTTGTCCTGTATCTTTAGTATCCTGCAGTCCAAAATAGTTCCTCAAATTTTCCTTGACTTTCAGGACCATGACACTTTTACAGATTATAGGTCAGTTGTTTTGTGGAATGTCCCTTAATTGGAGCTTATCTGATATTTCCTCTTGATCAGATTTAATTTATGCATCTTGGCAGAAAAACTATAAAAGTGATATTATGTTTTTTGCATTCTACCAGGTGGCACATAATTTCAGTTTGTTCCATTATTGACGTTGTTCATTTTGGTCATTTGATTAAGCTAAGTCTGCTAGGCTTCTCAGCTGTAGATTTACTCTTTTCCCCTTTATAATTAATAGATATTTTATGGGAAGATTTTTTATGATATTGAAGTACCTCATTTAAATATACCACAAAACTTTCAGTTTATTCATTTAAAAATGTATATTAAATTTGGGTCATGGTTTCCAATTTTACTCAATGGGTTATAATGCTTTAATAGATTATTTATTCTGACGCTCAAATCATCCCAGACAGGGGTCCCTTCAAGATAGTTCTTTGCCCCTTTGACATATCACCACCATTCTTCGAGAAATTTCTCATTTTCTGGCACAAGAAGAAAGAATGTTCCAGGATTGTCTTCTACTTTCCCTGCCTCTACCCTGGAACCAGCTATACCTCTGAGAAATTTAACTCCAAGATTTCATTTAATGGATATTTAGAGAACAAGATCTGGGCACTATGTGTGCTCACCGCTACTGAGGGTACTGTTGCTCCCATGCCCTTTTAGTGGACATAGCGCGAGAGTATATGTATGTGTATACATACATTTATATGTATATATGCATATATACTTCATATGTATATATATAATATTCATACATAACAATACTCATTTATATCTGTATTTATTTCTCTATCAATCTGTGTGTTAAAAACTATGAGTCCACAATGATAACTCTAGTTATCAATTCAATACCACAGGGTTTATTCTAGTTTTCCCTTTCCACATTTTTACTCCCTTTCTCTGAACAGTTAGAAAGCTGCTTCCCATTATTCTTCACAAATTTACTTAATTGATGAATCCTTTGTGTACAACCAATCTCCCATCACAGCTGCTGGTCCCTCCCCTGCTTTTCTGCTCTCATCATTTTACTGGTGCTCTGACACCATGCAATGGGCCTGTGACCACCCTTATGACCCTTTGTAATCCCTCCAACTTGCTCCTTCCTAAGCAACCACTTATTTCTATCTAAGTAGATTAGTTCAAATTTTCCACTGTAAGTGGAATCATACAGTGTGTACTCTTTCATTCAGCCTAATTAATTTAAGATTTATCCATGTTGTTGTGTTACTAGTTCATTCCTTGTTGTTGCTGAGCTGTATACCATTGTATGGATACACAAAAAATTTGTTTATCTATTCACCTGTTGATGGACATTTGTGTTGTTTCCACTTTTTGGCTAATAAAAATAAAGCTGCCATAAACATTCATGTGCAAGTCTTTGTATGGATATATATCTCCTTTTCTCTTGGGTATACACCTATGAATCAGATGACTAGATAATATTATAGGTATGTGTTTAACTTCTAAAGAAACTGCCAAAATATTTTCCAAAGTGGTGTACCATTTACATTTCTACCAGCAGTGTGTGAAAATTTCAGGTTTTCTACATCCTTGTCCAAACTCAGTAAGGTCAGTCTTTCTTTTTTTTTTAAATAAATTTATGTATTTATTTATTTTTGGCTGCATTGGGTCTTTGTTGCTGCATGCGGGCTTTCTCTAGTTGCGGCAAGTGGGGGCTACTCTTCGTTGAGGTGCACGGGCTTCTCATTGCGGTGGCTTCTCTTGTTGTAGAGCACGGGCTCTAGGTGCGCGGGCTTCAGTAGTTGTGGCTTGTGGGCTGTAGAGCGCAGCCTCAGTAGCTGTGGCGCACAGGCTTAGTTGCTCCACGGCATGTGGGATCTTCCAGGACCAGGGCTCAAACCCGTGTCCTCTGCATTGGCAGGTGGATTCTTAACCACTGCGCCACCAGGGATGTCCCCCATATTTTTCTTAATATTAACCTTATCTTTTTTGTGTGTGTCTTGTTTGAGAATGTTTCCTTACCCTGAAGTTCTAAAAATGTTCTCCTATATCATCTTCTAAAATGGTTTATTGTTCTGCCTTTCGTACTTAGTGCCATGAGCTAACTGGAACTTGTTTCGTTGCATGGTTAAGTGTTCCAATATCATTTTCCTCCCAAATACTGCTCAACTTTCCTGTCATTATGTATTGAGAAGTTCACCCATTTCTGATTACTCTGCAGTACTACCTTTGTCCTAAATCTTCTATCCATATATGTGTAGGTCAGTTTCTGGAGCACACATACTTTATGCTATTGGTCTAGTTGTCTGTCTGTGCACCACTATTATAGTTTAATGTCAATTTCCAGTAGAGTCAATCTTCCTACTGTAATTATTTCTTGTGTATTCTAGGCTTTTTGTATTTTATACATATTTTAGAATTGGTTTGTTAATATCTCTCTGAAAACCTATGGAGATTTTTATTGGATTGCATTGAAATTTTAGATAAAATTGTTGAGAACTGTTATCTTTATGCTTTTGCATCTTCCAATCCATGTACATATACCTCTTTATTTCTTTAGGTCTCTTTTAATTTTCTTTATTAAAATTTTGCAGTTTTTGCTGTATAAATTGTACAAATCTTAAGTTATAGTTATTCCTAGTTACTTAATATTTTGATATTATAATAAATGGAATATTCTTTTAACTTCTGTTTTCTAAATGTTTGCTGCTCATATACAGAAGTAACAAAAATTATTGTATAAGTTTCAGGTACAGCATTATAATTTGACATCTGTAACACTACAAATTGATCACCAGCACAAGTCTAGTCCAGCATCCATCACCAACAGTTGACCCCCTTTACCAATTTCATGCATCCCCCAGTTCCCTTCCTCTCTGGTAACCACTAATGTGATCTCTGTATCTATGAGTTTGTTTTTGTTTTATTTTATTTGTTCATTTTGTTTTTGTTTTTGTTTTAGATTCCACATGAGTGAACATATATGGTATTTGTCTTTCTCCATCTGACTTATTTCACTTAGCATAATGCTCTCAAGTTCCATCCATGTTGTTGCAAATGGCAGAATATCATTCTTTTTTATGGAGAGTAGTATTCCATTGTGTGTGTGTATCACTGTCACATCTTTTTTTATACATTCATCCATCAGTGGACACTTAGGTTGTTTCCCTCCCTTGGCTAATGTAAATACTGCTGCTGTGAACATAGGGGTGCATATATCTTTTCATGTGTTTTGTATAAACACCCAGAAGTGGAATAACTGGATCATATGGTAGCTTTATTCTTAATTTTTTTTAGGAATCTCCATACTATTTTCCATAGTGGCTAAACCAATTTATAGTTCCACCAGCAGTGCGCTAGGGTTGCCTTTTTCCCACATCCTCTCCTACATTTGTTATTTCTTTTTTTGTTTGGTAAAATGCCATTCTAACAGGTATTAGCTGTGAGGTGATAGCTCACTGTGGTTTTGATTTGCATTTCCCTAATGATTAGTGATGTTGAACATCTTTTCATGTGTCTGTTGCCCATCTGTATGTCTTCTTTGGAAAACTGTTTATTCAGATTTTCTGCCCATTTTTAAATTGGGTACTTTTTTGTTGTTAAGTTATATGAGTTCTTTATACATTTTGGATATTATTCCCTTATAAAACGTATGATTTGCAAATGCTTTCTTCCATTCAGTAGTCATCTTTTCACTTTGTTGATGGTTTCCTTTGTTGTGCAGAAGATTTTTAGTTTGATATAGTCCCATTTGTTTATTTTTGCTTTTGTTTCCTTTGCCTTTGTAGTCAGATCCATAAAAACATCACTGAAACAGATGTCAGTGAGGTTACTGCCTATGTGTTCTTCTAGGAATTTTATGGTTTCAGGTCTTACATTCAAGTCTTTAATCCATTCTTAGTTAATTTTTGTGCATGGTGTAAGATAGTGGTCTACTTTCATTCTTTTGTGTGTGGCTCTTCAGTTTTCCCAACACCGTTAAATGAAAAGATTGTCCTTTCTCCATTTTATGTTCTTTGCTCCTTTGTCATAAATTGTCCATATAATTGTGGGCATATTTCTGGGCTCTCAATTCTGTTCCATTGATCTGTGTGTCCGATTTTGTGCCACTACCATACTGTTTTGATTACTGCAGCTTTTAAGTACAGTTTGAAATCAGGGAGTGTGATACCGCCAGCTGTGTTCATTTTTCTCTCAAGATTGTTTTGGCTATTTGGAATCTTCTGTGGTTCATACATATTTTAAAATTATTCATTCTAGTTCTGTGAAAAATGTCATAGGGATTTTGATAGAGATCATATTGAATCTGTAGATTGCTTTGGGTAGTATGGACATTTTAACAATATTAATTCTTCCAATCCATGATCATGGATTTCCTTTTATTTGTGTCTTCTTCAACTTCTTTCATCAGTGCCTTATAGTTTTCAGAGTACAGATCTTTCACCTCTTGGTTAAATTTATTCCTAGGTAGTTTATTCTTTTTAATGCAATTATAAGTGGAATTACATTTTTTTCTCTTGCTGATAGTGCATTATTAGTGTATAGAAATACCACAAATTTCTGTATATTGATTTTGTGTCCTGCCATTTTACTGAATTCATTTATTATGCCTGAGAGTTTTTTGGTGAAGTCTTTAGGGTTTTCTACATATAGTATCATGTTATCCATAAATAGTGACATTTACTTCTTTCTTTCTGATTTGGATGACTTTTATTTCTTTTTCTTGACTAATTGCTGAGTCTAGGACTTCCAGTACTGTGTTGAATAGAAGTGGTGAGAGTGGGCAACCTTGTCTTGTTCCTGATTAGAGGAGAATCTTTCAGCTTTTCACCATTGAGTATGATGTCAGCAGTCAGCTTCTCCTATATGGCCTTTATTATGTTGAGGTATATTCTCTCTATACCCACATTGTTGAGATTTTTCATCATAAATGGATGTTGAATTTATAAAATGCTTTTGTTTTGCATGTATTGAGATGATCATACGATTTTTGTCTTTCATTTTGTTAATGTGATGTATCACGTTGATTGATTTGCAGATGTTGAACCATCCTTGCATCCCACTTGAATATGGTGTATGATGTTTTTAATGTATTGTTGGATTCGGTTTGCTAATATTTTGTTGAGTATTTTGCATTTAGGTTCATTAAGGATATTGGCTAGTAATTTTCTTTTTTTTTTTTTTTTTCAGTATCCTTGGCTGGTTTTGGTGTCAGGGTAGTGCTGGCTTCGTAAAATGTGTTTGGAAGGTTTCCCTTCTCTTCAGTTTTTTCTTTGAAGAGTTTGAGAAGGATAAGTATTAAATCTTCTTTGCATGTTTTGTAGAATTTGCCAGTGAAGCTATCTGGTTCTGGGCTTTTGTTTGTTGGGAGATGTTTGATTACTGTTTCAATTTCCTTACTAGTAATTTGTCTATTCAGATTTTCTATGAAATAACAGATTTTTGTATTGATTTTGTATCTAGCAATCTTGCTAAACTGAATTAATAATTTATTTCTAGATTATTTTTGTATTTCTATATATAAAATCATATCACCTGCAACCCTAATTGCAGGTGTGCAACCCTAATATATTTTTGTGTCCAACCCTAATATATTTCTTCTTTTTTTTGAATGTTATTTTATTTATTTTTTTATACAGCATGTTCTTATTAGTTATCCATTTTACACGTATTAGTGTATATATGTCAATCCCAATCTCCCAATTCATCACACCCTCTTCACCACTTTTCCCCCTTGGTGTCCATACGTTTGTTCTCTACATCTGTGTCTCAATTTCTGCCCTGCAAACCGGTTCATCTGTACCATTTTTCTAGGTTCCACATATATGCATTAATATATGATATTTGTTTTTCTCTTTCTGACTTACTTCACTCTGTATGACAGCCTCTAGATTCATCCACATCTCTACAAATGACCCAATTTCGTTCCTTTTTATGGCTGAGTGATATTCCATTGTATATATGTACCACATCTTCTTTATCCATTCATCTGTCTATGGGCATTTAGGTTGTTTCCATGACCTGGCTATTGTAAATAGTGCTGCAATGAACATTGGGGTGCATGTGTCTTTTTGAATTATGGTTTTGTCTGGGTATATGTCCAATAGTGGGATTGCTGTGTCATATGGTAATTCTATTTTTAGATTTTTAAGGAACCTCCATACTGTTCTCCATAGTGACTGTATCAATATACATTCCCACCAACAGTGCAAGAGGGTTCCCTTTTCTCCACACCCTCTCAGCATTTGTTGTTTGTAGATTTTCTGATGTTGCCCATTCTAACTGGTGTGAGGTAATACCTCACTGTAGTTTCGATTTGCATTCCTCTAATGATTAGTGATGTTGAACAGCTTTTCATGTGCTTCTTGGCCATCAGTATGTCTTCTTTGGAGAAATGTCTATTTAGGTCTTCTGCCCATTTTTGGATTGGGTTGTTTGTTTTTTAATATTGAACTGCATGAGCTGTTTATATATTTTGGAGATTAATCTTTTGTCTGTTGATTCGTTTGCAAATATTTTCTCCCATTTTGAGGGTTGTCTTTTCATCTTGTTTGTAGTTTCCTTTGCTGTGCAAAAGATTTTAAGTTTCATTAGGTCCCATTTGTTTATTTTTGTTTTTATTTCCATTACTCTAGGAGGTGGATCAAAAAAGATCTTGCTGTGATTTATGTCAAAGAGTGTTCTTCCTATGTTTTCCTCTAAGAGTTTTATAGTGTCCAGTCTTACATTTAGGTCTCTAATCCGTTCTGAATTTATTTTTGTGTATGGTGTTAGGGAGTGTTCTAATTTCATTCTTTTACATGTAGCTGTCCAGTTTTCCCAGCACCACTTATTGAAGAGACTGTCTTTTCTCCATTGTATATCCTTGCCTCCTTTGTCATAGATTAGTTGACCATAGGTGCGTGGGTTTATCTCTGGGCTTTCTATCCTGTTCCATTGATCTATATTTCTGTTTTTGTGTCAGTACCATATTGTCTTGATTACTGTAGCTTTGTAGAATAGTCTGAAGTCAGGGAGTCTGATTCCTCCAGCTCCGTTTTTTTCCCTCAAGACTGCTTTGTCTATTCTGGGTCTTTCGTGTCTCCATACAAATTTTAAGACTTTTTGTTCTAGTTCTGTAAAAAATGCCATTGGTAATTTGATAGGGATTGCATTGAATCTGTAGATTGCTTTGGGTAGCATACTCATTTTCACAATATTGGTTCTTCCAATCCAAGAACATGGTATATCTCTCCATCTGTTGGTATCATCTTTAATTTCTTTCATCAGTGTCTTACAGTTTTCTGCATACAGGTCTTTTGTCTCCCTAGGTAGGTTTATTCCTAGATATTTTATTCTTTTTGTTGCAATGGTAAATGGGAGTGTTTCCTTAGTTTCTCTTTCAGATGTTTCATCATTAGTGTATAGGAATGCAAGAGATTTCTGTGCATTAATTTTGTATCCTGCAACTTTACCAAATTCATTGATTAGCTCTAGTAGTTTTCTGGTGGCATCTTTAGCATTCTTTATGTGTAGTGTCATGTCATCTGCAAACAGTGACAGTTTTACTTCTTCTTTTCCTTTTACTTCTTCTTTTCTTCTGTATTCCTTTTATTTCTTTTTCTTCTTTGATTGCTGTGGCTAGGACTTCCAAAACTATTTTGAATAATCATGGTGATAGTAGACATCCTTCTCTTGTTCCTGATCTTAGACGAAATGCTTTCAGTTTTTCACCATTGAGAATGATGTTTGCTGTGGGTTTGTCATATATGGCCTTTATTATGTTGAGGTAGTTTCCCTCTATGCCCACTTTCTGGAGAGTTTTTATCATAAATGGGTGTTGAATTTTGTCAAAAGCTTTTCTTGCATCTATTGAGATGATCATATGGTTTTTCTTCTTCAATTTGTTAATATGGGGTATCACATTGATTGATTTGCATATACTGAAGAATCCTTGTATCCCTGGGATAAATCCCACTTGATCATGGTGTATGATCCTTTTAATGTGTTGTTGGATTCTGTTTACTAGTATTTTGTTGAGGATTTTTGCATCTATATTCATCAGTGATACTGGTCTGTAATTTTCTTTTTTTGTAGTATCTGTCTGGTTTTGGTATCAGGTTGATGGTGGCCTCATAGAATGAGTTTGAGAGTGTTCCTTCCTCTGCAATTTTTTGGAAGAGTTTGAGAAGAATGGGTGTTAGCTTTTCTCTAAATGTTTGATAGAATTCACCTGTGAAGCCATCTGGTCCTGGACTTTTGTTTGTTGGAAGATTTTTTATCACAGTTTCAATTTCGTTACTTGTGATGGGTCTGTTCATATTTTCTGTTTCTTCCTGGTTCAGTCTTGGAAGGTTATACCTTTCTAAGAATTTGTCCATTTCTTCCAGGTTGTCCATTTTATTGGCATAGTGTTGCTTGTAGCAGTCTCTTAGGATGCTTTGTATTTCTGCGGTGTCTCTTGTAACTTCTCCCTTTTCATTTCTAATTTTCTTGATTTGAGTCCTCTCCCTCTTTTTCTTGATGAGTCTGGCTAATGGTTTATCAATTTTGTTTATCTTCTCAAAGAACCAGCTTTTAGTTTTATTGATCTTTGCTATTGTTTTCTTTGTTTCTACTTCATTTATTTCTGCTCTGATCTTTATGATTTCTTTCCTTCTGCTAACTTTGGATTTTGTTTGTTCTTCTTTCTCTAGTTCCTTTAGGTGTAAGGTTAGATTGTTTATTTGAGATTTTTCTTGTTTCTTGAGGTAGGCTTGTATTGCTATAAACTTCCCTCTTAGAACTGCTTTTGCTGCATCCCATAGGTTTTGGATCATCGTGTTTTCATTGTCATTTGTCTCTAGGTATTTTTTGATTTCTATTTTGATTTCTTCAGTGATCTCTTGGTTATTTAGTAGCATATTGTTTAGCCTCCATGTGTTTGTGTTTTTTACATTTTTTTCCCTGTAATTGATTTCTAATCTCATAGCGTTGTTGTTAGAAAAGATGCTTGATATGATTTCAATTTTCTTAAATTTACTGAGGCTTGATTTGTGACCCAAGATGTGATCTATCCTGGAGAATGTTCCATGCACACTTGAGAAGAAAGTTTAATCTGCTGTTGTTGGATGGAATGTCCTATAAATATCAATTAAATCTCTCTGGTCTATTGTGTCATTTAAAGCTTCTGTTTCCTTATTAATTTTCTGTTTGGATGATCTGTCCATTGGTGTAAATGAGGTGTTAAAGTTCCCCACTATTATTGTGTTACTGTCGATTTCCTCTTTTATAGCTGTTAGCATTTGCCTTATGTATTGAGGTGCTCCTATGTTGGGTGCATATATATTTATAATTGTTATATCTTCTTCTTGGATTGATCCCTTGATCATTATGTAGTGTCCTTCCTTGTCTCTTGTAACATTCTTTATTTTAAAATCTATTTTATCTGATATGAATTTTGCTACTCCAGCTTTCGTCTGATTTCCATTTGCATGGAATATCTGTTTCCATCCCCTCACTTTCAGTCTGTATGTGTCCCGAGGTCTGAAGTGGGTCTCTTGTAGACAGCATGTAGACGGGTCTTGTTTTTGTACCCATTCAGTGAGCCTATGTCTTTTGGTTGGAGCATTTAATTCATTCACATTTAAGGTAATTATCAATATGTATGTTCCTATTACCATTTTCTTAATTGTTTTGGGTTTGTTTTTGTAGGTTCTTTTCTTCTCTTGTGTTTCCCACTTAGAGAAGTTCCTTTAGCATTTGTTGTAGAGCGGTTTGGTGGTGCTGAATTCTCTTAGCTTTTGCTTGTCTGTAAAGCTTTTGATTTCTCCATGGAATCTGAATGAGATCCTTGCCGGGTAGAGTAATCTTGGCTGTAGGTTCTTCCCTTTCAGCACTTTAGGTATATCATGCCACTCCCGTCTGGCTTGTAGAGTTTCTGCTGAGAAATCAGCTGTTAACCTTATGAGAGTTCCCTTGTATGTTATTTGTCATTTTTCCCTTGCTGCTGTCAATAATTTTTCTTTGTCTTTAATTTTTGCCAATTTGATTACTATGTGTCTCGGCGTGTTTCTCCTTGGGTTTATCCTGTATGGGACTCTCTGCACTTCCTGGTCTTGGGTGGCTATTTCCTTTCCCATGTTAGCGAAGTTTTTGACTATAATCTCTTCAGATATTTTCTCGGGTCCTTTCTCTCTCTCTTCTCTTTCTGGGACCCCTATAATGCGAATGTTGTTGCGTTTAATGTTGTCCCAGAGGTCTCTTAGGCTGTCTTCATTTCTTTTCATTCGTTTTTCTTTATTCTGTTCCACATCAGTGAATTCCACCATTCTGTCTTCCAGGTCACTTATCCGTTCTTCTGCCTCATTTATTCTGGTATTGATTCCTTGTAGTGTATTTTTCATTTCAGTTATTGTGTTGTTCATCTCTGTTTGTTTGTTCTTTAATTCTTCTAGATCTTTGTTAAACATTTCTTGCATCTTCTTGATCTTTGCCTCCATTCTTTTTCCGAGGTCCTGGATCATCTTCACTATCATTATTCTGAATTCTTTTTCTGGAAGGTTTCCTATCTCCACTTCATTTAGTAGTTTTTCTGGGGTTTTATCTTGTTCCTTCTTCTGGTACATAGCCCTCTGCCTTTTCATCTTGTCTATCTTTCTGTGAATGTGGTTTTTGTTCCATAGGCTGCAGGATTGTAGTTCTTCGTGCTTCTGTTGTCTGCCCTCTTATATCATATTTCTTTGTCTTGCTTCATAGTTTTGGCTAAGACTCCTAGGGCAATGTTGACAAGAAGTGGGACAGTGGCATCCTTATTTTGTTCCTTATATTAAACAGATAATTTTCAGTGTTTCCTCATTAAAACTTGTTTGCTTATGGGTTTTTATTTGTATTTTTGAAAATATTTATTTATTTATATTTGGCTGTGCCTGGTCTTAGTTGCGGCACATGGCATCTTCGTTGTGGCATATGGCATCTTCGTTGTGGCATGTGGGATCTTTAGTTGCAGCATGCGGGGTTCTTAGTTGCGGCATGTGGACTTCTTAGTTGCAGCATGCATGCGGGATCTAGTTCCCCAAACAGGGATCGGACCCAGGCCCCCTGCATTGGGAGTTCAGAGTCTTACCCACTGGACCACCAGGGAAGTCCCTGCTTATGGATTTTTAAACTTTATTTTTATTTATTATTTTCACGTAAGGAGGATCCATTCTATTCCTAGTGTGCTGAGCTTTTTCTTTTTAACTTCAAAAGAATATTGAATTTCCACTTTTTTCCTCCATCTGTTGAATTTTTGTTTTTCTTCTTGAACTTCTTAAAATGGCAAATTACATTGGTTGATTATTTTCAAGTGTTAAACCAAAACACAGTGTGAGTTGCTGGTATAAACCCTTCTTGGTTTATATTATATCATTTAGCTATACTGCCAATCCACGTTGCCACTTTAGTGGGGTTTCAAGGATGAGTGAAAGTAGGTGCATGTTTTCAGTGTGCCATCTTTACATGCAAGTTAGTAGTCAGTAATTTTTGCCAGCTGATTTACTATGTTGGCACCTTCACTTCTATGCAGTATTCCTTGCTACCCTTCTACCCCGAATCCTGGCATTGCTATTTGCATTGTCTTCTGGTTGTAAATGTAATACGAATGTTCCCAGCATTGTGCTTATACTACATTGCAAATATTTTATTTGTGCTAATTTTCCTTTATTGGCAGTGAACTCCTTGAGATCCCAGTCTTGCATCTTTGTCTTTGTGCTATCAGATGCCTCACACAGATCATGTCTAGTAAATTTTGATGAAAGAAAGACTGGACAGGAAACTCCATCTTTCCCTGATATGTATCAAAAAATCCCTTACTGCCACATTACCATTTGCTGACTGCTAAGAATGACAGCTGCCAAATGGTGTACAAGAATGGGTTTAAATGCCCCATGAGGTGTAGTAAATTACACTAGTATAGAACCATTCTATTTAATCTTTCAAAGCATTTTCACAATTATCCTCTTCTTTGATCATCACAGCAACTGTGAAATAGGTAAATTAGTAGCTCTAGCCTTGCTTTACACATAAGTAAATAGGGCCCAGAGAGACTAAATGTTTATCCAAGACCATTTGGCTAATGTTTGGCCAAATTTGGGTTAGAATCCAAGTCTCCAGCCATTTAAACTTGGGCTCTTCTCAATAGACCAGTGGTTCTGAAACTGTGGGTCTCAGGGGTTGGCATTGAATGGGGATGGGAGATAAGATGGAGGGTGAATGATCAGGGATCTGAGCCCTCCACCTGTCTCACAGTTCTGCTTTTGTCCCCTTTACATGTTACCGTTCCAAATAATTTTTGTTTTTGAAAATAGCTCTGTTGCTGGTTACAACATGAATTTACTAGTCTTTAAGCACATAATTGCTTTCTGGCACTATGTGATGTTTCAGTTTTACTTTGTACATTCCTTGTCCTAGACTTGGTATCAACCATTTCTCCAAGGAGTTCTGGTTCCTTTTGGTGGGGAATGAGATTTAGAATATAATATCTGGGCTGTAGGTGTGCTTATT
Organism: Eschrichtius robustus; assembly: GCF_028021215.1. NCBI lineage: Eukaryota > Metazoa > Chordata > Mammalia > Artiodactyla > Eschrichtiidae > Eschrichtius > Eschrichtius robustus. Next base: position 5,333,471 of record NC_090830.1, on the reverse strand, counting down.
ACTACTGGTGCCTCATTATTTCTAACTCTTTTCAGGGACAGTACTAGGAAATTACCTTTTTAAAAAATCCCGAGTTTTTACTGATACATCTAATTCAAATCCAATGCCACAGTGTTTCTTATCTTCTCCCATTCCATTTTTGTATTGCCCTTCTCCCGTTATGAAAACCCTGCTTCCCAAATAACACTGCGAACAGTATTTACTGATTTTCTCTACCCTGAAATGCACACAAAACAGTATTAGAACAATGCCACCAGTACCCTTATTCAAAACAAAACTACTAAACAGAGTTCAAATTTTCTTTGTGGTTCTTTTTTTATCCTTAGACTATATCATAGTAAGTGTGAACAGTCAGAGAATTGTGTTCAAATTTTACTTGAATTAGTTATTTTCCCTGTGTGATTAAGTGTTCTATCAACTTGATTTATAGGTAGAGTCATTTGTTTTTGTTTGTATTCAATTTTAGAGTTTGGGTTTTAAAAATCCATTTTGATTTAACTTAAAAATATTTATAATATTTACATGTTTTATGGGTGAATATAATATTTACTCAGAGAAGTCCTGATCCCTATTTCTTCACTCTTCACCCAGTTTCCAACTGCTCCACTCCATATATATAATCATTTTCATCTGTTGTCTATCTTTTCTCTGCTTCTGTATACACACTCTTTTTTCTTCTTTCTTATAAAAATGGTAGAATAGTCCATACTCACCCCATTGTATCTAGCTTTAAACTTTTAAAAATATGTTTGAATTTATCAATTTATAACTTTAGTGCTTTTTGTTTCTTAAGAATCCCTTAACTTCCCAAAGGTCATGAAAATTTTCTACTATATTATCCTTTAAATTTTTAAAGTTTTGCCTCTTTCATTTAAGTCTTTAATCAATCTAGAGTTGATTTTACATATGGTGTGAGAGAGCGATCCTTTTTTTTTTGCTGTTGTTTATTTTGTTTTTCGGTATGCATGTCCATTTATCCCATATAGTTTGTTGAGTAGTCTATTTTTTACCCACTGATCTTTAATGTCAGTTTAGTTATATGTCAAGTTGATGCACTTTCATGGATTTGCTTCTGGGCTTTTTTATAAATTTACTTATTTTTATTTATTTATTATCTTTGCTGTGTTGGGTCTTCGTTGCTGCATGCGGGCTTTCTCTAGTTGCAGCGAGTGGGGCCTACTCTTCTTTGCAGTGCGCGGGCTGCTCATTGCGGTGTCCTTCTCTTGTTGCAGAGCACGGGCTCTAGAGTGTGCGGGCTTCAGTAGATGCAGCACGTGGGCTCAGTAGTTGTGGCTCGTGGGCTCTAGAGCGCAGGCGCAGTAGTTGTGGCGCATGGGCTTAGTTGCTCCGCAGCATGTGGGATCTTCCCGGACCAGGGCTCGAACCTGTGTCCCCTGCATTGGCGGTGGATTCTTAACCACTGTGCCACCAGGGAAGCCCTGGGCTTTTTTTTTTTTTCTGTTTTACCTGTCATTTCATCTATTTCTGAGAAAAATCTCTTATTTTAAAATTTCGGACATATTTTTTCATTCTACTATTTCCATTTTTAAAAATAGTTACTGTTTCTCTGCTGGAGGATTTTCTACTGTTCATTCATTTGAATGTTTTTCTTCTATGTTCTTGAGGATACTTACAATAAAATCTTTGCTAATTCTAACAACTGGTCAGTCAGTCTCCACTGATTACCTTTTCTCTTGAATGTGCATCACATGATTCTATTTCTTTATATGTCTAGCAATTTTGAATTATATCCTGGATGCTGTAAAGATATTTTGTAGACTCTGAATTCTGTTATATTCCTCTGAGAATGTTGATTTTGCAGGCAATTAACTTTGCTGAACTCAGACTCCTCAATATGTCTACTTTGCAGGTGAAATCTCTGCTTAACTACTCTAGCCTTAGCAGAGCTGCTTAGAGTCTGCTCCACACATGCACAGTTCAGGGATCAGCCAGAGATTTGGGAAGAATTTATATACAGAATTTGGGACTTTCCCTTTTCAGCTCTCTTCTTTGCTGGATTTCTCCCCTCAGTTTTTAGCTATTGTTTCTGCCCAAACTCTGTCCTTTGGTTTTTCAAGCCACTGACATTACAGACTGAGTTTCAGCCAACTAATTCCTGCCCTCAAATAAAAATCCACTTGAAAATGGAAAACTCACCCAGTTCTGTTACCTTTATCTAAGTGTAGACTCCTACCCAGTTTCTGCCTGCTTTTATTTTGTTATTATTTTTTTATTTTGAAAGACATTTCTTTTTTTAAATTAATTTTTATTGGAGTATAGCTGATTTACAATGTTGTGTTAGTTTCAGGTGTACAGCAAAGTGAATCAGTTATGCATATACATATATCCACTCTTTTTTAGATTCTGTTCCCATAGAGGTCATTAGAGAGTATTGAGTACAGTTTCCTGTGCTATACGGTAGGTTCTTATTAGTTATCTATTTTATATATAGTACTGTGTATATGTCAATCCCAATCTCCCAATTTATCCCTCCCCTCCCCCCTTCCCCCTTGGTAACTATAAGTATGTTTTCTACATCTGTGACTCTATTTCTGTTTTGTAAATAGGTCCATTTGTACCATTTTTTAGATTCCACGTATAAGCTACCTGCTTTTTGTTGCTTTCCAGTTCTTTCAGGAAGTTGTCTTTTATATTTATTCTAGAATTTTAGTTCGTATATGTGGAGAGTTAGTCTGATAGGAGCTACTCAGTCATTATTAGGAACAGAGTACCCACACTATTTTATTTATTTTGGCTTTTAACTAAACTTATATCTTGTATAACAAGTCCCCTCACCTTAGTCTAATTCTTCAGAAATGTATTAGATGTTCTGTGTAGAACCTGAAGACTTACGTAGTAATGCTTCTGCCTCCCAAGTATGAATGGAAGGACTTCATAATTAGTCATGCCAAAGAAAGGATATGTGAAATATAGGGAAGGAATTTGTTTGTTTATGCATTGTACATGCATCTCTAATGTCAGGGATGATGGCAACCTGAGACACAGGCATGATATACATGTGCATGTCTGGTGTGTTGAGGGAAGGTCATTTCATCACCAGGACAGAATATTTGAGGACAGTAAGTATTTTAGTTGAATGCAGAAACACCTGGGAAGTCTGCAAATGGAGACATGGGTGATTTAGTAGGCTATGGCAGGAGTCAGGTGAACTGAGAAGCTGAACCAAAGCAGTGTCAATCAGAATGCAGAAAGGGACCAGATTTGAAAGAGAATTAAAAACTGATAAACCTTGTATTCAGTGATATGGTGCTGAAGGAAATATTTATAAGGATAAGACACATTTTCTCCATTACTCAAATCACAGCATGCATTAACCTCTTACTTGGCTTACACATGTAATAACACTCTAGAAAGTCTAGAAAAAGAGGAAAAATCACCCCAAATTCCACTATCCTTATAAAATAACAAATATTTTATATCCCCTTCCAGGCTTTATTCAGAAACAAAGGTATATTTTTCAAATATGTAATCGTACCCCATGTTGAATGTCCTTGATACATCATAATTTTGTATTATTTTTATCATCTCAGTGAATAAGAAAACTTCATCTTTCTGGTCTTCATAATTACATTGTTTTTAATGTCTGCTTATTATTCCGTTATTTCACACACCCCAACTTTTTGTACCATTATTCAATTTCTTGGACATTTATATTGCCACTAACACTACTGTAAATAATACTCCATGGGAATTCCCTGGCGGTCCAGTGGTGAGGACTCCCTGCTTCCACTGCATGGGGCCAGAGTTTGATCCCTCATCGAGAAACAGATCCCAGAAGCTGTGCAGCACAGCCAAAGGAAAAAAAAGAGCTCCATGAGCATGTTTATGTATATAATTAGTCTTTCCCTTTTGTGGGAGATAGATTGTTAGCATTAAGGTTATCTGTAGTAGAGTTGATACATTTAATATTGTTTCATGTATTTTAATATTTACTCACTAGAGCCCTGACATTACAAAGCCCTTAGAGTGATACGTGTGAGAATCTTTATATTCTAGATCATTACTAAGAGAAGGGACTTTGCCTGTTGATGGCTGTAGCATCTAGCATAGTGCCTATTATTAAGTCATAAGAGCTGTGTTTTGAACGAGTAAATCAGTGAATAAATTAGTTCAGTTGTCTTCTGTGGAGAGTTTAACTCATTTCTCACCATCTGGATGCAGTTTGATTTCAGGTGTACCTTGTGATATTGGCAAGGTCTGGAGAGCCATTTAGATAGTCACTCCTGCGATCTGGATTTTACAGAAGTCTGGAATGTTGCCCTGAGAACACAATCTGCAACAGCCTCTGTCTGGGATTTTTACTTTTGCTTCCTGGATCACTACAGACCCAAGTATTTCCATGGGCTTCCTTCTGGAAAACAAAAAAAGAATGTGCTCTTTTCTTTCTGGAGGAAACTTTCCCATTAGTTTCTACCTCAGTGGGACAGGTCCTTGTAGGGCAGGCTAAACTTGGGCCAGAACGTTTGGAAATCTTGACTCTATTCTCTCCTTGGCTTCAGAAAACAACTGGGATCACGCTCAGCTTAGACTGGATAAGTTTCTGTTTTGTTGTTGATGCTTTTTTTTTTTTTTTTTCTTTTTTTGTAAAGGGAGAGAAACAATTTTGGTTCAGATCAGTGTGTAAAAAAGAAGGTTGGTAATCAGAATCATAGAATTATAGAATAGAGAGCTTCTATTGATGTCATTTTTCTTTTACTAAAAATAATAATGACTACTTATGGCATTTTGTGCCAGGCCTTGTTCTAGCAGTTTCCTTACATGACTTCACTTAATTTAATCATCACAACAACCCAGCCTTATGAAGTAGGTATTATGATTTCCACTCTGTAAATTAGGAAAATGCTCAAAGATATATATTCTTAATTGAAGTATAGTTGATTTACAATGTTTTGTTAATTTCTGCTCTATGGCAAAGTGACTCAGTTATACACCTATATGCATTCTTCTTTATATTCTTTTCCATTATGGTTTATCCCAAGATACTGAATATAGTTCCCTGTGCTTAAAGAGCTTAAGTCACCTTTTCATAAGCACACACAAGTGGTGGAGTAAGGATTCAAAAATAGGTCTGGCTGATACCAATGTTCATGCCTGTATATCCGTTCTCAAAGCACTTTCCTTTCGATTCTACTCTCTAAATCACAGCTGCAGCATCAGGAAGGAGACTGATTAGTCCTGTGAGGCAGAGGTGGAGACAGAGATTCAGAGATCATGTTCTTTGCCATCCAAGTTCTCACAGGAAAGAATGATAAGAGTGAGGCCGAACATGTGGACTGTCTGGTCCCCCGTCCCATACCCTTTCCACTGCTCCCCCTGGAGATCTCTCCGAATCTTCCCATTATAGTTGAGGAAACTGGGGCCCAGGGTATTGCAGTGATTTACCAAGGTCATACAGCTGGCTAGCAAACTAAGACTTAGAGCCCAGATTTTCTGCCTCCCAAGCTAGTGTCTGTATTATTATGTCTACATGGCAAACAAAAGCTAGTTGTTAAAGAATATTCAATGTGAGTTATATTCCAAACCTGAAAAGACATTAACACTGTCCCTCCAGTGCAGAGACATTTAACTCATCATCTTCATTGTGTTAAAATGTCCTCCATCATATGAGATACTTAGTCGATCTGTTAATCATCAAGTATGTACTGAGTGACTAATATAAATGTGCTTAACACTGGGAACAGCCCCTGAGTGAGGTCTCCATGGTCAGTCTATGAAAAGTCTCAGGGTTAGCAACTCTCCCTCCTCCAGTGTAGACCTCAAAAGAGTCAAAGTAAATAGAATTTTCTGCCTCAACAGCTGTATTTATTTTGGGCTGTTTCTCCACCTACAACGCCCATTTGCTGTCCTTGGAGCTTCTGAACCTGTTTATTTTCAACCTCCCGGAGGCAGCCAGCTGTTGTATTCCTGTGTCATGGCAGAGACAAGTCTTCTGGAGGGAAGCAAGCCATTTCAAAAGCGTAAAGGAAATAACCCAAAGGAGAGTTTACCAACTGAGGCTATTTCCTGAGCAGGACACCAACCCTGCTCTCAAATATCTTATTCAAATAGCTTAACAAGGCATAACTGGAGACAGAACTTGAGCACTGAAAATTACACAATAAAATAAAAAGAAGTAAGGAGTAATATAAACTCAGGTCTTAAGTGATATCAAGTGAATGTGATTGAACAGTCTCCTAGTCGGTTAGACGGGACTAAACTCAGAGAAATATTTTGTTTGGGCTACAAGTTTGCTTCTGTATGTGCTTGCTTTTTAGTGACCCAATATTTAAAAACTGAGAGCATTTACCTAAAAATCCAGATTTCTGACTCCTTCTGAAAAAAAAAGGAAGGTCTACTAATATGTGTTTGTCCTTGTGTCGGGTAACTATGGGCTGGAGAGGTGGGTGTGTTAGGTGAAACACACACTCCCCAGTTTGCCACAGTCCTCAGAGGTAGTGTGACAAGCACTGTGGCAGGCATGACAGCTCACTGAACTCACAGAAGACTCTACTAGGTAGGTATTATCCTTCCTATTTTATAAATGGGAAAAGCGAGGCTCAGAAAGTTTATGTGGTCAGCCGGAAGCCACCTACTTAGTGAATAGCTAGGATTCACACCCATGGCTGCCTGAGTACATCCTTTCTAGATGCTGCCTCCCAGAGAACTAGGAAGTGATAAAGCTGGGTCTTGAATCAGACTGACTCCAAGCCTACTGGCCATTCTAAAATGTCATACTATGTCAGAGGCACAGACCCTGCTACATGCAATGGAAGCAAGCAAATATGTCACGATAAACCAAGAAGAAAAGAACCATTCCTAATGGGAAATGACTTACAAGTCCAGGAATAACTTCTGAAGATAATACATTGTGATAGACAAATTATAAATAGGCCAGACTGTCACCAAACATTTGACCTGTGCTTCTTAGGTAGGTTGAAAGTTTTGGCCATTAGCAGCATACTAGAGCTACTCGAAAGCACTGTTAGGTATTTTTATGGGAAGGATTGAATCCTGTGAGGAAGCTAAACAAGGAGTACAAATTCCAAATGGCCTGGGCAGAGTAAAGGAGCAGGAAGACCTATATTCTAGGCCTTGAAGGGCAGATCTAGGCCCACCATCCCCTGGGCAGTGGCCACCAAAGGCTGGACCTCAAAGAGACTGAAGCACCATGTCAAAACTCATCACTTTGCCTAAAGCTTATCCTGGGTAGTGGAAATACAAAAGATTTAAATGTCAGTTACTCTGTTTTGTATTTTTTTAAAAAAGTGTTAATAAGTTGCAAAGCTTGGAATCAAGTCCAGGACTTCTTGGGTTCTCTCTACTATATGTCACCTTCCAGAAAACAGATGGTAGAGAGAGGAGGGGAAGGTATTCCAGGTAGGGGGATGCTGTGTTAGGAAATTTCAGATTCTGTTTGGATAGAGAAGGAAACAAAATAATAGAGGTTGAAGCCTCTGACAACAGTCACGAGATTTATCACTTACCCTGTTATCACAGGTTGCAGAGGACTGATCATGCTGTCACCACTGAGATGCCCAAGGGCCGTATCTCTAATGACCACTCTGCCCTTTTTACTCTCCTTTCCTTGGCCATTTAGCCCCACTGCAGGCCATTTAGCCTCCCTACTCCAAGTTCCTGGATCAGTCCTCTTCCTGATTAAGGTAAGTTATAGGCTGGTGGGTAAACCATGAACCAGCTGTAATGGGAGTAATGTGTAATAACAGCAACAAAATCCAAAATGACAATTACTGTAACAGTAATAGCAGTTACTTTTACTGAGCTATTTCTGCATTCTAAACACTTTGTTAAGTAACTTACATGCTTTAAACCATTTAACTATTGTATCATCCAGTAAAGTCTATATTATGAGGAGACAATTCTCTGAGGGTCTTTTGCATTTCTGCACATCTTGTGAGCAAGGCACTGGTTCCCCTTTGTTCCAGACTAACTTTTTTTTAATTTTATTTTTTATTTACTTATTTTTGGCTGCCTTGGATCTTCATTGCTGCGCACGGGCTTTCTCTAGTTGTGGTGAGCGGGGGCTACTCTTTGTTGCAGTGCGCAGTCTTCTTATTGTGGTGGCTTCTCTTGTTGCGGAGCACGGTCTCTAGGCACATGGGCTTCAGTAGTTGTGGCACGTGGGCTCAGTAGTTGTGGCTCCCGGCCTCTAGAGCGCAGGCTCGGTAGTTGTGGTGCACGGGCTTAGTTGCTCTGGGGCATTTGGGATCTTCCGGACCAGGGCTCGAACCCGTGTCCCCTGCATTGGCAGGCGGATTCCCAACCACTGCGCCACCAGGGAAGTCCCCCAGACTGACTTTTGAAGGATGCTTGTATAACAAACAGCCTTGGAAGATAGAGATAGTGTTTCCTGTCAGAGCAAAGGACAGACATGTTTATTGACCATTATAAATGATTCACGTTCCTTAAACTCAGGGTTCCTCTTTTGTAACACAACCTTCTTTGCATCTCCATGTGGGAAATGGGGCTTGGGGAGCCAGCACAGACATGGCTGATCCTCTGGCTACTGGTGTTGCCGTTAAGTAACTGTCCTTTGCCTCTGGCCCAGGAATTTTATGTCTTCTACTAGCACCCATGAAACTGTGGCAGGCCAGTCTATTAGTTTGCAAGTAGGGCAGTATCTCAGAGTCTACATGGACTTTGAAAGATTTTATTATTCCCATTTTACAGAATAGAAACTGAGGTTGTTGGAGGTGTTTTCAACTGCTCATATTTATTATATCTGATCTTATACTTCAGTCTGTTGCCTGGATATTCCGCCTTTTAGAGATTAAATCTCCATTTTGAAGCATATTTCTGGCACCCAAGTCCCAGTCTTATTCTCTGTTCCTGAGATAGTCGTCTATTCATCTATCCCAGTGTTTATTCAGTGCATAGTATGTGTGTTGTTCTCGTCAGTTCTCCTAGGGAATGAAATCTTTCCTTGAACCCCAACTCCCATTTCTCATAGTATTGTGGTGGAAATTAAGTAAAAATAGTGGATGTAAAAGCACCTAACACAAATGATTCTCAAACTTTAGGTGGTATCTGAAATACTGGCATATTTCTCTTAAAATGCAGAACCCCAGACCTCATCCCAAGAGATTCTGGATCAGTAGATCTAGATTAAAATAAAAAACCAGGATTTCCATTATCTTAGTCCTTGCTTACTTCTTTTTTTAAAAATTATTTATTTATTTATTTGGCTGTGTTGGGTCTTCGTTTCTGTGCGAGGGCTTCCTCTAGCTGCGGCAAGCGGGGGCCACTCTTCATCGCGGTGCGCGGGCCTCTCACTATCGCGGCCTCTCTTGTTGCGGAGCACAGGCTCCAGACGCGCAGGCTTACTAGTTGTGGCTAACGGGCCTAGTTGCTCCGCGGCATGTGGGATCTTCCCAGACCAGGGCTCGAACCCGTGTCCCCTGCATTAGCTGGCAGATTCTCAACCACTGCGCCACCAGGGAAGCTCAGTCCATGCTTACTTCTTGTCCTGTCCTTCCTTACCCTGTGCTTTATGTTCTAGCGACTCCTAGCTGTGTGTAATTCTCTCTGCTTCTGCTCTTCTGTACTTTGGCCATCTTTCTTCTCTAACTAGAAGAGCTAACCCCTCCTCATCCTTTAACTCAGGTGTCTCCTCCTTTAGAAAGCCTTCCCCATCTAATGAGGGGATATCATTTCTTCATCCTCCCAAAGCTTGCTGTTGCTTACCTCTATCATTTACTTGTACCTTTTATTAAGATTATGTGTGTCTCCACCAGCAGACTATCAACTCCTTGAGAGCAGGTAATTTGTCCTATTCACTTTTACACTTTACCTGGGAAGCCTTTTATGGAATAGTAGAGTATCTGGTTCACAACAGGTACTGGGCTTTGAAATCAATTTTTGTTGAATGAATAAAAGAATAGGGCTTCCCTGGTGGTGCAGTGGTTAAGAATCCGCCTGCCAATGCAGGGGACACAGGTTCGAGCCCTGGTCCAGGAAGATCCCACATGCCGCGGAGCAACTAAGTCCGTGCGCCACAACTACTGAGCCTGCGCTCTAGAGCCCGCGCGTCACGACTACTGAACCCTGCATGCCTGGAGCCCATGCTCCGCAACAAGAGAAGCCACCGCCGTGAGAAGCCCATGCACTGCAGCAAAGAGTAGCCCCCGCTAGCTGCAACTAGAGAAAGCCCGTGCGCAGCAACGAAGACCCATCTCAGCCAAAAATAAAATAAATAAAATAAATAAATTAAAAAAAAATGAATGAAGCCATTTGTTTGCAGAAAGCTTTCAATATAAAATCCCATTGGGACTTTCCTGGCAGTCCAGTGGTTAAGACTCCATGCTTCCACTGCAGGGGACACAGGTTCAATCCCTGGTCAGGGAACTAAGATCCCGCATGCTGTGCAGCCTGGCCAAAAATTTTTTTTTAAAGTCTGTTAATGATAATACTCCTGATTTTCTTAAAAACGTTTATTTCATGTGAGGTAAGACCAGAAATATGAGGAAAGAGAGAGCAAGAAGTTGAATTTTAGCATGGGTAGAGAGAGTAAAAGATAATATAGCCTGGCCTCCTCATTTTTTTTTCTTTTCCATTATGGTTTATTACACGATATTGAATATAATTCCCTGTGCTATACAGTAAGACCTTGTTGTTTATCCATTCTATATATAATAGTTTGCATCTGCTAATCCCAAACTCCCAATCCCTTCTTCCCCCACTCCTCCTCCGCCTTGGCAACCACAAGTCTGTTCTCTATGTCTGTGAGTCTGTTCCTGTTTTGTAGATAAGTTCATTTGTGTCATATTTTAGATTCCAAATATAAGTAATATCATATGGTATTTGTCTTTCTCTTTCTGACTTACTTCACTTAGTATGATAATCTCTAGGTCCATCCATGTTGCTGCAAATGACATCATTTCATTCTTTTTAAAGTCTGAGTAGTATTCCATTGTATATATACCAGATCTTCTTTTCTTTTTAATTTTTTAAAAATTCATTTATTTATTTATTTATTTCTGGCCACGTTGGGTCTTCGTTGCTGCATGGGGGCTTTTCTCAGTTGTGGTGTGCGGGCTTCTCATTGCGGTGGCTTCTCCTCTTGCGGAGCACGAGATCTAGGCTTGCGGGCTTCAGTAGTTGGCACGCGGGCTCAGTAGTTGTGGCTTGTGGGCTCTAAAGCGCAGGCTCAGTAGTTGTGGCGCACGGGCTTTGTTGCTTCGCGGCATGTGGGATCTTCCTGGACCAGGGATCGAACCCGTTTCTCCTGCATTGGCAGGTAGATTCTTAACCACTGTGCCTCCAGGGAAGTCCTTTTAAAATTTTTATTGGAGTATAGTTGATTTACAATGTTTTGTTAGTTTTAGGTGTACAGCAAAGTGAATCAGTTATACGTATACATATATCCACTCTTTTTTGGATTCTTTTCCCATATAGGTCATTACAGAGTATTGAGTAGAGTTCCCTGTGCCATACAGTAGGTCCTTATTAGTTATCTATTTTATATATAGCAGTGTGTCTATGTCAATCCCAATCTCCCAATTTATCCCTCCCCTCCCTTTCCACCCTGGGAACCATGAGTTTGTTTTCTACATCTGTGACTCTATTTCTCTTTTGTGAATAAGTTCATTTGTACCATTTAAAAAAAATTTACTTATTTTTATTTATTTATTTTTGGCTGCGTTGGGTCTTCGTTGCTGTGTGCAGGCTTTCTCTAGTTGCGGTGAGCAGGGGCTACTCTTTGTTGTGGTGTGCGGGCTTCTCACTGCGGTGGCTTCTCTCATTGCGGAGCATGGGCTCTAGGTGTGTGGGCTTCAGTAGTTGTGGCATGCGGGCTCTAGAACGCAGACTCAGTAGTTGTGGCACATGGGCTTAGTTGCTCCATGGCGTGTGGTATCTTCCCGGACCAGGGCTTGAACCCGTGTCCCTGCATTGGCAGGCAGATTCTTAACCACTGTTCCACCAGGGAAGTCCCTGTACCCTGTTTTTAGATTTCACGTATAAGAGATATCATATGATATTTGTCTTTCTCTGTCTGACTTACTTCACACATCTCTAGGTCCATCCATGTTGCTACAAGTGGCATTATTTTGTTCTTTTTTCTGGCTGAGTAATATTCCACTGTATATATGTACCACATCTTCTTTATCCATTCCTCTGTTGATGGACATTTAGGTTACTTCCATATCCTGACCATTGTAAATAGTGCTGCAATGAATGTTGTGGTGCGTCTATCTTTTTGAAGTATGGTTTTCTCTGGATACATGCCCAGGAGTGGGATTGCTGGATCATATGGTAGCTCTATTTTTAGTCTTTTAGGGAACCTCCATACTGTTTTCCATAGTGGCTGCACCAATTTACATTCCCACCAACAGTGTAGGAGGGTTCCCTTTTCTCCACACCCTCTCCAGCATTTGTTATTTGTAGACTTTTTAATGATGGCCATTCTGACCAGCATGAGGTGGTACCTCATTGTAGTTTTGATTTGCATTTCTCTAATAATTAGTGATGATGAGCATCTTTTCATGTGCCTATTGCTGGCCTCCTCATTTTACTGAGAAGGAAACTGAGATTAGAGAGAATAAGAACAACATCACATAGCTTGTTAGTGGCAAAGCGAGATTGGAAGCTTCATCTCTGGTTTTTCAGTCTTAAGCTCTCTAGACTAATCATTGTCCCTCCCTTCCACTAAGTTATGGCCCTACCCAAAGCCCAGCTAAGGTTTTCACCATCCTGGCTTTTATTGACCTCATCTGATATTAATAACGCTGTTATTTCACATTATCTGAACAATTCCTACACCATGTTTTCTTTACGTAAATTTTGCTTTCTCTGATGTATACCCAGTATTGTGGGGTATTTTTAAAAAGCTTTTATTATGTTTATCTTTGATGTTTAATTAGAGTTTTGCTTCTGTATCCTGTGAATCAAATTTGCCTCCTCATCTTGACTGACTAGTTTTGATCTAATAGGTTTTTCTAGAGAAACGACTCTTTCACTAGTATTTAGGGGAGGAAAATGTGGTATAACATTAAAAAAAATAAGCCTCCTTGGTTTCCTAAATTTCATCCAAAATATAATCCTCTCCATGTGTGTTTCTTCTCTCATTTTTATAATCAAATGTGGAAAATATTTAACATCCCATTGAGCCCTCCAGTTTCAATCAGTACACATGATAAATTGCATGGGGGTGTTTAATTTGCCTTGCAATGGAAACCTATATCTTTGCCCTGTGGCCTGACTGTAGTTTAATAAAAGAAAGGCCCTTTCAATAGGTCTTGTGCAATATGGGGTCCCAACCAGGTCTATGAATAATTTATTAGGCAAGGATCTTGTTTCTGTTTATGAAATACTATTCTGGAGACCATTAGGGCTAGACCTGTGCAGTAGTCACAAAGTTCTTCTTGAGTTCCAGCTAGAAATATGCAGAAAATTATTGTTGCTGTAACTCCTCAAGCATATGGCTAGGTTCAGGGCAATCTGTTAACTTCTTGTGTTATGTCCAAAAGTTTCCAGTTATCAACAAAAGATGGCATACCAGCCCGATTACTCCTGATGTATTCCAGTCAAGGATTCCAAGTAACCATAGTTGTGTGGGCGTACGTGGTCTGAAATAACAGGAATCAGTGAAAATTTCAAGTGTAAATACACAACGGAGATCATTTACATATCACAACCAGACGAACGTATCCCACTGAGCTGAGTGTGCTTTCCACAGGAAGCAGGAATTTTTGGGCCACCTCCCAACCCCTGATTCTCAGCGGTTGTAAACTATTTGAGATACATTTTGTTTCGAGTTTTGCAACAGACTTCTCTAACAGCTTATTTGCTTCATGTGTCAACAAACTTGAAAAACTAGCCTCTTACATAAGATAATGAGAAATGTGAAAAGCTATTGTTAGTGACCTGGTTCCCCCCAAAACTTGGTCAAAGATATTACAGACTGTGACATGGAAGTGGGCTTATCTTGATGGGTCTTAGTATGTCCCTTCAGTTCCTAGATAACTCTTATACTCATTGGAATGAATTGGCTTGGGATCCTTTTCAAGGATGTTTATATTTAGTGACTCCGTGAGCCAAAAAATAACAGAGTAAGAGAGGGAAAAGAGGACTTTGCATCATTCCAGGAAAATAGTTGCTGCCTGCTTTGGAGGCAAGTTATCCCCAGGGATGAGGCCACAGGGAGATCCCGGAGAGCAAAGTCCTGACCGCCCAGGTCCTGTGACCACACTCAACACTTTCTTCATCTGCTCAGATATTAGCAGAAACTACCAAGCCTGTCTGTGAAAGTGGCAAAAGTTCAAGCTTGATTTTCCCAAAATGCAGCTCAGATGAAGTCGCTGAATTTTTACCGGTTCTCCATCATTTATAAAATTAAGTGCAAACTCCTCAGCCTGGCTCTCAATACCCTCCCCAAATAATTATCCAATCTTATCTTCCATTAATCACACAGATTCTGAGAAAACTAGATTACTGGCTAGTCCATGAAACAACCCCTATCTTTTCTATTTTGTTGTCTTTGTTCATGCCGTATGACAAACACTATTGATATCGGTACGGTTATTAACTCTAGTATTTGTTGAGTACTGACTGTGTGCCAGACACCATGTGATGACTGTCCATGCATTGTCTTATTTAATTCTCATAACAATGTGGACACGGACTTACTAATTAATTGCTTAAGATCACAGAACCTGCAAGTGGCAGAGTAAGGATTTTGATCCTCTCATGTCATATGTCTGACATGAGAGCCCTCATTATACTGCATCTGGACTTCCATAAAAAATCTTATCTCTGAGAGAGATCATTTTCTCTACCTTTTTTTTAAATAATATGTAATTTTATTTGTTAATTGTCCTTTTGAATGCATTTTTGAGGTGGCCGAAATGTAAAGGAAAAAGTAAATCAGCAGAAAAGACAAGAAAAGGTTAATCCAAAGCATCAGTGCTATCATTTAGCTGAATGGCTATACAGTGAAATACTTTCATAATATATTTTTTAAAAATTTTATTGGAGTATAGTTGATTTACAATGTTATGTTA
The DNA here is from genome assembly GCF_028021215.1 of Eschrichtius robustus. Lineage (NCBI taxonomy): Eukaryota > Metazoa > Chordata > Mammalia > Artiodactyla > Eschrichtiidae > Eschrichtius > Eschrichtius robustus. The sequence continues at coordinate 5,318,454 of NC_090830.1, read as the reverse complement.
GTTTCAGGTGTACAACAAAGTGAATCAGTTATACATTCTCTAACAATTTTTTTTTTCATTTAAGTTGTCACTTTTTTTTTTTTAACATCTTTATTGGAGTATAATTGCTTTACAATGGTGTGTTAGTTTCTGCTTTATAACAAAGTGAATCAGTTATACATATACATATGTTCCCATATCTCTTCCCTCTTGCGTCTCCCTCCCTCCCATCTAACAATTTTAAAACTAATCACCTAGCAATCGTTCTGACCTCTTCCCTAACTACATCGTGAGAGTGGGGATCACGACTCTGTATTTTCTATATCCCATGCAGCACCGTGGTCTTGTGCAGAGTAGGTCTTCATTTGTTCTAGGCAACTCTCTGATTATCTGGAGATCAGCACAGGATTCTGAAAAGGAAAGCATACTAGACCAAAAGGAGGATTTGGTGAGGTTGATCTCTGGCATCCCAGCCTCTCTCTGCGCTCCTCTTTTCTTCCTGAGAGAAGGTCCCATTCTCCAGTGCACCATCAGAACTGGGAGGCAGAAAGATGTAAGGGTTCTATCAGGGCCAGACATTGATATGCTGGAGCTCGTTTGTACCACTTCACAAGAGTCAATAACGAGTATGTTTTCTAAACTTTGTGTTTAGAGATGTAACACTGGAAACTCGAAATTGGCCAAGTGGGAGTATTTACACTATGGAAATCAGCTGACACTACAAATTAGGACCCCTGCCCCCCATCAAGGAGCTGGCTTGCCAGTATGCTAAGGTCTGCCCAAAGATGTGAGGGACACGTGATTCCAGTTGCCTCTTGCCTTTTCCCTGCTCCCTTTGACCCTCTCAACTTTTGGACCCACAGAACTTGGTTAAGTGCCTTCTGTAAGCAGATACTCTGCCAGGTGATATGAAGAATACTATGATTACTGCCATCTAATTCCTCACGAGGAAGTGACAGGTACACGAATAACATGAATAATTGCTAACTGATAATCTTATTTGTTTTTTTCTCTTGATTTGTTTTAAAATTAAAAGTATACATATTTACATACATGAAAGTATAGAAAAAATGTAAGTGCCATGAGGATAGGAGCTTTACTTTTCACTACTTCTGCCCAAATGCTAGAACAGGGTGAGGCATGTGGTCGGTGTTAAACAGTGAATGAATTTCGTTACAGATTAAAAAACTGAAAAGAATATACTAAAACACTAACAATGCTTATCTATGAATAGTGGGATCATGGGTCATTTTAATTTTATCCTTCCTCTTCCTCCTCTTCTTCTTCCTCCTCCTCCTCTTCTTCTCCTTTTTCTTCCTCTTCCTCTCCTTCTCCCTTCTTCTTCTTCTTCTTCTTCCTCTTCCTCTCCTTCTTCTTCCTTTTTCCTTCTTCTTCTTCTTCCTCTTCCTCTCCTTCTTCTCTTCTTCTTCCTCTTCCTCCTCCTCTTCCCCTTCCCCTCCCCTTTCCCTTCACCTCCTTTTTCTTCTTCTCCTTCTTCTTGCCTTATCTGTATTTTGCAAAATTTTAATAATGTGCTTGTATTATGTTGGAAGACAAATAAAAATAAAAGAAAAAACAACTGGAATTATGCAAAGTAGCAAACATTAAGAGGCAGAAGGCACAGAAACATAAGCCTTATTGAAGTCTAGTTTCAGGAGAGTCTTGTGGGAAGGCTTCTTGAAGGAAAAGAGGCTTGAGATACGTTTAAAATCTCTTTCCCTTATAGTCATTTTAAGCTAGCTATCACAGGGGAAGAACCAGGTGAAATAGTTTACACTAAGGGCTGAGTGACTGGCAGCTGATGACACCATCCCTCCCAGGAACTGAAAATCCAAACAGGGGGACTATACAGTAAAATCTTCTAGAGCTTTACCATTTTTTTCATTTGCTTCTTTATCAATTACTGAGAAATGTACATTCATATCTCTTACTATGGTAGTAGATCTGTCAGTCTCTCCTTCAAATAAAGTGCTTCATTCTGTGTAATTTTTTCAGATCTATTTTCCAGGTCACTAGTTTTCCTTTCATCTGTGTCTAAACCAATATTTAAACCTTCCATTGAGGTTCAATTTTTAACTATTAATTTTTAATCTTTAGACATTTAAAAATTTGGTCTTTTTCCACATTGTCTCATCAATTTTGATACTTTAAATACTTTTGTACAGTTCTTTAAACTTAGTTTGTATTTGGTATCTGGTAATTCCAGCATCTGCTGTCTGTTTAAAGCTGATCCTACAGTTTATTTATTTCATGATGATGATGACTTGTTTCCAGATATGCTCAGTGACTTTTAAAATTGTGTACCAATTCCCCTGGCATCCTTAAGGCCTGTCTTTAAGTGTGTTCTTCAAGAGAGGATTGGTTTTTGCTTCTGTCAGGTGTTTTATGATGCTATCACCCTGAAGCTGCTTAAATGGTATGAGTTTTAGCTCCAAACCTGCATGAGGGTGAGCTCATGGTGAGTCAGGAATTATCAAGGGAGATTTTTTTTTTCTTTTGTTCTGCTTCATCTAGAGCTAAGGCTGAAATAGCCTTAGCTCTATAGTGTTCGCACGACCCATCCTCTTACAAATTTTTTTTTCCTGTTTATCCACTGACCTCATTATCTTTTAGGGGCTCCTGAATTTATACAGAGGTCTATAATACAACCTCTCACATTGCAGTGGTCTCAGGATTTGTCTTTTGCCACTTGAGCATAGGCCATTAAACCCAAACTGTCACCTACTAGAGACTTGTAAAATGACCCTCAGTGAAAGGTGGTTCCACTGCTTACTTTCTTCTTTGGACTTGTACTTTCTTGTTATTTCTTCCTCTTTCTCACCAGTTCAGCTATGTATTTAAAAATAAGAATTTTATATTTTAGAAAAGGTTTTCAGGTGTTCTGTACTTGGAGATCCTGTCTGGAATCCAGATTGCCTTAGGGCCAAAAATAGATTTCCTGTGTCCAGGCAACAACTTGCCATCCCAGTTAAGAGGAATCGCTGCCCTTATTACCTTTCCCCTCCTCCACAATTTTATTCATCCTCATCCTCTCCTCATTATCTTATCTATCCCAACTAATAAATAATAAGGGCTCCCATTTATCTGAATGCTTGCTATGTGCCAGTCACTGCTGTAAGTTCCTTACATGTTTTATTTCATTTAGAATTTAGCGTAGTCCTGTGACGTAGGTAAAGTTTTAATCTTTACCTTGTGGAAGAGGAGCCTGAGTTTCAGAAAAGTTAAGCTATGTGCCCGTAGAAGTCTGTGTGCTTGTCCACCAAACTGTACAGTTTGTCATGACTGATAGGCAAACTGATGTGACATTCTCAATCAATGTCTTGAACTCAAATACGTTTAGGAAACACAGTTAGTTAAAATTAAAGGGCCTTCTTTGCAGAGGAATCTCCGAGCCTTTAATACATTAAATGAGCACAGTGAGGCGTTAAGGGAGTAACGTGGGTAGCTCTCCCCAGACCGCTTTGAGCACAGAACTCTTTTTTCCAGGGGAACATCTGCAGCAGGTGTCACAGAACACAGTTTGGGGAATCTGGGTCTAAAATAATGAAATGTATCCCTCTCCTTCGTACATTTAAGCATCAGAAATTTTGGAAACTTCAGAGAAAGATGAAAAACAGTCTTTATAGTGACGATGATGATCCTCATCTACACCAAATGGAGGTACCTAGCTTGATCATTCTTCTAATCAAGTAAAGACAAATCAAATCCGATTTGTCTTCAAGTGACTTTTCCAGTATTCAAAACTAGCCTCACATGACTTACCACCAAGGGCATTCAAAAGACTATGTCACAATATATACGCTACCAAATGTAAAGTAGATAGCTAGTGGGAAGCAGCTGCATAGCACAGGGAGATCAGCTCGGTGCTTTGCGATGACCTAGAGGGGTGGGATAGGGAGGGTGGGAGGGAGGCTCAAGAGGGAGGGGATATGGGGACATATGTATGCATATGGCTGATTCGCTTTGTTGTACAACAGAAGCTAACACAGTATTGTGAAGCAATTAGACTCTAATAAAGATCTATTTAAAAAAAAAGACTATGTCACAGTCTACAGGGACTTAGTTATCAATGGGGATTTGCCAACTTCCTACTATATGGACAGCGTTGTTGGCACAGGTGTGAGCATCAGAGAGATATTAAAGGGTCAACCCTCACTGGGAATTGTATATTCAGCGATACTAAAAGCCCAGCAGTCTCACCAAAGGAAGACACAAAAGTGTTAACAGTGATTATGATTGTTATTTTTCTTTAAATGTATCTGTATTTTTAAGTGGGTACAATATTGTTATTTTTATAATAAGAAAAGTACTTTTTAATTGAGATGTAATTGACATATAACAATATGTTAGTTTCAGCTGTACAACATAATGATTTAAGAAAAGTATTTTTTAAAAAGGAATCTTGTAACCACTTAAAAGGGCAAATACATTTTAAAAATTTCAGAATCTGAAGCTCAGAGAGGAAAGTGACTTTTCCCAAGTCATGCAGTCTGTCAGAGGTCAAATTGGAATTCTTAACTCCCTGGTCAGGACACTCCTCAGGATACTCTAAATGACCCCATAGTCACCCAGGGTGAGGCAGTGCCGGGACTGCCCCTCCTCAGGAAAGGAGTCCCCCAAAGAAGAAAAACATGTGTCTTCTGGGTGGATGGGTTCCCTCCCTCCCTCCCTCTCTGGGCAAACAGGAAGCATACTGCCAATTCCACGGATTCTCTTGTCCATGCTTCAGGGTTGCGACCATTTTTCTCGCCAGAGGGGTGTCATGAAAGGAAGGGGAAGGGTTTGCATTAGGAGTGTGGGAGAATTCGTCTCTCTCTCCAGGACGCTATCCTGTAATCCGCGGAGCTGCTGTTTTTTTCCCCAGGCTGTTTATTCCTGTTGAGCACCCCCGGAAGACATGGAGAAAGAATGTTAGTTGGCTTCCCCTCTAGGGAAGAGTAGCTGGAGCCACCTAATGTGAAAGTTTGGGGAATCTTTGGTTGCTGAGGTTGAGAGATTGGGAGGTCTGTGGTGATTCTGGAACTCATTTTACAAAATAGACAATGAAGTAATTGATTGATTCACTGTTTTCCATTAAGACTGCATTTTTGTGGTTTTTCTTGTGGAAATAAGAGCTCAGAGGGATGATGGTATAACATTGGAGAAAGGATGTTGGAACCTCACACACCTGTATTTGCCTTACCATACAACTTGAGCAGTGGAAGTTGGAGAGTGGGTGATGAAATGAGGACTGAGTGCATAGATCCTCTCACAGTGACATAGAACTGGAAGGAGTACCCAGAAAGCCTTGGTGCCAGTCTCCTCAGTTTTCACATGGGGAAACTAAATTTTACAGATGAGGCAATGGTAGATATTTAAACATCCATTGAATATCTAGTATGTACTAGAGACTGAGCTAGGCATTGAAGGAATATCAAAAAACAATATAGATGAGTCCCTGCCCTCTGCAATCTAGAGACGCAGGAGGCAAAATGACAAAACAAACCCCAAACCAGAATCCAGATCTTTTCGGTCCCAATTGGTGATCTTTCTTACATCTTCCATCTATTATACTTTAGGCACCTAAGTCTTCAATATGATTTTGGGCAACTCACTAAACATACACAGGCTTCAGTTTTGCTAACATACAAAAAGAAACTTACACATTTATTCGTTCATTATTTATTTATCAAATATTTACTGAGAACTGTCTATATCCTAGGTGTATAGAACTCAGAATAGGATCTTTTTTTTTTTAACTTTTAATTTTATATTGAAGTATAGGTGATTAACAATGTTGTGTTAGTTTCAGGTGTACAGCAGAGTGGTTCAGTTATACATATACATGTATCTAGAATAGGATCTTTTTTAAAAAAAATATTTATTTGGCTGTGCCAGGTCTTTAGTTGAGGCATGCAGGATCTTTGTTGCCACGTGTGGGATCTTTTAGTTGCGGCACGCGGGATCTTTGGTTGAGGCATGTCGAATCTAGTTCCCTGACCAGGGATTGAACCCAGGCCCACTGCATTGGGAGCGCAGAGCCTTAACCGCTAGACCACCAGGGAAGCCCCTAGAATGGGATCTTTTTGCTGAGAGTTAATTTCCATCTGTCAGTGAGCAATTCTTTCCAAACAGTAACCAATAGGTAGCTGGAAATTCCAGAGTTGGCTTTATTTTCTTTTTGTCTTTCGAAGTTGTCTTACTCCTCCAAGTACCTGAATCCCAACTTGGATTTCTTACTCCCTCTCTCTCTCTCCCTCCCTCCATCCTTTTCTCTCTTCTTTGTTTCTATCCATCCATCTTCTTTCTACCTGATGTGTAAAACAATACCAGTAAATTGATTTACAATAAGATTTCAAAGTCATAAAGCTGAACACTTGCATTGGCAACAGTTTGCGGCTGCTCCACATTGTGACTTTTATTTATTATTCTTAAATGAGAACTTCTCTTAAATCTCAAGATTTTATTTAACATAGGGAATGTCAATACTGGATTATATCCACCACCCTATCAGGAAAACATGTTGCTGGCATTAATCCCAAAGAGGGCAAGGTTGAGGGAGAGAAAAAGGAAAAATGCAAAATGACATGACTGATTCTTGACAAGTCCAGATAAAAAGGAAGAAAAAAGCACTGGTCATTATCAGAGCAAAAAAAGTACTGGTCCTTATCAGGGCAAATAGTGTTATCTCCCAAAGTACATAAGAATTTCCAATATTAACCAACCTGTACCCTTCAAAAGACATTTTCTCATAGCTGAAGAATCCCATTCATGTTGGCAGCTGATTAATAAAGGCAGGAATGTGTTTTCTTGGACCTCATTAAAATGGAGAATGTGTAGAAATAAGTGGTGCTCATCTGTTTGTTTTTTCAGTTCCGTTGCATGTACGTTTTTGTTTCAACTTTCAGGAGATTTTTGGATAGTAGTTACTTGAAATTAGTAAGTTTATGGGCATAGTTCTAAACGCTGCATAGTAGCCCTTTCAGGGTCTTATTTCAATAAGTAAACAAGGTGAATCTGCATACTTTTTTTGAAGATCATTGTTATATCAGCATAAAGACTGACCATCTCACTGAGGCATTCCTCCTGTTAAGCTGGTAGCTCTCCCAGGCACTCTGTGTCCATTCACTGTTCATGGTGTGTGTGTGTGTGTGTGTGTGTGTGTGTGTGTGTGTGTTTCAGAAGGCCCTGGGAGACCTCAGCAAGTACAGGTGATGGATCTGTGGTCTAATTGGTAAAAAAGACGAGTCCTAACTGGAGAAGCACAATCTGCACCCCTCTCTTGGTAGGATCTTGATGCTGCCAGGACTTGGCTTTTCTCAGGCTGGGAGTACTTTCCTGGAGACCAATTATGTGCCATTTCAGGCATTTTCCTATGGGTGGGAAAAAATGGCAATTTTTTTAGTTTTAGTCTATCCAGAACAAGAGGATCACAACCAAACAGTAGGCTGGGAAGAAAACTGTTCTCCAGAAAATCCCACTTGATACTCCATTTCACTGTTTTGTTTTGTTTTGTTTTGACCTTGTGTCTGTACTTCTGTTTCTTCTTTTGGGTTGGCCAAAGCATTTGTTCGGGTTTTTCTGTAAGCTCTTACCAAAAAAATTACAGAAAACCTGAATGAACTTTTTGGCCAACCCAATACAATACTGTGCTGCCCATTGCAAATGTAAGTGTTTTGCAGAGTGCCACAGATAAGTGCTTTGTATCTCTTGGCCACAATTCTTTTTTTTTTTTTTTTTGGCTGCACCACACAGCATGTGGGATCTTAGTTCCCCAACCAGGGATCGAACATGTGCCCCCTGCATTGGGAATGCGGAGTCTTAACCACTGGACCACCAGGGAAGTCCCACAGTTATTATTATTATACTCTAATACTACTACCACACACCACCACTAATGATTGCTGCCACTCTTTTATAATTACTAGTCTGGGTCATCTCAATATTGTATTTGGACACTCAACAACTATAGTATTATTTTGAACCCCAGAAAATTATGTTTTAGAAGTCTGTCTTTGTGCTTCCCTGGTGACACAGTGGTTAAGAATCCGCCTGCCAGTGCAGGGGACACGGGTTTGAGCCCTGGTCTGGGAAGATCCCACATGCCACGGAGCAACTAAGTCCGTGCGCCATAACTACTGAGCCTGCGCTCTCGGGCCCGCGAGCCACAACTGCTGAGCCTGCGTGCCACAACTACTGAAGCTTGCATGCCTAGAGGCCGTGCTCTGCAACAAGAGAAGCCACCGCGGTGGGAGGCCCTCACACCGCAACAAAGAGTAGCCCCCGCTCGCTGCAACTAGAGAAAGCCCAAGTGCAGCAACGAAACCCAACGCAGCCAAGAATAAATAAAATAAATAAATTAAAAAAAAAAAGCCTGTCTTTAAGTAACAGAAAATTCAGCTCAAATTGGTGTTTAAAAAAAAAAAACCACTAGAGTATCACTGCTGGCAGTACAGTGACCTAAGAGAACCTGAAATCTTCCCACTACAAACAAAAAGAAGTGCTGGATAATTTGTTTCTAGATTTTAAACCATGAATTCAATTTCTTAAATAGTTTTGGGCTATTCACATTATTTGTTTCATCATGGATAAGTTTTAGTATTTGTGGTTTTTGAGGAACTGGTCAGTTTCATCTAAGTTGTCAAATTTTTGTGTGTAGAGTTGCTCACAGTATTGCTTTATTTTTTATTTTTTCTTATGTGCAGGGTCTATAGTGATATTTTCTCTTCTATTCCCGATATCACGATTTATGTCTTCTTTCTTTTTTTGTATGTTTCACTATAGGTTAATTTGTATTTTATTGTTTTTACAGAACAAGATTTTGGTTGTTTTGACTTTATTATTTTTCTTTTTCTCAATTTTATTTACGTCTACCTTTATGATTTCATTCTTTCTGCTTGCATTGGGTTTAGTTTGCTCTTCTTTGTCTAGTTTCTTAAGGTCCTTTCTGTAAGCATTTAATGGTATAAATTTCACTCTAAACATTGCTTTTAATCATCACACAAATTTTGATGTGTTGTATTTTCATTTTTGTTCAGTTTAAAATATTTTCTAATTTCCCTTGAGATTTATTTGATGCATGGGTTTATTTAGAAGGGTGTTTCAGATTTCCAAGTGTTAGGAGGTTTCCTGTTATCTTTCTATAATTATTTCTATTTTTATTCCGTTATAGTCAGAGAGTATACTTTATTTGATTTCAGTTCTTTTAAATGTGTTGCAGTTTGCTTCATGACCAGAAATATAGTCTGTCTTAGAAACTGTGCCACATGCACTTGAAAAAAATGTGTATTTTGCTGTCGGAGGCAGAAGATTCTAAAAATTTCAGTGAGATCCAGTTGTTTGATGGTTTTCGGTTCATCTACATCCTTGCTGATTTCCTATTAGTTCTATCGGTTACTGAGAGAGGCAAATTTAAGTCTTTAACTATACTTGTGGATTTGTCTGTTTCTATCGTAGTTCCATCAGTTTTTGATTCATGCCTTTTGAAGTCCAGATAAAGGTACAAACGTATTTAGAATTGCTATGTCTTCTTGGTGAAATGAGCCTTTTATCATTATGGGGTGCCCTTCTTGATCCCTAGTAAATTATTTTGCTTTGCAGTTTACTTTGATATTAATGCAGCCACTCCAGCTTTCTTTTGATTAGAGTTTGCCTAGAACCTCTTTTTCCATCCTTTTTCTTTTAACCCACCTATGTCATTCCATTTGAAGTAAGTTTCTGAGAGACAGCATAGAGTTGGGTTATATTTTTTCATCTACTCTGACATTCTCTGTTTTTTAGTTAGTGTGTCTCAACTGAAGATGATTTTGTGACATAGTTGTGACAACCCAAAATTTCTCCAGATACTGCCAAATCTCCCTCCCTCTCTCTCAATACTTCTCTCTCTCTCCATCTCTGTCAGCTATCTATCTATGTATCTATCTATCTGCCAAATGTCTCTTGATGGGTAAGATTGCTCCCAGTTGAGTGCCATTGCCCTGGAGACTTCAATACACATCCTTAATTCATTACAGTCTCCCTTGCCAGTACATTTCCTGAAGAATGTAAGAATCTTCTAACTTGATTCCATTTGCCACGTCCTACCTTTTGTGCTGTTGTTGTCATATATTTTATATTATATGTTTTAAACTCTAAAAGGTGTTACTATCACTGTTGATTTAAAGAGTTAGTATTCTTTTATGTTTTTCCACAAGTGTATACTCTTTTCAGTGCTTCTCATTTCCTCACAATTTTCTTTGTTTCTACCTGGGAAAATTTCCCATCTGTCTAAAGAAGTCTCTGTAGTACTTAACATCAACGGTGTGCTGCTGCAATAAGTTTTCTTTGTTTTTGTTTGACAAAAATATTTTCACTGGTAAATAATTCTAGATTGGCAGGGTTTTTTTTTTTTTCCTTCCACCACTTTAAAGGAATCATTACATTGTCTTCTGACTTCCATTGTGTGTTCTATGAGAAGGAAACACCAAGATGGGATTAAAAATGCAAAGAAGATTTATTGGAGGAAAAATGCCTGTGACAGATAAATGAAGAAGGAGAGGTGTAGGTAGGGAGAAACTTCAGACAACCAGGAAGTTCTGACACCTGTGAAAGAAGAGAAGGAAGAAAGAACTGGGTCATAAAAGCCTCAGACTATGGAACAGTTGTAAGAAATGCTTGGCCAGGCCAGTGGAGATCTCCCAAGCTTAAGTTGTCTGTTAGAGAAATCCACATCTACGGATGTGGCTTGGTTCTAATACCTTCATTGTGGTCATTCATTGGCTGGAAGCAGCCCAGAGGGAGTGTGACTTGGCATGAAGGTTTCAGTGGATCTGAAAGTGCAGCAGCTGTCAATCAGGTATGCTCCCTGCAGCAGCCTTTCTTGAAAGAAGGTCTGAGGAGTGCACGTCCATGGCCACCACACAGTTTCTTTTGAAGAGCTAGCTGTTAGTCTTAAGATAACGGGTGTTTCTCTCTCTAGCTTTTAAGAATTTCTCATTTTTTTTCAACAGCTTCTATAATATGTCCAGGTATGAGTTTTCTTTGTATTTATCATGTTTGGGGATTATTGAGCTTCTTGAATTGGTGGGTTTATGTCTTTCTTCATTACTGGAAATTTCTCAGTCATATGTTTTCAAATATTCTTTTGCTCCATTCTCTCTCCCACCTCTCCTTTTGGGACTCCATTCCATGTATATTACACTGTTTGAGTATGTCTCACATTTGGACATACTGTTTCTTTTTTTTTTTTCTTATTAGTCATCCATTTTATACACAGCAGTGTATACATGTCAATCCCAATCTTCCAATTCATCACACCACCACCCCCACCCCCTACCGCTTTCCCCCTTTGGTGTCCATACATTTTTTCTCTACTTCTGTGTCTTAATTTCTGCTCTGCAAACCGGTTCATCTGTACCATTTTCTAGGTTCCACATATATGGGTTAATATACGATACTTGTTTTTCCCTTTCTGACTTACTTCACTCTGTATGACAGTCTCTAGATGCATCCATGTCTCTACAAATGACCCAATTTCATTCCTTTTTATGGCTGAGTAATATTCCATTGTATATATGGACATATTCTTTCTTTCCAGTTTAGTTTCTCTCTGTGGTTCAGTTTGCATACTTACTATTGATTGACCTTTGAATTCACCAATCCTGACTTTTATGTCCTGTTTGCTCTTAAGGCAACCTAATGAGTTCTTAAATCCAGAAATTCTATTTTTCAGTTCTAAAATATACATTTGTTTTATTTTGTGGATTCTGGTTCTCTCTTTAAATCCTTTGTCATTTCTTTTGTTTTCTTTAACATATTAGGCATACTTATTGTATTGTACTTTTATTATAACTTCATTATCCTAATCCTCTGTGGGTTTGTGTTTATTTTATTTTATTTATTTCTTAAAATATTTATTTATTTATTTGGTTGCACCAGCTCTTAGTTGAGGCAGGTGGGCTCCTCAGTTGTGGCTCGTGGGCCCCCCAGCTGCAGCACACTGGCTCCTTAGTTGTGGCATGTGAACTCCTAGTCACGGCATGCATGTGGGATCTGGTTCCCTAACCAGGGATCGAACCTGGGCCCCCTGCATTGGGAGTGTGGAGTCCTATCCACTGCACCACCAGGGAAGTCCCTATTTTATTTTTTGATTGTTGATCACTGTTCCTGCTTTTTTCAATATATGATACATTTCGACTGTATGCTGGGCATTGTGTATAAAAGAACAGCAGACCCTTCTGATGATATCTTTCACTAGAGAGGTATCTTCTTTTTTCTTTTTTAGGAAAGTAAGGCCAGAGGCTAATTACCTCAATTCAGTCATAGACTGAGTTGCTGTAGGGCTGGATTTACAATTTTAGCAAGATTCTATCAGTCCCTGGTTTGTCTCTGTCCTTTAGGACAGGCTTTTGATTGAAAGCCTGGAGTATCTATGTCTTCCCAGCCCTAAGAAGGGCTTTTCCCTCTGGACTTTTACTTCATCCAATTCTCCACAGCTCTTTGATGTCTTTAACATGTTTCTTTCCATTTATTCATTTGTTTTCAGTTGTTGCAGCAAGAGCTTTGACCTCCTGTGACCTCTCCTACATTGTAACCAGGAGCAGAAGTGTCTCTAACCTGTTATTCTTACTAATAGTATCACAACAAATAATCTTATAATGCTTCATTTCATACAAATGTGGTACAGCTATAGAACAAATTCTTAGATCAAAGATATGTACAGTTCATAATTTTAATAGACATTTAGAAATTCTCTCCTTAGAGACTGTACCAATTTACACTTCCACCAGCAATATATGAAAGTGCCTGTTTCACAGCACTGTTACCAATACTGTGTGTTAACTTTACAGGTCTTTGTGCACAGAATGACATGACCAGAGCTTTGCATTAAGAAGGTTAATTCAGTGACAGTTTGATAGATGGATAGGAAAAGGCTGAGGACAGAGTTTACTTACCCCATAGTTTCATTTTGTTTCTAATGATCTACCAAGTGAAAGCCGACTGTATTCATGCTTGAACACATTCCCAAACTTTTCCTATCAGGCTTCTTTTTAGCTGAAGAGTTGATGGCTCAAAGTCTTTTCATGGACTCAGTACAAATGTTAGGAGATTTTTTAATGGCTGCAGTATAGTACATCTGTTTGTCACGCCAATCTCAGCATTGGAGTCAGGAACAACCAGTTTTGTGATTCAGGAATAGAAGGGACAGAGATGGCTGTGGTTTCCCCTTAGGGCTCTAGCAGAGGAGACAATCTAGGGACAGTAAAGCACATGAGATGTTGTCTCTGTTCAGAAGAAATCTGTTCCTGCCTCATTCTTGGCCCAAACAGCCATAAGCCTGATAAAACAATATTGCATGTTAGTTTCAGGAATGTAACTCAGCCATTTCAGTGTTTCCTTTCTGGGTCTCTGTGGACTTCTAACCCTCATTTTAACAGTAAGACTATATTATCCTCATTTTCTCCTGCCATCACTCAGCTGTTTTTCTTTCTCCTGCGTTCAGTGAGTCATTTCCTCAAGTCTTCCCTGGTTTGGCTTCAACAATTTAGGATAATCATCAAGAGCTGTCCTCTTCTCCCCTTCAGGCTTAAATTCCTCTCAGTGTTCGAGACCTTTTGCTTCCCAGTATGTGAGGTGGGTGGGCTCCAGCTAATATCCTTCCTTAAATCTTAGTATGTGTGCTGGAGAGAGCCCCACAGAATGATGGTAAGAAAGAGGTAACAAAATGAATGTTACAGAGAGAGAGAGAGAGAGGCAGACCCATGCCTCATCCAAATTGCTGATATAGATGCATTGTTAAAATATATAAACTACTGGAAGTTTGCTTCAGAATAACATGGAAACATTAAATGCTTTGTGAGAAACTTCACACAGTTTCTATTCTGCCTTCTAGATATTTATATTCTTTTATCTGATGTTGTTAAGCACACTTGAGTCCTTAAGTGAGATGGATCTGGGTTCAGATACAGAAACTACCACCTCCTAGCTGTCTGACCATTGGCAGGTTATTTGACCTGCCTGTGTTTCTCATTTTCTTATCGGAAAACATGGAGAGCATATAGTATCCATCTCACAGGACTGGTGGAGCAATTAAGTGAGGAAAGTCACATAGGAAGTGCTTTATAAATTGTAGCCATTATTACTATCACTCCTGTGGCAATTTAATTGATACCCACTATTTGCTCATATGTTTTTCTGGGATGTTCACATGGTGTTTAATAAATAACTAGGTCTAGATCAGGTGTTGACAAACTGCAACCTACTGGCCAAGTCTGGCCCACACCTTGTATTTGTAAATACAGTTTTATTGGAATAAAGCCATATCCATGTGTTTATATATTGTCCATGGCTGCTTTTTTTCTACAGTGGCAGAGTTGAGTATTACAACAGAGACCATATGGCCCTCGACACCAAAAATATTCACTAGATGGCCCTTTGCCAAGCCCTGGTTTAGATAGTCATATTTTAAGTGTCTTAAGGTATATAAATAGATAGATGTGGACAAATGTGTAATTCTGTGTCTCAGTTTCTCTAACTGAAAAATGCATATATTAGGTAAGATGACTCCTAAATAGGATCTTTCTAGAACTATTCAGTTATCATTGTAACTTGCGGAATCTGGGAATTTGCAGTTGGTTTGTTCTTTCTGGTGGGCTCTTCTATAAGCTGTAAGGAGAGAGAAAAAGCGGAAGACAACCCTCAGTGACTCAGATGTCAAATATCATGGTAAATCACGAGAAGCGATTTATCAGAGCGGGGGAGGGCAGTTTTGTGAGGCTTTTACTTTTTTTTCTCTGCAGCCAGGTGCAGGAGATCTTGGTAACCACTGGGCCCCTTCCTGGCTGATTTAACAATTTCGCCAGTTCTTTAGCTTCAAAAAACCCAATTCTTCTGTCTCCTCACTGCCTGCCCTCCATAACACTTCCTCTCCAGGCTGGCCCCTGACTTTTTTTTTTTTTTTTTTAATAATTATTTATTTATTTATTTTTGGCTGCGTTGGGTCTTCGTTTCTGTGCGAGGGCTTTCTCTAGTTGCGGCAAGTGGGGGCCACTCTTCATCGCGGTGCGTGGGCCTCTCACTATCGCGGCCTCTCTTGTTGCGGAGCACAGGCTCCAGACGCGCAGGCTCAGTAGTTGTGGCTCACGGGCCTAGTTGCTCCGCGGCATGTGGGATCTTCCCAGACCAGGGCTCGAACCCGTGTCCCCTGCATTGGCAGGCAGATTCTCAACCACTGTGCCACCAGGGAAGCCCAGGCCCCTGACTTTTTGTCTTCCTCTAGCCTGACTTATTCTCCAATGGTTTCTCAGCCCTTGGTTCTCCACTCCCTCCCCCAAATGTGATGAAGGCGGGCTGCCAAGTCTCCTGGCCTCCCTCAGCTATGCCAACTGTCCTGCCTCCAGCAGGGCCTCCAGCTCAGGGCCTGAACTCCCAGTAGCAGGGGGACCAGCAAGTCCTATGAAAGGGAAATACTACCAACCAGTAACCTTGTGTCCTTTGAACTTTTGGATTGGGAAGCAGGGAAGGCTGGGAGATGTTTGACGATTTCCATTGAGCACCTAGGGAACAGCCTTAGACAGTGAATCATGACCCTGTCTCAGCTCTGCCCCAAACCCAGTGCGAAGTCCTTGGGCTAGTCCCTTATCTTCCCTGAGTCTCAGTTTCTCTGTGTAAAATGAAAACAGTTCCTTTCCTGCTCTCCTCATAGGGCTTTATGCTGGTCGCATGTATGTGAAAGAGCTTTCTTTTTTTCTTTTTAAAATAAATGTTTGATTTATATTTTTTCCATTTCAAAATTACCTCATGCTCAATGGAATATAATTCAGCCATCAAAAAGAATGAAATAATGCCATTTGCAGCAACATAACCTAGAGATTATCATACTAAGTGAAGTAAGTCAGAAAGAGAAAGACAAATACCATATGATATCACTTATATGTGGAATCTAAAATACGAAACAAATCAACATATCTGTGAAACAAAAATAGACTCACAGACATAGAGAATAGACTTGTGGTTGCCAAGGGGGAGGGGGTGGGGGAGGGAAGGAGTGGGAGTTTGGAATTAGCAGAGGGAAACTATTACATATAGGATGGATAAACAACAAGCTTCTACTGTATAGCACAGGGAACTATATTCAGTATTCTGTGACAAACCATAATGGAAAAGAATATGAAAAAAAATTGCCTGATGATTATGTGCTATAAGAACATGTGTCATTTTATGGCCACCCAGAAGCATACACACCCTTCATTACAGAACCCTGATTTCCTCTGGGAGAGTCAGCCTACAACCATTGTGTATCATCTTGATGAGATTAAAAAAATTCAGCTGCCTGTGCTCTGAAGGCCCAGATTCTTTCTTTCTTTCTTTTAAAAAAAATTTTTTTTTTTGTAAACTTAAGAATTCTTAGACTCTTTTTTTTTGTTTTTAAAGTTTAATTTTTATTTATTTACGGCTGTGTTGGGTCTTCGTTTCTGTGCGAGGGCTTTCTCTAGTTGTGGCAAGTGGGGGCCACGCTTTATCGCGGTGTGCGGGCCTCTCATTATCGCGGCCTCTCTTGTTGCGGAGCACAGGTTCCAGACGCTCAGGCTCAGTAATTGTGGCTCACGGGCCTAGTTGCTCCGCGGCATGTGGGATCCTCCCAGACCAGGGCTCAAACCCGTGTCCCCTGCATTGGCAGGCAGACTCTCAACCACTGTGCCACCAGGGAAGCCCCCTAAAATTTTTATTGCACTGTAGTTGATTTACAACATTGTGTTAGTTTCAGGTGTACAGCAAAGTGAATCAGTTATATATATACCTATATCCACTCTTTTTTAGATTCTTTTCCCATATAGGCCATTACAGAGTAGTGAGTAGTGTTCCCTGTGCTATACAGTAGGTCCTTATTAGTTATCTGTTTTTTATATAGTCGTGTGTATACATCAATCCCAATCTCTCAATTTATCCCTCCCCCCTTTCCCCCCTGGTAACCATAAGTTTGTTTTCTACATCTGTGACTCTATTTCTGTTTTGTAGATAAGTTCATTTGTATCATTTTTTTAGATTCCACATATAAGTGATATCATATGATATTTGTCTTTGTCTGTCTGACTTACTTCACTTAGTATGATCATCTCTAGGTTCATCCATGTTGCTGCAAATGGCATTGTTTTGTTCTTTTTGATGGCTGAGTAGTATTCCATTGTATGTATGTACCACATCTTCTTTATCCACTCCTCGGCTGATGGACATGTAAGTTGCTTCCATGTCCTGGCTGTTGTAACTAGTGCTTCTGTGAACATTGGGGTGCAGATTGTTTCTTTCCTGCCTCCTGTGGCCAGAAGGTGGGCTGTGGCTTCAGCTCAGTCCATAGAAGCTCTCTGCTGGGACTTTGATTTTGAGTGTGTGAAATTGGTCGGTGAAGGGATTGGCATTCGTTTATCAGGGCAGCAGCGTCTCTACCAGGCTGCTCCACTACAAGACCAGTCCTGTAATTCCTGCTTTCTAGCCCCTGAAGCTAAATTGGTTTCTGCCTATTTCTGGTTGGAGGCCTAGCTCTCCAACTTTCCTGCATTATTTTCAATAAATTTTGTTTAAGTTGGCCAAAATTTATTTCTGTTACCTGTAATCAAAAACCCCAAATGACACACATGTTGAGAACCATTTATGGAGCACTTATTATATGTAGGGCCATGTACTTAGGGCTCTGCATCCATTATTTAAATTAATCTTCCTAAGAACTGGACATTATTATTTCTACATAACATTTGAGGAAACTGAGGGTTTGTGAGGCTGAATAACCTACCCACATTTGTGTAAGGAGCAAGTGACAGAACTGGGAACCAAGGAACCAAGGTTTGAACCAAAATGTCTTTGACTCTAAACATTTTAACCTTTATACTATGTGAAAATGGTATAATAGCGAGAGTTTTGTTTTGTAACCTGTGTTTTTGGTTTAGAAATTTATTTTGAACATCTCCATGTCAATAATATTCTTGAACAATATGACAATAATGGCTGCCTAATAATCCATTGTTTGTATTCACTAACACCTAACCAAATTCATATTGATTGAATTATAAACTGCACTTAATGAATATTCTTAAACTTTTCTACCTATCTCAAATTTTCTCCTTAAAATAAGATCTTAGATATGAAACTTCTGGGTTTAAAATTCCTGCATAATATTAAGGTTTTTGATGCATATTGACACAGTGCCCATCAGAGAAATCTTATCAAGTTTTGTTCCCATTAAGCAGTGTGTTTGGGTACCAACGAAAGGGTTTTTCCATGGGGAAAATTGCTAAAAAGTTACAAAGAGCTCATAAATTAATGCCCCTCTTATTTAAAAAAAAAGGTAAAATGCACTTCTAAGTTATATCTACCACAGGGAAATAATGTAGAGATAAAAATAAATAAGGATCCAAATTAAGGTACAACCCGAAATGCAATAGTATTCAAAGTGTAGGCACTGGGTTCCTATACAGATCCTTGGAGAAAGGGAATTACTTTAATTTTGAGGGTTTTTTTAAAGGAGCGAAATCAAAGAGGGAAGCAGGAGGATGATTATGATGATGACGATGATAGAGGGAGGAGGGAGAGGCGGATGGTCATAGTAGCTGCTTAGATTTTCTTTATTTCCGAGGCTTTGCATCTGCATTCCTGCAGGAGACAAAGGAAAGTGAGCTTTCTCAGACTTCTGGTAGCCCCTGTGGTAAGAAGGCAGCGAGGCCACCCAGACTTACATATTTGAGGCAATAAATGGTGATCAAACGGTATGACTTAAAGGGAACAAAACTCTTCTTCTCCATATACCACCCTTTTTATTCCTCAATAAATACACATTGGTTTCTTTTGTAAGAACGCCTACATTAAGATGAAAAGCTGACATCTGAAAATTTTATTGCCCATCATGAAAACTCTAGCTGTAATTATGTCATAAATTTTATTCCAATCATTTAACAAGACCTAAGAGAATGAGATACAGGACTGAATTATTTTCAAAGGGACAGGGGAGCTAGAAAAGTTAAAATTATCATAATGAGGAGGAAGAGATACTTCTAGGAAGTTCTGGAGACATTTGGGAAACAGATGGGACCTTGAGGCTTCAGGGAGCCTGGAGTGAGGGTATGAAGAGCCATCAATAGCTAGGAAGTGGGATGTATCACAGGGAGAAATAAGAATGAACTTTGCACTATTTGATAGAGTAGTACAGGTATGTTGTAGCAAATGCTAATAATATGTCAGAGTTTAATGTGAGAAGTGAGTCTCCCAGCACCTCAGTGTATTTCATTGATTTTAGGATCCAGCTCAATATCTTTGAAAGTGGGATGCATCTTACAATCAATGGTGTGTCATTTGGCAGCACTTTTTTGTTTATTAGTAGTACATAAAGGAATGGTGCATATTAAAATCTATGATGTCTTCAACTTGTGTGTGTGTGCACGTGTGTGCGTGTGTGTGTGAGAGGGAGAGAATGAGAGAGAGAATACTCTTCATAACAGGAAATGTCTGACAGAATATATATTGACTACTTATTCCATTTACATTAATAGTTGCTATCCTCTTAGTTTTCATTTATTCTTTTTTTTTTTTTTTTTTTGAGAAAGAACCTTACAGATCACTGAACCTGGTGTCTTCATTCTACCGAAGAGGAAATGGCTCTGAGGTATTAGGTGACTTTGTCCCCATCACATGTGTTTTGGGAGCAGTGGTCTGAGTGAGCATTCGCAACATCACTTCTCAAAAATCACTTATGAATTACAGGGGGTTGGGAGCCCCAGGCAGTAGGATCTGTTTGGAGCTGGAAGGGCCAAGAGTGGTGAGGGTTGTGCTGGGTGGAAAGTGCTCCTTGATAGCAGCAAACCATGGAAGGGGAGGGAGATGAAGACACTGATCATGGCCTGGGCAGTCAGTACGTATGAGAGTGAGGGGGCTTCCCTGGTGGCACAGTGGGTAAGAATCCACCTGCCAATGCAGGGGACATGGGTTTGATCCCTGGTCCGGGAAGATCCCAC
This sequence comes from Eschrichtius robustus, assembly GCF_028021215.1. Taxonomy (NCBI): domain Eukaryota; kingdom Metazoa; phylum Chordata; class Mammalia; order Artiodactyla; family Eschrichtiidae; genus Eschrichtius; species Eschrichtius robustus. The sequence continues at coordinate 5,298,520 of NC_090830.1, read as the reverse complement.
ATGCCGTGGAGCAACTAAGCCCGTGCGCCACCACTACTGAGCCTGCGCTCTAGAGCTTGCGAACCACAGCTACTGAGCCCACGTGTCACAACTACTGAAGCCCGGGTGCCTAGGGCCCATGCTCCACAAGAGAAGCCACCGCAATGAGAAGCCCCCGCACCGCAACGAAGAGTAACCCCCGCTCGACACAACTAGAGAAAGCCTGCGTGCAGCAATGAAGACCCAACGCAGCCAAAAAAAAAAAAGTGGTTCTGTTTTACTGACTTTTTCTCCTTCCTCCCTCCCTCCCTCCCTTCCTTCCTTCCTTCCCTCCCTTCCTCCCTCCCTTCTCCATCCCCTCACTTTAAAAGGCTGTGAGGCATGATAAGATAGTGAATTCAGTTATCCCTTTGAATGAGCAGGGTGCCTCTTGCCTTCTTGGCCATGGAAGAGACACCTGTTCTGTGTTCTCTCCCTAACTTACGGGAATCAGTCAGAGTTGCACTTGTTATTTAAGTATAGATTTGTGCTCAGGTGGGCCTGGACGAAGCAGACTGGTCACATTTTTCCCTCCTGAAGGCCCTAAAATTGTCCCACCTCATTTTTAGCCCCCTTACTGATATTGTAAACTCCCTTCCCACAATTTTCTCTCTCTCCAATTAAATGATATTCTGACCATCCTCAAGTCTAATTGGGACACAGCTGAGTAGTATTTTCAGGAACTCTTTTCCGGTCCCCATCTTCTTTGAGTCTTGGTGCTGCCATTTAAGCCATGTGACCTTGGGAATGTGGAACCACAGTTTGCTCATCACACGTAGGGATAGTGAGAAGATGAAATGAAATAATGCACACAAAGTCTTTTCGTTTCTCAATGTCAGACACATCACTAATATTCAGTAAATGATAGCAATTTTTATTATTTTTTGTGGTACCCCCACTTCCCCTTCATCAAGCACTATATTACAATTCTTTCACCATTATAGCAAATTTATTCTCTATAAATTATAGCTTTTAATATTAATTCATGGTATTTGTGTAATTTTGAGTTGTTACTCTCCCAAGAGTGTTTGCATTCTTCAATTCAATTTTATTTTTGCAGAGCGTAATGGCCCTTCTTATATTGAAAGAAGTTCAGTGAAGTCATTTCATGGGGTACGCTGATGGGGAGGAGAGGAGGGATGCCTTCCTATCCCCTTTCTCTCCTACTTCCACCTTTAGTTAAGGCTGATCTTATTGTCTACATAAGCATTTCCCCTGGTTCTAAATGCCTTCTTTGTGACAATCCCAGTCTTGTGTACACTGATTCTAGTCGTGGTCTTCCTGAAGGCCCGTCCCATTTAACTTATCTGTTCCAGAAAACCATTCTACACTTTTGAAAGCAGGGACTCTTTTCTTTTTCTTTCTTTCCTTCCTTCCTTTCTTTCTTTCTTTTTTTTCTTTCTTTCTTTCCTTCTTTCTTTTCTTTCCTACCTTCCTTCCTTCCTTCCTTCTTTCCTTCCTTCCTTCCTTCCTTCCCTTCTCTCTCTCTCTCTCTCTTTTTTTCTACTACCACCTCCTTCCTTTCTCCTGATAGTGATACGTTGGATACCCCAGCCAAGCTACATTTCGGATATTTCCACCTCAGACAACTCTCTCCCATGTCTCAAATCCTTGTTAGATCTCTCTCTCTTCCCATGTCTGTATAATAAAATGTACTCTTTCTTCTGTTTGTGAATCCAAAAATGACTATGATCATAAATCATAAGTATAGGAGACAACAGTATCCAGTAAAAGGAAGCTGTAAAGATTTTTGTCTTTTTATTGCTTTTATTCAGATTATAAAAGTAAGACAGGGTGGCTTAAAAAGTTTGACGGATTTAAAAATGTATGAAAGAGAGTCTCATATAACTTCACCTACAAGAGGCAACCTCTGATAACAGTTTGGGGCATATTGGTTCAGGTTTTTGTTTTTGTTTTGTTTTGCTGGTGGTGTTAAATTTTGAGGTGTATTTAGGCATAATGAAGAAGAGTTGGTTTCCTGAAACTCTAAAAAAATTTTGAGGTGTATTTAGGCATAATGAAGAAGAGTTGGTTTCCTGAAACTCTAAAAAGCCTTTGAAAATACCCAGACCTGCTCTTAGGAATCTGCATTAAATCTCCAATAAAATCTGGTCTTCCTCAAACTGAACATTCAAAATACATAAAAAGAATTCTTATTCAATTTACTATTTTGTTTAATAACTACCATTGCTAAAGTATTGTATTGTACTATTTTCTTAATAAACAAAGCGGGGTTCAGATTCATGATAGGTAAAACAGGCCTAATCTTGACACTTGGCCACCATTAAAATATTATTTCTGTAAGAAAATGTGTACCAACAAACTTTGGGAAGATAATTTGGGAACAGCTAGTATTTACTTCAAAGGGAACGAAGCTTTTGGTCAGAAGCATGCAGAAAAGGACCAGATTTGGAGCAGATTTCACTTCATCGGGTGGTAAAGGAAACCTGGCTTAGGATCCAGCTGTGGCTTAGATGAGAAAACCTTGGGCAAGTCAGTGAACTTTGCTTGGCTGTCTGGACCTTGCTAGGTAATATTGTAGCAGATATCAGCTGTATGCATGAACATTGCATTGTGGCTGCCAGGAAGGCAACAAATAATGTCTTGAGAATGGAAAATGGGACTGTTTTGTTAAAAAAAAAAAGTGCAGTCAAGTTATTTTAGAGAAAAAAAAGAGTTGATTTTTAGGGCTAACACTCGCAAAGGGCAGCAAATTAAGAACAGCTGAGTTAAACAGGCAGTGAAAGTGAAAACTGGGGAATTGAGACTATTGCATTACTTTTCAAAGGCAGCAGGACCTGCATTCTTGTGCTCCTCTCTGAGCACTGGCTATCGCTGCTTTCCCATAATTTTGCCTTCCAGGTGATGGCTCTGGCTGTGAGCTTGACTCTGAGCCAAATTTTAATGTCCTTGAAACTTGTCTCCCCCAGCTAATTGAGCCTGTCTTTCAGTGTCCCAATGGCAAATTCCCAGAATGGAAAAATCTGATTGGCCCGGATTATTGTCAAATGTCCCTCCATCATCCAATCAGCTGTAACTGGAGATGCAGTAAGCGCTGGGGTTAGGAGTAGATTCTCTCAGGAAAAGCTGTGGCAGCACTGGCTGCCATCTTTGACATAACAGGAAAAGAAATGGGGCTTTGTAACTTCTAATTGTTCCTTGGCAGCTTTTATTTCAATTTAATTCCATTCAAAAAATACTCAAATCTCTTCAGTTCTAAAGACATGCTTTTTCATATGTTAATGTATCTGATATCTAGTCATGCCCCACAATCATTGTGTTCATTTAATGATGTATGTTGTAGTATTTCTTCTTCCTCCTCCCCTCCCACAGCCAAAAACTATTATTAAACTGATGAGATTTTTAAACCGAGGGAATATTGCATATATTATCGACAGGGCATCCATTGCTTTCCATGGAGGATATAATGCCCCTAGATATGGGGCAGTGTTGGAAGATGGGGAAATATTACAATGTCTTCTTTCCACCACATCTTTGTTTGTTTGTTTTTTAAATGGCAGTGCCACACTTTTATTTTTTTAAATCAATTAATTAATTTATTTGTTTTTGGCTGCGTTGGGTCTTCATTGCTGCACGCGGGCTTTCTCTAGTTGCGGTGAGCGGGGGCTACTTTTCGTTGCGGTGCGTGGGCTTCCCATCGCGGTGGCTTCTCTTGCTGCGGAGCACGGGCTCTAGGTGCGCAGGCTCAGTAGTTGTGGCTTGTGAGCTCAGTAGTTGTGGTTCGTGGGCTCTAGAGCGCGGGGTCAGTAGTTGTGGCGCAGGGGCTTAGTTGCTCCGGGGCATGTGGGAATCTTCCCGGACCAGGGCTCGAACCCGTGTGCCCTGCATTGGCAGGCAGATTCTTAACCACTGTGCCACCAGGGAAACCCTCCACCACGTCTTAAATCCTGCACCAAAAGAAAAAGGAGGCTGTTTTCCTCTTTGCTATAAGACATGAAGTTCATTAAAGATTCTGAGGTGGTCTCAGGATTTATAGCCCTGAGAAGCAAACATTTATTTTATAGAATAATAACTATCAGTGCTGACTGAGCAGGAAACCAACACTAGAGCACGTGTGGGCACAAAATGTAGCTTTGTATGCAACCAAATTCCAGGCAATTGCCTCGTCTAATTCACTCAGAATTTTTTTTTAATGCTTCCTTTGGAACTGAAGTTCTTTCTGTTTGGTTTCAGCCCAAAGGTGAGCATTTTTTTGAGAAGGTTAAATCTTTTCAGATGTTTTTGAGGTGTACAAAGAGGATAAGCTAAAGCATCTTCTATTTTTCAAACTTCTACCTTCATTACCCAAAAGGGTTTGAACTTTACTATTTTTCTTCTATTTTAAGAGTCTCATGATCTGCTCAAAAAGTAGCTTATGGAAAAAAGTTCTCAGATCAGTCCTGAAAATAGCTACTTTTGTATTTGCTTAGGTGAGTAAACTTTTCAAACTATGTGAGAGGCCCACATAAGGCCTATATATAGAAATTCATCAACTGGAGAACTGGCAGAACGAATCTATTAAAATCCAGAAAAAACTTGAATCAAGTTTTTAAAAAATAGTTAATCTTTAAAGCATCCATGAATCGGCAAAACAGAGCCTTCAAGCAAATTATGGAGGCAGCAGATACAGTGGGTCAGCTTTGATGCTTATTAGCTGTGTGTGGTTGGTTAAATTGCTTCCCCTTTCTTGTTTTAGGTTTCTCATTTATAAGAGCGTGATAATAAAAGAACTTATTTCAAAAGATTGTTGTGAGCAATAAATCAGATAATAAACCCAAAGCACATAGAACAGTAAGTGACACATTATAAGCTATCAATAAATTGTTTTCTATTCATTACATTGAGACCACCTTAAGATAGCTACAGAACTTCCCTGGTGCCCCAGTGGTTAAGGATCCGCCTGCCAGTGCAGGGGTCATGGGTTCGAGCCCTGATCCCGGAAGATCCCACATGCTGTGGAGAAGCTAAGCCCGTGCGCCACAACTACTGAGCCTGCGCTCTAGAGCCTGGGAACCGCAACTACTGAGGCTGGGAGCCACAACTACTGAGCCCACAAGCCACAAGTACTGAAGCCTGTGCACCTATAGCCCGTGCTCTGCAACAAGAGAAGCCACAACAATGAGAAGCCCGCGCACTGCAATGAAGAGTAGCCCCCACTCGCCGAAAGTTGAGAAGGCCCACGTGCAGCAGCGAAGACCCAACACAGCCAAAAATAAAAACAAATAATTAAACAAATTTATAAAAATAAGATAGCTACAAATACCATTTAATTAAGAAATCAGCATTGCCATTTTAGTGATCGCTTGGTGTTTCAACTCATTATTTTCAAACTCAATTGCAATTTTTTTTTCTTATTTCAATGATTTCAAGTGTTTCTTTACAGTTGAAGCGACCTGCCGAATGCAGATGGATTGGACCATTTGGAAATGGGACAGTTTCTGAGTATGAGCATTCAACATGCATAGTAAAAATTCCATGCTACTCATAGACAGCACATTTGGAGATACTCTTTCTGACATTTGATATGTCTCTGGAAAAACAAAAGATGACTCATGTAGAAATAGTAGACTCTGTTGGCTCCCAGCAGACCCTCCTCGGCCCATCCACACCCCACCACCCCCAGTGTTAGCTTTGCCTAAGAACCATACAACATGGGGTATCACTGTGATGCCACCAACAGTTTTTAAATGGCTTAATACACTTCTTTTGTATGATGCTAATGGATTCCTGGTATTTCATTTTAAGGCTGGCTAGGCCAGAGCTCCACGCTTACCATCAGTGACCATTTCACAAAGTGCCTGGAAACAAGGCAGACACTCGATTTGTTCAATGTATAATAAGCGAAGGACAGATTTCCACTACAGATGAATGTTGATTTCCATGTTATATATGTTCCTAAAATTTGTGCTGTCAACTAATTTTTTATAAATTGAATATTCATCATATTGCCTTTTTCATAGACATAATTTCAGATACCTTTTTACTCATCTACAGATATTTAACACTTAAGGTTTAAGTGTTTCTTCCCTCTTGTGATTTCACAGCTTTCTAACACCCACTCCGTCTTCTCTGTAAGAAATTAATGGTATGTGGGCATCTCTTTTGAATAGAATAATCAGCTGCCCCCCAGTGTACTGCTTGCAAATTTTAATTCCCAAGGATAGGGTGTCTTCAAGTCAGGGCATACTTATAAATACGTTTATTTCACCATCAGGAGGCAAATAGAAAATAAATTTCAAAGGTAGATAATGTCTCAAATTTTATAACCCTAAAATTAGTGATTAGAGACAATACCAAGCCTGAGAAAATAAAAGATGAGAATTTTGGGTTAAATCTCTTAAATGTAACAAAAAACCTTGTTACATTTATGACTCAAAAACCAAGGTACCTATTTTTCTCTTGGTATAAATAATATGTTGGCTAGCTAGGAATGGTTGTAATTATGTGGTATACAATAAAGGGCTCCATAGATGCCAAAAACAGAAAAATGCAACCAGACCAGAAATCATGTACTGGGTAAACAGCTTCCCAGACAAATGAATTTGGCTGATTTTTTAAAAAGTAGTTTCTTTTACTTTCAGTTTTATGATCTTTATGGATAGATCCAAATTCTTTATTTAAAAATTGAGGTACAAGAGTTAGTATCATATACTTCATTCCATGAAATAGTGTAGTCACATATTTAACAGAATAAATTGACCAGACTTTGGGATACTACTTTTAAGACTTTAAATACCAAGCAACTTAAAGCTAACCTTTGTACAAGTTATAAAATAGAGTAGGAAGCTACTTTCTTGATTGATATCTTGAGATTTTTTGTTTTTGCTTTCTGGGTTTTTGTTTTGTTTTCATCTCGGGAGAAAAATTTAATTCAATTTAAATTTTAATTCAACTTTAAATTCTCTTTGGTAGGAAGATGCCCAATAATTATGATTGTGAGAAATGTCTAATATTTTTAAATTTATAATATTTTTCACCCAGAGATAATCACTTTTAACTATTATCTTCAATATGAATATACCCCACCTCTTATTCCCCCATTTACAATCAAGATTTTTAAAGGAATAGCATGTATATAATGTTGTTCTGAAATAAATATTGTTCTGAAAGCAACTTTTTTAACCTAACAGTGTATCGAATAGACATGTTTCCATGTCAATCTTCAGAAGTTCTGGCATTTCTTATTTATGTGCAGGACCCAGCCGGTCCAGGAGAATTGATGGCTTTGGAGGCATCCAGTTACTGTAGACTTGGCAAAGACATTGGCATTGAGATGTCTTCAGAGCAGTTTTATGAGAAGTGGAAATGAATAAGTGGGAGCTGGAACATTACTTTGTGGATGTCTCATAATGGATTGTGCTAATAGATTGATGTGTGACAATGTATAACGTCCTCTTTGAGGATTCCTTTGAGGTGGCACTAAACTGCTGCTTTAGCTGGTAAAAAAGTGCTTGGCTAAAGATAGACGTAACCCTTATTTGCAGTCACAGTCTGATGAACGGGAAGCAGATATCCTTGTTTCCTTATGTATGAACGATGCATTAACCACCACAGTCAAACAAGACATCAGAGCCCAGTCAAGAAAACAAAAAACACACTAGTTATTTTTAACAAAGAGAATTGTTTTGACTATCTCATCCAATAGGTATTTTATTTATTGATGATCTGCTAGAGCACTCCACTGATTATTTTTCATACATTTCATATTTAATCATCATAACAACCCTGTAACCTGAGTATTTTTCCTATTTATTTATTTATCTATATGAATTTCAGGTGTACAACAGTGATTCAATGTTTTTTTTCAAAATATTTATTTATTTATTTATTTATTTGTGTTGCGCTGGGTCTTAGTTGCAGTAGCCAGGTTTCTTTGTTGCGGCTGGCGGGCTCCTTAGTTGCGGCTCACCAGCTTCTTAGTTGTGGCATGCAAACTCTTAGTTGTGGCATGCATCTGGGATCTAGTTCCCTGACCAGGGATCAAACCTGGGCCCCCTCCATTGGGAGTGCAGAGTCTTAACCGCTGCACCACCGGGGAAGTCCCTTAATATCTTCATAGATTATATTCCATTTATAAGTTATAATAAAATGTTGGCTATATTTCCTGTGCTGTAGAATATATCCTTGTAGCTTATTTATTTTATAGATAGTAGTTTGTACCTCTTAATCCCCTTCACCTGTCTTGCACCTCCCAGCTTCTCTCTACCCCCCCACCCTGTAACCACTAGTTTGTTCTCTATATCTGTAACTCTGTTTCTGTTTTGTTATATTCATTCATCTCATATGTTAGATTTCACATATACGTGATGACATTTGTTATTTGTCTTTTTCTGACTTATTTCACTGAACATAATATCCTCCAAGTCAATCCATGTTGTTGCAAATGGCAAAATTCCATTCCTTTTTTTTTTTTAACATCTTTATTGGAGTATAATTGCTTTACAATGGTGTGTTAGTTTCTACTGTATAACAAAGTGAATCAGCTATACATATACATATATCCCCATATCTCCTCCCTCTTGTGTCTCCCTCCCTATCCCACCCCTCTAGGTGGTCACAAAGCACAGAGCTGAGCTCCCTGTGCTATGCGGCTGCTTCCCACTAGCTATCTATTTTACATTTGGTAATGTGTATATGTCCATGCCACTCTCTCACTTCGTCCCAGCTTACCCTTCATTCAATGCAATCCCTATCAAACTACCAATGGCATTTTTCACAGAACTAGAACAAAAAATTTCACAATTTGTGTGGAAACACAAAAGACCCTGAATAGCAAAAGCAATCTTGAGAAAGAAAAACGGAGCTGGAGGAATCAGGCTCCCTGACTTCAGACTATACTACAAAGCTACAGTAATCAAGACAGTATGGTACTGGCACAAAAACAGAAATATAGATCAGTGGAACAGGATAGAAAGCCCAGAGATAAACCCACGCACATATGGTCACTTTATCTTTGATAAAGTAGGCAAGAATATACAATGGATAAAAGACAGCCTCTCCATTCTTTTTTTTAATGGCTGAGTAGTATTCCATTATGTAGGTATGTATATGTATATGTATGTAAATATGTGTGTGTGTGTGTGTGTGTGTGTGTATGTATGTATATATCTTCTGTATCTTTATGCATCTTCTTTATCCATTCATCTCTTGATGGACACTTAGGTTGTTTTCATAGCTTGACTATTGTAAATAATGCTGGCTGCTATGAACATTGGGTTCATGTATCTTTTCAAATTAGTGTTTTTATTTTCTTCAGGTATATACCCAGGAGAGGAATCACTGGATCATATGGTAACTCTCTTTTTAGTTTTCTGAGGAATCTCCATGCTATTTTCCATAGTGCCTGCACCAATTTACATTTCCACCAACAGTATATGAGGGTTCCCTTTTCTTCACATCCTCTCCAGCTTTCATTGTCTGAAGACTTTTTGATGATAGCCATTCTGACCAGTGTGAGGTGATTACCTCATTGAGATTTTGATTTGCATTTCTCTAATAATTAGCAACGTTGAGCATCTTTTCATGTGCTTGTTAGCCATCTGTATGTCTTCTTTGGAAAAATGTTGATTTAGGTCTTCTGCCTATTTTTTGATTGGGGCTTTTTAAAAATATATATATTGAGTCGTATGAGCTGTTTGTATATTTTGGATATTAACACCTTGTAGGTTGCATCATTTGCCAATATTTTCTCCAATTCCATAGGTTGTCTTTTAACTTCTTACTCTCTTCATTCAATCTTCTCCTGAGTTCTCTGATCATCTTTACCATCATTACCTTGAAGTCTTTATCAGGTAGATTGCCTATCTCCACTTCACTTAGTTCTTCTGGGGTTTTATCTTGTTCCTTCATTTGGAACATGTTCCTTTGTTGCCCCATTTTGTCTAATTTGCTGTTTTTATTTCTATGTATTTGGTAGGTTTGTTATGTTTTCCGACCTTGAAGAAGTAGCCTCTTGTAGGAGATGTCCTGTGTGTCCCAGCAGTGCACTCCCCCCTGGTCACCAGAGTTATAAGCCCTATATGGGCTGCATGGGTCCTTCTGTTGCAGCAGGCTGACTACTGTGAGCAGGCTAGTAGATGTGGCTGGCCCCCAGTCTGGTTGGTTGCTGGGCTCTGCCTTCTGCAGAGGCTGCTGGCTGCTGGTTGGCATGGCCAGGTTCACAAGGCAGCTGGCTGCAGGGCCCCACAACTACCTTATTATGCTGGCCCACTATCCTGGGATAGGTGGTTACAGGACCGGGGTTCCCAGTGTCTGCCTGCTGGTGGGTGGAGCCAGTTCCTGACACAGCTGGCCTGCTGGTGAGTAAGGCTGTATCCCAGGGCAGCTGGCCAAGGGGTCTAAGGTGTCTCAGAGCTGGTGTTGGTCTGGTGGTGGATGGGGCTGAGGCCCGGGGGTCATGGGGCTAGTGCTGTCACTGGTGGGTGGAACTGCGTCCTGTTATATCTGGCTGTGGGGCCCTGGGGTTTGGGGGCTAGGGCTAGTGCACTGGTGTGTGTGGCCAGGTCCTAGGCCCTCTGGTGGACAGGGCTGTGCCCCAGAGTGGGCTCAGGGGTCTTAAAAAGCAGCCTGCTTACTGGGGAATAGGGTATGTCCCTGCAGGGCTAATTGCTTGGCCTGGGGTGTCCCAGTATCAGTGAGGACAGACTGGTGGGTGCGGCTGGGTCCTGGTGCTGATAGGCTCGAGGGAGGGTTCCAAAATGATGCTCCCCAGCACCACTGTCCAGCTGGTAGTAGGAGCTCCCCAAATGGCTGCAGCCAGTGTCTGTGTCCCTGGGGTGACCTCCAGGTGCCTCCTGCCTCTCCAGGAGGCTCTCCAAGATCAGGAGGTGGCTCTGACCCAGGCTCCTTTCAAATTATTGCTTCTGTCCTGGGTCCTGGAGCATGTGGATTTTGTGTGCATCCTTTAAGAGTGGAGTCTCTACTTCCCACAGCCCTCTGGCTCTCCCCAAAGTAAGCCCTGCTGCGGCCTTCAAATCCAAACATTCTGGGGGTTCATCTTCCTGGTGCAGGACCCCTGGGCTGGGGAGCCCAGTGGGGGGCTCAGACCCCTCACTCTTTGGGGGAGAACCTCTGCAGTTGTAATTCTCCTCCCAAATGTGAGTCATCTGGGGGTATGGGTCTTGACTATACCGTGTCTCCTACCCATCTTGTTGTGTTTCCTTCTTTATATCCTTAGTTGTAGAAGACCTTTTCTGCTTTTTCCCAGTCTTTCTCATCAATAGTTGCTATGGAAATAGTTTTAATTTTGGTGTGCCCATGAGAGGAGGTGAGCTCAGGGTCTTCCTGCTCCACCATCTTGCCCACCACTCCAACAGAGAAAATTTAATAAAGGAAATTGATTAAATAGTGTTGGATGTAGGCAAAAAGGGAACATTAAGGTAATGCAGGTAAACACTTTCGGGGAGCAACTGTGACCCCCATGGCTGGGGGGAACAAAAGGAAGAGTTAGATGTGCAAAATCTGCAAGCTTGGAGGGTCCCTAAGAAGCTGGGTATAAGACCTCCACAGAGGGGGTGCTGCCACCTGCTCTTGGTACCTCTGAGGCTGAGGCTGGTTCCAGCAGTGATGGGAGGAGCTTGAAACTGCATCTAACCTGTGCTGCTGGGGCCAAAGGACATTACTGGGGCGGTGATGACAGTGGCAAAAGGGGTGGAGCAAACTCCTTCTTCCTCCTCCAGGTTTCTTGTCTCCCTCTATTGTTTCCATTCGCAGAACCTAACAGAAAATGCTCTCCCAAAAGAGAAATGCCAGTCCCAGCATCATGGAGCATGTATACAAGGGTGGGTTTGTAGCTGAGAGACGGGAGCTTAATCCCTCACAGGGAGTGCTAAATGAGATCTGGACATTCCTGTTTCTCTGGTTATGAGTTATTAATCCATAACCACAAGCAAAGAAGCCTATGAAAAAGACAAGTTGTCTAACTAAGTAAGCCTAAGTTCATGGTAATTGAGTTCTCCATTAATCTATGCTTAGTAAGGAAATCCAATTGATTTTGTCAATAAACAAATAGCTGTAGTTTCCAAAATTATTTTAAAAACCTTTCGGAGAGAAAAACTTAAAATTGAAGAAATTCATATATCAATTTGGTATTTTTAAATAAATTTGGGGGAAATGTTGCATTATTCACTTGATAATTTGAACAACTCTGCATTCTACCAGACATATTTAGAACCAGCATCAAACTGGTAGTAAATGGCTGTAAATTGTAAATAGACACCATATATCAAGGGCTATTCCTCTTTTTCTGCTTCTGTTATTTAATCCCTTCCTTGAAGTAGCTCTCCTTTTAAAGTCCTTGAAAACAATCATGTAAAAACCATGTATATATGTCAAAACAGCCAGTCACTTAAAAAAAAGGGCAGGAGAGAAATCATGTTGGTTATTTTGTGCTTGAGCAGAACTCCTGATTGTTTTATTTTTTTCACTTTTTATTCAGTTTTGTTGGAAAGTAGAACATTAATTCATTCACTTTATTTAGTGCCTCCGGTGTGTTAACTTTATTTAGTGGTGGAGATATAAAGATAGAGAGATTGAGTCTGCTTTTTTTTTTTTTTTGGCTGCACTACCACGCATCATGCTTGATCTTAGTTCCCCAGCTAGGGATCGAACCTGTGCCCCCTGCAGTGGAAGCATGGATTCTTAACCACTGGGAGGCCATTGAAGTCCTGAGCCTGTTTTTACGGGACTTAATGATTAATAGACAAAGATGGGTATGTATACAGTAACTGAATTGTCAGATACCATGATAGAATCAGGTAGTCAGTGCCATAAAGACACTTGAGGAGTGGTCAGTTCTGCCTTTGGGATGGGGATGGATAGGAAAGTCTCCCCTGAGGAAGTGACATTTGAGTCTTAAAAGTGTGAACATGGAGATCAATCAAGTAGACAGTGAACACAGGTAAACAGCCTCCATTGATTCTTTTTCTTTCCATCCCCTGCCATTTCTTTTTTTTGTCGATCAGATATAGTATGTGGAAATGTCAGAGATATTGTACCAATGGACGAGTAAGAACAAACCACAGTGATAACAGGGCCAAAAGAAAGAAGAAAGAATTCAAAAATATAAAGATTTTCGCCAAGATGAGCAAATTTTTTTTTAATTGTTGTTTTGACCTTGAGTTTTTACAATACACTATTTCCTCTTCTATCTACCTGATCACATGTTCCCTTTAAATGTTATTGTAGCCATGTTGCCTTTGGCCTTATAAAATGCAAATTATACTATGCAAAAGCAATTTTAATATAGGAATTAAATACAGACTCCATTTGTTTTCACTAAGTATATGCTATATAATCAGGGAATATTGATTGGTATAACTGATGGTAGAATTTAGCTTGGAGTTAAAATATGGCAGAAACAAATATATTTGAGGGAGGAATTCAATCACAAATATGTGGGGTTTGGGTGGTTTGGATTTTTGAATAATGTATTTGAACATGGGTTGAAGGATGGGTCTGGGAGTTTTTTTGTTGATTTTTAAGAGGAAAAATATCATCTAAGTGTTTAATTTATGTTTTTATTCAAAAAAAAGAATATGTAATTGGATACCTTATTACTTCAGTGAAAGGCACATGCAGGGACTGACTATATTCCACTGTCATTTGTGTTCCAGTCACCAAGACCCAACTGTAGAGAAAAGGGATTACACCTGCATATAGAGATCATGTTTTGTTCGAGTAAGAATTTAGAATAGTGATTTTCAAATGACTTCTGGATCTTCCAGAAAACATGTTAATGTGTAGATTTTCAAGCACTCTTCCTCCATCTCCCACTGTGAGATTCAGATATACCTGGTCTGGGAAGAGTCCCATAAATCTGCATTTTTAATAAGTACTCCAAGTGATTCGGGTATAGATGACCTTGGACTATACTTTAAGAAAGGCACCGTAGGGAATTCCCGGCAGTCCAGTGGTTAGGACTCGGCACTTTCACTGCTGTGGTGCCGGCTTCCGTCCCTGGTCAGGGAACTAAGATCCCACAAGCCGTGCAGTGCAGCCAAAAGAAAAAAAAAAAAAAAAAAAAAGGGACCATAGAAATTTCATTCTGAAATTTTTCATATATGAAATTTCATAATGCAGAATATAGAGCTATTAAGAGGCAAAAGGCTTGGAACAGTTCTTATAGATAGTCTTCTTACTGACTTCTGCTAAAGAGAGATGACTTCCCTAACTTAATTAATGCCTGTAAGCGTGAGGGTGATGATTATATATGGTATTGTTAGTTATCCTGTTCTTTTTCTTCTCTCTTTCTCACTCTCTCTTTTTTAAGATTTTTCTATTTTTCATATCCTCTCCTGATTTTTCCTCCTGTCTTTCAGTTGTTCTGTATCTACATTGAAAGTATATAGAGACATTGCATACTATACTATCTCCTTTATAATCATAATTTAGCCTTAGGTCTTAATCATAATTTAATGTTCAGTCCTTATGTTGGATATCTCCCAAATCATTTTGTGTGATGAGAGCTTAAAGTAGATTCTTTAGAAGACTCTGTAAGAAGGGCTCATGGGAGCAGTATTTCCTAAGTATATTCATAACAGTTTATCTGTAGCCTTGTTATACTAGTAAACAAGTTTAGCTGGATATAGAATCCTTGATATGGGAATTTTCTTATTTTTTTCTTGAATGCCTCAATTTTTCTCTTCTTGAATACTTAAAATATATTATTTCTTTGTCTTGTGGCATAAGTATAGCTGTTGGAAAGTCTAATTACAATCTTATTATTTTTCCTTATAAATGACTTCATCTTTTCTGCCTGGTAGTCCAAAGAATTTTTATCTTTTCATTTAAAATATAATACCTTTTACTAGAATAGTCTCAGGGTTGGCTATTCTAAGTTGATTGCCCTAAGTTCTGGAAATTTGATTTAAATATGTAGACTTACATCATCTTTTATTTTGTGAACATTTCTTTAAATTTATTTATTTATTTATTTATTTATTTATTTATTTATGGCTGCGCTGGGTCTTAGTTGTGGCATGCAGGATCTTTGTTGCGGCATGCAACAGTTTCTTAAATTGCAGTTTTTAGTGTTGTTCTGCCCCATTGCTTTGCTTTTCTTCTTCAGAGACTCCTATTATGTGGAAGTCCCCCTCCCCTTGTTCTATTACTTTCTCTCAAATCTCTTTAAAAACATATTTTTATTTTTTACTTAAAATATTTTTCTCCTTCCATTTTCCATTTCTCTTCAGGCATTATTCATTGTGTTCATTTACTCTTTAGTTTCTTCTAATTTAGTGTTAATTTCTTAATTTAAACTTGTTTGATTCTTTCCTGAGTCCTTTATCCTCTCTTTCAAACCTCCATTTCCTCCATTCATATTAGAGTTTTTTCAATTCTGATTTATTTCTTCTTTTATAGTTCCTATTATTTAAAAACATTTCTTTTCACTTGTTTTGAAATTTTAAGTTCCAGTTTTCAGCTTTTTGTAAGGATGTCTTTCTGACATGTTTTCATTATCTCTAGGGATATCTTCTACATTATTTAAATTCTCTTTCCTTTTTTTTTCCCATCATAATTCAATCTCAATTTATTTCTGTTGCTCATTTTAAAGTGAAAGTAGATTTCTTTAGCAAAGAGGTAAAAACACATGGCCCCATACTCTTAAGATTTGCTTCCTCTGTTCCCTTCTTCCATTTGTGTCTTGAACTTCTCTTTCCTTTGCCCCATTTCTCTGTCCTCCTTAATTTGATCCTATTTCCAGAAGTTTCTCCTCAATAGAGGGATTTGACTTGAAAGAGAGTTTTGTTCACAGGGGCCAGACTGCTTCAGCACCAACACTCAGACCTATCGCCATCCCATTGTGCTCACCTACAGACTGGATACTGCAGGACTCCCACCTGGTTTCAGCTGAGTTCAGATTAGCTTTCTGTACTTTCTAACGAGTCCTTGATGGTAGTTGTGCGGTTCTCCTGATGCTGTCCCCACTAGCCTCTATTCTGAGGTTTGAGGGAATACTTAGTCATCTAGTTTTCTTGTTTATATTCTTGGTGAGTTTTTGATTTTGCAAACTAATTGTTCTGTCTGGGTTTTTTTTGGGGGGGAGCAGGGCAGGGAAGAGGATTCAGAGAGTTTCAGAAAATAAACCGCTAACCCCACCTCAATCTTCTTTTATTTATATTTTTCAGGTATATGAATGTGTCTTCTCAAGTAGATTTCTCAATTTCTCTACAGAAAACAATTTTTAGAAATAATATCCACCATTTATTGAGTACTTACTACATTCCAGGTACTGAATGAATTAAATGTTTTATAAAGTATTCATTGATTTTTACAACAACCTTTGGATGTAGTTACTTTATGCCCATTAAATAAGGGTAACCACGGTTTAAAAAGCTAAAATATTTGATCCCAGTTTGGGGTAGGCAGCTTCTAAGATGGCACTAATGATCCCTGCCTCCTGGTGTTCATGTGCTTATGTGATCCCTTTCCCTCTGTGTGGACGGGATCAAGTGACTTGCTTGTAATAAACAGAGTATGGAAAATATGATGGTATGTCACTTCTGAAATTAGCCCACAAGAAGACTGTGGCTCAAGCACTCACTCTCTCTTGCTTCCTTGCTTGCTCATCCTGATGGAAGCCAGCTGCCATGTGTGTGTTGCCTTAGGAGAGGCCCATGTAGAAGGATCTGAGGGACGCTTCCAGACAACAGCCAGCAAGGAACTGAAGCCCTCCGCCCAACAGCCCGTGAGGAACTGGATACAGCTAACAACCACATGAATGACTTGGAAGTGGATCATGGAGCCTTTGAATGAGACCACAACTCCAGCTGACAATTTTTTTAAAATTAAATTT
This sequence comes from Eschrichtius robustus, assembly GCF_028021215.1. Classification (NCBI taxonomy): domain Eukaryota; kingdom Metazoa; phylum Chordata; class Mammalia; order Artiodactyla; family Eschrichtiidae; genus Eschrichtius; species Eschrichtius robustus. The sequence continues at coordinate 5,281,707 of NC_090830.1, read as the reverse complement.
TATTGGAGTATAGTTGCTTTACAATGTTGTGTTAGTTTCTGCTGTACAGCAAAATGAATCAGCCATACATATACATCCAGCTGACATTTTGATTGCAGTCTTGTGAGAGATTTTGAGCCAGAGGCACCTGGCTAAGTTATACTAGGATTCTGGACCCACAAAAATCCACAGATAATGTTTGTTGTTTTAAGCTGTTAATTTGGAGGTAATTTATTATACAGCAAGAAATAACTAATGCACAGGTCATAAAAGTAATAAGTGTTCCAGTTGACCTTGAACACAGGGGTTCTCATTCCAGGGTCTATATTAACCTCTTTGTGACACTGACTTTGAGTAGCCTTTAACTTTATGAGCTACTACTTCTACCACGTTGAATTTGACGGTCTTCCTGCTCTTCCTTTGTTCTATTAATTTTTCTTTAAAAGAACCTTTTCTATGTAGAAACTGCCTGTTGCTGAACTGAGTAATAAGTGAGCACCTTCTTTAAGTCATGGAAATTTGGAGTTAAAAGGAACTTGAAAATTCATATAGTCCAAACCAAACTGTTCCCAGTTTTTACAGGTAAGGAAATCAGGTCCAGCAAAATTAAGAGACTTGCCTAAAGTTACAGAATTAGTGAAAGAACGGCGATTAAAATCCAGGTCTCCTGAAGTCCAGTTTAGGACTGTGAGCCGGTACGTACTGGTGGTTCTACATGGTCGTAGCGCACTACCACGTTCTGAACGTGGAGTAGATTCAATCTGATTCCCTTTCATTTTCTCTGTACAAAAACAGAGGGATCATGAAGGGAACAGCCGATGATGAGTAGGATATTTACTTCCTTTGCTCTTAGGCTCACCTTCTCTGAAGGAGAGTTCAACAGTCTGGGTCCAACTGAATGACTATTCGTCTTCCAATCCCTTAACCACAGCACTGGCTCCAACATGGCAATGAAGTTTCATATCCAGAGCCAACCCCACATGATTTGTCTTGGCTCTTTGGACTCATTGAGAAGCATTTCCTGAGCTGGAGTGGAAGGGGCTGTGATCAACTAGTAATGTCAGCCATGAGCGGAGGCTGAGGGTGTGGTAGACTTTGTGCCGTGTATTTGCCCGCTGGTGTTTCTGTAGTTTTGGGGCCTGGTCCTTCCTTTGATGACCCATGCTTTTCCTGCTATGAACCATTCTTGCCACACAAGCTGCCCAGGAAGGCCCTCGTTTCTGGGATCTTCTTCTTCTCATGTGATGTGAGGTTTAGCACGTAAGTGACGTTGGTGAAATTTACCTTGTAACTGAGTATAGCGTTAGAAGAGGAGCCAGTCAGTTCTCACATCCCTGAAGGCTGGATGCTTTTATGGCTCCATTTCTGGCTAGATCTGAAAGTCACATTGCCAGCAACCTGCCAGTCCGTCAAAAAAAAAAAAAAAAAAAAATGCAGGAAGGTACAATTTTGCACATGCTTATTACTCTGTTGTCTTTTGCTAAACATTCCATCTTCTTCAGTCCCAGGGGCTCGTGAGGATAAATTTGCACGTTACTGTTAGTCCAGTTATCCTGGATGACAGGGTAAAATATTGGTATTGTAGATCAAAAGCACAATTAACATGTGCCTTGAAACTTGGACAGAAACTTGTAGGAGCCGTGAGGCTGAGGCTTATACATCTCCATGGGTGGTAGTTTCAACATGGCACTGCTAGCTTTTTTTTTTTTTTTTTCCCTTTCCCATTTTGGTAAGTTGAGTATTGGGCAATGTTGGAATTCAGTGACTGGGAAAGTTTGTTTCCTTCTTCTATTCTTCTGTCTGCTGTTTAACTTTCTTCTTCCATTTGGATTCATTCTATTCTCTTTTCAAGGACCTACGTTTTCTCTTTTCCTTTTCAGCATTGGGGGGTTGAAACCCCAATGAAAATTTTTACTTTTCATAATATTCTTTATCAGAAGCCTATTTTATTGAAATAGTAAGAGAATCCAACATGCCCTCTGGCAGCTAGATATTCTCTGCCCTTGACTTCTGGAAAACACAAAACCATTCCTTTTCTGATGAGAAAGCTGTAAAAACCTGAACATGCCTTGATGCTTTGAGCTGTGGAATTTAGGCAAGTCACTTTGGTTCTATATGCTTTATTTGTACCCAGATATAAATGTGTGTGCCTGTGTGTGTGTGTAAGAGAGAGAAAGAGAGATCAGTAGTTTTGTGAGCCTTTGGAACCCTGGGATCATGGAAGGAAAAGGTGAAAATTGAGCTAGTAAGAATCCCCTGTCCTTTTTCGACCAGAATAACTCTGTTATTATTAGTCTTCTGTAAGAGCTTTCTGCATTAGAGTTTATGTGAAACACAGATTCTGTTTTTTAAATGTGAAAACTACCAGCATCGATGAGCCTCAGGTTCCTTCCACTCTAACAGTTTGCATTAGCTACATGTAATCAGGCCCAGATAGGAGAGAAAGCCAGTGTGATGGAACACCATCTGTCAGGTGTCTCTGTGTTTCAGCCCCAACCACTCCAGACTGTGGGTCTCCAGGCATGTTATCCTCGTGAGGTATTAGCTATTCTCGTCTGTAAAATGGAGATGATAGTTGTACCAACCTTATAAAATTGTGGTGAGAAACAAATAAAATAATTAACAGTGTCCAGCAAATTATAAATACTCAGTAAGTGTTAGGCGTTATTGTTAGTCTGAAAAGACTAAAAGACACGCTACATGGCATGCTCATCTTCCTTTCTTACTTCACTTGTGTTTATGTCAAGTAAGCCTCCTCCTAGAACCAAATATTAAGGTATTAAAATAGAGTATCAAATACTTTGCTGCTCTTTTAATTTGACACTACAGGGAAATTTTATATAATTTTAGAATATTCACTTAAGATCTCTAAAATATACTGTACCATACCATGGCTATAATTTTGGGCCAAAAAGTTGCAGTGAAAAGTTAAAGTGAAAAAAAATGAGATGAAACAAATAGTTTCTTGGATGATGCTTTGCTGAAAATCAACTTTTTCATTCGTTTTAAGCATATCTTTGCACAACTTCATTTTTCTTTGAGTTTTTAGGTCTCAGTTTTTTGAACTGTGAAGTAAAAGGACTGGACCAGATAATTTTTCAGGTTCAACATTGATGCTTCTAAGTTGATTTTCACACAATGTGGCACTCTAATCAATTTGTCTCATTTCTCCAGACCTCTGTTTCCTCAGCTGCAAATTAAGAAGAGAACGTTCCTACCTATCAGCTGCTTTTAATTCTAGCATTAGAGTTTTCTAACTTTTCTATTTATGCTCTTCTTCAACTTGGTTACTCTCTGGTTACATAATCATCCAAACTGTATCACAAAATAATTTCTAAACATATGTTTCTTTGTGCATGGTTAAAAGCTTGTTAGACTGTGTAGTACCAGGCAATTGCTAGGTGTTGGAGACACAGTGATGTAAAGATACATTTCTTGCCTTCAGGAACTGAGTCATCAGGTGTATAATAATGATGACGATAAAGACAATAAATGCAAAGATAATTGCTTTAATGGGAATGAGCACAGTATTCATGGAAAAAAAAAGGTAAAGAGAACCTAGATCAACCTGATTGTGAGGTGTTTGTGAAGGTCAGGCAAACAAAAGGGGAGAGAGCGTTCCAGCTGGAGGAATACTATTTGCAAAGCACAGAGCTCCAGATGAGAGAGCAGGACTAGACCAGGAATTACAAATTGCTCTGCACTGTTGGAGTGTGAAATGTATAAAGAGAATGAGTGGGGATTGCTAAGCGAGGGGACTTCTAAGAGCTTTGTAGGCCATTTAATTGAGTAATATCTGTCCGTGTATTGAGATTATTCAAATGTAAGTGAAATGCCAAGGTTTTAAATTAAAATTGAAAAGTAGTTATTAATATAAATTTCTGAAACTCTTACAAAAATACATCAGTTTAGGATCAATAGTTTTGTATTTTGTCTTAGAAGAAACAAATTCAGGGAAACTAATTAAGAGAATCTGGAAAAGAACACCAATCCATTTTACTTTAAAAGTTCTCAGAGGAGTTTTTTCATTAGATGACCACTAATCAAAGTTCGGCGTGCATTTCTAAAGTAAATGTAAGATAACACTCACTTCTTGTTTTTTTTTTTTTTTTTTCTTTTAAAGTCTTATGGATTTTCATGTTTTGTAAACTTGAAGATTTAAGGTGATCTTAGTTATTTAAGTTTTTCCCAGGGATTTAAAAAAATATTTTATTTATTTATTTGGTTGCGCTGGGTCTTAGTTGCAGCAGGCAGGCTCCTTAGTTGTGGTATGCAAACTCTTAGTTGCAGCATGCACGTGGGATCTAGTTCCCTGACCAGGAATCAAACCCTGGGCCCCCTGCACTGGGAGTGTGGAGTCTTATACACTGCGCCACCAGAGAAGTCCCAGATTTTTCTTTTTGAGAGCTTTACTCCATTTAAAAAAAAAAAAAAAACCTGCACAATTGATTACCTGGCATCTGATCTGTTCCTATCCTTCTGAGTAACTGAAATTTATTCTTTTCTTGAATGAAATAGGAAGATAAAGACAAACAAAACAAATATACTTAATGGAAACAAAGATTTTCAATTATTCAAACTGTGGTTCAATTTTTGTAGAAAGAGCACAGCACTCAAAGTTGTGAATTCAAGGTTCTGTTATTTATATACCATTTCAGTAATGGTATTATGTATTACTTCATTACCTTTTCTATAATCAAAGTTATACATCCATATGGTTTAAAGAATCAACTTGTTCTAGAAGACTTGTGTAACAACCAGAAGTATAACATATGCCTTCCCCCCATTTCCCATTTCCTACAGGCAACCACTTCCAACACTTTCAGCTCCATTCTATTTTTACCTCATATCTCCACATAACATGCTTATATTGCTACTTCTTGATTTTAAAAAAGCTTTAGTCATTATCTATTGGTGTTCCCCTAGAGCAGATGAGGTCTCACTTTTGTACTACTGCCTCCCCAAAGCCCCCACTACCCACATGTATACTTCCCAATCCTCAAATTCCTAATCTAGTTATATTTATAATTTAGGTTAGATCAGTATCCAGAGTTTACATTATTACAACTACATAAATACTAATTACAGCTCAGCCATGGAGAATACTGTTAAGTTTTCAGCACAATGTTTTGTTATATCAATACTCGGAGTTATTAATAGTTTTCTATGAACCAATCATGAATTTAACCCCAAAGTCTCCAAAAACTTTCTTAATCTCTGAATATGCTCATAGTCAAGAAGTCTATCTATTTAATCTAGAAGAAATCTCAACCCTGGAGATGTCTGACCTATTCCAATTTTTGTTCTCCTTTCACCATCATTCTGAGGAGCCCCTTTGCCTCTATCATGTGCTGGATCTCTTATTTCCCACGTTTTATGTTTTTCTCTTCATCTTGATTTACTCTTTTGTTTTGGTGGCACACAACCTTCAGCAGCTTGTTCAGATAGAGTATAAGGAGAGGTCTTTGAGACCCCTCATATGGATGCATGAATTCGTCCTCATGTTTGATTGATAGTTTTGCTGGATTCTACCTCTACGTTGGAGAAGTTTCAACTTCTACGTTGAAAATTATTTGCCATCAGGCACTGTTCCATTGCCTTCTAGCTCCTGGTGTTTCACCTACTTGGCAGGACTCCTATGTTTTCTCTGTGCCTGTACCCATGAAGCTTAGCACTGGTGGAGAAAGTCAGAACAAGCAGAGTGATCCCATTATAAATTTATGACTACCAACATGAACTGGACTCTCAACAGTACCAATTTATTCTTTTAAAAAATTTTTATTGAAGTATAGTTGATTTAAAGCAGCAGCATTCCAATTCATTCTTTTACAGATGCAAAAGCTATTTTAAAACCTCTAAACACACACACACACACTCACACACACTCACACACACCCCTCTCTACTTTTCTCAAACCTCTGGCAGCTCTTCTCCCACACTATCAACAGATAACTTTGACTTTTACTTTTTTTGGAAAATAAAAGCCATCAGATGGGATGCCCTTGTGTTCCAGAGATGAAGCCTACAAACTGACCTATATTTATACTCATCTGTTCATCTTTTGATGAACTGTTTCTCCTCTACTTGTATCTTAAAGTCTATTCTGTTCCTGTTTTCAAAGCCCTATAATAATGATGACTCCTTTTCTTTTTTATACATTCCATTTCTTGTCAACTGGACCATGTATAGTGGTTTCTCCAGTGCTCAAACCTCACCCATTAAATCATCATCCAACCTAACAGCCATCCAACCTAACAGCCAACCAACCCGATAAACAAGAAACATCTACCCACATTATCCTTCAGCTACTACTATTTCCTTCTGTTCTTAGCCAAACTTCTCCCAGATTGCTGTCTTTACTCCTCATTTCATTAGCTATATTCACTTCTCTACCACTCCATTCTGGCTTTCTTGCTAAGGTTCCAGTGACCTCCATCAAAACTTTTTGACCTCTCTTATTGTACAAAGATGATCACACTTTCCTGTTTGAAACACAATCTTTCCTGGGCTTACATGATAAAACTTTGTTTTGTTTTTTCTTCTCATTACTTTTTCTATTAAGTTTCCCATTATACTGTCATCTACTTGATCACTTAATGTTAGAATTTGTGAAAGGCTCTTTCCTTGGTCCTCTTTAATTCTCTTCTCATTCCTTAGATGGTGGTACCCATGCATATGACTAGAATTACTACCTATAAACAAATAAATAACACATTTTAATCTATAGTCAAGATCTCTTTTCTGAACTCCAGACCCATATATCCAATTGCTTACTTGACATATCTTCTTGGAGGTTTCAATGGCACCGTAATCTCAGTATATCCAATTCAAGGTCATCTTTCCTCCAAGGTAGTCAGTCCTCTTCTGGTGTTTCCTATTTCAGTTAATGGTACCTCTCTCTCTCCAATTATGTTAGCCAGAACCCTAGAGTCGTTCTTGGCATTTCCCTTCCTACTACTCCATATCCAATCCATCACCCATCTAGCTGATGATATTTACAATCAAAGTGTTTCTCAAATCCTCTCACGTTTCTCCATCTTCACCACTCTAAGTAAGCTACCAGCATTTCTTATCTAAACTTCCTGGGCAGTCTCTTACTTGACCTAAGTACTTCTATCAGGTCTCTCAATCTGTTTTCCATATTATAGCCACTGTCATCTTTTTAAAATGTAAATCTAAGTACATCATCCTTTGCTTAAAGCCTCTACATGGCTTCCTTCTGCTCTAGGGATAAAAGCAAAAACTCCTTAACTTGGCCTGCAGGGCTTACAAGCTGTACTCCTCACATACCTCTCCTGTCTTGGCAAACACCATCTAATTTCTCATTCTCTTGTACCAGCTATGCTGGTTTTCTTTTAGCTCCCCATGCCGCCACCTCTAACTACATGAGCTTTGCTTACACTGTGATCCAATTGAGAGCCAGTACAGCTTGGCGGCTAAGCATAGCACACTTCACACCTAATTTTCAAGGGAGATTGCCTGGGTTCAAATCCCGATTCTACAACTTACTTATTTGTGCAAACTTGGGCAAGTTACTTTATCTCCTGTACCTCAGTTTCCTCAACTGGAAAATAAGGATAATTGTAATAGATTTGATCATAATCGTGTTATTATGATCAAATGATCATTTTCAGGGAAGGCTCTTTCCTCCCCTTTCTTGCCCAGTTAATTTCTTCTCAAACTTCTGTTCTCAGCTCCAGAGTCACTTCCTCAGAGAAGCCTCCACTGACCTTTCTGACTGAATCCAATTACTTCTTTACAGCTTTTCTCGTATGTTGAGTCTCTTATTTGTAATGCTTAATATAGGTGCAATTTTATATTTTTCTGAGTGATTTATGTATTTATTTTTGGTTAACATTCTATCTTTCTCACTGAAATGTCAGCTCCAGGAAACTAGGATAGTGTTTGTTTTTTTGTCACCATTCTTCATGCCTAACACAGTGTTCATTACGTAGTAGGTTTCCCCCAAAAATGTTTGTTGACACAAAAAACGGTCAACATCTCTGATGGAAGGCTCTTTGATAACCTCTTTTGCTGCTTAAATTAGTGTTCTGCACAGTAAGTAATAAGTTCTGAGAAGGAACACGGAGGGTGAATCAAAGACCAGTTAAGCTGTACATCTGCTCCTGGTTCTTCAGGAGGTGACTCTGAGCAGGGGGGTTCCCTGTTCAACAAGGCAGGGTTTTGTGGAGATTATGTGCCGGATACCCAGACCTGGGTTCAATTCTTGGCTCCGTTATCTGCTGCTGTGTGACCTTAATCATGTCACTTGACTTCTTACAGTCCAAGTGTCCTCATCTGTCAAATCACATCACAGTACTCAGCGCAGAGTCAATTCTTGGTAACTAGGCAACGGAACTGATAAGAATTTCACTTAATTAAGCACAGTACACGATTGTCCACAGGCTCATGCCAACGATATGGCTTGCCCCTCATGTAGGCCAGTAAGTCTCCTTCTGTGGTCGGTGACAAACAGCTATCCCATCCCCAGCCCCTAAAAATGTCAAAAAAAATTTGTGCTTTTGGTCACAAGAGAGAGTAAGAATCAATGCGAACTGGAAAAACAGAGTTCCAACAGGATTTCCTGGTGCTTCAAGTCCAAGTTTGAGAGTGGCAGTGGGTGAGCTGGCGTGCTCAGGTAGGATCAGCTTGCTGGCCATCACCTGTGAGGCACTGACCTTGGGAACAGAGAAAAGCCCTCAGTCCCTGACAAGACAGCCCTGCCCAGATGCCAGCGGGATCCAGCTAACCGCCACTGCAATCTCAGAGCCTCTTTTCTCCTGAGCCCTCCTTTTTTTTTTTTTTTTTTTTTTTAAATCAGCTGAATCCATTCCTTGAGAATCACATAGAAAATGACTCCCTCCTCACCTCATTCAAGAAAAAAAAAAAAAATCCCATTCCTCACAATAAAAAGAGTAAGCCTCTTGCCCGCCTCTTGTGCAGCTGGCCACTTTGCTGGGATGAGAGGAGAAATCTGGTTTTAACAGTTGGTGGAGGAGTGAGCTGCCTGGAAGCAAGGACCACAGTGATGTCTGAGAGAGATGGACGTTGTTTCTTCCGCAATCCTCTTTTTCTCCTTCCTCCTGTTTCAAACTTGTGGGACCGACCGGGGCTGTGACTTTCAGGGTGTAGTGTGCGTACGTCAATAGAAGGGGCATTGTGTGTGTACTTCGAGCGCGTTCAGGAGGGTGCTGTGCTTGAACTTGCGAGTGTCTGTGACGGAAGAACTGTGAAAGCATGTGTGTGGGACAAGATTTAGACGTGTAAGCGCAGGAAAGTGGTAGCGTGTACGTGGTGAGTGTGTGCGCGCGAGTGAGTGCGCGAGCCAGGGGCCGGCCGCCCGCCCGCCGCGGCTCCCCGTGGGCCGGCCCGGCCAATGAGCGCGCGGCTGCAGGGGCGGCGGGCGGGGAGGGGGCGCAGGGGCCCTGCGGATGGAGGCGCGGGCGGCGCGGCGCGCTCATTCCGCGCGGGCGGTGCTGGCGGGGGGCGGCGCAGCCACTGGCCGGGGACCGGGGCCAGGACCAGGGGCGGCGGGCGTAGTAGGCGGCGCCCGGGGCTGGGATGCGCAGGGGGCTCCGTGGCGGCGGCGTTGGCGGCGGCGTCGGCGGCCGCGGGGCCACGAGCTAGCGTCGCGGCGCGGGGAGCCAGTCGAACCCGGCGGGCGAGCGGAGGCGGCCGCGCAGGCAGAGCGGCGGCCGCAGCCGGAGCCCGAGCGCCGCGCGCCCACCATGGCCGCTCAAGGCGAGCCCGGCTACCTGGCGGCGCAGTCGGACCCGGGCTCCAACAGCGAGCGCAGCACCGACTCGCCCATGCCCGGCTCGGAGGACGACCTGGTCGCCGGAGCGCCCCTGCACAGCCCCGAGTGGAGCGAGGAGCGCTTCCGCGTGGACAGGAAGAAACTTGAGGCCATGTTACAAGGTAGGCATCCACCCCGTGTTCTCGGACTCCCGGGCTGCGCCCGCGACTCCTTCCCGGACATCCCCGCCCCGCGTCCCGGCGCCCGCCGCTCCGGCCCAAAGCCGACTTAGTTCCCCCGTCCCTTCCCCCGCGGAGCCGGAGGACACCCACAGGGAGTGCAGACCTCGCGGGAGTCTCCACCCTTCCACGCCTCCCAGGTCTCCGGGCACCGAGAACCCTGTGCTAACTTGACCGGCTTCAGAAAAGCTGAAGGCCGTGTTTGTACCCGCGCGCCCAAGTGGCGTTTTTGGACTTTGGAGATGCCAGCTTTAGTCCGGACACCTGGCCTATGCCATCCGGATCCAGTCGGACCGCGCAGAGTATGCGTGACTCCCTCCCCACTCTCTGGCACTCTGGAATTCTAGCTCCGTCTCTGTTTCTCTCCCTCCTCTTGTCAGTATTCACTTCCTCCAGCTGAGGGGCCTTGTCTCGCTATTGGGAAACGCTCTGCAGATGTCAAAAGCTTAAGACAGGAGTTCCCGCCCGGCACCCGGAGTAAGAGGGGCCAGCATGGGGGTGAGCGGCCAAAGCGTGGGGATTGTGTCAGGGCGGTGCTGCTGGGTTGGGGGACAGTGCGTGTTCATCGCCTGACAGGCTTATAAAACACATCTTGAGTTACACTCGGTTCATAAAAGTCTTCCCGTATTATGGGTGTCTTACTTTGTCTTTCACAATTTGGGTTTGTTTTTTTTTTTTTTTTAAACGCCCTCGTTTCTCTGGGACTTTCCCAGGCGTAACAGCTTTAACCATACAGGACTGGGAACAAATTTTGACTTTTAATGGGAGGATTGGAGTTCTCAGAGTGCATGCTAAAATGTCCAACGTCATTTTGATCTTCCCTAAAAATGTTAATTACTAGCTTACCTGTAGTCCCCAGTGTGGTTCATTTCCATCATCCAGAGAAATAAGGTAATTTGAATGACTGTTATTCTTAAAATATTGTAGAGGGACCAGGCATTACTTTCACTGAGGGTGCAGTGGTGGATTCATTCAGTAGCTCGTATCCTTATATGAAGGGAGGATTGGAGCTTTCCAACTTTCTTTTGTGGCTTGGTGCCTAATTTACTTTGAATTTATCAGTCAGTGCATCGCAGTGTGGGAGCTGTTTAGCCCTCCATGGAAATGCAGTGGTTTTTTAGAACAATTAAGCAGGTTATTTTAAGACAGAACAAGATGTTTTCCAAAACAATAACTTGGTGGAAACAAATAGCAAGAGTGTTTGGTAGGCGTTTTTGGATGAGTTACAAACTCATCTCCCTTGTTGCTTATTTTTATTGATAAACATCCCCAGTGCTTATCATGTCTCTGTCTTACTCCCTCTTTTTTTCCTCCTTAAATTATGTAACTTTCTAGGAGAGTTACTTCTGTGATAAACTGTTCAAATAGGAATATTGCAAAGTGGATTTGGAAATTAAAGCCCCAGTTGCCTTTCAGTAACCTATTTTAGTTATTCCATTTGTTCCGTGGTTCTTTTTTGCCTAGTTCCTATTATAAAACAAAATATTAAATTTATCCAGAAAAATATTGCTGTGAGATTGTTTGGGTTGAACTGATAACACACGTACCTATCCTTTCAGCAAGTTTCTAGTTTATTTTGTACATTTGGAGGGTTGTGAAAGATGGATCTTCTACGTCTTCCTTACCTGTCTTGCCTACGCACATTCAAGTAACGACAGTGATGTTAGCTCCTAGGAAGCCCTCTTGCATAACCTGAGCTTTAGAAGTGGATTTCTTTTTTGAATTAATTAATTTCCATTTAGAATGAAACGAAATATGGGTAAGGCATTTTTTAAAATTTGAAGGCCATTCCCTTTGTAGATATGATATTCTGACATGAGATAGTTTAAAATTGCTTTGCTGTGATGAAGTTGCTTTTACAGAAACTCTTGAGTTAGTATTTCTTCAACAATGTATGTATTAATGAAATAGTCACACTTCGACTCCAAAGATTTCTTGAATAATTGAACATAGTGCTTTGATTAACTTTCCAAAATCACTGATAAGTGAGTTGTGCCTTCTAAGAAAGTAAGTTTGAACACATTTGACAATAGAACCCAGTGCACTGTGTACCAACGCATTTTGTCATGCATGCTTCCTAGTGTCAAATTTTGTTAGAACCACCATGTTTGAAGGAATAAGACTAGTTTCTGAACCAAACACAATCATGTGTCTCATTGCTCGATACTAGGTGGTTAAAGCAAGCGTGGGCAACTGGAATCACTCAGACCTAGGTTCAAATCCCTGTGGAACCTTGGGACAGTTCCTGGGCACCTCCCTGTCTCAGTTTGTCCATCTGTAAAATGGGACTGATATTAGTACCTTTCTTTTAGAGTTTTGTGAGAATTAACAGAGATAAAGCTTAATAAGCTAAAACTTGCCACACTGTTTTATAAATGCTAACAGCTTAATATATATCAGTTGATTTTATTATTACTAATAATAAATATTATAGCACGGATTCAAATAACTTCCAATGCCTATCACAATTTCTGACAGTAGTCTCTATCTAAATATCTAGAGAACAAAAGAATTTTGCAGTTTCATAATTGAAGAAGTAAAATAGAGAACAAGGTAGGAAGTTTGGAAAGTCAACAAATATTCTAATATTGTTAGATATCCTTGGGCGGAAAGCTTTTCATTTGAAAAGTGCCAATTAAGAAAAGTCTGTATTTGCCTGGTTGGGTTTCTGATTATTGTGAATTTGGATTTGCCATTTTTCCTCACACAATCGCCTTAAAATATGTGCAGGTTTCCAATTTAAATCAGGATAAATAAGATTCTCTGCCTTTAAGTCTACATAGTGCAAATTGGTGATTATAATGCTTGGAATTTGTTTCCAGAGAGACTGTCCTGGGGGTAAGTTAATCTTTAATGGGTTGTATTTTTATTAGTAGAGAAATTCTTCTACGCAATGGACCAAAAATTCAGTGAGGTTAAAATATGGGCAGTAGGGTAGTGGTCAAAGAAATGAAATACCATTCTTGGATGAATCCCCAAAGAATTGATACACATAAAATCCACCAGGCCAAAAATGTAGGAAAAAAGATCACTAGTTTTTTATTTTTTGCTTTTGTTTTTTATCTAATAACTACTTTGGAACAGCCGTGCAGAGTATCTGACACTTCTGTTTGAATCTAAATGAAGATTATTGATTATATTAGTCAACAGTTTTGTAAATGGGAATTGATTTTCAAGTTTAGTTTAGGTTTTTGATGGGGATGGTAGGCCTTGGAATAGACACGACGGACAACATTATAATAATGAAGAAAAATTGTTCTTGATTTACTTAATACGGATCTTCAGAATTTAGACTTCATATTTCATGTGGGATAGTAGTATTGATTCATTTCAGTCAATTAAATGTGATTTATGGTATGTAAAGAGGGAGGAGAGTGGTCTAGAGGAAAGTCTGGGAGAAAGTAGCAAATAAATGGGTCAGAAGAGTCAGAAATACAGCCTTGGTGTTGGCCAGTGTCCTGAGAGACAAACATGGAATTTGTACATTTATACTTTTCCTTTTTTTTTTCCTTTTTCTTCTTTTGGGGTTGTTTTACATCTTATGATTATACTTTTATTTTTACACTGAAAAACATATACGCGTGCTGTACAGTTAAAAATCCCTACATAAAATTTAGACTCATAGGCATTTTCAAGGTTCGGAATCCCTTGTATTTCATCATAGAAAGAATTGTGGTCTGGGGGCAGTGGCCTGTTTTTATGAATTGAGGTTGATGTCTGGTGGGCTTTTAGGATATTGCTGTTAAAGACATTAAGAACCATGGTTTGGGGACTTCCCTGTTGGCCCAATGGTTAAGACTCTGTGCTTCCAATGCAGGGGGCACAGATTGGATCCCTGGTTGGGGAACTAAGATCCCATGTGCCATGCGGCGTGGCTAAAAAATTAAAAAAAACAAACATGTTTTTACATGTTCACAGTGATGGGCAGAACAGGAATCATTGACCACTGCTTGCTTGAGGAGTAGAACTAGCCACTAAAACAGCTGATCACACATTGATTAAAAGTAAGAGCAGCAGTTATGTAATTACATATCTTTTTTCTTTTTTTAATTAATTAACTTATTTTTTTGGCTGTGTTAGGTCTTCGTTGCTGCGCGCGGGCTTTTCTCTAGTTGCGGCGAGCGGAGGCTACTCTCCGTTACGGTGCGCAGGCTTCTCATTGCGGTGGCTTCTCTTGTTGCGGAGCACAGGCTCTAGGCGCGCGGGCTTCAGTAGTTGTGGCACGCGGGCTCAGTAGTTGTGGCTTGCAGGCTCTAGAGCGCAGGCTCGGTAGTTGTGGAGCCTAGTTGCTCCGCAGCATGTGGGATCTTCCTGGACCAGGGCTCGAACCCATGTCCCCTGCATTGGCAGGCGGATTCTTAACCACTGCGCCACCAGGGAAGTCCCTACATATCTTTTTAATTTGGCAAACTTTAGTGAAGATTGTCTTATAATTTGGTAAATAGATAATAATCTTTTAGATGCTTTTGTGGGATCAGGGAGAGAGATGAAGTAAAAATATATGAGAATGGGGGAGTGCTGAAAAAGAAAACAAACAAGAGCTAAGCTGAATGTAGTTTTCTAGCTAAGGCTTGATTAAGGCTAATAAACAATAAGAACAAATCCAATAACTTTATGAAGCTTAATGGTTGAAAGCAAAGTGTTCTTGGCCAGATCTGGATTTGAGTCTTGGTCCTACCTTTAAATAGGGAGCTTGGGAAAATTCATTACCTGCAGCCCCATTTATGAAAGGGGGTGTTAATCGTGCCTACATCTGAGGTGGTTGTGACCATTAAGAGAAAAAAAGATGGATGCAAAACATCACAGCGCTGGCCACGGAGTAAGTGCTGAATAAATCACTAATAACCATATTTATTATAAACCATAGTTCATAAAATGCACATTCTCATATTGAAAATGAAAATCAGGTATACTTGAAAATGAATTAAATGGTTTATAATAAATGAACATTCACAGCTATCTAAATATTTTTATTGGCCTTCCTGGTAGCTCACCGTACGCCCAGTGTATTAGCCCCTTGTAAAGGTGGAGGAGCAGGTATGAGTAAAGCTGTACTGGACGCGAGTGTGGAGTTTTCGATTTTGTGCAGGAGGCGAGGGCTTTGCACTCTCTTTAGCTGTCATTGTTCTTGCTTTGAGTATTTTTCATTCTTTGAACGGTCCGGAGCCCGTCACTTCTAATATTTTTACTAGAGACTAGCCGCAAAAATCCATTAATCTCCATTGTAGTTTGATGTTTCTCCGAACTTGTCATTCATTGGTGACTCGAAAGAGAGTTTTTCAAAGAAAATGTTGCGCCTGGGCTAACGTGTTCTGTTTGCTCACCTGTAAGATGGGGACCATGATGGTCCTATCTTCCAGGGGTGTTGTGAGCGCAGAACGAGATGATGTGTGTGAAAAGTGGAGCTCAGTGCCAGGCACGTGGTGTTTGGTAGACGGTACTGTAGCAGCCCCAGCAGCCCCGTGCCATGTGATGCATAAGGATTTCAAAACACTGGAAAGCAAATGCTTGCCAGGTTTTTTTTTTTTTTTTTTTAAAACAACTGCATATGAATCTTTTCTTTTTTTATTCAGTGAAAGTCTTCCAATCAGAAAAGTTTATTAGGACAAGTGTAGTAGACTCAGAGAGCAGAACTGAAGGTTCAGATTGTTTTAGAAACTAAATGAATAAAATCCATCAGAGGTTGTGTAGCCTGGCGGTGAAGAGTTCAGGAACTGCTATCAGGCTGGCCTGGGTTGGGGTCCTCACTTCACCTCTTGCAGAGCCCCGCGAGGATGCTGTGAGAGGCTGTTACAGCCCTGCACTCGTGGGCAGGGGGTCAGCGCTCTCCGTCAGTCTTATCTCTGTGAAGAGTTCTGGGGTTTTGCTTAAGTTGATCATTGATAAGTTAAAACATAGAAAGGGCTTGTTATATCGATGATTTTAACAGGCAGGAATGTATTTATTTGGCTGTGACTAACAGAAAACCCAACACAGAGTGACTTAAACAAGCCAGGGGTTTATTTTCCTGTTGAAGCAAAAAAATCTGGGACTAAGAGGGCCAGGCCCCAAGAGCTGCTCAGGGGCTTCAGGGAGCCCAGCAACCTACCCCCTGACCTCGGCCATCCCAGCTGATGGCTTTGGCCTCATTGGTGCAGTCCGGCCAAGGCTATGCCTTGAGATGCGCCTGTGGTCTCTGCAGGGAAAAGGGAGGGAAACAAAAATGTTTTTTTAAAAAATTTTTTATTCAAGATTTTGTCTTTTTGTGTGACAAAGAATTCTCTCTCCTGGAACTTCCATCTGTATTTCTTTGGCCACTCTTTGCTACAAGAGATTCTGGGAAAGCGACTTCTTTTCTAGCTTCTCTCGTAGAAGTAGGCAAGGAAGAAGGGAGTCAGAATGGATGCCGAGTGATCCAACCCGTAGTTTCCCCACAAAGGGCAAAGCAGAGAGCACTGTGACAGAAGTTCCAAGTTGTGCCTGATGCAAAAGCTTCCCTGTGTCAGAGACTTTGGCCTGCATTGATAACCCCTAGAAATCTAGATGATTTGGTAATGCTTATGTGGGTGGAATTTCTTCTTGGCATAGTCTGGGAATAAACCTAATTCCCAAAGAGAAAACAGCTTTGATCATGGAAAGCAGTTCTCATGTTGTTACTCCTTTTACAAACGAGACCTAGGACCCCCAAGTACTGTAACAGTCTTTTTCTCCTCCACTGTTTTCTGCCTGTCAGGTGTTTTTTTCATTGAAAATCATACAACACAATACAAACGTCCATTTTACCTTTTTTTTTGTTTAAAAGAATTTCACTTATTTATTTATTTTATTTATGGCTGTGTTGGGTCTTCGTTTCTGTGCGAGGGCTTTCTCTAGTTGCGACAAGCAGGGGCCACTCTTCCTCGCGGTGCGCGGGCCTCTCACTATCGCGGCCTCTCTTGTTCCGGAGCACGGGCTCCAGACGCGCAGGCTCAGTAGTCGTGGCTCACGGGCCTAGTTGCTCCGCGGCATGTGGGATCTTCCCAGACCAGGGCTCGAACCCGTGTCCCCTGCATTGGCAGGCAGACTCTCAACCACTGCGCCACCAGGGAAGCCCCATTTTACCTTTTTAAAAAATTTTATTATTTTAATTTATTTTATTTTTTTATTGAAGTATAGTTGATTTACAGTGTTGTGTTAATTTCTGCTGTACAGCAAAGTGACTCAGTTATACACATATATTCATTCTTTTTTATATTCTTTTCCATTATGGTTTATCCCAGGATACTGAATATAGTTCCCAGTGCTATATAGTAGGACCTCGTTGTTTATACATCCTATATGTAAATAGTTTGCATCTACTAACCCCAGACTCCCAGTCCTTCCCTCCCCGACATTTTACCTTTTCTTACTCTAAGATATACTTTCTCCCCTCCTACTTCCTCCCCTCCCACCACCCATCTCAGGTTGCTTTTAGAATAGACCGGGTCAATGTAGCTCATGCTTCTGCCCTTTAGGGTTTTCTTGGAGTGGCCACTGCAATAGCATCTGGCCAACGAAGCCAGAATTTGTTCAGAAGATGAAGTCATTTTGGAGGCGGTTTGATAATAGAATTATCATCAGATTTGTGCCATGTTTTGCTGTTTGAAATTGTCCAGAATGATGAGCTAATAAAAATACCAGTTGGCTCATCCTTGGTTCATTCTCTTTATTTAAAAATCTAGTTCTTTAAAAATGCATGGGATAATAGTGACCATGACTATTCCTTTATGTAAAATGCTTAATAAACTACCTGGGATGAGGCACAATTTTTCTTTTAATTTATATTTTAGTTTTTTGGCTGCGTTGGGTCTTTGTTGCCGCATGCAGGCTTTCTCTAGTTGGGGCGAGTGGGGGCTACTCTTTGTTGTGGTGCGCGGGCTTCTCATTGCGGTGGCTTCTCTTGTGGTGGAGCACAGGCCCTAGGCGTGTAGGCTCAGTAGTTGTGGTTCGCGAGCTCTAGAGCGCAGGCTCAGTAGTTGTGGCACACGGGCTTAGTTGCTCCGCGGCATGTGGGATCTTTCTGGACCAGGGCTCGAACTCGTGTCCCCTGCATTGGCAGGCGGATTCTTAACTACTGAACCACCAGGGAAGTCCTAAGGCACAATTTTAATGCTAACCTATAATGTCTTTTGCAGTGTGGGGATGATCTTGACAAGAAACCCTTGTTGTTATGCTGCAAAAGCCACCACATTTGATTTTTAATCCTTATGGTATTAGTATTTAGGGAGGTATCCAAAATGCACAAACCATTAATAGAAACATTTTGTAGATGTTATACACTTATAAATCCATTTACTACCTAATAAGCTACTAATAACTGTGGTTGATGAAAACATTTATATTTGTAACACATATTAAATCCTGTTCCCATTTATGATGCTAGCATATAAAAAGATAATGCTCGCTTTCTAGCTATGAAGTAGTTTCTCTGTTACAGTGAATAAGATAAACCGCATATTAGTCTGCATACTGAGTTGATCTGGAGCTTAACTCTCTTGTATAGGAAGATGCTTAAACATAAGATTTGAAAATTAGCCATTGTATTTTTTTTTCAGATTATGAAAGTAATCAAACTTATTATAGAATACTTGAAAATACAAACAGATGTAAAAAAGAAAAACCAAAAGTCACCCCTAAGTCCAGAATCCAGCAATAACCACTGATAATATTTTGGGAATTTTTTCCTGGTCTTTAAAAAGTACGCTCACACATAATTTATTTTTGCAACAGATATTGAGTTCCTACTATATGTCAGGTACAGTGTTGGGCTTTGGGGGTGCAGACAAAACCAAGATAGATATGGTTCCTACCCTTGTGTGACTTGTGCCCCTTAAATTCTAAACTGGGATCATACTTCCCTTCTTTTTCACTTTACATTGTATCACGGATATTTTCCATTTCATTAAAGATTCTTGAAGAACATGGTTTTATTATTATTTTAAAAATTTTTATTGGAGTAGAGTTGACTTACAATGTTGTGTTAGTTTCAGGTGTACAGCAAAGTGAATCAGTTATACATATACATATATCCACTATTTTTTATATTCTTTTCCCATATAGGTCATTACAGAGTACTGAGTAGAGTTCCCTGTGCTATACAGTAGGGTCGTATTAGTTATCTATTTTATATGTAGTAGCGTGTAATGTCAATCCCAATTTTCCAATTTATTCCTCCCCCGCCCCTTACTCATTGGTAACCATGAGTTTGTTTTCTACGTCTTTAACTCTATTTCTGTTTTGTAGATAAGGAAGAACATGGTTTTAAATAGCTATATAATATTACCTTGACATGTCATGATTTGCTTAAACATTATGATATTTTATAATGTTTTTAGGTGGCCAGGCGGTGGAAAGAACCTAATGTTTCTACTCAGAATGTCCCAGATTCAGGTCCTGGTCTATCATTTATTGGTTGTGTGGCCTGGGGCAAGTTAATAATTTCTCCGAACCTCAGTCTTCTTATCTCTAAAATGGAATGAATATCATTTCTAGGTTGTGAGGGTTAAAAATACTGTATGTCAAGCATGCACCAGTGCCAGATGTAGTGCATATTACTCAAGAATTGTCAGGTGATGAATGTTAACACTGCTGCCCCAAATACTTTTGCCTAAAAACCTTTTTTTTTTTCCTTTCCATCCTTAATTATTCTCAGAGGAAAAATTCTTACTAGTGAAAATTTTAGCTCAGAGGGAATAGATATTTTTAAGGCTTTTGATAAAGTTCGCAAAAAAAAATTTCTGGAAAGATTCATAGGCAGAAGAGACAACAAATTTGTAGGCTCTCTTCTCCTTGTACCTGTGATCCCACATCCTGGCTTGTTTGAGCTGGTGGCTGTGAGAAATTAGGAAATAATTGAATCACCAATCTAGAGTTAGAGTTCTGTTTGTTTCTTTCATAGCAAACTTTGAATTATGTTTATCATACCTGAGTAGCATGTCTGGGAGTCACTAGTTCTTAAAATCTGTGTGCATAAAAATCACCTGGGGAGATTGTACAAAATGGCAAACTCTGGGCCTCTCAAGAGATTCCAACTCTGTAGGTTTGAATCTGTATTTTGTGGTAGGAATCTGTATTTTGAAAAGAATCTTGTGTGAGTCTAATGTAGGTGTTCCCAGGAATACACTTTGAGAAATATTGCTAGATAGTTAGATGACAGTGATCAAAATTAAGAATGTTCAGGCCCTTTTCTTTCTTTGATTCCCTTTACCCCTTTTTTTAAAAAAACTTATTTATTTTTGGCTGTGTTGGGTCTTCGTTGCTGTGCGTGGGCTTTCTCTAGTTGTGGTGAGCGGGGGCTACTCTTCGTTGCGGTGCACGGGCTTCTCATTGCAGCAGCTTCTCTTGTTGCGGAGCACGGGTTCTAGGCACGTGGGCTTCAGTAGTTGTGGCACGCAGGCTCAGTAGTTGTGGCGCAGGGGCTTAGTTGCTCCGCGGCATGTGGGATCTTCCTGGACCAGGGCTTGAACGCATGTCCCCTGCATTGGCAGGCAGATTCTTAACCACTGCGCCACCAGGGAAGCCCTGATTCCCTTTACCCTTGAACCTAGTACTTTCTCCATGTTATTAAACCACCTTGAAGCATTTTAGTCTAGGAGCATAATTTATAACTGGCACAACGTTGTTTAGAGAGTGGCTTATTGTAAGGAACTTGGGGGAAGAGCACAACCCTATATATTTCTGTGGAGGGGATATACTGTCTTTATTATGGCACAGCAGGCTCAGAATGCATTTAGTTGTCCTACAGACTCCTATAAAGTCAGGTGTAACAGACATCTGTTTAATATATTATCAAATAACTTAAGAGCACACATTTTTTATTGCAGAAATTTAAAAAGCAGTATGAGGGGAAACTTTTAAAAGAAAAATAATCATTGGTAATCTCACCTTACTAACAGCTATTTTCATTTTTCTACCTTGAAATGTAGTCCTTGAAATACAGTCCTTGACTATTGGCATAGGGGTTATGTAGCTGTTGTTGTAGCATTGACTACTGTTTTGTATTCAGCATTAATCTAATACATTAAATGTTTTTGTGTTTCTAAGCAAGTTTTCAGAATTAAAATTTTATGGTACCTTTGATCAAAAAAAATTTTTTTTGCAGTTATAGACCACCTTATGGTGAATGCGAATTACATAGCTTTTTTCTCCTTTGAAACTATATTCCGAGGAAAAAATTTTGAGGAATATGGTTACTGAAGAATAGCGGCGATTTTGAAAGCAGCGGCCAACTTTAATTGAGCAGTTACTATGTGTTAGACACTGTTCTGATGCTTTATGCCTGTTCAGTCATCTCAGCCTCTCATGCAACAACCCAGTAGATACAGATGCTTTTTGGGTCTTTGTTTTACAGACACAAAAGCTGTAACTCCTTTATTTTATTTTATTTTTTAATTAATTAATTTTTATTGGAGTATAGTTGCTTTACAATATTGTGTTAGTTTATACTGTACAGCAAAGTGAATCAGCTAGATGTATACATATATCCCCTCGTTTTTGGATTTCCTTCCCATTTGGGTCACCACAGAGCACTGAGTAGAGTTCCCTGTGCTCTACAGTAGGTTCTCATTACTTATCTATTTTATACATAGTATCAATAGTGTATATATGTCAATCCCAATCTCCCAGTTCAACCCTTCCCTCCCCCCCCATTTGGTGTCCATATGTTTGTCCTCTAGTTTGTGTCTGTAAGTCCTTTAAATCTGGGGCCTGGGTTTCTTTTTGGAATTCTGAGTGGACCTAGACACTGGTTTTCCTCTTGGGGTTGTTACAGAGTCATACCTGTTACGTAGTGTGGAGACATATCAAATCTGAGTCTAGGATGATAAACTGTACTCCAGAAAAGGTTTTGTTGCTTCCTCAGTTCCCTGCCGAAATGCAGAGGGCTGTGGTGGTAGGCACAGAGGTGGTTAGAATTCTTGGTGCGAATGCAGACGTTCCAGAGGGCTGCCTTCTGCTAGCTTTGGTTAAGTTTTCTCTGTTTCTTCCTTTGTGGAACTGGGATAATAATACCTCTCTCCTAGGGTTTTTGTGAAGATCATATGAGAATGTATGTAAAGTTGGCTTGCAGTTGGTGCCCTGTACATGGTCTACATGTTTCAAATTTATCTCTTATTCCTGTGCAGCCTCCAGCCCAGTGCTGTGAAAATACCTGTGTGTGTTTACAGAGTAAATGGCTCATGATGGATCTGGATTAAAGACTGTACCATTTTGGGCTGGTGGACCTGGCATTGACCTCATAGAACGGAACTTTAAAGCTAGGGCATGTGCTTGGCCTTAAGAAACACCAAATAGTTCTGCCTTACATAAGTAAGTAAGGCAGAGTAATTCCCTACATGCAAGGCAGTCTTTCTTCACCCTCAGTCTAGGGCTTGTGTAGAATGTTGTGTTATTAGTGATAGTGCATTAGCATGGTGTTTTGAATGAGGATATGCAAAACTTAATTCAAGTGAGGTTAATGTGGGATAATTTGTGGCTGTGTCTGATTAGTTTTATAAATTGAAATTTGTCACGGTGAATATAATTTTTCAATTTATTCGGTTACAGATTATCTTATTCTTAGAATAATACATCTCCAGATACTTGTTTAAATATGCTTTTAAAGCATCTCAGATAAGAGATTTTTTTTATGTTAGTTTGTTCATTGCACTAGGATACTCACTGAGGTATTTTGGGTTAAGGGAAATAAACCACTCCTCGCAGCAGAGCGGGTGACTGGGAACTCAAGGCAACTTGAGTTCATGACCTGGTCTTTCCACTGACACTGTCATCTTGTATAAGTTATTTAACTTTTTAGGGTTTGGATTAGATGTCCCCTAAAATCCTTTCCAACTCCAGTATTCTGAGTCTTTTGCACAGTGTACAGTACAAGCCCAATAGTACTTGGCATGTGGTGTTAGGATCTGACTCAGCTCTACATCCATGAGTAGTTTTGGTACAAATTTGCCTTGATCTGAACCACGCACGTGAGCATTCACAGCAAACAGGGAAGATGCTGGAATGAAGACAGTTGGAGTATCTTTGGAGGAGCAAGTATTCCCAAGGCAGCTGACCACAAGCTCTGCTTTCTGACATCTTGGCAGTCAGGTTTACAGTGCCCTGTATTCTGTGGGCTAGATGTGAGCTAATTTAAGGTTTTCTGCAGTAACTGAGCAGGAATGACAGTGTAAACCATAGTTGAGACTTGCTGGTGTTGACACACTGTGTTAGATGAACAAAGGAGATCGTATGCTTCCCCAAGTAGCATCTTTTTTGTCACATTTTCCTTCCTCCTTTGCCAGTGTGTCCAGTTATCAAGTTCCACGTGCCAGGGTTTATATCTGTCATGTAAACCACTAGAGAAATGTAGCAGGGAAACATAATAGTGTTCATTAGAGTAAAATCTCAATTGAAAAGACATCTGTATGTCCAGATTTTAAGTATTTTCAGAATCGCTTTAATTGCTTATCGATTATTGAGAACTAGCAAAATATTTCTCTTGTGTTGTACAGAATACCACTAAAGCTTGTATTATCTATGTTTTGAGTTGATTCCTTTATCATATGCCGAGCTTTTGAAGTGCCATTCAAACAAAGTCAATATTTTGCATATTTGTCTTTTTTTTTTTTGGCCGCGTGGCATGCGGGATCTTAGTTCCCCGACCAAGGATTGAACCCATGCCCCTTGCATTGGAAGCACAGAGTTTTTACCACTGGACTGTCAGGGAAGTCCCAAAGTCAATATTCTGACAAGCTTTTATAATCTTTTAAATTGCTTGATTATAATGATTTAATTTTAAAAAGTCAGGAAAATATATGTTTAGCTTTAGTATTGCAGGAGCAATCCTATAAAGAAATGTTTATTTTAGTCCGGGAGACTGTTTTTCTTAAATTAAAAAAATTTTTATATGGGAAATAGAAACCCAAGATAGCATAGATCTATAGAGTTTTAATTTTATTTTACAGGGATCTGTAATTTAGTAAAACATTGCTGGCAGTCATACTGTCACCTAAACAGAAAGATAGCTTCAAAAATATATTTACTGGGAATTCTCTGGTGGTCCAGTGGTTAGGACTCAGCGCTTTCACTGCTGGGGTTGGGTTCAATCCTTGGTCGGGGAACTAAGATCTTGCAAGCCACATGGCGTGGCCAAAAAAAAAAAAAAATTTTACTACCAGTGATTGAGTATCTGGGATGCATTATCTATGAAAGTTTATTTGACTAAGTCGAAACAAGTAGGCTTGAGCAAAAAATATTATTAAAATGGATTTGATTTTGAAGTTCTGTATGAATCATTAGCTTTCAACCTTGTGAAATTTGTCTCTCATTATAAATTATTCAGGAATAGTGAAGCCATTTGAAAAACCCAGTGGGAAATTACTGTATGTGTTAAAATCATGAAGTCATGTAATGGGACTGCATAAGTGAATGAGGCCCTTTAGTGGAAGAGAGGAAACCTACCTGAATTTGTTAATAGAAAAGAAAAGGAGATCCCATAGAATAAGGCTGTGCTTACTTAATGTGCATCATAGTCTGGGGTTGCCTACCTCTCTCCCACAAGATGAGGGCTTGCGATAGCTAGTTTATTTGGGAAGTACTCTCAAGGAGAGGAAGTGAGGGAAGTCACATGGGGAAGAAGGCAAAGCCACTACAATGATGTATAATTGAGTTGGTTACCTCTGAGGGTGATTGCTATTTCTGGTGAGTCGCAGAGTCTGTATCCGTAAATCATCCATATAAGGGACTCAAAGAATCATTTGTCTATCAGCTTCTGTCCCTCTTTGAAGAGGATTGAGGGTTGCCCCATGAGGTTTGCCCCTTCTGTACTTCTGGGTTACATACATGTGACACCTACCAGCCCCTGCATACATCCAGCAAACTCCCAGAGCAGGACATGAGAAGTCTGTCTGCTGTAAGCTTTGAGGTGAGGCACTGTCAGTACAAAGTGGGTTTACATGTGATCAGAGCCATTTACTGTAGCCTGACTGGAATCAGAGATGAAGTGTAGTGGGGGTGAGATGGTGTATACAGTACAATATCTTTATTTTATTTATTTATTTATTTAAATTTATTTTTTATTTTTGGCTGCATTGGGTCTTCATTGCTGTGCGTGGGTTTTCTCTAGTTGCGGCGAGCGGGGGCTACTCTTTGTTGTGGTGCACGGGCTTTTCATTGCAGTGGCTTCTCTTGTCGTGGAGCACAGGCTCTAGGCACAGGCTTCAGTAGTTGTGGCACGTGGGCTCAGCAGCTGTGGCTCGCAGGCTCTAGAGCACAGGCTCAGTAGTTGTGGTGCCCGGGCTTAGTTGCTCCGCGGCATGTGGGATCTTCCTGGACCAGGGCTCGAACCCATGTCCCCTGCATTGGCAGACAGATTCTTAACCACTGCGCCACCAGAGAAGTCCCTACAGTGCAATACCTTTATATACTTTGAATGCAAAAAAAAAAAAAAAAAGGGAGACAGAGAAGTGGATGTTTAAAATGTGACATACTCTTTGTTTTAAATCAAAGAAAAGTCTTTACTGTAAATTTTTGATGACTTCTATTGTGTATGTTTCTGTTGAGTTTGCTGTAATGTGAGATTACAGAAATAAACCTTACTGTGGCCAGAAAGATGGTGGAGTAAGGAGCTCCAGAACTCAATGCCTGACAAGAACACTGACTTATCAACAATATACAGTTCAGAAAGCCATTATGAGAATGCCCAGGCAAGCTCAAAGGCAAGAACAGCTGCAGTGAAATGGGTTAGAAAAGTGGTTTCATTTCACCTACACCAGCCCCTTTCCCAAGCCGGCAGAGCTAGCAATTGAGAGAAAAAGCCCAATATGCTGCTTCTCCCTTGGAAGGCAAAGAGAATAGTGGAACATACATTCAACCTTCCAGCTTTTTTGGGGATTACCCGAGGGATTGGTTTCTATTTTGCCTGACTTGGAGTACTGATGGGGGAACTGGCATAGTTTTGATGCCTGGAGGTTGTTGAGAACTAAAGAGAGCTTAGCAGCCTATGGCAGTGCCAGAGAACCTGCAGTACTGCAGACAGACATCAGAGGGAGTGAGAGACTCATGAAAAAGAAACCAGCAGACCTCCCTTCACCCAGCATGCCTGGAGAAGAGGCATGCTTGTAAAAGGTTTGAAAGGCCCCCAGAATCTCTAGCTGGGCTGATTGATATGGAAGTCTTCCTCTGTACGAAGCCAATCTATAAAGGTTGGGAGAGGTGGCTGTTTTTTAAGTGCAAAAATCATAACAAAGATAAAAAGGCACACAAAAAAGCAAGAAAACATGGCTCAATCAAAGGAGCAAAATAAATCTCAAGAAGCTGACCCTAAAGAAATAAAGATCTATGAATTACCTGACAAAGAATTCAAAATAATCATTTTAAAGAAACTCAGTGTACTGTAAGAGAACACAGTAAATTAAATAAGGAAAGCAATATATGAACAAAATGAGAATATCAAAAAAGAGAAACTATAAAAAAGAACCAAACAAATTCTGGAGCTGAAGAATACAATACTGAATTGAAAAATTCACCAGAGGGGATCAATATCAGACTCGGTCAAGCAGAAGAAAGAATCAGTGAATTTGAAGACAGTTCATTTGAAATTATTGAATCAGAGGAATGAAAGAAAAAAAAATGAAGAAAAGTGAAAAAAGCCTAAGGGAGTTATGGGACACTATCAGAAGGACTATATATACTATATGGGTGTCCCTGAAGAGAAGAGAGGGATAAGCAGAGAGGTTCTTTGAAGAAATAATGGCAGGAAACTCCCCAAATCTAAGGAAGGAAATGAACATCCAAATTCAAGAAGCTTGAAAGAGTCCAACTAGGAAGAACCCAAGAAAGTCCATACAAATTGATCAATCAAAAGTCAGAGACAGAGGATCTTGAGAGAAGCAAGAGAAAAATAACTTGTTATGTTACAGGGGAGCTCCTATAAGATAACGAGCGGATTTCTCAGCAGAAACATTATGGGTCAGAAGGGAGTGGGATGATCTATTCAACGTGCTGAAAGAAAAAAACTTGTCAACCAAAAATGCTATATTCAGCAAAACTGTCCTTCAGAAGTTAAGGAGAAATAAAGACCTTCCTGGATAAATAAAAACTGAGGGAGTTTGTAATCACTAAAGCATATGAAAATATAAAGCTCTCTGGTGAAGAAAATCCCTATAGAAGATGCACAAAAGAAAATGAGAAAGGAATCAAAGCTTGTCACTGGAAAAAATCAACAAAACACAAGGAAAGGCAGCAAAAGAGGAAAAGAGGGACAAAATACTGACAAGACTTACAGAAAACAGTTAACAAAATGGTAATACTAAGTCCTTCCCTATTGGTAATTACTTTAAAAGTAAACAGATTAAACTCCCCAATCAGAAGACGTAGAGTGGCTGAATGGATAAAAAAGAAAAAAAAGGCCAATTATATGCTGTCTGCCAGTGTCTCACTTTAGGTATAAGGACATGCACAAGCTGAAAGTGAAAGGATGGAAAAAGGTATTCCATGCAAATGGTAACGAAAAGAGAGTAGTGGTTGTCATACTTATATCAGACAAAATAGACTTTGAGTCAAAAACTGACACGAGACAAAGAAGGTCATTATATAATATGAAAGGCTTAATTCCCTAAGAAGTTATAACAATTAAAATATATGCACCTAACATCAAAGCATCCAATTATATGAAGCCAACACTGACAGAATTGAAAGGAGAAATAGGCAGTAACACAATAATAGGAGGAGATTTCAACACCCCACTTTTAATAAGAGATCAGTCATGCAGAGGTTAACAAGGAAACAGAGGACTTGAACAATATGATACACCAGTTGGACCTAACAAACAAATATAGAACACTCTACCCAACAACAGCAGAATACACATTCTTCTTAAGTATGCATAGACCATTTTCTGGGATAGATCACATGTTATGCTGCAAAACTGGTATTAACAACTTTAAGAAAATTGAAATCATAGCAGGTATCTTTTCTGATCGTAACGGATGAAACAGTGAATCAATAGCCAAACCCCCCCCCCAAAAAAAAAACAAAATTGAATAACTCACAAATATGTGGAAATTAAACAACACACTTCTGAATAATCAGTGGATCAAAGAAGAAAACACAGGGGAAATCAGAAAATATCTTGAGACAAATTAAAATGAAAATAATTATGTACCAAAACTATGGGATGCCGCAAAAGCAGTAGTAAGAGGAAAGTTTATAGTGGTAAATGCCTCATTAAAAAAGAAGAAATATTCAAGTCAACATCTTAACTTTACAACTCAAGGAACTAGAAAAAGAAGAATAAATTAAACCCAAAGTTAGCAGAAGGAAGGAAATAATAAAGACTAGAGCAGAAATCAAAGAGATAGAGGATAGAAAAACAATAGAAAAAAATCAATGAATTAGGAATTGGTTCTTTGAAAAGATCAATACAATTGAAAAGTTCTTAACTAGACTAAGAATAAATGAAGTCTCATGTAACAAAAATCAGAAATGAAAGAGGAAGCATTACAAGTGATGCCACATAAATAAAAAGGGTCATAAAACACTTCTGTGAACAATTATATGCCAACAAATTGGATAGTCTAGAAGAAATGGGTAAATTCCTACAATAATAGGATCAGTAATCAAGAACCTTGCAACAAAGAAAAGCCCAGAACCAGATGGCTTAATTGGAGAATGATACCAAATATTTAAAGAAGAATTGACATCAGTTCTTCTCAAACTCTTCCTAAAAATTGAGGAGGAGGAAACACTTCCAAACTCATTCTACGAGGTCCCCATTATCCTGATGACAAAATCAAAGATTTTGATTTTTACAAGAAAAGATTTTATTTTTACAAGAAAAGGAAGCTACGTACTAATATCCCTGATGAATATTGATGCAAAACTCCTCAACAAAATATTGGGAGACTAAATTCTAGCAAGTTAAAAAGATTATACATTATGACCAAGTGGGATTTATTCCTGGAATGCAAATATGGTTCAGCATATGAAAATTAGTCAGTGTAGTATACCACATTAACAGAATGAAGGACAAAACCCACATGAGCACCTCAATTGATGCAGTAAGAACACTTGACAATATTTAACATCCTTTCATGATAAAAATGTACAACAAACACAATAGAAGGAAATTACCTCAATGTAATAATAAAGGACATATATGAAAAGCCCACAATTAATATCACTCAATGGTGAAAAACGGAAAGCTTTTCCTCTGAGATCAGGAAATAGGCAAGGGTGCCCACTCTCACTACTTCTATTCAAAATAGTACTGGAAATCCTAGCCAGAACAATCAAACAAGAAAAAGAAAAGACATCCAAATAGATAAGGAAGAAGTAAAATTATCTATGTTTGCAGATGACATGATCTTATATATACTTGATATTGTGTAAGCCCTAAAGATTCCATGAAACCATGTTAGAGCTAATAAATGAATTCAGCAAAGTTGCAGGATACAAAATGAACACACAAAAGTCAGTTGTGTTTCTATACATTAATAATGACCAATCCACAAAGGAAATTAAGAAAACAGTACCATTTACAATAGCATCAAAAAGAATAAAACAGGAATCAATTTAATTAGGAGGTGAAAGACTTGAACATTGAGAACTACAAAAATTGTTGGCAAAAAGACAAATGAATGGAAAGACATATTGTTTTCATAGATTGGAAGACTTAATATTGTTAAAATGTTTATATTACCCAAAGTGATCTACAGATTCATTGCAAACTCTATCAAAATCTCAATGTCATGTTTGAAGAAATAGAAAAAAAAAAAATAAAAATTCATATGGAACCTCAAAGGACCCCAAGTAGTGAAACCAGTCTTGAGAAAGAAGAACAAAGTTGGAGGCCTCACACTTCCTGACTTCAAAACATATTACAAAGCTACAGTAATCAAACCACAATGGTACTAACATAAAGACAGACATATAGACAATAGAGAACCCAGAAATAAACCTTCTCATTGGCAAAGGTGACAAGGCTATACAATAGGAAAAGGATAGTCTCTTCAGCAAGTGATGATAGGAAAACTGGATATCCACGTTGAAAAGAATTAACTTGGACCCCTTACCTTTCACCATATATAAAAATAAACTCAAAATGGATTAAAGACTTAGGAAGATAGAAATTATTTCAAGCATCTTTTCTGACCACAGTGGTATGAAACTAGAAATCAAACACAGAAAGAAAAATGGGAAAAGCACAAACACATGGAGACTAAACAACATGCTACTAAAAAACCAATGGGTCAACAATGAAATCAGTGAAGACAGCAGAAATTACCTTGAGACAAATGAAAATGAAAACACAACCTCACAAAGTCTATGGGATGCAGCAAAAGTAGTTCTAAGAGGGAAGTTCATAGCAATACTAGACTTCCTCAAGAAACAAGAAAAATCTCGAATAAGCAACCTAACCTACTGTCTAAAATAATTAGAAAAAGAAGAACAAAGAAAACTCAAAGTAGGAGAAGGAAGGAAATGATAAAGATCAGAGAGGAAGTAAATAAAATAGAGGAAAAAAAATAGGAAAGATCAATAAAACCAAGAGCTAGTTTTTTGAGAAAATAAACAAAATTGACAAACCTCAAGCCAGCCTCACCAAGAAGGGAAGAGAGAGGACCCAAATAAACAAAATAAGAAATGAAAGAGGAGAAGTAATAACCGATACCACAGAAATACAAAAAAATCATGAGGATACTATGAACAGTTATTTGCCAACAAATTGGACAACCTAGAAGAAATGGACAAGTCTCTAGAAACACAGAGCCTGCCAAAACTGAGTCAAGAAAAAAGAGATAATTTGAACAGACTGATCACTAGAAGTGAAATAGAAGTTGTAATTAAAAACTCCCTGTAAACAAAAGTCCAAGACTGGATGGATTCACTGGGGAATTCTATGAAACATACAAAGAAGAAGTTAAAACTATCTTTCTCAAATTCTTCCAAAAAATTGCAGAGGAGGAAATACTCCCAAATTCATTCTGTGAAGCCACCATTACCCTGATACCAAAACCAGACAAAGACAGTACAAAAAAGAAAATTACAGGCCAACATCTTTGAGGAATATGGATGCAAAAATCCTCAAAAAAATATTAGCAAACTGAATCCAAAATTACATAAAAAAAGATCATACACCATGATCAGGTTGGATTCATTCCAGAGTCTCAAGGATGGTTCAACATATGCAGATCAATCAATGTGATACACCACATTAACGAAAGGAAAGACAAAAACCACACGATCATCTTAATAGATGCAGAAAAAGGATTTGACAAAATTCAACCTACATTCATGATAAAAACTCTCCCCAAAGTGGGTGTAGAGGGAACATGTCTCAATATAATAAAAGCCATTTATGATAAACCCACAGCCAGTATAATACCCAATGGTGAAAAGCTGAAATCTTTCTTGCTAAATTCAGGAACAAGAAAAGGATGCCCACTCTCACCACTTCTATTTAACATAATATTGGAAGTCCTAGCCACAGTAGTCAGACAAGAAAAAGAAATAAAATTATCCAAATTGGAAGGGAAGAAGTAAAACTGTCATTATTTGCAGTTGACATGATACTCTATGTAGAGAGCCCTAATTAGAACTAATAAATGAATTCAGCAAGGTAGCAGGATACAAAATTAGCATACAGAAATCTGTTGCATTTGTTTAGTCTAACAATGAAATATCAGAAAGAGAAAGTAAAAAAAAAATCCTATTTAAAGTTGCATCAAAAGTAATAAAATACCTAGGAATAAACTTAACCAAGGAGGTGAAGGACCTATATGCTGAAAACTACAAGACTTTAATAAAGGAAATTGAAGATGATTCAAAGAAATGGAAAGATATCCCCATGCTCTTGGATTGGAAGAATTAATATTTTTAAAATGGCTATGCTGCCTGAAGCAATCCAGAGATTTAATGCAATCCCTGTTAACATACCCATGACAGTTTCCACAGAACTAGAACAAATAATCCTAAAATTTATATGGAACCACAAAAGACTCAGAATTGCTAAAGCAATCCTGAGGAAAAAGAACAAAACTGGAGGCATAACCCTTCTAGACTTTAGATTATACTACAAAGCTACAGTAATCAAAACAGCATGGGGGGGGGAGGTGGGAGGAATTGGGAGATTGGGATTTACACATATACACTATTGATACTATGCATAAAATAGATAACTAATGAGAACATACTTTATAGCAACTAATGAGAACATACTTTATAGCAGAGGGAACTCTACTTAATGCACTGTGGTGACCGAAATGGGAAGGAAATCCAAAAAAGAGAGAATATATGTATATGTAAAGCTGATTCATTTTGCTGTGCAGTAGAAACTAACACAACATTGTGAAGCAACTATACGCCAATAAATAATTAATTTAAAAAAACCCACCATGGTATTGGCACAAAAACAGACATATAGATCAATGGAACAGAATAGAGAGCCCAAAAATAAACCCACACACCTATGGTCAATTAATGTACAACAAAGGAGGCATAAATATACAATAGAAAAAAGACAGTCTCTTCAACAAGTGGTGCTGGGAAAGCCAGACAGCTACGTGTAAATCAGTGAAATTAGAACACTCCCTTATGCCATATACAAAAACAAACTCAAAATGGTTTTAAAGACCTAAATATTAGACATGACAGTGTAAAACTCCTAGAAAAGAACATAGGCAGGCAACACATTCTCTGACATAAATTGTAGCAATATTTTCTTCGATCAGTCTCCCAAGGCAAAAGAAGTAAAAGCAAAAATAAACAAATTGGACCTAATCAAACTTAAAAGCTTTTGCACAGCAAAGGAAACCATAAACAAAATGAAAAGACAGCCTACAGACTGGGAGAAAATGTTTGCAAACAATGCGACTGACAAGGGCATAATTTCCAAAATATACATACAGCTCATACAACTCAAGAGCAAAAATACAACCCAACTGAAAAATGGGCAGAAGACTTAAGTTTCTTTGAAGAAGACATACAGATGTCCAACAGGCATGTGACAAGATGTTCAACGTCACTAATCATTAGAGAAATGCGAATCAAAACCACAGCGAGGTATCACCTCACACTGGTCAGAATGGTTATTATCAGAAGGTCTAGAAATAATAAGTACTGGAGAAGTTGTGGAGAAAAGGGAACCTTCCTACATTGGTGGTGGGAGTGTATATTGGTGCAGCCACTATGGAAAATGGTATGTAGGTTACTTAAAAAACTAAAAATAGAGCTATTATATGATCCAGAAATCCTACTCTTAGGTGTTTGTCTGGGAAAGGCAAAAACTCTAATTTGAAAAGAAATGTGCACCCTAATGTTCATAGCACTATTTACAATAGCCAAGACATGGAAACAACCCAAGTGCCCATTAATAGAAGTTTGGCTTAAGAAGATGTGACACCTATCTATCTGTCTACCTATCTATCTATCTATCTATCTATCTATCTATCTATCTATCTATCTATCTATATCTCACAATGGAATCTTAGCCATAAAAAAGGATGAAATACTACCATTTGCAGCAACATGGATGAACCTAGAGAATATTATACTTAGTGAAGTAAGGCAGACAAAGACAAATATATCCCTTACGTGTGGATTCTAAAAAAACAATACAAATGAACCTATTTACAAAATAGAAATAGACTCACAGACATAGAAAACAAACTTCTGGTTACCAAAGCAGAAAGGGAGGGGAGAGGGATAAATTAGGAGCATGGGATTAACAGATACAAACTACTGCATATGAAATAGATAAACAACATATGTATAACATAGGGAATTATATTCAATATTTTGTAATAACCTGTAATGGAAAATAATCTGAAAAAAATATATAACTGAACCACTTTTTTTTTTAACATCTTTATTGGAGTATAATTGCTTTATAGTGTTGTGTTAGTTTCTGCTGTATAACAAAGTGAATCAGCTATACATATACATATATCCCCATATCTCCTCCCTCTTGCGTCTCCCTCCTACCCTCCCTATCCCACTCTTCTAGGTGGTCACAAAGCACCGAGCTGATCTCCCTGTGCCATGCAGCTGCTTCCCACTAGCTATCTATTTTACATTTGGTAGTGTATATATGTCAGTGCTACTCTCTCACTTCGTCCCAGCTTACCCTTCCCCCTCCCTGTGTCCACAAGTCCATTCTGTACGTCTGAACCACTTTGCTGTACACCGAAAACTAACACAATATTGTAAATCAACTATACTTCAGTAAAAAATGGATTAAACACCTAAACGTAAGACCTGAATATCCTGGAAGAAAACAGGGGAAAAGCTTTATGACCCTGGATTTGGCAATTATTTATTGGATATAACATGAAAAGCACAAACACCAAAAGCAATAATAGACAAATGTTTGATCTATTTGATCTAGATCAAATAGATCGAACTTTAAGTCTTCTGTGAAGCAAAGGAAGCAATCAACTGAGTGAAAAGGTAACCTATGGAATGGGAGAAAGTAGTTGCAAACCATAGATCTGATTGAGGGACTAATATCCATAATAAAGAACAAAAACCAATATAATTAAAAAGTGGATAAAGGACTTTAATAACCCCTTTTCCAAAGAAGATTTTCAAGTGGCCAAAAATAATGAAAATATGTTCAACCTCAAATAATCATTAGGGAAATGCAATTTAAAACCGCAGTGAGATATCACCTCTCATCCATTAGGTTGGCCGTTATCAAAAAACTGGGAAATAACAAGTATTGCTGAGGATGTGGAGAAATTAGAACGCTTGTACACTCTCAGTGGGAATGTAAAATGGAGCAGCTGGTATGGAAAACAGTATGAAGGGTCCTTGAAAAATTATAAATGGAATTGTCATATGATCCAGCAGTCCTACTTCTGGGTATATATACAAAAGAATTGAAAACAGTATCTCCAAGAGATAGCTTCACACCCATGTTCATTGCAGCATTATTTGCAATAGCCAAGAGTTGGAAGCAGCCTAAGTGTTCATCAGTAGATGAATGGACAAAATACGGTATGTACATATAACAGAATGTTATTCAGGCTTAAAAGGAGGGAAATCTTGTCACATGCTACAACATGGATGAAGCTTGAGGACATTATACTAAGTGAAAAAGTGAAGTAAGCCAGTCACGAAAAGACAAATATATACTGCATGATTCCACTTATATGAGGTATCTAAAATAGTCAAAGTCTTAGAAACAGAAAGTAGAATGGTGGGACCAGAGGCTGGGGGGAGGGAAATGGAGAGTCGTTGTTCAGTGGTTACTGTGTCCATTTTGCAAGATGAGAAACTTCTAGAGATCTGATGCACAACAATGTGCATATAGTTAACACTGCTGTAGTGTACACTTAAAAAAGGTTAAGATGGTAAATTTTATGTTTTATTGACCACAATAAAAAAAACCAAAAAAGAACAAAACCCTGTGTGCTGTCATCTGATTTTTAACCTAATATGACAGATTCGCCTTAGGTAAACCTTTATGAACAGTCGTGATCTTTTAAAAACTCTTTAAAAGTTTTCAAAATGAAAGAGCAAAGGCACTTGAAGAATCCTAACTAGTTCTTTATCTTTCGTTAAAAGTTTCGAGAGGGGAGCACTTTGTGTATTTCATAAGGGTGAAAGCATTCATCCATTGAAACCTGAACCATGAGTATTTCCTTCTGAGAAATGCATAAAAATAAGTCAGCACGAAGGCAGAGTCCTGCGGTAACTGGAACCTTGACATAGCATTTACATTTGGTGTTAACATGCACGTAACAGGAAAAAGGATTCAGTTATTTTCAAGCTCTCAAGTCCCAAAAGTGCTGAATAAACATTTCTTTAAAAAAATAAATGTACGAAATGGATTTGTATGACTTGAAGTTTAAATGTGCTTGCATTCCATAGTTAACAATTGTAGCAGTATCACTGTCTCAAATTTCCTTATTTTTCAAGTGGACTATCATGGTTTGGCTCAGCTACTAAATTAAATTGTTGCCTGCTTGCACATTCCTGTTGGTTACACTATAATCTTTACCTCCATTGGAAAATATGCCCTATTTTGAATGTTTGTTTCAGGCTGCTTGGCTTGAAACACCTCTGGTTAGCCGTGAAGCATGGATATATATGTGTGATCTGCATTATGAATCTAGACAGGAAAGAATTAAAAATGTCATACACTGTGTTACAAATACACATTACTAGGGATATGAGACTTCAGAAGTGGAATGAAAAATATTCAGTACAATTAAATTGTCTTGATAATTGATTAGAATGGTTCTAGTTATATACATACATGTAGCATATATACATGCATATATATATATATATAATATACACATACATACATATCTATGTATATGTTGTAGAATGAATTGGGTACACCCGAAATCCGTATGTTGATGTTCTAACCCCTAGAATCTCAGAATGTGACCTTGTTTGGAGACAGGGTCTTTACATAGGTAATCGAATTAAAGTGAAGTCATCAGGGTGGACCCTAATCCAGTGTAACTGAGGTGTTTATAAAAATTGGGGAAATTTGGACACAGAGGCACATAGAGGGTAGACAATGTGGTGACACATAGGGAGAACCTGGCCATCCTTCACAGCCCTCGGAAGAATCCAACCCTGCAGCACCTTCATTTTGGAATTCTAGCCTGCAGAACTGTGAGACAGTAAATTGCTGTTGTTTAAGCCACCCAGTTTGCGGTGCTTATGACAGCAGTAAAAAGCTAATATAATATGTTTCCCTATTATGCAACACATCAGGATATACTTATTTAGCTGTAATACATGATGAGTCTTTGAACATTTTAACATTTCTTAGTGTATCTGAAGCACTCTTAAGAAATTAGTTTCCCAGGCAGGTAGAGAAATTAAGGTTGGCCATGATGATGAAGCAGTTAGATTTGGAAAGCGGATCTAGAATCTCTGACCCTGTACTGTATAAATACCAATCAGACCTTATTCAGGAGTTTACGAATTTGTGCAGTTTGTAGCAGTGCCAGAGTCCACTAGAGACCTAAACAAATCTATTGTTATTCAGCACCAAAAAACCAACCGACCAAACAAAAAACCCTCAAAATTACACATACTGGAATTAAATTTTCTGGAGATTAGCAACAGCTGTCTTCAAATGACCATTTTTTTCCCACTGCCCCAAGGTGTACATCCCTTTTTCTTGTGCTCATTTTGTCATCAGTAGAAGGGACACGAGTTCAGCGCTAGGAAAAGTGGCAGAGGAAGCGTTCCTTCAGCTTTTTCCCTCTGCAATCCATGGCATACCCAGGTTTCCCATATCCCAAATCCAAGTGAACCCATATCCGAGTTCACTACCTGGCTTACCCAGATCTCTGACTGGGGAGAATTGGAGTTAGTGATAGAGAAGAAGAAAGCTATTTTAAAATGTTAGGTATTGATACTTTTATTGTTGCTGTGGAGGTTGAGAGAGGTTAATCTTTGGGTGAAAAAGTTTTATACCTACTTGAATTTTATTATTATTATTTTTTTTAATTTTTAATTTTATTTATTTATTTATTTATGGCTGTGTTGGGTCTTCGTTTCTGTGCGAGGGCTTTCTCTAGTTGCGGCAAGCAGGGGCCACTCTTCATCGCGGTGCGCGGGCCTCTCACTATCGCGGCCTCTCTTGTTCCGGAGCACAGGCTCCAGACGCGCAGGCTCAGTAATTGTGGCTCACGGGCCTAGTTGCTCCGCGGCATGTGGGATCGTCCCAGGCCAGGGCTCGAACCCGTGTCCCCTGCATTGGCAGGCAGATTCTCAACCACTGCGCCACCAGGGAAGCCCTGAATTTTATAGATTAAGATAGTGTTTAAAAAAAGCTGTTAAACTGGCCTGATCAATGATTTTCACAGTAACTTTTTTAAAAAAAATAAATTTATTTATTTTACTTTTGGGTGCGTTGGGTCTTTGTTGCTGTGCGCAGGGCGGCGAGCGGGGGCTACTCTTCGTTGCGGTGCACGGGCTTCTCACTGCGGTGGCTTCTCTTGTTGCGGAGCACGGGCTCTAGGCACGTGGGCTCAGTAGTTGTGGCTCGCCGGCTCTAGAGCACAGGCTCAGTAGTTGTGGCGCACGGGTTTAGTTGCTCCTCGGCATGTGGGATCTTCACGGACCAGGGCTCGAACTCGTGTCCCCTTCATTGGCAGGTGGATTCTTAATCACTGCACCACCAGGGAAGCCCCACAGTAACTTTTTAAAAAAATTGTATTGAAGTTGATTGACAATGTTGTGTTAATTTCTGCTGTACAGCAAAGTGATTCAGTTATGTGTATATATATTCTTTTCCATTATGGTTTATCACACGGTATTGAATATAGTTCCATGTGCTATACAGTAGGACCTTGTTGTTTATCCATTCTATATATAATAGTTTGCCTTTGCTAATCCCAAACTCCCAATCCATTCCTCCCCTCCCCTCCTCCCCCTTGGCAACCACAAGTCTGTTCTCTATATCTTCACAGTAATTTTTCATTAAGAATGCAAAAGAAACTATGTTCTATGAAGCTAGCATTCTTTCAGTCATGTTATTGACTATGTTGTCCAGTTATCTAGTAGCTCAATATATACCAAGGTATGTCACCGAAAAGGTTTTACACTTAGTGTTGAAGATAAGACTGTACAGTTTTTGGAGTGATGAATAACTCAGACCTTTTGCAAAAATTGACCTAGTCATTGGTAAACTTTTATTATCTATTCCAAAAATGAATTTCATGTTTAGAAAATAACTAATCAAGGGACATTCTATGATATTTATGAATTTGAGAATTTTGTGACACTGAATTTTTGGGATAGAATTTTCCTGTGTGTTATCGCCATGAGTATCTTTTCAAAATACACTTTTTTTGGGTGCTTTTATTATGTCTGTTTCCATCCTAACACTTCAAACCCACAGTTTTTAGTTATAAAATAATCTAGTCAGTTAAGAGTAATTTTTGTTTTTGTTTTTATTTTTAAGCTTTTAAATTGTGAAGTGTAATAGAGATACAAGAAATGTACCAAAAATGAATTATAAATTATTTACACCACTCAGGTCAAGAAAGAAAACATTATCAGCATCTCAGAAGCACTCCCTTCATGCCCACTCCTTTGAAGTCACAACTCTCCTCATTTGGATGGTAGTATCTGTCTTAGCTTGCCATATAATTTTACCACATGTATGTATGTGTGTATGTGTGTATATATATATATATATATATATACACACACACAGAGGGATCCTTGTATACTTTGCTGGGTTTTGCCTTCTTTTAAACTTCATGGAAATACAGTTATACAGTATATAATCTGTTGCGTCTGGCTTTCTCTGTCAAAATTTGAAATTCATCCATGTTGTTGTATATACTAAAGTTTATTGATTTTCACTGCTGAATATTTTCTGTGGTGTGAACATATCATAGTTTATCCTTTCCACTCTGACAATCCTTGCCTTCTAATTGGACTGCTTAGTTCCACAGATATTTAATGTGATTATTGATATAGTTGGATTTAGATCTATAATTTTACTATTTTTTTGTTTGTTTCATCTATTTTTTATTTTATTTTCAGTAGACTTTATTTTTTAGAGCAGTTTTAGGTTCACAGGAAAATTGAGCAGGCGGTACAGAGCTTTCCCATCCATTCCCTGAGCCCACACGTGCAGAGTCATTAACAACATCTCCCACCAGAGTAGTACAGTGGTTCCAGTTGCTGAACCTACATTGGCACATCATAATCACCCAAAGTCTGTAGTTTACATTAGGGCTCACTTTTGATGTTGTACATTATATGGGTTTGAACAAAAATATAATGGCAAGTTCTTCGATTTTTCCTGTCCAGCCCTCTTTTGGCTTAATTGATTACTTATAAAATTTCCATTTAACTTATCTAATGGCTTTTTCGCAATAGGTCTTTTCCTTATTTTTTTAATGGTGACTGTAGTATTACACTGTGCATCCTCAGGTTGTCACAATCTATTTAGAGTAATTTTTGACCACTTCATGTAAAAGGAAAGGCCTTGCAACCGTATACATGCATTTACCACCATCCTCCATCCTTTATTATATAGTTCCTCTATGTGTTATGGCTACTTAAATTATAAACCCCACAGTACAGTGTTACAAGTTTTTGTTTTAAACAGCCATGTGTATTTTAAAGAAATCAAGAAGATAAATTTATTTGTGAATCTATTTGCATATTTGCCTTTTTTGAGCTCATTTCTTCCTTAACACCCAAGTTTTTATGTAATGTTTACCTTCATCCTGAAAAAAAATCGCTTTAAGATTACTTGTAGTACAGTTTTGCTGGAGACCAGTTTTCTTGGTTTTATTTGAACGTGTTAATTGCTGCATATTTGTTCTTTTTTTTTTTTTTTTACCCTGGAGTATTCCATTGTATGCACATACCGCAATTTACTGTACTGACAGTCATTTATGTTATTTTTATCTGTTGGCTATTGTGAATAAAGCTGCTGTGAATGTTGTTGTACATGTCGTTTGATGGACTAATTTCTCTTGGATGTGTGCCTCCGGATGAAAATGATATGTGGTAAGAAAATGTTTAGTTTTAGAAGATATTGCCAATTAGTTTTCCAAAGTGGTCATACCACCTTGCACTCTATTTGCAATCTAAGAGTTTCCCAGTTGCTCTGGAACTTTGCCAATAATAGTTGTCAATCTTTTATGTTGTAGTCATTCTGGTGAGTGTGTAGTATTTCATTGTGGTTTAAATTTGCATATCCTTGATTACTAATGAGGTTGAGCATCTTTTCACGTTTCCTAGCTATTTGGCTGGTCACTTTTGTGACACATCTATTCAGTATGCCATCTTGCGTAACTCCAGCGCCTGACTCTCTAGCTTCTAGTTGAGAGGTTGTCCAGACCATGATGTGAGTTCTCAGATGCTCCTCTTGAAATCAGTACATGTTCCCATGGAGAAGGCCCCATATGCTGCCCTCCTGTTCCTGGTCTTCTGTTCCCCACTGTATCCTGGCTTGGCAATTCTTCCGTCTCTTGTTAATGCCCTAGTGCCTCCAAGCAGATTAAAAAAAAAATGTCCATCTTTTTTAGTTAACCACAATGGGAGGGTCTCTATACCTGGTCTGCCACTACTGGAAGTGGAATTTCTCAGAGTTCTTGTTTTTTTTTTTTTTTTTTTTTTCATCAAATGATCCCTATTTTTCTAATTTTAATTTTAAGGATATGGAGGAAAACATGCCATGAGACGTTAAGTTTTAGAGGGAATAACTTTTAAGGTAATTTATATGGAACTTCATTTGTGGTTTTGTAGCAAATTATTCCTTGGCTTTCAATGAATTTTTCATACAAGAGCTGTACTTACATTTTTGGTTTTCATTTTGCAATATTACTCCTTGATGCTTTAAGAGAAAAATATTTTGGCTAGGATTGAACTTTAAAATAGTCTAGATATATAATTATGGCAACAAGTAAAAAAGCATATTCTCTCACAGTAACTTCTTAAATATCAAAATATCTGCCCTTTCAGTTGATTTGCAATAAATAGAGTGGTTCTTTGGGTCAACGTGGGTTGTGTTCTCATAGAATTTACGAAATGGAATGCAATGGACTGGGGGAGCTAGAGAGAAGATGGCAGAGTAGAAAGCTCCAGGGATCTGTCTTCCCACCTAGACAGCTGTTGCACTGGCAGAATCTGATGTAACTATTTTGGAACTCTGGCGTCTGACACATGCTACAACATGGATGAACCCTTGATGATATTATGCTAAGTGAAATAAGCCAGTCACAAAAGGACAAATATTGTATGACTCCTCTTATGTGAGGCACCCAGAGTAGTCAAGTTAAAGGAGACAGAAAGTAGAATGGTGGTTGACAGGGTATGGGGGTGGGGGAAGGGAAGTTGAGCGTTACTGTTTAATGAGTAGCTTCAGAGGGGAAAGATGAAACAGTCCTAGGTGAAAACCACCTGGTGGATGGTGGTGATGGCTGCCCAACAGTGTGAATGTACTCAATGACAGTGAACTGCACACTTAAAAATGGTTAAAATGGTAAATTTTATGTTATGCGTATTTTACCACAATTAAAAATAAATAATGTAGTGATACACAGCACTGGAAAGCATTAACTCTCGCTCCTCAAATATCAAAATTAAGCCACAATTTGAATGCATTAGATGATGTAGCTATTCAAAGAAATCATATAGTGAACTATTTTCCTAAAGTGAAGCCTACTTTTGGAATGGAAGCTCATGCCTGATTTTTGTTTCTGTAGATTTAGAGTTTTATGTATTTAGTTTCTGTTAGTGGGACCCATTGTCTTGATATGACATACAGCTTTTTTAGGCGATGGAGCCTTCTCCATCTAATATAGTAAGTCCTTGACTACTTGTAAATTATTACAGAAAGCTCATTTTGTTCTAGATTGTAAATTATCCAGTGAATATTGTAAATGTGCATTCTTAAACATGATATGGCTGTAGAAAGGATGGTGTAGGATGTGCAGTCGTAGTTTTCCTAACCACAGTACTTTTCAGGAGAAGCTTTATAAAGACTAAGCAAATGAATAAATAATTGGAAAACAAATTTCGTTGATCCAGATTATTCAGCACCAAATTAAAGGCTTGGAAACAATTTGAAAATATAGCTGAATTATTCAGAGCGTTCTTAGGTACTGCAGGCTTTTTATAAATGACACTTGTTTTACTGTAATGGTAATGTATGGCAATTATGCTGCTTACTTTATCTTTGCCTTTTAGATTATTTTAGTCATCTTTTAGTTTAAAATGTATAGATGTGCTGTTGTAGTATTGGTTTTTTGTTTTTTTTTTTTCGTAGTATTGGTTTTTAATTCAGTGCTTATACTTACACTTTCATAGATCTCTTGCAGGTTGATTCAAAAGTTATCCTTTGGATATATTTTGAAGAATAATTTCGTTCTTAAAGTTTAAAATGGAAACTTTCAACTTTGATTTATCCTTAGAGTATATATCACTATGGCCGTGACATGTTTGGCTGTTTTGTGACTCCTTTATTAGATACGAGTATAAGGTTTGATAATAACTTGTAACGTTCTTCTGTATCTGAGGTTTGCTCATGATCTTGTCTCTTGGATTTGAATGGTTGTGACTAACTTGAACTCGCTTGATTTCAAAGTTTTTCTTTAAATTTACTGGATATATGTAATGGAAATAGAAAATGTCAAGAAAAGTGAGTGCTCCAGGCTCATGGTTTGGCCCAGATTCTTTAGATATTTGTTGTATGGATAGTGCCTGGAGAGGCAGGGCAGTGCATGGGGGAAGGGTGAAGTCAGCCCTCTGGTGGCAGCTCCAGGCCTCTTTTTTTCTTGTTTCAGGAAATTTTGCTGCTGCCCAAGCTTGCATCTTCCACCTTAGTGAAGCAGACCCACCCACTCGTTAGTCCTGCTCTCTCTAGAAGACTCTTTACCTGTCCTTTGTGGAGTTCACTCTTTATGCAAAGAAGGTTATCAAGTTATTTTCTCTGGAACGTGCAGCATCCTCTCTGAGCCGGGTTCTGGTCAATGCTGTTTTCTCCATCTTATTACATCGGGTGATGTTTTAGTGCCCTAGAGGTTTTATTTTATTTATTTTTATTTTTTTATTTATTTTTAATTTTTATTTATGGCTGTGTTGGGTCTTCGTTTCTGTGCGCGGGCTTTCTCTAGTTGCGGCGAGCGGGGGCCACTCTTCATCGCGGTGCGCGGGCCTCTCGCTGTCGCGGCCTCTCTTGTTGCGGAGCACAGGCTCCAGACGCGCAGGCTCAGTAGTTGTGGCTCACGGGCCCAGTTGCTCCGCGGCATGTGGGATCTTCCCGGACCAGGGCTCGAACCCGTGTCCCCTGCATTGGCAGGCAGACTCTCAACCACTGCGCCGCCAGGGAAGCCCGCCCTAGAGGTTTTAGAGCCTCTGGAGGGTTAGCACTCTAGCGAGCAGCCCAGTTGGTTTGTCCCTTATTTCAGCTCCAAGACGGGAAGCCCACACAGTGCCCAGAGCCTTGTTCCTCTCTGTCTCACTTAATGAGCCCATGACCGTCCCATTATTTATTCTGGATTCCTAAAGGTTAAATGGGAATTAGCAGAGTGTGTGTATTTGTATCTTGTCTTATCTATTACATATCCTTCCTAATCCATGATTTCTTTCTTGAACCAGAATTAAACAATTAATGCTGTTTTGGCATTTTTAGTAGGGTTGCCCATTATTACCAGTATAATTCAGGATACTTCTGGGTCATGAAACCCCCAAAATAATAATATTTATATTAGCTTATGGATATCGTTGCTGTGTCTCCGAGGTTATTGTTTTTCAAATTTCGGGGGTAATGGGGTGGCCGGTTGTAGAGCTGTGAGTAATAAGTGAAGTGTGTTGGGATATTAAAAATAGGGAGTGCTGGGGGTCCAGGCGAACTGTAGAGGCGGTGCCTGGCCTACAGGGGACAGCTCTGCTCTGCTGCGTCAGGTCGCTGCCCTGGGGAAGTGCAGCCAGGTGTGGCCAGATCTTCCTAATGTTCAAACAGAAAGGTAGAAATTTGATTTCTCAATTTTTAAAAAATTTTATCGAAGTATATCTAGTTGAACAGTCTCCCGATTTTTATTGTGGGTACCAAGTCCAGATTAAAAAGAAATATTTATGGGCCGAATAATACAGTACCTGTTCTCAGCCTTCAGTGTAGAGTGTAGGAAGCTGGCCTGTTGCTCCTCCAGGT
The DNA here is from genome assembly GCF_028021215.1 of Eschrichtius robustus. Classification (NCBI taxonomy): domain Eukaryota; kingdom Metazoa; phylum Chordata; class Mammalia; order Artiodactyla; family Eschrichtiidae; genus Eschrichtius; species Eschrichtius robustus. Next base: position 5,237,129 of record NC_090830.1, on the reverse strand, counting down.
AGTGGGTGATGCTTGTAGAACATCACTTCCACTGAGGTACCCTGGTGACCAGTCCTGGAGGAGTCACCTCTGGGACTCAGTATTCAATGGCTCTTGTAGCTGCAGGAAAAACCTAGCTCCAGATGACACCCACAGTTGACCACAGTTTTACCTAAAATGAATGGTCCTCTTATTATTGTAACTTAATTTGTTGTCCTGTTATCAGTGGTTTCAAATACTTAAGAAAAAAATCAATATTAAAGTATCAGTTTTGCAATCCAGAGGATGTTTGTACTTTTTAGAAAATGATAGGCTTTAAAAAATGATAGTGTATTGGCCTCCTGCCTTGTAAATGTATCAGCTTTTATTTTATTTTTAATATGTAAGGAATGTGTCAGACTTTTAGATGTTTCAATTGATACCTAGGGAAATAATGGAGGATTCTTATTTTCCCCACTGGTGAGAATTTTTAATTCATTTTAGTCGAATTTTTTAAAGTAAACTTTTTATTTTAGAGCAATTTTAGATTTACAGCATAGTTGTGAATATAGTAGAGAGTTCCTGTATATCCCACACCCAGTTTCCCCTTATTATTAACATCTTACATCAGTGTGGTATATTTTCATAGTTAGTGAACCAATAATGATGTATTATTTTGACCCAGAGTCCTTAATTTTATTCAGATTTCCTTCTTTTTTACCTAATGTACTTTTTCTGTTCCAGGATCCCATCCACAATACCACGTTACGTTAATTGTCACGTCTCCTTAGGCTTCTTTCGGCTGACAGTTTATCAGACTTTCCTCGTTGTTGATGATTTTGACAGTTTTGAGGAGTACTGGTTAGGTATTTTGTAGAATGTCCCTCAGCTGGGGTTTGTCTGAGTTTTTTCTCATGGTTCGGCTGGGGTGATGAGTTTTGGGGAGGAAGACCAGAGAGGTGAAGTACCGTTCTCATCACATACCATCAGTATGACCTGTCACTGTTGATGCTAATCTTGATCACCTGGCTGACGTAGTATTTGTCAGGTTTCTCCACTGTAATATTATTCTTTTAAACATTTCCCCTTTCCATACTGGTTACTGGAAGGAAGTCCCAATGTGCAGTCGACACTTCAGTAGGGACTTCTGCTGCACCTCCCTGAGAGGGGAGAGCCCACGTAATATTTTGGAATTCTTTCGCGTGCGTGATTGGTCTCTCCTCCCCCTTTTATTTCTTTATTCAATCATTTATTTATATCAGTGTAGACCATGGATATTTATTTTATACTTTGGGGTAGAAGGCAGTACTTCTTTATTTTGGTGCTCAGATTGTTCTAGCTTTGGCCATTGGGAGCTTTTTGACTTGGCTCCTGTGTCCCTTTCACATACCCCCATTGTTTTGCCTTTTTTTTTTTTTTTTTTTTTTGAGCACTTTCTTACTTTCTAGCACTGCAAGATGGCTATGCTCATCTTTTATATTCCTTGGTCAGCCCTAGAACCAGCCATTTCTCTGAGGAGCCCTGGTTTCTTTTATTGGAGAATGGTATTGGAAACCAAGATCTGGTGTGCTCATTGCCACTAAATCTGTGATCTGTGTTGCTTCTAGGCTCTCTCAGCTGACAGAGCAAGCAAGGAGCTATATTGTGTATAGTAACCCGTATACACTCGTATTTATGTGTTTCTGTTTAAGCTAAACATGAGCTCAGAACTGATAGCTCCAACTCTCATCTGTTACCATATGGGTCACTGGAGATTTTTTCCCTTGTTGGTAAACACCTGCTCCAACAATGAGAAATCTGGCTCTCAGGATCCACCATTCATTTATGTAATTGTTCAACTCTAGTATGCAGTATATAGTGGTTTTAGAATTGTTTACTAATACTGCCCCCCCCCCCGCCCCCCGTGAGAAATAATTTTATCAACAGAGCTTATGTGCAGTTCCTTTTGCCTTTACCCTTACACACTGCACTTATTTCTAAGGTCAGCACTTCCCTCTTCCCCCTTAAGTGAGTTTATTTCACACATTTGTTAGATTCCTTTGTCACAGTCTGCATTCCATCCTGGGATTCTCCATCCTCATAAATAATTTAAAATTTGCATACATTAGGTTTTCTGTGTATGCTGTAAAGTTTTATGGGTTTTGACAAATGCACAATGTCATGTGTCCACCATGATAATATACAGAATAGTTTCACCATCCTAAAAATCCCATGTACATTACCTATTCAACCCCCACCTCTTCCCAACCTCCTGGCAATGACTGGTGTGTTTACTATCTTTATAATATTACCTTTTTCAGAAGGTCACATGAATGTAATCACATAGTACGTGGCCTTTTCTGACTGGCTTCTTTTACTTAGCTGTGTGCATTTGATTCATCCATGTTTTTGCATGGCTTTACATAGTTCACTCTTTGTTTTTCTTAGTAGTATTCCATTATATGGAAGACAATTTTTTTTATACATTTACGTGTTGAGATTGTTTATATTTTTTGACCATTATGAATAAAACTTGTATAAACATTCTCATGCAGGTGTTTATATGGACATATATTTTCAAATATATATATGGATAAATTCCTAGGAGCAAGATTTCTGGGTTGTATGGTAAGACCACATTCAGCTTTATGACACGCCAAACCATATTCCAAAGTGGCTGTGTGCCATTTTGCCTTCCTACCAGCAGTGACTGAGAGTTCCTGTTGTTCTACATTTTCATCAGAACCTCACATTGGAAGTGTTTTGGATTTTAGCCATTCTAGTAGATGTGTAATGGTACCTCATTATTGTTTTAGTTTGTGTTTTCCTACTGATGTATGATGTTGACCAACTTTTCTTTTGTTTATTTGCCATCTATATATCTTCTTTGGTGAGGTGTTTGTTCAAATCTTTTGCCCATTTTTAAATTGGGTTGTTTTCTTATTGTTGAGTTTTAAAAATTCTTTGCGAGGGCTTCCCTGGTGGCGCAGTGGTTGAGAATCCGCCTGCCAATGCAGGGGACACGGGTTCGAGCTGTGGTCCAGGAAGATCCCACATGCCATGGAGCAACTAAGCCCGTGTGCCACCACTACTGAGCCTGCGCTCTAGAGCCCGCGAGCCACAACTACTGAGCCTACGTGCCGCAGCTACCGAAGCCCACGCGCCTAGAGCCCGTGCTCCACAACAAGAGAAGCCACCGCAGTGAGAAACCTGTGCACTGCAACAAAGAGTAGTCCCTCTCACCGCAACTAGGGAAAGCCACGCACAGCAACGAAGAACCAAAGCAGCCAAAAATAAATAAATAAATTAAAAAAAAATCTTTGCATACTTTGTATACAACTCCTTTATCAGATATGTGTTCTGCAAATATTTTCTCCCAATCTTTGGCTTGTTTCTTTGTTTTCTTAATTGTATCCTTCACAGAGAAGTTTTAAATTTTATTAAGTCCAACTTCCCTATGTTTTCTTTCTTAGATTGTGTTTTTGGCATGTAAAAACCTCACCGCTAAACCCAAGGTCGTGTAGATTTTCTCCTATCTTTTCTTCTGGAAACTTTATAGTTTTGCATTTTATATTTAGGTCTATGACTCATTTTGTGTTAATTTTTTTGTTAAGTTGTAAGATCTAAGTTTAGGTTAGATAGATACTGGATATCTAATTGGATATCCAGTTGTACTAGCACCATTTGTCGAAAAGACTGTTCTTTTTCCATTGAATTGCCTTTGTGCCTTTTCCAGAAGTCAGTTGTTTATATTTGTGTGGGTCTTGTTTCTGGGCTTTTTATTCTGTTCCATTGATCTATATGTCTGTTCTTTTGCCCATTCCACTCTGTCTTGATCTTGATTTTAATTGGTATTAAGTTTTAGTTAGGAGTTGAGAAAGGAGTCAGTTTTATAACAATGCTTGTGTGTTTGAGTTTTCTTAAAACATTAGATCTTTTATCTCCATCTTGTCATAAGCTCTTAACATTGCACATCGTGTTTGTTCTCAAGTGATGTTGAGCATGCATGTCTGTAGGCTTCCTTCCTATCCCTGTAATAGTAAATAGAGCCTCTCCCTGACATATGATACACTTATTTAGCTGTTTTTCATCTGTTTCCTGATTCTTCACAAGAAGATCCATGAGAGCAGGACTTTGTTGTTGTTGCTGTTCGCTGCTGTATGTCTTTCGCGCCTAGGACTTGCTTGGCACGTAGTAAGATCTCAGTGACGTAGTGTAAACTAGATGAATGAAATACGGGGTCTCAAATGTATAACATCTTTGAGCAACAGGTTATTGTACAAAGGTGAATTTGCTAAATGGCTAAACATTCTAACCATTTAAGCATTAAGCAGAACTTATAATTGGAAAGGTCTGCAGTCAGTATTTTCAAATGTTACTTTGATTTCTTAAATACACTATACTGAACTTAATTTATTCTTTGTGCTGTCTCATATAATATTTTGACCAGAAATCAAGAAATTGGGCTAAAGGCCTTTTTGTGAAATGACCTAACCAAGTGATCTTATAAAAGTTATAATCTCCCTGCGTCTCAGTGGACCACTAGTTTCAGTGACTATATGATCTCTTAAGATCCCATCAGTTCCTAAAGTTGTGACTGATAATGACCTCATTTCTTGTGGCACATTATACTAGGTCTTTCCTCAAAATAATGTTCAAGTATGTAGGACTCTTATCTCTAACAGCATGTGGCTTCAGTCGACCATATTTTGAATTATTATTAAAAAATATTCCCTATACATCTGCCTTTTGTTGCTAAGTGTTCTTGTGTTTATATTTTTTCCCACTGAATTATAGTTTTATCTTCTTTGTCATCCCCGTTAAACTGATTCCCACAGGGCTTGTCCGTCTTGCAGTCTGTCGGTAGGCTCTCTCAGCACTAGATAATAGATGTTGTGCTAGGTGGAAGTCTCCTAAAGTTGTCCACATCCTAATCCCCAGAACCTGTGACTCTGTTACCATGACAAGGGAAAATTAGGGTTACAGGTGGAATTCAGTTTGTTAAACAGCTGACTTTGAAGTCGGGGGATTACTCTGGATTATCCAGGTGAGCCCATTGTAATCACAAAGGTGATGAGTGAAACAGGGAGGCAGGAGAGTTAGAGGGACACCTGTGAGAAAAACACAGTTGACCCTGATTGGCTTTAAAGATGGAGGGGACTGAGAGCCAAGGAATGTGTGTAGCCTCTAGAAGCTGGAAGACGCAAAGAAACAGATTTTGTGCTGGAGCTTCCAGAAAGAATGCAGCCCTGCCAACACCTTGATTTTAGCCCAGTAAAACTCATTTTGGACTTCTGGCCTTGAAAACTGTAAGATTATGAATTTGTGTTGTTTTAAGCCATTAAGTTTGTGGTAATTTGTTATAGCAGCAATAGGCAACTAATGCAAATACAGATGTCTAGTGCAGAGAGCACTGTGTAAATCAATTTTGGAAATTAACATTCTGAAAACATTCATAAAATGTATCAAGACAAATAATTTTGGGAGTGGGGCCCCTATTTTTAGGTTTCTTTAATGAACATCATGAATTATAATACTCATTTTTAATGCTAAAACTTCTCATGTCATTTTCAAGGTTAGCTTTCTAGAAGTTTTGGCAGTAAAGTACAAAAATTGTAAGAAATTTGAAGGTGTCAGTCTACTGGGTCTGGATGAGAGGGGGTTCACTCCTCATGAGATAAGAGTTTTAGCTTCTTGGTTACCTACAATATTTGAGAGGAATGCTGACCTATACAATTTAAAAAAAATTTTTTTTAATTTATGTATTTATTTGGCTGCACCGGGTCTTAGTTGCAGCATGTGAGATCTAGTTCCCTGACCATGGATTGAACCCAGGCCCCCTGCATTGGAAGTGCGGAGTTTTAGCCACTGGACCACCAGGGAAGTCCCTGACCTATAGAATTAAAAACAGTGAATAATTTGTATTTGAATTTGGACTACGTTGGATGGTTTAGAATAAGGATTTTATTTTAAAAAATAACTAAAATTTATATTATGTTATGTGTATTTAAAAATAGCTAGTTTTAAAATGAATTCCATTTTCTCGACATTTGAATGGACAGATTTCTTATCGGGTGGCAAATGGGAGGCAGGATTGATTGAATTCGGAGTTGTTAATCCCTTATAAGAAGCAGAAGGAGCTATGAAGATTTGTTGAGGTCATAATAATTCCACAGTTAAGGAAAGCGGAGGTTCAGAGAGGGTAGTTTAAGGGATTAGCTCAAGTTAGCTTACCTGGTTTATTTTAGAACCCTGAGCAGAACTTAAATCTCTGGGCTCTAAATCCACTCTTCTTTTTCCGTCTTGCTACACACTCAGAGGTAAGGTGAAAATGAGAAAATTTTAAGCTCTTAAAGTTGAACTTAATTGTTTCAGTCAATTCTGAAGTTATATACTTTTTATAAAGAGACTGCAGTATTCTCTTTTAAAATGTAGCAGCCATTATAAACATGTCAGACAAACAGGCATTCTTATTTTTCAGGCATATTCTTATCGTTCAGTTTCTGAATTTTCTCCTTTTGTTTGTTTTTTCTTTTGATGCAACCCTAAATAGCAGTAGTTTTGAAAGTATAAAGGAAGTATAAAGGAAGGGCCAAGAATCAGCTAAATGCTGATTTGTTTGCCAGGACAGCATATACAAGATAAGAATTACTTGTGCTTTGGACCCATGAAATATGAATATTTGATATGCCAAAAACGAAGGACCTAATTTTTAAAATTTAATATTAATGTTGGCTTAACTATGTGATTTTTAAAGTTCTTACATGAATTACATGTGGATTTTTTGCTTCTCCGACTTTGTTAGAACTATGTTTAATTTTGGTATAAATTCTGCTACATATACTTACCTCTTTTTCTATAATGTATATTAATATACTCTTTTATTTCCTTATAAGCTTAATTCCATTATGTTTGTTTCTTTTTTGGCTTTGTGTCTGATCAAGAACATGACTAAATGTGTAAACTCTGAATTCATTATTTTCAGCTGGCATGTTTGACCAGCTTTTGTGATAGATACTTCAGAGTCCTTTCAAAGGTAAAGGAACAAATAATAACTAACTCACACAAAGTGGGGAAAGTAAAAATCGTTATTTTAGTTAAAATTGTTTAGATCTCGAATAATTACTTGGGGAAAAGGGCATTTTTGAGATTTTTAAAAGCATATTTTTGTTTGAATTATCTTTAGATGGTGCAAACTTCTTAAACTTGGTATAATGCACTTTCTTGATTTCCGTTGTTGTGACAACTTCATGGATATCAGATTTCTATTTTATAGTTGAATGCAGTGGAGGCTGTTGGACTCTTTGAGGTGGTTGGCCCTAGGACATGAGCAGCATACTGAATACTGCAACTTGTGGCCCTAGATAGTTCACCTATTGGACTAGTTACTCCTCTGCAGCATTACTTTTGTGTCGTCTCTGGGAGAGAGTTGGTTAGAAAGTAGGACCTAGAGATTGTCATACTGAGTGAAGTAAGTCAGAGAAAGACAAATATCATATGATATTGCTTATATGTGGAATCTAAAAAAAATGGTACATATGAACTTATTTACAAAACAGAAATAGAGTCACAGACGTAGAAAACAAACTTATGGCTACCAGGGGGAAAGGGTTGGGGGAGGGATAAATTGGGAGATTGGGATTGGCATATACACACTACTATATATAAAATAGATAACTTATAAGCACAGGGAACTCTTCTCAATCCTCTGTAATGGCCTATATGGGAAAAGAATCTAAAAACGAGTGGCTAGGGACTTCCCTGGCAGTCCAGTGGTTAAGACTCCGTGCTTCAAATGCAGGGGGCGCGGGTTCGATCCCTGGTCGGGGACTAGGATCCCATATGCCGTGCGGCGCGGCCAAAAAAGAAAAAAAAAAAAAAAAAGAGTGGATATATGTATACGTATAACTGATTCACTTTGCTGTACAGCAGAAACTAACACAACATTGTAAATCAATTATACTCCAATAAAAACTTAAAAAAAAATTGTGTAGTAATCAGTAGTCCTGGCAGGAGTCCTAGAGACATCAGTGTAAACGGGCACACTTTCTCTTGTGATCATCAAGCTCGAAAAAGGGAAGCTGAGGTCGAGGTAATGAGGTTCTCTGTATGTGGAGTCAGTTAATTTTCAGCGAGCCCATCAGCATTCTCATCTCTTCTCATGATAATGATTAGCAGCCCCTGGTAAGGGAAGTTTCAGTGTGTGCTTGTCAGTGGGGTCTCTCATGTGAAACTAAATGTTGGCCTGGCATCTCTGGAACTCAAACGATGGCCAAATGGGTTTGGCCTCTGTTAAACAGAGTTTTAATCATTAAATGGAAATAGATGAAGTCGGTGAACAAATACAGTGGCTTCAAAGCCCTGATTTTGGTTTTTAAATAGCCCCTAACTTTGCTTGGAGGAGAGTCAAGTGAAATATTTCACCACTGGTGAACCTGGTGTTATCACTAAAGAGAATTAGTTCTGTAGATGGTCCTTGTTTCTCTAAATGTGGTGTTCTACACTAAGGATGAGAACTGTTATTCCCAGTTAGGTAGTATTTGGATGGAGAAGTAATATTAAATTGTATGTTTTTAAAAATGTCTTCCATTTATTTGCTTAATTATGGTTATTTAGATAATTTATAAATTATAGGATGAGAAAGCCTATTTGTAAGACTGTGGAACTTCTATTTAGATGTGTTGGGGGATGGTTAATACCATGACAAATTATTACCTTGGGATGAAAGTTATACCTCCAAGGTTGTGTTAAAAATGTGACTTTACTGTTGAATGGGAAGCCTTGATTCTAATTTTTACTGGCATGGGTATATGGATGCAAGTGGAAGATTAATTTTACTCATTTGCAGCTTCTCAAATTCTGAAATTGCATTACTAATTCTAAAATGTTATAATAGGTCAATTTGGTCATGCATTGAAGCATTTCATGTAAGGAAAAAAATGTATATTAGAGTTACTGAAGTTCTTGATGGGCCATAAATCCACTTAACATAAAAGTCTGCAAATTGGTTAAGAGTATGAAAGGGAAAAGAAATTTATCAAGAAATACTACATACAGAATATTGTCATAGAGTTAAATTAGCTTAATTTCAATTTGTCCTTAAAATTAATTTGATTGATAGAGCACTTGATGTAAGAAGGCAGGAGCCTTGGGCTTTTTTCAGATCACTTTTTTTGATTGCTTTTGAGTTCTTTTTTAAAAAAGAGCATTTGCAATATTATAAATATGTAAATATTGTTTGCTGCAGAATCAAGTATATGCTTGGAGTGGTTAAGAAAAAGACAATTTTTTTTTTTTTTTTGGATGGTCATTGCTTGAATGTTTAGTCTCCTTTAATTTATTTAAATTCAACTCAGTAATTTTTATTTATAGCTCCATTATTAATATCACAAATACATTTGTTCAGGAAAGTGAATCAAACAAAAGATTGTACTTGAAACCTGCAGAAATGTCCTACACCTGGTTGTGTTTGCACTTCCTTCATGATCTTTCAGAGTTACTGCTGCTTCTGGGGCAGATGGCATGATCGCTCGTTTTGCTGGGCTGAACTCCATAACTTGGTATATGGCAGAGATTTGGAGATTTAGTGCAGATGCCCAAATATTAGTTGCCCTTGAATAGAAAGCATTGTTAGTGAGAGGGTTCTTGAATTTTTCTCCTCTATCTTGAACATATGAATATTTGGGGATATAGATAAAATAATGAACTAACTAAAAAATTTAATAAATTTGGTACTATCTACACATTTAAAGTACCATTATTACATAATAATTGAGCAGTATTCTAAGAAAAAAAAATCTTAAATTACTAAATCTGCAGGTTAAAGGAGAATGTTCCAGGAATCAAAGTCCAAAGGAGTCTCAATTTTTTTTATATGTTTGTTTCTTCTCAGTCATACTCAGTTTCCATTGGTTTTTAAAAAAAAATATTATGTATTATCTTGCATTATTTTTTAATGTAACATTTTTAGTAATTTCTTCATATGGGGTGTATAGTAGGCAGAATAATAGCCTCCAAAAGTGTCCATGTCCTTATTCCTGGACCCTGTGAGTGTTACCTTACATGACAGAAGGTTCTTCACAAATGTGATTAAGTTAAGGATCTTGAGATGGTGAGATCATCCTGGGTAATTACTTTTATCCTGTTTGAAAAATTTCTTTTAACATTTCTTACCCTTGAATATTCTTATTTTGCCTTCATTTTTAAAGATAGTGTCATTGGATAAATAATTATAGGTTGGCCATTTTTTTTTTTTTTTTCTTTCATTACTTTTAAGATATTCCACTGTCTTCTGGCTTACTTTGTCTCTGGTGAGAAATTGGTGATCATCATTATCTTTGTTGCTCTGTAAATAATGTGAATTTTTTTTCTTTAGTTGTTTTAAAGATTTTCTCTTGAACGCTGGTCTTAAGCAATTTGATGTGTATGTCTGTGTTGTTTTATTCATGTGTCTTATGCTTGGAGTTCATTGAGCTTCTTAAATTTATGCATGTATAGTTTTCATTTAATTTAGAAAATTTTCAACCATTATTTCTTCAAATATTTTTTCTGTTCCTCCTCCTTTGGAGACTCCTTTTACATGCACATTAGACAGTTTGAAGTTGTTCCACTGATGCTCTGTTCATTTTTTTCCAGTATTTTTTTTTTTTAATTTTGTCCTGCTTTGTTTTTTTTAATTAATTAATTAATTTATTTATTTTTGGCTGTATTGGGTCTTCGTTTCTGTGAGAGGGGTTTCTCTAGTTGCGGCAAGCGGGGGCCACTCTTCATCGCGGTGCGCGGGCCTCTCACTATCGCGGCCTCTCTTGTTGCGGGGCACAGGCTCCAGACGCGCAGGCTCAGCAGCTGTGGCTCACGGGCCCAGTTGCTCCGCGGCATGTGGGATCCTCCCAGACCAGGGCTCGAACCCGTGTCCCCTGCATTGGCAGGCGGACTCTCAACCACTGCGCCACCAGGGAAGCCCCTTTTCCAGTATTTTTTACCACTGTGATTCCTTTTAGTCTCTATCACTTTAAATACACTAATTTTTTTTTTTTTCCTGCAAATTGGTTAAGAGTATGAAGGGGAAAAGAAAGTTATCAAGAAATATTACTTATAGAATGCTGACATAGAGTTGGCAGTCTGTGACTGTCTAACGTACTGTTTATCCCATCCAATGTGTGTTTCACACCAGACATTGTAGTTCTCATCTCTAGAAGTTCAGTTAGGGTATCTTTGATATCTGATCTAATCAAATATCTAAGATACTTGAATATCTTAAAATTTTCAAATTTTCCTTGAGCTTTTTGAACACATAGTAACCATTTTTTATGTCCTTTTGTGTTAATTCTAACATGTTAGTGCTAGTTCTGGGTCAGTTTTACTAATTGATTTATCTCCTTGTTGTGGATTGTATTTTCTTGCTTCTTTACATGCCTGGTAATTTCTGATTAGATGCCAGACATAGTGAATTTTATCTTGTTGGGTGCTGAATATTTTTTTATTCTTGAGCTTTGTTATGGGATGTAATTAAGTCACTTGGAAAGGGTCTGACCTTTTCATGTCTTGCTTTTAAGCTTTCTTAGGTAGAACCAGAGCAGCATTTACTCTAATTTTACTGCCTACTGGGGTAAAACCCTTCTAAATACTCTACCTAATGTCCTGTTAGTTACGAGGTTTTCCCACTCTGATTAGTGGGAGCATAAGGAGGCCTTTCCAGCCTGTGTGAGCTTTGGGGATTATTCCCTCTCATCCTTTCAGGTAGTTCTTGAGTAGTTCCCTCACACACGTGGGTTGGTCAGCTGAAGACTCAAGGGGGGGCCCCAGCACATCTCCAGAGTTCTCTGTCTTTGCAGCCTTCTCCTCTCTGGTACTCTGCCCTGCAAACTTCAGGCATCTTGGCCTCCTTGAACTCCTGGCTCCGTCTTCTCCACTCAGGGAGAGCACCAGCCTCTGCCTGGCTCCCCATTCTTTGGGCCACAGTCTGAAAACTCTATCCAGGCAATAAGCTTCGTATGGTTACCTTGCTTGTTTCCTGTCGTTCAGGAATCACTGTCCTTTGTTGCTCAGTGTCCAGTGTTTTAAAACCATTGTTTAAAATATTTTGTCCACTTTTGAGTTGTTAAAATTGTGTGGATAAATCCGGTCCCTCTTTCTCTTGCCTGTGAGATCTTAATCATCTCCAAGCAACATTCATAGGATTGCCTTATTGTTCTTGTTAATGTCACAATGCATCTTGTTTAATAAAAACACCCAGACTTTTATTGTTTTACTTAGGGCTTGAAAAATATTATGTCTTTATATATTTAGGATGATAGATGATGACTTATCAGAAGGTGTATAAAATACAGTAGAAATCTTCAGAGTTCAGTCATAATCCTGAAATACATTAAACTTCAAGTTCTAAACAGCTTACAAAACTGAAAAATGGTAGCACACTTATTCACTTTTTGTGTTTTTCTTTAAAAACTTTAATATTGAAGTGCAGCCATTACATGGGTGCTATGTAACTGTTTTGGAATACATGAAAATTTAAATTCAGAAACAATGGAGTGTTTCCTTTGGTGTCTCTTAGTGACAGCAAACACATAATTTTCTTTGGATTGCATTTTTATGTGTGATAAAATTTTTAGTGATGTGATGAAGTTATTGAAATTTCTTGGAAAACAGTTGCCACAATTTTTCCTAATGTTTGCTATAAGAAACAGGTTGCGTATTTGAACACCCAAATGCATTTATTTAATTACTAATAGAGTCCTATTCCACATTTTATTACATACAACTTTTGCTTTTGGCTTTCAAATAGAAAAAATAAAATAAAAGCTCTGTGCTATTTTGTGATAGCAATGTGATCGAAGTTTGAGGTGAGTGAAAGCTGACTTATTTTAAGCTGATTTCACGTAAAAATCTCTTTGTTTTAGCTTTATACTTTTGTTGTATATCTAATAATTTTGGGTCATTTTCAATCTTTTTCCCTTTCTCTTTGTGGGCTGTTAAAAAAAAAACAGAATGGTTTTGAAGCAAAGTCTTTCGCAAAGTGCTTTGCTCTCAGTTATTGTTTATTTGCCATGGCTCTAAATCAAGTCCATAAATGAGAAAATGGTTTTGGCTCCCTGAGTGAGGCCAGAAGTGCCGACTGCTGCATTTGAACTCCTGGGGCTCTCCTGGGGTTTGCAGGCGGCAGGCACTTTATATTGATCATCTCAAAAGCATTGGGAGCACGTGCAGCAGTGTTACGGATGAGGGACCTGATCCTCAGTGAGGTCACAGGAAGGTGTCCCTCAAGTCACCCCGCTAACAAAGGGCTGACTCTTTGGACTCCATAACACCCACGACATTATGCTGTCTTCCAACCCAACCCCTTGGACTGGTAGAGGCAACTATTGGCTGTTCTAGTGCCCTTGTCCATTGTCACAGAGGTCATTGTACCCTCATCCAGGGTACAATCAATTGCAGTCTGTCACTTACAGTCTTGAACTGTCTGTAGGGAATTTCTACCGCTTTATAAAAAATGGGCTATAATAACCATTTTATATGACTTTAGAAAATGTGGCTGTGCATGGCTCTGGCTGTTGACGTACTTTTAGGAATAATTGAAAAGTATCTATGAAATGACAAATTTCTTGTGTAATTTTGTCCTTTCCATTTTAAATATCAGTAGTATCAGCAGAAAAGGGGACTAGGAAAGAAGGAACTATTTAAGAATCTGGGTGCCGGCCACTTCTGACACCCTCTTCTTTATGATTCTTATCTGATTTACCTATGTACAATTTTCGCCTCATTTTATTATAAAAGCCAAATCTTTCCAACACTTTTCAGAGTTACTGATTCATCTCTTTGGTATAATATGAATATTCCATTTATGTTCTTGAGTTAGAAGGTGACATAACTTGCAAATGGATAGAAATATGCACTTTAAATTTAGGATTTTATTGGCCCTTATGCTTATTAATAGGTGGCATTTCAGCAGATAGGTGCATGTGAAGGACCTCTGTTATGTCTATTATGTCCCCGATTCTAGGGACACAGTGTAAACGGGACAGACCTGGGCTCTCATCTCCAAGGGCTTGCTGTCAAGGATTGCAGGAGTCTGGGAACCTTGAACAGTTGCTGAGCGAAGCCTCTTTTCCTCCTGCCTTCAGGGGAGCTGGTCAGTTAGGTGGTCTGAAAAGCCCTGCCTCTGTACACCATGTCCGTTGGGGGTTTAAGAAAGAGAACAAGCCTCTGAGTGAGAAAGCAGACTACCCCCCATCCTCACCGTAGCTGGAAAATACTATCGCCCACTCCAAATTACCTGCCTTGGGAGGATAGTACTAAATTCTAATGGAAAGACAAAATACTTTAGCAGGGAGCCCTTTGTCATATCAATATTATGTAGATCTCTCTTTGGTTTGGTTGTAAAGTTGATAAATATTCTGAAAGTCCTTGCGAAATCTGTGGTAGCTTCTTTGACTAATCTATCAAAGGAGGGGGGAGATGGTGTTTTTAAAATGAAGTGTTGCTGTGTAATGCTGGTCCAGGTAAGTATCCAGGGCAAAGCTTGATTTTTCTCTTGCCTGCCTTTTAAATTTTTCTCCTTTTCCTGTTTTTCTTCCTTTTCCTCTCTCCTCCTCTCTCTTTCTTCCCCCATAAAGCAGGAGGAATGAGAAATGCATGAAAAATGTGCTGTTTAAATTTCCCATCTCTGAATGGAGAAGTGTGCATATATGAATGAAATTTCAATGAGTAAAAATGTAGAGTATTGCTTTTATTATCTTTTGGGGGTGTGAACATACTAATGCTAAGCTTACCTGTGTTGCCCTTCTTTGGATCTTAACTATCGATTGATTTTGTGATTTACACACATAAAGCTGTTAACTATTGTGTGTATATGTATACATAAGTCTGATTTTAACCATATTAAAATGCATTAAAAATCTGTAAATGGTCAGTGATTAAAGTACTAATTCCAGGATATCCATTTCCCTGCAGCTGAGAGGGTCAATTAATAATCAGAATGTTACTTCGTAGCATTATAGAACAGATCTTTAATTAATGAATAAAATAGTTAACACACAAATGTGGGGACTTCCCTGGTGGTCCAGTGGTTAAGACTTCACCTTCCAATGCGGGGGGTGCGGGTTCCATCCCTGGTCAGGGAGCTAAGATCCTACATGCCTTGTGGCCAAAAAATAAAACATAAAACAGAAGCAATAGTACAACAAATTCAATGAAGACTTAAAAAAAAAAATGCGGCCTTATAGCCGAAAGGTGTATTCTAATTTAATTGAATATTTCCAGGGAACTGAAGCCTATACTTTTAACTACCAAATCATTAAAAATTATATTTCAGCATATATTTTTCTGGTCGAAATGATATGTGTTCATTATAGAAAAAGTTAAAAAGGAAGGGTAAGAAAAATAAGTACCTCTATTTTTAACTCTTCAGCAATACTTTTTAGTGATAATCACTGTTAATCCTTGGTTTATCTTTATATCTTTACATTTTTTTCTGTGACTATATACATAGGCTTATGCACTTTAAAAATCAGTATCAGACTGAGCATATTGTAGAACATTTAAAACTTGAAGTGCTTCTAAAATTCTTCATACACTTTTCTGCCTTCTTGAATACACTTTCTTGTTTTTTTTTAAGATTACCGTTTTGTACTGTAGCAAGTCTGCATTTTATTTGTATGTTTCCTGTTCCAGTGTTAATATGTATCCTGAAGTTAGGACCCTAATATGTCCTCCATTCTTCTACATTGTGGTGCACCGTGCTGTGACATCGTTTAGCAGGTAACTAAGCTTTTCAGGAATTTTGTTAAGAGTCAGTAAGATTCAGAGAGAGGACTTAAAGAATAAAGAGTAGAATCTCTTGCTGAGTTTCATGGTTTTATTTCCATCAGTCTCCTTATGGGAGGCGGATTAATGGCTCCCCCGAAGACATCCATGTCCTAATCCCCAAACGTGTGAATGTATTACCATATATGGCAAAGGGACTGTGCAGATGTGATTAAATTAAGGACCTTCAGCTGGGGAGATTGTCCTGGATTATCCAGTGGGCCCTGTGTAGTCATCAGGGTCCTTATAAGAAGAAAGGTCATAGTAACAGAGAAGGAGATGGGAGGATAGAAGCAGAGGTTGAAATGATATGCTTTGAAGATGAAGGAAGAGGCTGTGAGCCAAGGAATGTGGTGGATGGCCTCTAGTAACTGGAAAAGACAAGGGAATGATTCTCCCTAGAGCCTCCGGAAGGAACGTAGCCTGGCCAACGCTGTGGTTTTAGCCTGTAAGACCCATTTAGGATTTCTGACCTCTGGAACATCTAGATGATAAATCTGTGTCGTTTTAAGCCACTGAGTTTGTGGTAATTTGTTACAGCAGCCATAGGAAACGATTGATAATATATCCCCCAAACGGTGAGGTTTTCGGAGGGCAGAACTGTATCTTTTACATTTTAAAATCCAGTACAGTATACAGCGCATGCTAACTAAAGGTACAAATGAAGGAAAGAATGAACGAATAAGTAAATGAATACTGACTTCAACACTTGAAATTTTAAACTTATAGTCTAGGGGTTGTCAAAATTGACTGGAATGAAATCTTGAGGTAGTAGGTTTAAAAAAATAGCCTTCCCTAAATTTTGAGGAATTACTCACGGGTATCTGTTAATTCATTACAACTCAGTTGTGCTCAGGGATAAATTCCCTACTTAATTAAACAGTGCTTATGAGTTTTACAAAGCCCTTGCAGCACAACAAGTGAAACAGTGTTTTTAAAAAAAATTTTATTTATTTATTTATTTATTTATGGCTGTGTTGGGTCCTCGTTGCTGCACGCGGGCTTTCTCTAGTTGCGGTGAGCGGGGGCTACTCTTCGTTGCGGTGTGTGGGCTTCTCATTGTGGTGGCTTCTCTTGTTGCGGAGCACGGGCTCTAGGCATGCGGGCTTTAGTAGTTGTGGCACACGGGCTCAGTAGTTGTGGCTCATGGGCTCTAGAGTGCAGGCTCAGTAGTTGTGGTGCACGGGCTTAGTTGCTCCGCGGCATATGGGATCTTCCCGGCCCAGGGCTCGAACCTGTGTCCCCTGCATTGGCAGGCGGATTCTTAACCACTGCGCCACCAGGGAGGTCCATGAAACACTTTTTTCAGGGGAGAAAGTCATCTTAATAATGAATCTTCTCAAGTCTTACTAGGAAGTGGCCAGGGACATCGAGAACGGAGCTTACCTTCTCATTGCCAGCTGGTGCAGAATCACTATCAATAGCTTTAGCCGGAAAAAGACGCTCAAGACATTCTCCTATTTCATAGGTCATTTGAATTAGCTAAGCAAAAAGTTCTATGTCTGTAGTTACCATCCATGCCCGTGAGATTCTGGCTGCCTAGAGAAGTAATGAACAGGTGACAGTGCCATCTTGACATGGCCATTCTTCCTGGCAGTCACACACTGCGCTGCCTCTGCTTGCTTTGTTGGAAGATAACCCTTTCCAGTCCATGTATTTATGAGCAAGGCACTTCCTTGGAACCTGTGTGTTTTCTTCTGTTGCTCAGTTTTAGAAGTTTGCTTACCTGGCACTTAAGTCTATGGCCAACTAGAAGTGGCACGTTAGAAGCTTGGAGAAGGGATACTTAGGCCAGCTGCTCTGACATCATCAGCATGAAACACAGTTGAAAACCTGATGGGAGAATTATAAAAAGGTGTAAAAACTGATAGTTGTCTGGGGCTGCTGCCACTCACATCTCCGGAGGCTGTGTAGCATTGTCATTCACGTTCATGGTGATGACCTGGGTTAGACCATGTCTCTTGTGCCTTGAAAGATGTGGAAAAAGTGTTTAACATGTTCATAGAACACGTTCTATACTCAGTGGTTAACTTAAATTTTGTTGTAGTTGTTTTGCTCAAGAGCATAAACTTTAGTGTTCTATGGTGACTCATTCCCTAGAAGTGCCATAAAGCTGAAGTTTTAGTACAGCTCTCATGAGTCAGCCTTTACCATAAGCCCTAAAAAATAATTTGAACTTGGGAATTCCCTGGTGGTCCAGTTGTTAAGACTCCCCCCTTCCACCGCACGGGGCACGGGTTCGATCCCTGGTTGGGGAACTAAGATCCCGCATGCTGAGTGGCACGGCCAGAAAAAAAAAAACAAAACTGAACTCTTTTCTCCCTTTAGGAGAGCTGTGAAGAGAAAGGAAAGTGATTTGTCGTTTCTTAAAAGAGAATATACATAATCTCTATAAATTATATATAATAATATATAAAAATATATAATATATGTATTTCCTTTTCCTCCCCCCGTAATTGGCTTATTTGACTTTGATGCTTCAGTATTTGACTGTTTTTTTTTAAAATTTATTTGTTTAAACTCTTGCTCAGTGCTATAACCAGAGTTGTATAGCCAATTAGGACCTAAGACAGCTGCTGGCAGTGGGAGATAGACAGATAAACGAATAGATAGTTTATAGTAGCATTTTTCAAGTTCTTAGTGTCCAAGGATCCCCTGACCACCTGTGCCTGGAGAGGTGCTGAAGGCTGCCCAGGGGAGGAGTTAACATCATCTGATTCTGAAGTGAGCTTCTTTAGAACATTCAGGCAGAGGCACCTTTTAGCGTAAAGGCTTGGATGTTAGAAAGGGTATGGTCTCCTCAGAGAATACTGAGAGGTGTTATGTGATCAAAATACTGCAGGGAGGAAACCTGGGGCAAAAAAAGAAAGAAAAGTTTAGTCTTCTTTCCTGGAGTGGGAATTTTGCAGCCAATGAGATTCTAATCCCAACAACTTTCTGGCCATGTGAGTTTCGGTAACGTACCCCATTCTCTACCTTGGTTTCCTCATCTGCACAATTAATGGTGCTAATAGTGTCACTCTCTAGGAGAGCTTTCATAAGGACTAGCAGAGAAGATATAGAAGCCTCTAGGACACTTCCTGGAATTAAGTCCTCTACATGGGATATCCCTCTTTTTCTTCAATCTCCTCAGGACCCCAGGCAACCATCCCTGGTACTTTCAGCAGGCCAGACCAGACTGGCAGGTGCCAAACAGAGCCCCAGACTTCTATGGGAAAAGTCTGGCTTGGGAATGCCCTTGCATAAGCAACATTTGGTTTGTTCCCTTCAAAGAGTTCCCCTTGAGAGCATCACACCGTAAACCTGGGTCAAATTTGTTCCAAGGCCTTCTAAATCTCATTCTGTATCACACAGCACTTATTTAAATGTTCCAGTGGGTTATCTCTTAACCCCAAAGTTTAAACTGAGAAATCCTTCTGGCAAGGATGAAAGGAAAGGAAGAAGGGTTGCTGGCCAGCAAAAACAGAATAGAAAAGAAACTTGTGCAGAGATCGCCCACATCAGCACCCCACATCCACTCCAAGGAGGCAGGAGGTTTCTCAATCCCCAAAATCCAGCCAGGGATTTTTTTAGGTAAGGGTTGGTCTTTTTTGTTTGTTTGTTTGTTATGATTTATTTATTTATTTTTGGCTGCGTTGGGTCTTCGTTGCTGTACGCAGGCTTTTTAGTTGCGGCGAGCGGGGGCTACTCTTTGTTGCGGTGCATGGGCTTCTCATTGCAGTGGCTTCTCTTGTTGCAGAGCACGGGCTTCAGTAGATGCGGCGCGTGGGCTCAGTTGTTACGGCGCGCGGGCTCAGTTGTTACGGCGCACGGGCTCAGTAGTTGCGGCGCACGGGCTTCGTTGCTCCGCGGCATGTGGGATCTTCCCGGACCAGGGCTTGAACCCGGGTCCCCTGCATTGGCAGGTGGATTCTTAACCACTGCGCCACCAGGGAAGTCCTAAGGGTTGGGCTTGGACTTCTTTATATTCTTTCCTACTCCTGGTGCTCCATCCCCTTCTCCCTGTCTCCCCTGCCCTCTCTCAGCTCAGTGGATTATCATAAAAGAGAGAGGTAGGAATCACATCTGACTACCTTTTGTCAGAACTACATGACAATACCCGGGGCCTTCCTAAAGAAGGGGAATTTCACCCCAGAGCTGCTGGGCTGTGGGCTCACCAAGCAGTGAGAGGCAGAGACTGCTCAGGTTGCCCCTGTTTTTTTGTGTTCCTATGGAAGGATTTTTGCAAAAAGATGAGTCAAGACATTGCACTTCTTAGGTTATGCTTAAGAATTCTCAGTTTGGGCTTTAACATTTTTTTTTTTTCCTTCTCCAAAAAGCACAGGTAGGGAAATAAACCTGGATGGGCTTGGTAAAAGAGCAGTACAAGTGCTCTTTTAATTTGAAAACAAGTGTTTTTCAAGTTACACTGAAAGAGGAAAAGAGCACCTCAAGTGAGTTAAGTGTAGAATACAGTGGATAGAGTTTATACAGCCACTGGCATTCGTTTGGAGATGTTGTAGCTGAGCATTTGTCTACACAGTTTCCTGGAGGTTCTCCAGTCTCAACCTCTTTAATTACACAGTATTGCATTCTCCTACTCGTTGCTGTTCCCCTCAGCACCGGGAACAAGTGTCCATGTCATAACATTTAAACGTCTTGAGGGCTCTATACTGCAATTGAAATGGAATGTCAGGAATCCTTCTTGGGGGAGTATTTATTTTTTATGAGTATCCTTCAAACCTGTAGCCTTGGGAATTATAACTGTAGATGATTTCTTGATCCACTGCAGTAATGAGTAAAGAAGCACATGACTGCTTAGCTCGAGAGCAATGATAAGATGAATGTTTATGTGTTTGTTGGTTCTGGGAAGCTCAAAGCGCCTTCGTAGGAAAATTTAGTTAAAAACAATAGTCGCAGCGTCTAGTTCTGATGGCAGAGTAGAGAAATTATCTTTGGCTAAGGTTATCCTCTATCTTGCCTTGTAACATTGAAATGCATGCTGGAGCGTGATGCCCCGCATGTGCTTTTCCTGGCTTGCTGCTCTCGTAAGTTTGGCCCTGGTAGACTTAAAGGTTCTCCAAGTTGGCCAGCCCTCATGATGAACTCTTTGAACGTGATAGGCTGGGGGCGATGGCAGGAGCAGCCAAGATAATTGGAGCTAGGATTCTGGTGTTGAAAGAGGATGAAGTGGAGCTATTCCGAACAGATGCGGAGTGACTTACTGCAATTGATCCCATCTTTGTAGGCTTCTTTTCAAACTTTTGAACTGCTTCTTACTTTGGCTTTGCGTGTTTATCTTTCCTTTAACTTTCTAGCCATACTAGATTTGAGCCAGCAGAACTTAGAATTCTTGCTTCATTTGTGCAAATACAGTTTGGAAACTTAAGGTTAGGAAAGTTATGTGTCAATAGAAAATTTAACTTAAACCATAACTGTGTGTGTATTTCCCAAACCTGAACCCATTTAACCTGGAATCACTAAGCCAACTAGTAATTGAGCATGGACCCAGCCTAAACAGAAACAAATGGGTAGCAACTGTAGTTTTGGTCAGACTCTTCCAGATGCTCTTGCTTTATGTGAATCATAAAGAAGGATCTGAATCACCTTTGTTTGTGAAATGTTTCATGACACCATTTCCGTTTTGGGTTTGTAAAAATACTGCTGCCGATTTTTTTTTGTTCTTCTTGCATAGAAAGATTTTCTTGACTCTGGCCATTTTCAGTACCCAGCAAAGGTATCCACTTCACCAATTTCTCACTTCTTTTACCTTCATCTGTCATATCTTTGTATCCAGGACATTCTAGATTTGTTTGTAAGCAGTACATTAAACAATTTGAATTGTGAATCTGACTTCCCAGGTTTTCTTTTTTAAAAATTTCTTCTTCATAGACTGAAAGTTTTTAAGAAGGCACTCTGGTTAGCTCTGAGTGGAGTAATGAGAATTCAGAGACTTGCATAATTTTATTGGAAGGAACCTTTGTCTTTCCACTGGGCCTATCAAAGGACCTAGCTAGTGGAAATGCTTAATTAAAAACTTGTTGAATAGAACTGATACAGCCAAGCAGTCCATTATTTTTATAGATGGTCTTGATGGAGACCAGATTTATGGAGATTACCTAGAGGCAAGAATATATAACTGCTATGGGATTTTATTAATCTAATATGAAAACATTATTTGTCAATTTGAACAAATTTCATTAAAAATAATGTTATAATTCTTAATATATGCATAAAACTGAAAAGCACAAAAAGTCACCCTTAAACATTTATATCTCATATCTGTATCTGTAGATAGATATTTAGCATATATATTTATATTTAAAGATGTAGAGAAAACTAGAGGGACGGTATGTCAAAAAGGATTATCTCTGGTGTTGGGAAGTATAAGAATAAACTGCCAGAGGAAGAAAACACCATGCTGTACATAGCTGCCTGCCCCTCCGCCCCCGTTTTGGGAGGAGAGGAAGATAAAATGTGGTGAATGTTTTGATAGTGTGTTTTTCTGTTATTTTGTGGTATTCCATCCTATGGATGTTTGGTTTGTTTTGGTTATTTGGGGAGTGAGAGAGAAGATTTGGTGCTTACTCTTAATAATTCTTCATCAGGATTAATGGAAGGAAGCCCAAGCAGATAATTCACATCTGACTTTGGATTCTGTATTATCTGAAGTTTTACCTCAAGCAAAATGACAACACAACACCTGGGTGTGGCTTGAATTTTGGAAACTGCGTGTTTTCCCTTCTCAGCTCCCTCCCGCTCTTATGATACTTTCTCTTCTCCCTTCCCTGCTTCCTCCAGTTGTAGGTGGGGCTGTCTTAGTGATCGTGTAGTGATGCCCTGAGCTGATTGCCTTCCCATCTTCTCTGGCATTGGGTCCAGTTTATAGCATTTTTATAAGGTGTAGCTCAGTGTTGGCATGTGAAAGTAGTCAATGGATGTTTGTTCCATTAACTACTTTTCTTGCAAGAAGATGTAGCTAGATTGCTCATCAAAAGGTAACTAGACTCTGCATTTCAGTCATTGAAAAATCATATCTAGCCTTTGTCATTACTGAGGAGACTGGCTTTGTAAGGCGGAATCTCCTTGCAGCTCTTGAGCCCGTCTAGGCAGTTCTCAGCAGTTAGATGATAGAGCTGGACGAGAAGGCCTAGGCATTTCTGAGGCCCCAGTGGTCTGAAAGAGGTTTTGCTAACACTTCTAAACTAATTGGATGGTTTGTAATTTTTCGGTTCTTTTTTGAAGGTATTCATAACCTAACAGATAGCTTAGGTGAGGGCTGTAGGTTTCCTCTTCAACAGCCTTACTGCCAGGTAATGTGTAACCACTAAAAAAAATTTTACAAGGAATTCTGCCTCACATGCAAGTCCTTATTCATGAGCAGGGCCCAGTAATGCTGTTTAATAAGCTCAGTGAAGTCCTAGCTCTCTGTCCTTCTGGCACTCCTACAGTCCTTGTATGAGACGTTCCTTGAGCCAGAAAGGCAGTTGTGCAAGCAGCGTGACTGACTTCTGGTCAACCCTTACACTGGAAACCCTGAGCTGAGGGTCCTGACCCAGAGGGGCTGGGCCACTGGACTTTCTCAGTTCATGTGCCCTGTTTGGTCAAGGGTTGGAATACCCTACAGTCTTTGTAGTCAGTCCACATGTTAAAAACATCACTATTTCACCCATGAAAATATTTTTTAACGTTCATTTTGCTAACTAACAAAGCCTTTGGTATTTATGAAAGAGAAAGAAAGATTCAGACACCTACTGGCTGACCCTAGAGTGTGTCCTTCTAAGTGGAGGCTTTCAGATGCTAAGGAAACACGCCTGAGTGTTCTCAGCTGGAGTAATCAACCATTCCTGGGGTGTGGGTCAGAAACAGCCGATATGCATTTGTCACACGAGCTGTGCTGAAGTATTTAACATATAATTACAGACAACACAATAGGAGGATGTTTTGTGATTATTCTTTTATGTGAGAACCAGGTTGGGAGATGCATTTGGACACAAAAAAACTGAAATATAAGGAACATTTTTGTGGTTGATGGGAAAAATTGGAAACACATTTGACGTTAAGATGGGCTGGGAAAACCTGGACACATGGTTGCCAGAGAACAGGCCCTTTCAGTGCTTTTTCCTGGGCAGAGGCAACTTGGAAGTGAGATACAAACACAGAATGCAGTCTAATAAACTTCTTCTTTGCAAAAAATAAGAAATGCATACTGAAGCAAGGTATACTTATAAATACAAAGTTGATTTTATGTATGGATCACATATTAAAGTGTACACAACCCTTTCACCTTCAGCAACAGTTTTTAAACATTTGGTCTCATGACCCTTTTACATTTAAAAAATTATTTGAGGACCCCAAAAGAGATGTCATTTGTGTGGGTTATAGCTGTTGATACTGACTGTATTAGAAATTAACATTGAGGGACTTCCCTGGTGGTCCAGTGGTAAAGCATCCGCCTTAAAATGCAGGAGACGTGGGTTCGATCCCACGTCAGGGAACTAAGATCCTACATGCCGCGGGGCAACTGAGCCTGCGTGCCACAGCTACTGAGCTCACGTGCCTCAACGAGAGAGCCCGTGTGCCGCAAACTGCAGAGCCCACGCACCCTGGAACCCGTGCGCCACAACTACAGAGCCCACGCACCCTGGAGCCTGCGTGCTACAACTAGAGAGAAGCCTGTGCGCCGCAACGAAAGATCCCGCGTGTCTCAATGAAGATCCCGCAACTAAGACCCGATGCAGCCAAAAATAAATAAAAAATAAATAAATCTTTAAGAAAAAGAAAGAAATTAACACTGAGAAATTTTAATGTATTTATCAGTACATAGAGTTTAAATGTAAATTCTATGTTTAACAGAGTTTAACAGTTTATCAGAGTTTAAACATAACTCCAAACCCATTGCATATTAATAAAAAAATTTTTTTCATGAGAAATTCTGTCTTTTCCAAAACAAGACTTGCAGTGAGAAAGTGAGTGACATTGTTTTATATATATATATTTTTTAAATAATTTATTTTATTTTATTTATTTTTGGCTGCGTTGGGTCTTCGTTGCTGCACGCGGGCTTCCTCTAGTTGCGGCGAGCAGGGGCTACTCTTCGTTGTGTTGCGGCGACCTCTCATTGCGGTGGCTTCTCTTGTTGCAGCGCACGGGCTCTAGGCACGTGGGCCTCAGCATTTGCAGCACGTTGGCTCAGTAGTTGTGGCTCCCGGGCTCTAGAGTGCAGGCTCAGTAGTTGTGGCACACGGGCTTAGTTGCTCCGCAGCATGGGGGATCTTCCGGGACCAGGGCTCAAACCCGTGTCCCCTGCATTGGCAGGCAGATTCTTAACCACTGCGCCACCAGGGAAGCCCTGTTTTATATTTTTGCAGATCTCTGTAGTATCTCACGTACTGGGAAACAGCTGGATTCTAATGCCTGCTGTACTGGAAAATAGTTAGTAGTATTATGAAAATAGTTTTGATCTCTCAGACCTCCCACCCCCACTGCCCCTAGAAAGGATATCAAGGATCCCCAAGGGTCCTGACAACAGTTTGAGAACTTCTGCTCCAAAGTTTCAACAAGTGCCCTCCCATCCACGACTTGATTTGGTCCTTATGCTCTCCCTGAGGCGTCAGTTATAGCTCCATTTTATAGTGGAGGAAAACTGAGGTTCCTGCAGGCCTACCCTTGAGTGCGCAGCATTGTGAAAGTTCCTCCGCTGCTAGTGTGGCCAATTTTTACTTTTATTGTTTTATTGACATATAGTTGATTTACAATGTTGTGTTAATTTCTGTTGTACAGCAAAGTGACCCAGTAATATATATATACATTCTTTTTCATATTCCTTTCCATTATGGGTTTATTGCAGGATATTGAATATAGTTCCCTGTGCTATACACTGAGACCTTGTTGTTTATCCTTTCTATATATAATAGTTTGCATCTACTAACCCCAAACTCCCAATCCATTCCTCCCCCAGCCCGCCTCCCCCTTGACAGCCACAAGTCTGATCTCTGTGTCTGTGAGTCTCTTTCTGTTTCGTGGATGTGTTCATTTGTGTCATATTTTAGATTCCACATATAAGTGATACCATATGGTATTTGTCTTTCTCTTTCTGACTTACTTCACTTAGTATGATAATCTCTAGTTGCAGCCCTGTTGCTGCAAATGGCATTATTTCATTCTTTTTAATGGCTGAGTAGTATTCCATTGTATATATATACCAGATCTTCTTTATCCATTCATCTGTTGATGGACATTTAGGTTGTTTCCATGTCTTGGCTATTGTAAATAGTGCTGCTGTGAACATTGGGGTGCATGTACCTTTTTGAATTGTAGTTTTGTCCAGATCTATGCCCAGGGGTGGGATTGCTGAATCATATGGCAACTCTATTTTTAGTTTTTTGAGGAACCTTCATACTGTTTTCTGTAGCGGTGCAGCCAATTTTTAAATGAGGGTTTTCTGATGGTCCTGCTTGTGTGATTTGTTCTTTTTCAGTGTATGTCCTTGTTTACCATAACTTGTGTCTACCTTCTAATCAAACTTAGATTTCAGAGAGAGGGAAGCATTCACCATTATTGAGGCAACTTCATGATAAGAGATGAGTTGTTTGCAGAGAGTTACTGCTTTGGGTGATTTTCCAAACATTCGTATATGAAGTTTTCACTGTAATATTTTAATGCTTGATGACCATTTATGATAAGAACACAGGGTACTATTTACTATGGTTTTTTGAGTGTGTGCTTTAAATAGGTTATTTCAGGGCAGTCATTTTACTTTCTCACCTTATGTGGATTATATTTCACACCTTAGAAAGGAGAGTGGACTTGGCCGAGTGTCACCTAGCCCTAATTAACTATATTTATACTCTCCACAAACTTGTGCCATCTATGGAGGTCAAAGCAAGTCTCTCTCCCAAGCCTTTCAGGAACAAATCTATTGTATAGGATCTGTGTTTTGAAATTTTAAACTCGCAGTAGACTTTTTGTTCCATGTACTATTCTTTTAATAGTCAGTGAAAATGAATTGTGAGGAAAGTGAAAATTGCTAGAAAAGCAGCAAAGACGGGTCCCAATTTTTACTATTTTATTCCATGTACATATGACTACCCTTTCAAGTTTCTGTAAGAGTTTCTAAGTGCTTACCCTCAATTCTGTATTATTCAGTGTCATTGCCTTGCTGTCTGGGAGCAGACCACACTTCAAGTAGCACCCATGTCCGTTATAACCGCTGTGCCTTCTCACGTAGTTCAAACCTGGATTTTAGTCATTTTACATCCTGCCTTCCATCCTTAACCTCAGTTTAAACTAGAGAATTCTTATATATTCTTCTCTGCCTTCTCAAATAATATTTAAATAGTGTTGTACCTTGGAAATGATGTTGCAAAAGTAAGGTATGTATATTCAAAGTATATTATTAAAAAGGATCACTACTGTTCCCAAAATATACTCAACCTTAAGTTCAAATAACATTGTTCTGGACCTTATTTTCTCACTGAACAAGATACCAGCACTGGCTTACTAGTTTGAGGGGGACAAAATAACAAGTTAGCGAGAGAAAGAGGTTATCCCAGATGGCTTGAGTTAAGGGAAGGAATGAGTGGTTGCTTATTTTTTCTTTACGGGGTTCTTAGAGTCATTTTACTGAAGACTTGTGGGTGAGGGGAGCAGCACAGGTAGTCAGTCAGAAGGGGCTGCAGCGGAGAAAAAGAGGGCAAACAGAATCCAACAGGTCGGCCAGGGCTAGAGGAGGATCTAGCAGATAGAGGGAGATGAGATTGGTTTCCCAGCTCTCAGCTGGAGCTGTGATTGTCACGGTCAGGGCTGGGATTTCTCTGGGCACTTACCATTTACTGGGTGCCAACCATGTGCCAGGCAGGGGCTGGTTTCTTTTCATGGAACCTCAATTCATCCTCATGACAGACCCAAGAAGGCGGATAAGAGGACCGTGAAGCCCATGGAGGTAAAGTATTTGTTCAGGGACACACAGCTAGGGAGCAGTGAGGCTGGGATTGGAACCCACGTCAGTGTGATGCCACAGCCTCTTGCTCTTCCCAGATCAGCTGCAAATTGAAAAGATCAGGAGGTGAGACTGACGTGGGCCCACCCGAGAGCTGGAGCATGTGGGTGCTTACTCGCTCCAGTATAGTTTCCTACCAATTCCTCCAGTACTTCTCCAGATAAAGAAGCTGGATAATGAAGTATCTGTTTCCAGAAACATTTTGAAGGAAATCAGAGAGAAGCCAAAAGGGACTTAAGTTTCTCCAGAGAGGAAGTTGAGAAACTCAAGGATAGCAAACCACTAATGCCAGATGTTATTTATCCAAAGGTTTTTGGCTACGTTGCAATACTTTCTGGATCTCTGCTAGTTCTCTGCAATCTTTCTGAAGCTGCTTTGAGTTTTAAAAATATACGTACCTGAATTTGAAACCGTGGTCCTTTAATCCAAAATATGCTCTTAAAACCCTAAATTCTTTGTAATAACAATGGTGGAAGCACAGAAGGAATCACTCCAAATGATTATTTGAAGTAGTATTTTATTCCAAGTGGAAAAAATATTTCTGAACTGGCAACTGTTTCAGCTAGAGTAAGCTGTGTTTTTGTTTTAAAGAAAGATTACATTTAGCGCTCCCTTACTACATACACATGGAATGTTTTCTACTTAAATGTTTAATTATTGTTCCTTAATGGAAGGCCCAAAGGAGGTTTCACTGTAGCTGTCTTTGACTTTTCTACCTAAGTGATAACAAAAGCTTTTATATTCAGTCATAAGGCAACAAATAACGACCTCGTCCCCTGTAATGGGTATGGAGAGGTGGATGTGGGAGGCTAAGGACAGCTAAAATGTTCTCTTATAAAAAGGACTATTGATTTGTGACCTCAGTTCCCTAATTATGCTTTTTTCCCTGTATGACATTTTCAGTAACATTCCAACTTTAATATCTTTACTTTTGATCATTTTTTTCTTTTCATTTAGAGAGTGTTTTCAAGTTACTATTTTTTTGTTCCTGAGACTTGAGTCAGAGAATCTCTTCGAATTGTTTGCTTTGTTTTTTCTACCAGAACATTCTGCAGCCTGCCTCTCTATTCCCCAATACAATCCAACAGCCCGTGGTTTAGCGCCCACATTGTATTCCAATACACTTCCCTAATTGATAGAAAACTTGGAATGGATTATTCCGCTTAATCTCTTTTTCTTCTTAATAAGGAGGGATGCAGAAACTTTTCTTTTTGACTCAGGCTGTTGAAAATGTTCCTAAAATAATAGCCCACATTCTTGCCTCTGTGAGCACAGTGGAAATGATTGCCTCCCGATGGCTGAAAACTTTGTAGTGTTTGAGAGCGGCTTTTCCTGATACCACTTCTCCTTAAATGTGTGGGAAATGGAGATTTGAAAGGAGTGGAGGTAAACAGCTTCTGGCATAGTTGCCAGAGGCCAGGGGTCCGGTTGCTGTGTCCCCGTCCCCTCCCTCCGAGAGGAGCTCAGGATCCTGTGGGAGCCGGGCTGCCCTCCCCCATGCGTGGGGGAGTGACAAGTGTGCAGAATTCTCTCCGTGCCCCCGTGCTGCTCCTCACCGAGCGCCAGAGTCCACTCTGCTCTTGTGCACGTGGAGCAGGGGGGGCCTACCTCGGCAGTGCCTCTTAAGACCCTGAACGGCCAGGAAGTGGCTGTTTTGCAGTAAATCCTCATGGTACCTACATTTCTTGAGTCGATTCCTCATGGAAGTTCTGGCTGATGAGGACCTGCTGCGGCACCCAGAGCTCCCCTCACACTGTCCCACTGATGGTCGACCCCTCCGAGCCCCTCCGTGCTCCCCTGGGACCCGAGGCCTTAACTGCTGCCCTGACTCGGTCATGCCTCTGGCTTCACCGGAACTCTCCTTACAGCAGGTTTGAAAGTGAAGCTTAGTGGGTAAGCTTCCATGGTGGGAATGAGCTGCTCCCTGCTGGAGAGAAGACACTTTGACCCGACTCTCAGGTTTTGCCGGGGTGGTCTCACACCCGTGGTTAAAAGGAGAACTTTCCTTCCTAAGGAGTAGTTGTCTGTGTGTGGGCGCCCATTGGTGGCCAGCGCTGTAACAGGGGTGATCCATGTAGCAGTGGTCACACCCCAGAGCCTGGCCTGGCGGGGAAGTGTTTCCCTGGCTGCGCTGCTTTTGTTTGACAGTCCATCCCAGGCGGAGAAATTCAGGGCTGTCACTGAATGTCATCCTCTCATTGCCAGGTGATTATTTCCTTCTCTCAGGAGGGAGGTTGGGTGGGAAGCGCTCATTCCTAAGCCTTCCTGATGTTTGAAGTGATGGGAGTTTTTTAATTCCCCACCCCTGAGCCGGTTGTGAAGCGCTGGCACCTCCCCATTGCCACCTAATACGCTTCTGGATGCCTCTGCCCCATCGGTTGAGTCGGTGTGTTCTCAGAGGGAATGCAGGCTAACTTAGCTTAAAGGGAGTATGATGAGAAAGGTAAGTCTACAGAGCAAAGAAAGCCCTGGATGTTTTCCAAAGTATAAAAGAACAGCCTTTTGGATTATCCATTATTTTGGATAATAGGCCGTTTACATTGTCACTCTTTTTTTAAAAAATTAATTAATTTTTTTGGCTGTGTTGCGTCTTCACTGCTGCGCGTGGGCTTTCTCTAGTTGCGGCGAGCGGGGGCTACTCTACGTTGCGGTGCGCAGGCTTGTCACTGCAGTGGCTTCTCTTGTTGCGGAACATGGGCTTGAGGAGTGCGGGCTCAGTAGTTGTGGTGCATGGGCTTAGTTGCTCCGTGGCATGTGGGATCTTCCCGGAACAGGGCTCGAACCCATGTCCCCTGCATTGGCAGGCAGATTCTTTTTTTTTTTTTTTTTTAAGGTCTTTATTGGAGTATAATTGCTTTACAATGGTGTGTTAGTTTCTGCTTTATAACAAAGTGAATCAGCTATACATATACATATATCCCCATATCCCCTCCCTCTTGTGTCTCCCTCCCACCCTCCCTATCCCACCCCTACAGGTGGTCACAAAGCACCGAGCTGATCTCCCTGTGCTATGCGGCTGCTTCCCACTAGCTATCTGTTTTACATTTGGTAGTGTATATATGTCCATGCCACCCTCTCACTTCGTCCCAGCTTACCCTTCCCACTCGCCATGTCCTCAAGTCCATTCTCTACGTCTGCATCGTTATTCCTGTCCTGCCGCTAGGTTCTTCAGAACCATTTTTTTTTTTAGATTCCATATGGCAGGCAGATTCTTAACCACTGCGCCACCAGGGAAGTCACTGTCGCTCACTCTTAATCACTCCAGTTGAGTTCCACGGCTATGTGAGAACTGATTCTATTTTTCTCTGAATTTTATGCTCTGGATTTTTTGGCACTCCCTGCCACCAGCCTCCCCTTCCCAGCGTCAAGCAACATTTCCATTAAATTTGAAAACCTCTTCCGAATGGAGTACATACAAGAGAAATGAACCTCAGTGTATAACAGAGGTGGTGGTTTTTCAAGTTCAAACAGTGTGAGAGGAATTTTGTGTCTGCTTAGGATGGGAGTAAGAACAGAAGAATTTACGTGACGGCGGTTGTATTTGATTCTAGGAAAGGTTTTAATCAGGGAGAGAGATGTGGTATTCAGAGTTTGAAGTTGTGCACAGAAAGTTCCTAGAAGTGTCCTAGAGTTTTTATTTGTTTCGTTTGTTTCTTTTTTTTAAATTGAGGTATAGTTTACATGTAACATTGTTTTAGTTTCAGGTGTACAACATAATGATGTGATATTTGTATATATTGTGAAATGATCACCGCAATACGTCTAGTTAACATCTGTCACTATACATAGCTACAAAAAATTTTTTTTAAAATAAAATAAAATTTATTTATTTATTTATGGCTGCGTTGGGTCTTCGTTGCTGCATGCGGGCTTTTCTCTAGTCGTCGTGAGTGGGGGCTGCTCATCGTTGTGGTGTGCGGGCCCTAGAGCGTGTGGGCTTCAGTAGTTGTGGCACATGGGCTCAGTAGTTGTGGCTCGCGGGCTCTAGAGCACAGGCTCAGTAGTTGTGGTGCACCAGCTTAGTTGCTCTGCGGCATGTGGGATCTTCCCGGACCAGGGCTCAAACCCGTGTCTCCTGCATTGGCAGGCGGATTCTTAACCATTGCTCCACCAGGGAAGTCCCAGATTTTTTTTTCTTGTGAGAAGGACTTTTAAGATCTCTTCTCTTAGAAACTTTCAAATATGCAATACAGTATTATTAACTGTAGTCACTATGCTGTATTATTTTCCTTTTAGAAAATAAATGGTAACTTTATTTCTTGTCCTAAAAATCAGTGAAATCTTTCTACTGTTCATACTTATTAATTACAGGAGGAATAAGAATCTCTTTATAGTCTTGTTTTTATAAGGATAATGCAAAATCTCAGATAATTGTGCTTAATAATATTGAAGGTTTGGAAATTCCTTGGCAGTGCAGTGGTTAGTCTTCCACGCTTCCACTGCAGGGGCATGGGTTCGATCCCTGCTCTGGGAACTAAGATCCCGCATGCCACGTGGCATGGTCAAAAAAATAAAAAAATAAATATTGAAGGTTTCATATGTTGAGGCATCTTTTGAAGTGTTAATTGAACTATTTTTAATAATGGTGCTTTCCTAAATTCGAGTACTTCACAGACCCACAAAAAACCTAAGTGGTAGTAGTAATATCTGTATTTAGAATATTTATCAGTTTATTATAATATTGTTATTCATGATCAACTTCTTTATCATCATAGGTATACATGTTTAATACTGTTTTAAAATACCTTGTTTTTCTTAATCCACAGATATTGATTGATAGGGTTCTTGGGAGCATATATGAAAAATACTCCAAGTTTTTTAAAGAGGATATTTCAACTTTTCATGTGCCTCTTTTTCGTGGTGTGGTGTGATGATGTTATATATTCCTATTCAATTACCGTCTATTTAGATGTCTCAAAGGCCACTTGTATTTGCTTCCGATTGCTTCTGTAATAAACTGCCACAAACTTGGTGGTTTAAAACAACACTAAATTATTATCTTACAGTTCTGGAGGTCAGAAGTCCAAAATAGACCTCTCTGGCCTAAAAATCAATGCTTCAGCAGCGCTGTGTTACTTCCAGTGGCTCTAGGGGAGAACCCCTTTCCTTGCCTCTCCCGGCTTCTAGAGGCTGCCTGCGTTCTGTTCCTTGGCTCACGGCGCCTTGCATCTTTAAAGCCAGCAGAGAAACCTCGTCAAATCTCTGACTCTAACTCTTCCATCTTTTAAGGACCTTTGTGATTACACTGGGCCCACTCAGAGAATCAAGGATAATCTCCTTATTTTAACTCAGCTGTTAGCAACCCTAATCCCATCTGCAGCCCTTTTTCTCCTTCCCCCTGTAACCTGACCTATTCACAGGTTTCAATGATCAGGATATGGGGGCCATTATCCTGCCTATCGTACCACTTAAACTGCACGTAGCCAACACAAAATTCAGTTTTCCTACCCTAAACTTAGTCTTCCTCTGTTCTGTGTCTTAGTAAATCACTCCACTATCTATCAGTTGAGCAAATAGATACCTCAGAGTTATCTTTGATTCCATCTTTTGTTTTCTTAATATGTAATCTGTCATCAACTTTGTGTATTTTGCTTCCAAGATAGCTTTCAGATCAAAGAAAGACATCTGTCTCTGCCATACCTATACTAGGGTACCTTTTAAGAGTAGGTACCCTAGTATAGTAGGAACTTCTTAACTACTCTCCCAATATGTTTTTTTTTTCTTTTCTGCTTTATTGAGGTATGATTGTCGCATAAAAATTGTGCAGTTGGTCCTCTGTATCCACAGGTTCACATCACAGATTTAACCAAACGCAGACTGAAAATATTTGTAAAATAATTCCAGAAAGTTCCAAAAAGCAAAACTTGAATTTGCAGCTTGCGGGCAACTATTTATATAGCATTTACATTGTATTAGGTATTATAAGTAGTCTAGAGATGACGTAAATATATTGGAGGATGCATTAGGTTACGTGCAAATACTATGCCATTTTATATAAGGGGCTTGAGCATCTGTGGATTTTGGTATTGGCAGGGGTCCTGGAACCAATCTCCCTGTTGATACCGAGGGGTGACTGTATATATTGAGGTTGTACAACATGATTATTTTTTGAAAGTGTACAGCATTTGGGTATATTCTTTTGACCTCTAGACGTTTTCCACACTTTAGCCAGAGTGGTCCTTAAAAATGCAAATATGCTAGTGTCATTTCTCTTCTTAAAAGCTTCAAGACAAAAAAAGTCTGTGATGTGGCCTCAAGATTGATCCCGTCATTCTCTGTGGTCCTCTTTCCAGTTCCCACTCTGCCTCAGGGGCTTTATGTGGACTCTTCTCTCTGCTGTGAAGCTCTCCCATCTCCCTGACTGCTCATCATCTTTGCTTTGTTAACTCACGTTCATTCTTCATATTTTGATCAATACCCTTCCTTACAGAAGACCTTCCTTGTGCTCTTTGCTCTGTGTCAAGGACTCCAGCTGAGTGTTCTCAGACCTGCCTGTAGTTTTTCTTCATAACTGTTGTCACAGTTTGCAATTTGAACTATTTTCTTGAGTAGTTAAGTATTTCTGCTCTGAATGTAAACACAAAACTGTCATATACACACCACACACGTGTACACACATAATTTTTCAGTAACTGTTCTTAGCTCTGCTATGTTGAAATTTCCTTTTCTGCGTGGTAGAATATAACATATTCCTGAATGATGTTTCAATCAGATATTATAACTTTCCATTCTCATTTCTGTGTTTAAGTCTCAGTCTTGTTCTTTTTACATCTTTTGTCTTCAAATCAGGAATGGGAAGAAATAACTTCTTCCTCCATGAATTCTAGTCTCCTTAAAATGTGACCATCGCTGTGTTCTCAGTCCCCCTTTTGTATTCCCCAGGGTTGGGTGGATGGTATGATGCAGGGTGGAGTTAAGGCTGGTCCTGGTGTCTCTTAGTAAAATCTGGGAGGAGGGCTTCCCCAGTATCTGGTGCTCTGCAGGCTGCCCTCTGAACATGTACTGTGGTGTACTTATCTCTGGGCCTTAGCCATAATTTAGGATTCAGGGATCATTGCCATGATGCTATTACGTAATTTCTCTTTGTGATTGTTAATTAATTTCTCTCTCCTTTATTGGGCAGTAAGGTTCATGGGTAGTAATCATACCTGTTTTTCCTCTTCGTTTATTTCTCAGTGTGGGTGACCAACTATTCCAACTATTAGTTTAGGACTGAAGAGTTTCTGAGGAAATAGGACTTTCAGTGCTAAAAATGGGAAACTCCTGGGCAAATTGGGGTGAATTAGTGTATTTCAGTGTTTTCTTAGCATAGTGACTGACAAAGTGGGTATAAAACGGTTTTTGAATAAATGAGTACAGAAGAGTTTGACAAAGGCTAACGTGATTGCAAGATGTTTGCAAGTGTTTCTGCTTCACTCAGTTAATAAATATTCAGAATAAATACAGCTAGTCATTGTGCAACCTCACCTGTACAGTTATTAATTTCCTTCACCTTAGATCTCTAGCTTACAGTTGTACTTGGCAAGTGTTAATGAGTTATAGAGGTAGAGTATGAAAAGTGGAATTCAGTTGACTCAATGCTTTGTGAAGCAGATCAGTAATTTGTGATATTAAATAAGACTGGAGTCATGTGTTTATATAGCATTTTTTCCTTTTGATTTTGAAGAGTGTTTTGCATTAGCAAATAAGGATCAGGTAGTCTGAGTGGTCTGTTCCTATCCAGGACCGTATGCCATAACTCTTTGTGTGGTCATTTTGAAATCCAGTTTTAAAAAAATCAGCTATGATTCTGTTTTCTCAATAATTATTATTAACTCATTAGTTCATTTAATCATCAAAACTCTAGACAGTGTAGGTAGCATTCTACCAGTGTGACAGATAATGATATATTTTCAGAGAGGTGGTTAAGACGTATTGTTACTATATATTAACAGACATACAACTTTTGTTCTGAAAGGTAGGGGTTGGTATGCTACACACAAAATACACAATATTGCTAATATTCATTTACTCCAGTTAAGCTTTATCATTTAAGAGATATCCTCGCCTTATTATTTAAATTTTTCTGAAAATATAAAATGAGTTTATACATGCTAGTAATCAAAATGTAGTCACATGCAATTTTCTCTATGAGGATTAAATACTCTTAAGTAGAGTAACTAAAAAAATGCTACTTATTTCTTTTATTCTTTGGTTTCTTAACCCATTTATTCATACATCCATCCATCCATCCATTTAGTGTGTTTTATATGTCTGCTGTATTTCAGATATGTAGATTGGGGGATTGATGGGTAAAAAAATAAAATGATTAAAATCCAGTTTCTGTCTGGGTGAAATTCAAGGTCTATAGTTGAATGTTCTTGGTAACGCCTACTGACAAGCAGTTAGCTTCACAAATATTTGCTGAGTACTTAGTGTCAGACTCTGTTGTTAGGTGCCTGAAATACAATGTGAAAAAGATCACAGATTTCCTACACTCACATGTCATATAGTAGATGTAGACACACACATGCACTATACGCA
Organism: Eschrichtius robustus; assembly: GCF_028021215.1. Taxonomy (NCBI): domain Eukaryota; kingdom Metazoa; phylum Chordata; class Mammalia; order Artiodactyla; family Eschrichtiidae; genus Eschrichtius; species Eschrichtius robustus. The sequence continues at coordinate 5,200,888 of NC_090830.1, read as the reverse complement.
AACATACGCACACTACACACTATATATGTGTATATATTGGGCTGGCCAAAAAGTTGGTTCGGGTTTTTCTGTAACCCGAACGAACTTTTTGGCCAACCCAATATATGCAAGTACCTATATTTGTATAGGTATAGAAGCATGCAGTTGCATACAAACATGTATATATCATTTGGAAATTGTGTGTGTGTGTGTGTGTGTGTGTGTGTGTGTGTGTTCACTCAGTTGAGGCTGACTTCAGCAAGCAGGCATCAACCAAACATTTTTAACTTGCAGCCAGGGTCTTCTCTGGTCGTTTGCCCACTGCTTCTCTGACAGGGATCTGCCAGTCAGCCTCTTCACAGCTATGGGTTTTATTTGTGTGTTTTGTGCAGAAGAATGTTACGCCGGTGGCCTAATTAAGACCTCATGAATAGTGAGTGCCACATGGCTCATGTATAATTTGTGTATCATGAATATTTAGTGTGCCTCAGGTGCCTTCTGCACATTTAGTGCCTTAGTGCCTTATGAATATTAGCTGTCTTTTGCATATTTAGTGTTTCATGAATTTTAGGTGTCTTTTGGTCCTTCCATCCCTTTCTGTGTTCACATGCAAATGTTCAACTTACTTTGTCATGTCTCATTACTTACCTATGCTTAACACATCTGAGGAGTTTTATCTATGCATCTGTTTTCTTGTGTTATTGAGCAGAATTTCCAGCCCTGTTGAGCAGAAGTGAATTTTCTCAAACAATACAGTAGGTGTACATCACAGATGTCCAGTTGTAAAGTTCCCTGAGCCTTGTACCAGAAGCTTCAGGGAAAAGAAAAATATTTTTTTATTGTTTTTTTTTCTTTTTTTAATTTATTTTTTACTGAAGTGTAGTTGAATTACAATGTTGTGTTAATTACTGCTGTACAGCAACAGACTCAGTTGTACAAATGTATATTCTTTTTCATATTCTTCTCCATTATGGTTTATCACAGGATATTGAATATAGTTCTCTGTGCTATACAGTAGGGCCTTGTTGTTTATCCATCCTATATATCATAGTTTGCATCTGCTAATCCCAAAGTCCCAATCCAACCCTCTCCCACCCCCCAACCCCCTTGGAAAAATATTTTTCATATTCAAAATTTCAGGTCAGTATCATGAAGTTTGTGGACGGAGGTGGCAATGCTGTTTGAAACTCCTTTCTGTCTTCAGGGTTTTGAATTTGGACTTGCCAGGTTTATTCCTCTGTGTTGTAAACATTTTTAATATAATAGGGTCCAAAGCTATAGTGTATGGAAATGTTATTTTGAAAAAGTGTTAGACTAAGGTAAATAGGTTTTGGGTGGCTAAGAAGCTCCATTTCATTCTGGCCAAGAGTTAGATAGATATTCATGATCTAACTCCTGGCTTTTGAGTAAACCTGGGAGCATGTTTAAGGTTAGCAGTAATTGATAGGGTTGTTTGCATTTTCTGTGTATTGTGGGAAGTAGTTCATTCCTTTTCATTAATACCTGGTCAGGTGTCTCCTCTGCCACCTTCAGAGAGGAGCTCCTCTAGATTGTTTGGGAAGCCATCTTTGAACAGACTCCCCAGCCACCCCACATACACTACCTAGAGAAGTGGTTGTATACAGTAGAAGGGCTTTTCCAGGGACTTCTCTGGTGGTCCAGTGGTGAGGAATCCGCCTTCCAAGGCAGGGGACGTGAGTTCGATCCCTAGTCAGGGAACTAAGATCCCACATGCCTCGGGGCAACTAAGCCCGCGCGCCACAACTACTGAGCTCGTGCACCTCAATGAGGGAGCCTGTGCGCTGCAAACTACATAGTCCACGTGCTCTGGAGCCCGAGCGCCACAACTAGAGAGAGAAAACCCGCATGCCACAACTAGAGAGAAGCCAACGCGCCACAGTGAAAGATCCCGCACGCCTCAGTGAAGACCCCGCATGCTGCAACTAAAACCCGATGTAGCCAACAAAATAAAGAAAATAAATAAATTTTAAAAAAATTAAAAAAAAGAAGAAATTTGCCTTTTTTTAAAAAAAGGTGCTTTTCCAAAGTGATTGAAACCAAATAAACTTGGATAAATTGGGGAAATCATCAAAAAATACACACATATTATAAATATTTTATTATACCCTTAAAATATAAATATCCATTTACTTTTTTTAATTTTTTGTTACAGGGCCAAGGCCTTTTCTGAATATGAGGGATTAGAAACAGTCACATTTTTTAGGATTATTTATTTGACAGACATTTGGGAACAAATACAGCTGGGTCTTGGTAACAGACAACAGAGTTGATGGGAGCGGAGGTGCCCAGGGTGCACGCGTGTATCTCATCAGCCTCGAGGGTTCAGGGTCCTCTAGTGTGTGGGTCCCTTCGTCTTGCAGAAGGGCGGGGAGAGCGATGGAGATGTGGAGGTTGATTAGGAGAGCTGCTCCTATTGGTGTGACACCTTCAGTTCTCTTTTATGTCTAACTTGAATTTCAAGCTGAGCTTCTCTGCTCCAAGTCAGAGACAGAGCAGGTAAGAAGGGCATTTCTTGTATCGGAGGCTCCCCTTTGTGTTATTCTGGAGCCACCTAAACAGGCAGGGCCTGGCAGCCTGAGCAGTCGTGTCCAGCGGACCCAGCTCCAGAGGGCACGGGCCCCACGTGTGTCCTGTGTGGGAAGAGCGGATCCCATGACTCCTGACGCTTCTTTGAATACGCAGAAGCAGCTAACATCCCACTCTGAGTGCTACACCCCGGGCTGAGTGCTCTGCCTGCCGGAGCACATCTGACCCTCGTGACGTTGGATAGCTGAGCAGACGCTGGCAGTGCTGTGCCCCCACCCCTCGCCACTCGAGCACCAGGTAGGGTGACCAGTTGTCTTAGTTTGCCTGCACCTGAGGGTTTTCCTGGGAGCCTGGACTTCCAGCGCTAAAAAACCCGTTGATGAGTGGGTCCTCCAGCCTGTGACTCCTGCCTGAGGGCCTTGCAGCCCGAGGAGTTCGCTCAGAGCAGAAGCTGCCCTCCACCAGTGACAGGCTAGAATTGGGGGCGGTGAATGTCCGCCTCCAAGCCCCTTGAGGGACAGCCCTGAGAGGTCCCCTGCGGAACTGGCCCTGAGGCCGGCAGAGGGCCCCGCTCACACACCTGGACCAGCTTCCTCCTTTGCTGTCTTTCCCTCCCCCTTTCCAGTGACCCCTGGGATCAGCTTCTGCATACATGCCTTTCACTCAGCTGCTTGTCACAGAGTCTGCTTCTGGGAGAATCCAATTAAAAACATAGGGCTGGGAACTCTTTTTGCCCCCTTTTCACGTGGGGGAGGTTAAGTCATCTTGCTCAGAATCGTTCGGTGGGCGCACCGTCGAGCTAACGAGGAACTTTTCATTATCACGTCGTGTACGGCTTTGTTTCCATCCTTGCCCACTGGCCACTATTTCCAGAAAATCTAAAATTTTATTTATTCCTGTGGAATTAACAGTAAGCAACCATCAACCCAGTGGGTTGATGGATGGTATGATATTTTATCTGTGCTACACTTAATGTCAGAGGATTGAGCGTGGAGCAGAAAACTCGTTGTAGAGGAGTTTGGAGCTGTTTTGACTAAGGAGAAATCCAGCTTTCATACACAGTTTCCCAAACCAGGGAGTTGCTGACTAAGGACGCAGTGCTTATCCCTTGCCCTAGTGATGCTCAGCCTGGCCTTGGCTGGAAGCAGGACATTGACGTCTCCGACCAGATTGGATGTAAACGGCCTGCTTGTGCTGAGGAGTTGTGTCTCCTGCTTCTTGGCTCTCAGCCTGGAGCCTTCTATCTATGAAATGACTCATTATAAGGAAGTCTGTTAAAAACAAATCCCTCCCTGTTTTAGAGCATCTCTTAAAATTTCTCTTTAATTAAAGAATTTTGCTGCTTTCATTTCTAGTTGCTGCCAAGAAACGTAGTGTGCATTGAGAATGGCTGTGATACTTATGGTACTTGAATTTCTTGTCAAGATGGATGCTTTGGGGAATGAGTGTATTTCCCTCTTATTTGAAAGCGAGAGGCTTGGGAATCATAACGGACTTAAAACTCCTTTCACGGCAAACCTACAGCCTAACTGAAAGCGCTCCAAGTTTCTCTAATAAAAGTGACTCCCGTCTCTGAGCATTTAAGTTTCTTTCCCATTGTTCTCAATCCCTTGTAGTTTTATAGGCTCTTTAGATTACCCATTGAAAAAAAGGCAACTGCCTGGCAGATGATCCCCAGAAATAAAATGAGATTATGCAGAAGTGTAGAGTATAACCAATGCCCATGTTTAGGAATCAGTGGGAAATAGTTTACTTGGAAAAAGACGTAGAAGAATTTTGCCTTTGAGAAACTGACCTTTGACCATAAGTGCTCGCTTGCCTTTTCCAGTCTACTAATCCTTTCTACTAGTGCACTTCTGCCTTCCCTCAAAGATCTAAACAGACACTCCCTGGTTTGGGGAAATATGCTTTCATTCATTCATCACATCTGGCTCCTCATTTCCCAGCTTCACATCTGCTTCACATCCTGTCCCCTGAAGGTGCCACACACACGCGTGCTTGTTCACATTGCTTTAGGTGCTGTTGAGTCGTAAGAAGATAAGAAATGCTGGGAAGGATTAAACCCAGTGTGAGTGTGACTTGGGGGCCTCTTCCCTTGGTGAGACTGAAAAGCAGATTCCTTTCATCTGTTGTTGCAGAGTGAAGAGAATGGGAAGGTGAGCTGAACTGGTGCAGAGGTTGTAAGATGCAGCAAGAAGATGCCAGTTCTCTGAATATGAGGCACCTAGAGTTGTCTCAGAAAGGCTGATGTGTCCTCAGGAGTCGAGCTGTGTGCTCTTTGACCCCGTGGACACCCAGCTTCTCCAAACACCCTCCCTCCTTGTGGACTGTGGAGTGGATGAATTGCTCTGAATTCTTTTCGCACCTAGTTCTGTTTCTCAGGTCTGCCACCAAGTTTCGTAGGTTTGCTAACCGCATATAAAGTAGTGCCTAGCAGTGTTTCTCAAGGTGAGGTGGTGGTGCATGTATTTCTAGAATACATAGAGTATATTTCCCAGAACGTGACAAACCTTCGTATTTTCTGCATATCTTTTATAATTTTATAGATGCGATTTTATGATGTCCTCAACTTCTCCTCCCTAGAATGAAAGTTTCCACGGAAAACTTTGTTAGAGGAAAAATAGTCTCTAATAAATATCTTGTTCATTATATTAATTGGTCTTATCTGGACACAGTCCTTTCTTCAGGTGTCCTGATGAGAAATACATGCAGTATTCCACATATGGCTATTTGTTTGGGATAATATTCTTTGCCCTCTCTTTTGTCATTGTTCATTTTTTTTCTTTGGTGAGGGATGGGTGGAAGATGGTGGAGAAAGTTGGGGGCAGTTAGATTTTGAATCACTTGATGCCGACCAGGGTTCTTGGCCTTCCCCAGTCAATAGAAATTGACCAGAGGCCAGACAGGAAATTCAGGCAAGGCTTTATTGGGTCCCCTGATGCAGCAGGGGGGAGTGAGTCTCCCTTGCGTGTCCCCACCTGAGGGGGGACCAGCTTGTTCCTTGTATGGGGTGGGGTAGGGGCGTGTCCAGGGGTAGGGCTTAGGTGGCTTGCCCACCTCTCTGGTGGAGGTGTGTGCAGGGGGCATGCACAGTCCCCTGCTTTTGCTCCCAGCTCTTCGGAAGTGGCATTTGAGGTTTTTTTGGTCTTTTTGTATCTTTCATCCAGAATTTGCCGGCATGCATGTGGTTATTTTTAGTCGCTTATAGTTTCTTGTATTTTGTTGCTGAAGGAGAGGTTCATCCAGGTGCAAGCACTGCAGCAAAGGGTTCCAGGTCCCAGCCTGTCTCATTCTCCCCTGAGAGACTCTACACCCTTATTCTTAAGGGGTAAGGGACCAAAGGTCTCTTCTTCTGAAACTTCTTTCTGCTGGACAGGGGCCACAGACCCTAGCCTACCCTAGAGGTGTAGAAGTCCCTTGCTAACTGTTCCAAGGACCTATAGGGACCTGGGCCACCCTCTGCTGGAATGGATTGAATTCCTAGAGCCATCATGAGCCTTCCTTCAAACTGTTGCAGTCTAGAAGACACAAACTCAATCAAAAGGTTAAATAAACAAGGGCTAAAAAGGAGAACAACAACAATAGCCATTAAAGGGCCTACAGGGACTTCCCTGGTGGCGCAGTAGTTAAGACTGCACGCTCCCAATGCAGGGGGCCCGGGTTTGATCCCTGGCCAGGGAACTAGATCCCACACGCATGCCGCAACTAGGAGTTCTCATGCCACAACTAAGGAGCCCACCTGCCGCAACTAAGACCCGGTGCAACCAAATAAATAAATAAATAAATACTAAAAAAAGGGGGGGGGAGCCTAGAAAGGGAAGGAACCAGGTGAACTTTGGGGGCGCATCCGTAACTGTTGAGCAGACAGGGAAAGCCCCAGTAAAGCCTTGCCTGAATTTCTTGTCTGGCCTCTAGGCAATTTCTGTTGATTGGGGAAGACCAAGAACCCTGGTCAGTATCAACTATCTTTAGAGAATAGTCTGCAGTGATGTTGATTTTCTTCCTAACTGTAAGTCCTTCAAATAATTTTTAAACAATTCTTCTTAAGTTTCTTTTACTTACCTGTCCTCTTCTTCTCCCATCATTTCCACCTGGAAGAGGGAAGGACACAGTAGCAGATCAATGGGGATTGCTTGGCCAAGGAGCATCTCCATGTAAAAAATTTGAGACCAGTTTTCCCTCCATTTCAGGGGCAGGACGGTGACAAGTACAGGAGACTTTTTTTTCTGATGGGAATATTTCTTCATACACTGTAGCCGCTTGAGTGCCTCCCAGAGAGCATTCTTGCTTGAACCAATGCAATTTTGATTGTCTTTCGCAAAATCTAGTAGAACAGGGATGGGAAGGAACACCCGCGCTTCTGTTTTGCGATTCCTTACACTTTGAGACGTTCTTTGGGCAAAGATTGGTTACAAATTGCTTCAAGATGCATCCACTGAAGCTCGAGATAGTCTTTCTTCAGTGCTGGAGGTGAACTCTTTGCTCTTCCCTTGGCCCTCATTGTCTCTGCTCGTGAGTGTGAGGGGGGTTTCTCTTGGTGTGAACAGCAGCGCTATTTTGAGAAGTTGACGCTCAGCCCTTGCTGCTGTAACAGGCACGTAACGTAGCACCCCATTTTTCAAAACCGTTTTTGTTGGCTCGTGATTTGTGCTCGTAAAACGTGCTTATTTGGAAGCCCCACAGCTGTAGAGTTCTGTTTATAGACACTGAGCAGGTACAGTTAAGCTGACTGCCTTGTACAGGGGAAGAGTCTGTGTGGAATCAGGACCAGGGAATGGGAAGGTGGAGGCTGTTTCTACCTCACAACAGTGGGAGGAGCTTGGCAGCACCTACTAGAAGGCAGGCATTCTAGCTTGGGTAGACTTTGGAAGAATTTGGGCAAGATGTACTGTTTGGTACATTTGTTTTGACTTTGTTAACCTTTTTTGTTAAATTGGAGTATAGTTGATTGACAATGTTATGTTAGTTTCTGCTGTACAGCAAAGTGAATTGGTTATACATACACATACATCCACTCTTCTTTAGATTCTTTTCCCATATAGGCCATTACAGTACTGAGTAGAGTTCCCTGTACCATACAGTAGGTCCTTATTAGTTATCTGTTTTATATATAGTAGTGTGTATATGCCAATCCCAGTCTCCTAGTTTATCCCTCTGCTTGACTTTGTTAATCTTAAATAGCCTTTGTAAATAGAGTCTTTACTGGGTTTAGTTAGATATATGAGTTCATACAAATTCATAAAGTTCTTATTTTTTCAAAGGAGATAATTTAAAAAATGATTAGACTTATGATAAAAACTCTTAAGTGGTTTTACTTTTAGGTATGTGTGTGTCTATACTTTTTTGGGGTCATTTTCAGAGTACTGCAGCTGTAGCCCAAGAAAAATTGGGAAATGAAAAAAAAATCTATAATATAGTAATCATATTCTTTCATAGCATACACATTTTGGCCTTTTGATGAACATCCCTAGTTTTTGTGTGTAGATTTAAAAAATAATAGTTGTAATCATATTTCACATATAATTTTATGACCCATTTAAAAATCATGCCTATTTAAAATTTTTATTTTTACTGGATAGTTTATTATAATCATTTTTTTCCTTACTGCTTCACCTTTTGCAAATCATCAAAACCATCTTTTCAAATAACTTTAAAATGTTTAAATAAGTGCCTATATCTAAATTTTCTTAATTCTCAGATTGCTTTTGCCATGCCTTTTGCTTATTTTAAATATTACTAAAATGAACACATTTGTGCTGATAGTTTTTCCTCTTTATTTCACGTTTTGGATTATATTCTTAGGACCTAGTCTCCTAGAAATAGAATAACAATTCTTTTTTTAAAAAAATAAATTGATTGATTGATTGATTGCTGCGCTGGGTCTTTGTTGCTGCTCCCGGGCTTTCTCTAGTTGCGGTGAGCAGGTGCTACTCTTCGTGGCGGAGCGCGGGCTTCTCACTGCGGTGGCTTCTCTTGTTGTGGAGCACGGGCTCTAGGCACACGGGCGTCAGTAGTTGTGGCATGTGGGCTCAGTAGTTGTGGCTCGCGGGCTCCAGAGCGCAGGCTCAGTGGTTGTGGTGCACGGGCTTAGTTGCTCCGCGGCTTGTGGGATCTTCCCGGACCAGGGCTCAAGTCCGTGTCCTCTGCATTGGCAGGCAGATTCTTAACCACTGCGCCACCAGGCAAGCCCTACAATTATTCTTTATATAAACCAAATTACTTTCCAAAATGATTATGTGAATTTATACTTCACTCTGCAAGCACTATATTCTTACGCTCACGGTATTACTGAATTTCATGGTTATTATAACATAGTTTTAGAAATTATAGAACCTTGAGATAAAATCTTTAAATTCTCTGGGAAAATACACCATTTAAAAAAAAGGATGGATTCAGGTATTATATCTGACCCCTTACATATCAAGAATTTATTTTCAAACCATTCTGAAATTAACCTAAACAGATTTAGCAAAATCAGAAAGATAATCTAGAGTATTTTACACTTTATGTTTCAGGATAGGTGCTTTAAGCATGAACACCCAGAGCTTGACAGAGCATTGCCAACTGTCAACCCAGGGCTGGAAAAGAAATTTTCATTACCTTTTTAGAAAAGCTTGAATATTTTGAGACTGGTGAATAATCAAGGCCTGAGACATTTAAGTTCCTTGAACTTAAGAAAAATGAGTTTAAACTTTCCAAAGTAAACAGAGTACAAAAAGCTGCTGAGAAGATAGAAGAAAATGAATACATCCAGGCCCACGTTGCTATTACAGCAGATTCATTTTAATTGAGATAGAATGTGATCCTTAACCAAAGTTACAATTCTGGGAAGAAGAATAAAGCTATGGCTTAGGATATGACCACCATGTTTGCATCGTAAATATACGCACATATTTTATGAAAGGAAATCGAGGTAACGGTATCGGTTATAACTTTTATCCTAGGCCAAAGACTATTACCTTAAAATTACTCCTCAAGCATTGTTTGAGATGAAAACCACATTTAAAGGTAGTTTTCTGCCTACTGATGAAAAATGAATTCATGTTAACCAACCAAGGCCTTTAAATGGAATAAATTATAATCAGATGTTAGATTTCAATCAGCTTTAACAAAAACAAATGATTCTTTTCAGAGATGAGAATTGATGGCTTAGCCCTCAAAGAGTTTATCTTTTTTCAGACTAAATGTCTTGAGAGGAGGGCATATGCTTAATTTCCTAAAAACAGGCTTGTGATTTATCGGCAGCAAACTGCTGAGTTTAAGAAATAAGAGCTCCCCTAAATGTTTTCCTAGGCGTTCCGAATGAGGATGCCTTGATCTGTAGTAACTTGATTATGCAAAGCCACGTTTCACAGAAGGTGGAATTGTGCAGCTGGCTGTGGAGGAAGGACCTGGTGGGGTCGTAGGTCAGATCCTCTCTGAATGACTTCCTTTGCTGTCTTGCATATCTGAACTCGTTCCATAAGCCTGTAGATCATAGACCCAGTCCTCTTGAGTGGAGGAAAACGTTCTCCAGACCTACTGAACACCTGCTGATTATATTAGCACTTGAGACCTCTTCTAATGAGATACAGTGTGAGGCAGTGTTGGCTCAACAGGCCTTGAGTAGAGCAAGTTTAGAAAAGGCTGGAAGCAGTTTTCACAGTAACAGGTAAGTCTGTGACTGCTTCTACCATCCTTTAGTTAGCCCTGAAAACTTCTCTAGGCTGTAGTGAATTATGCTGCATATCCAGAGCGCTGGCATGGCCTTAATGCCGAGAATGACTTCGGTTGTCAGATTCAAATCCTTTACTTGCCTCAGAATAATTGCATTTCTCGGTAGCCCTGGGGGTCAGGTGAAAAGTGCAGTGGATGGCGATGGGCAGCGGGCTAGGATGATAGAAAACCAATTTGACTGAGAGTTTGGAAAGAAAAGCACTGACATCACCACGTGATTTTGGGGATGTCTCAGTGCTCGAGACTTGACTGTGTGTGAGAATCATCTGATGTGTTTATAAAAATGCAGATTCCCAGGCCCCCACAATGATTAAGATTCACTGGGATCTGAGGGTAGGGCCCACGAATATGATTTTTTTCCATGAGCACCCGTCTCCCCCCGTGTGTCTTTGAGTTGATATTAACTGCAGTCCACTGGAATATTAGAAAGCCCTTGTCCAGTTGGTTTGTTTGCTTCAGCAGATCAGTTGAGCTAGTGGGAGCATCCAGTGAAAAACAGGTAAATTTTGTGATATAGTTAAATGTGTCGACAACTTAAAAGATTATGGAAAGACCATGTGAATTAATTGTCCATTTGGTAGTTCACGGGTTACTTTTGTGGAGCAAGTGAAAGTATATAGATGGCACACTGACAGAGGTGGAGTCCTCCTTGTAGTGAAAATGACAATCTTCCATAATAGTTACTGGAGTGGGAGGACAACAGCATTTTGTTGGTACAATTTCTAAAGTCACAGAAGAGTGGACAACTAGACACTCATTTAGTACTTGATTTCGTGCATAAGTAATATGAATATGAATGCATCACCAGTATTGGGTAGGCCTGTGTAATTGTTCGTAATGATCTTCAGGTACGTTCAGATCTGTCTGTTATGTGCAAAGACCTGTCTTCTTTTTTGACTGCTGCGGGCGTCGTCTGCCCCACTGCCTTTCCATTTGTCTCACCGTTTTCTGCTCTGTCTTCCCACTGGATTCTGTACTGCCAAGAAGACTTCAAAGCAAAAGGGCTTCTCCAGTCTGTTGCCCCTTCAGTGGTTCACTTAATGCCACCATTGTCCCCTGACATTCCTAATGTGGTGCTGCCCAGTCCCACTCTGGGGAGGTGGGAAAGCGGAACCCACTTGCAGGAAGCCTTGCTACTGCTGTCTTTTTTGTTTGTTTGTTTTTGGCTGCGCCACGCAGCATGCGAGATCTTTGTTCCCCGACCAGGGATCGAACCCGCGCCTCCTGCAGTGGAAACACGGAGCCCTAACTGCTGGACCACCAGGGAATTCCCGCTACTGCTGTCTTGAAGGCTGCAGTGAAAAAGTAACATTTTCTTTTTGCTGCTGTTGTTTCATTGTCTGATACTTAGACCACTCAACTTTAACCAGAATCTTTTAAAATAAGATGTCAGTATAAATACTATGAGGTCAAGATAAGAAAAAATTAAGCAAAAGCATAATTACTATCTTTACAAATCATGGAAGAACATTAGGTCGACTTTGTACTTAGCAAGTGTAGTTGTAATGGTCTTAGGCCAGATTTTCACACTTGCCCTTTATGTTCTTTCTGTGGCCAGAGTACTGAAATTGGCCGGTATATTAAAAATGAGCATCAAATAATACATACATATGGTTTAAAAATGAAATTGTATAAAAAGGCTTATTAAAAAAATCATAGTACCCTTACCTACAACACCATGTTCTGTTCCTTAGATGAAGCCACTTTTTACTCTTTGAGCTGTTTCTCCTAGTATTGTTTCTCCATTTTCTAAATAATCTATTTTTATCGCTTTCTCTTTCATACATATTCTGCTGCACTCTTGTGTGGTAGAAAGGATTTAGTTGTTCACTTTTCTCCTCCCTTCTCTTCCCAATAAAGTTAAATCACAAGTTTTGGTTAAATCAGTATTCAATATTCAGTGTTTATATTATGTATGCTGTTGCTCTTCCCTGACAAGCCCAGGAATATACAAAGATTTCGTTTCCTTTTTTGACAGAATTTTGTTTTCCCTGGAGTTAACAATTGCCTTATTTTTTTCCTTGAGCTTAATATTTTTATACTTATCACAGGTTCTTTCCACAACCTCTGTATCCTCTCAGTGTAGTTTTCTCCATGGTCAAGATGTCAGATAATTAGTTCCTTTTTTTTTTTTTTTTCCCCTGATAATCTTCTGCCTGAAGTTGGTTGTCATGATCCATCCTTTATAAACATTTGCCTTCTGGGCTGGCTGTACAGCTGTCATCTTGGGATGCCCTTAGTATCCGAGGAATTTTTTCTGCTTCCATCCCGGGAATTCTTTTTTTCCCCCTCTTTTGTGTCTTTAACTCTCAGTTTTCTATATTCAGGAAAGTCTCTCACTTCCTTGGCTGAGTTCCTCATTTTGGTAGCATGCAACTTCGTATAGTGCCAGGAAGTAGTAGGGAAGTAATTTTTTTTCCAACTTTGCATGCCTGAAAATGTCACTGTTTCCTTCTGCTTGACTGAAATTTTAGCCATATAAAGAATTTTGGGTTGAAAATCATTTTCCCTTAGAATTTAAGGCTTTACTTCATTATAATGTAGCTTTCTATGGCATGAATGAGAATTATGATACTGTTGTAATTGCCTATGACTTGTTATAGTCTCTCTGGAAGATTTTAAGATGCTTTTAGTTCAGGCGTGAAATTTCAGTAGGCTGTGCCTTGATAAGGGTATTTTTTCATTCATTCATATCAGCTTAGATACTTAGTTTGCTTTATCAATGTAGAAACATTTTAAGTCTGGAAATTTTCTGGTATATCTCTTTGATATTTTCTATCCAGTTTATATTCTTTTTTTTTTTTTTTTTTGGCTGCGTTGGGTCTTCGTTGCTGTGCGTGGGCTTTCTCTAGTTGCGGCGAGTGGGGACTACTCTTCGTTGCAGTTCTCATTGTGGTGGCTTCTCTTGTTGCGGAGCACAGGCTCTAGGCGCACGGGCTTCAGTAGTTGTGGCATGTGGGCTCAGTAGTTGTGGCTCACGGGCTCTAGAATGCAGGCTCAGTAGTGGTGGCACACGGGCTTAGTTGCTCTGCGGCATGTGGGATCTTCCTGGACCAGGGCTCGAACCCGTGTCTCCTGAATTGGCAGGCAGATTCTTAACCACTGCGCCACCAGGGAATCCCCTATCCAGTTTATAGTCTATCTGTTTTCTTTCTTTCTGGAAATTTGGTTAGTTGGTTTTGGACTCTTGGATTGAACTTTTTAAAAAAAGTTATATTATCTTTCCCCCTTTATTTTACATACATATGTCCTCTTGTTCTCCTTTCTGGGAGATTTAAAAAATTTTCCAAATTTTGGATACTGTTGTGTTATTTTTGTTTTATTTTTAGTTTACAGGAATTTTTCTTGTTCGCTAAATATTTTTCTTTTAAAAATAGTATCCCATTTTTTGGAATGCATAGTTTTTCTTCTCATTATGATAATACTGCGGGTTTAAAAAAATTCCCCTTCTCCTTCCTCTATCTTCCCCTGTTCCCTACCCTGTCCTTCCTTACTGTCACCTCCTTCTTCATCTTTCTCCTCCTCCCCCCATCCTCCTCCTGCCCTGTTCTCCTTTCCTCTCCTCCTCTCCCCTTTTCCCTCTCCTCCTCTTCTTTTCCCTCTCCTCCTCTTCTTTTCCCTTCTTCTCCTCCCCCTTCATCTCCTCTTCCCCCTCCTCCTTCTGTCATTTTGTTTTGCTCTTGTTCATATTTTAGAGTGAGGCACTAAAACATTTTGCATTGGTGGGATTTGTTGACTGGTGGACCTTGCCAACAAGGGAATGACCTTGTACGCTGATACATTTCAAGGTAAATAACTGCTCTATGGCCGTCTTATCACAGTGCAGTCCCCACCACGTAGAGCAGTACCTCAGCTGACGTCCTGAATTAGAATATCATGCATTAGAACCACACATGTGGAGCACCTAGGAGGAAATTCTAACCCTAAGTAGGAACAGTTTTCATGGCAGTGAATGGTCCTTGAGTAAGTCTGAGTCACGGACAGTATAGAAAGGAGAAGAGACATAGATATGCACTATTTAGATCATTTACTGAAAAAAAGAACATGTGAAAAAGAAACACCCTTACCAGTATTGCTCAACTAAGGGTCTTGGCATTAATGGGTGGGACACTTCTTTATCGAGCTGGATTCTTTGTGACTACCCTGGATGGGTGCTAAATGTCTGCACCACTGCCGCATCCTGTGATGACAGAAAACACCCACGTATTTCCAAACGCGCCTCTGCGGAGTGGTGCTTCCTCAGGAGCATTGCTGTGAGCCGACTTAAGGAATTCCTGCCCCCAGTCACTGGAGAGCTCCCTTCTTCTCAGCTGTGCTGCACCTACAGCTCCTTTTAGGAAGAGGGGCTATTTTAAGTGCTCTGAGGCACATAAAAGGGAAACTAAAGTTTCTGACAGACAGACGTGGGTATTCACAGCGTTCTCCCTGCCCAGATTTTACTTTGCACATCTCCCCATGTCTCAGTCCTTCCCCATGTTAAACAGTCAGCACGGAAGCTCCCTACCGTGTCCATACTTTGAATTCCTGTTACCTGTGACTCCTGTATGACGTTCAACCTTTCAGAGTCTTGTCATGTTAAATTACTAACTTCAAAGAACTTGCAGGTAAGGCCGTAAGTTCTTTGAGGTCAAAGTTGCACGCTTCCATTTATTAAATTCTTACAGAGTGCCTGTTTGCGTTTTTGGAGGTGAAAATAGAGCCTTTGGGAGGCTCAGTCACTTGGAGTTATACTGCTGGTCAGTGACAAACCTCGAGGTGAACCTAGTTTTCCCTGACTCCACAACTTTGATCTCCTCTTTATATGCCTCAGGTGCTAAATAAGTATTGTTTAAATGAATCAATAAATGAGTCTTTCAGCGTTAAGATGAATTGGAGTAGCCTTGATGAAAGGAAGCACATCTTTGCCCCATTCACACCCCTGCACCCATTTTGGTGGAGGAGAATAGCAAACAGATTGCCCTGTATCCGATTTCTGCACATAACCTGAACTTTAAACATGCCTGGAACACATTTGGTTCTGATTTAAAACAAGTTGGCTTGCTCCATTGCCATGTTATTACAAACACAAAAGAAATATAAACTTCATTCTGTTAAATAACCATCCACATAAACTCTTAAATAGTTTTGGGTTGGGCCAAAGCTGGATATTAAGGAAATGGTTATTAATGTTACATATTTTATTCAAACTAATTCCTTAACCCTCCCAGCACCTCCACAAACACCAGGCAACCTTTTTCTTCTTCCCTCAAAATGTTCCCAGGGGTTTAAGACAGATACAGCTTGGATTTCAAGCTAATGACTCCTTCTCTTTGGAAGTATTCCTTGTTTTCGGTCCTTCGGACCTGTCACTATGCTGCCTACTTGAATCTTTGCAGCCCTCTTTGGGTAGTAGCAAAGTTATTATTCCCTCTAGTAACACAGTGACATGGAAATGTAATGCGAACCACCGTGTAATTTAAAATTTTACAACCACACGAGAAAGAAACAAAACAGGTGAGGTTAGTTTTAATATAGTTTTCTTTAATCCAATATATGAAAATGGTATCATTTCAACATATAATCAAAAATTATTAATGAGGTTTTACTTTCTTTTGTACTGTCTTTGAAATCCACTGTGTTTATTCTTTCAGCACATCTGGTTCAGACCAGCCATATTTCAAGCACTCAGTAGCCACAGCAGCCAATGGTTATCATTTTAGACAGCACAGCTCAATGGCAAGACCCATATAAGCTATATAAAGGCCATGAACATCCTTTAGCTTTTCATAAAGCCAGAAGAGTGTTGCTTTAAAAAAAAAAAAAACTAATATTATGTAAATACTCCAAAGTTGTCAAATAGTGTTTGTGACCACAGGCCAAACTAAATGGTGCTTCAGAGGTTGCTTATGTATGAAGAAATAGGGTGTGAACACAAGACGTTTGACATGACCAAAGTTTCTGTTAATCAGTTGGACTCAAAGTCCATTGATGTATGTCAGGGTCATTAGCCCACAAGGAAGTCTTCATTGCAGGCCAATAAGTTTGAAGTCTGAATAAACTCTTAGCCAGAGTTGCTTGAAGAGTTCAAGTTAGCTTGACGCAATGAATAATGTAATTTAGATGTTCTCAGATTTTGGTGAATATTTGTTTTCTTACGTTTGACAGCAACAGATGCTTTCTGAAACTATATAGCCTGTAGATTACAGAACGCTGGCCTTTGCTCCAGGCTCCTGCTGTGCCCTGAGTGTGGCAGGGCCACCACCAGCTTAGATTGTCCCCAGCACTGGAATATTAGCAGAGGTTTATTGCCCTGAGAGATTTAACGTGGAAAAAAGAAATCCCCTGAAATCTGAATTTTGAGACGTGTAGTCTGGCTAGGACTTAATTGTTAGAGTTAGCAGGTATAAACTGTAAAGAGGCAGCAGTGGCCCCCATTGTTAGAAGAGATCAGGACTCCTCTCCTCACCCCCATCATTATCTATGTCATTTCTATTAGTTCTGTTGAAAATTTGTTGGGAAATGGAAAAAAAAAAAAAAAAAAAAGCCTCAGTGGATGTCTTGGATTTTTGGTGTAAGTGGCCCATGCTCTTAGCTCAAATTATCATAGATAATCCATCTCTTTTCTTTCAAACTCTTAGCCATTGAGCCCTTTTAGAATGTGGTAAATCTAAATATAACATAGAAATATAATAGGTGTTATCCTTTTTATTTCATGTTTTATTTGATGTGACCTTTCGGTAAAAACGGCCTTCTTTTGATGTATAATTTATGTATAATGAGAACCATATAGTAAAAATTTTCTCCTTTTGATTCATGCATTTTAGAGAGCATCGCTTTCTGTCTTTTGGCTAGCTATTAAATTTGGATGTGACTCACAGAGGTTTTTCCAAATATTGGATTGTTTAGTGTTTTCAGCTATGAAGTTCTCTCTTTCTTTCTCTCTTTCTTTCTCTCTCTCTTTCTCTCTGTTTCTTTCTTTCTTGGCATTCCATCCACTTTTTAAATTTTATTTAATTTTTATTGGAGTAGAGTTGATTTACAATATTGTGTTAGTCTCAGGTGTACAGCACAGTGAATCAGCCATACATATACATATACATATACATATACATATACATATACATATACATATACATATACATATACATATACACAGTATCCATCCCTTTCCAAACTGCCCCCCCCCCCAAGTATAGGCCATCACAAGGCACCGAGTAGAGTTCCCTGTGCTATACAGTAGTAGGTCCCCGTCAGCCATCCATTCTATATATAGTAGTGTGTACACGCCAATCCCAATCTCCCAATTTATCCCTCCCCGCCCCTCTACCCCCTGGTAACCATAAGTTTGCTCTCCACATCCATAACTCTATCAGCTGTGAAATTTCTTACTCTAGGCGTTAAGTTGTTAAAACTTCTTTACTCAGTGTTAGTTGCACATAATCAGAATTTCAATCTAGATAGTGCTAGGTTGATTAAGGCGTATGATGTTCAACACTGGGCATGATTTTATGGACTGCTTTCTGTCTCTGCTATTACATTAGTGATTTGTCTCCTTTGGTAGCTTATGTCTACATTTGACCTTTAGACTTTTGCCAGATTGCCTTACACTGTGGGCTGAAAATGAAGCTGTGACAAACCAGTAATGGTAAAAACTTGGTTCACTCTCAAATAGGCAGAAGTATTTCAAATGATTTTAACTGATTTTTTTCCTAATTGGAGGCTATTAAAAGCTATTTATTCAAACTATTTAAAGACATTCTGAAAAATGCAGGGCTTCCCTGGTGGCGCAGTGGTTGAGCATCCGCCTGCCAATGCAGGGGACACAGGTTCAAGCCCTGGTCCGGGAAGATCCCACATGCCGCGGAGCAGCTAAGCCCGTGCGCCACAACTACTGAGCCTGCACTCTAGAGCCCACAAGCCACAACTACTGAGCACGTGTGCCACAACTACTGAAACCCGTGCACCACAACTACTGAGCCTGCGCTCTGGAGCTCGTGAGTCACAACTACTGAGCCTGCGTGCCCCAACTACTGAAGCCCACGCACCTAGAGCCTGTGCTCCGTAACGAGAAGCCACAGCAGTGAGAAGCCCGCGCACTGCAACGAAGAGTAGCCCCCGCTTGCTGCAACTAGAGAAAGCCCACGCGCAGCAACGAAGACCCAAAGCAGCCAAAAACAAAATAAACAAACAAATAAATAAATGAAAAATGCAAAGGAGGAAGCCATAAATGACCCAATAATTCAACCACTCAAATAACACTTGTTCATATTTTGTTTATCCTTTAAGTCTTTTTTTCCCCTAACATGTACATTATGTATATATGCACACATGATACTTCAATACAGAATTGATCATTTTGTACGTCTTGTTTTATAGCCCCCTCAAATATACACAATTTATTGCATTTTTGAACATGGGAATTTTTTTAACTGCAAAAATAAAACAGTATTTAAGGAAAAAAGAAGATGAGGAAAACCATCCTTAAATATCCAGCCACTGTAAAGATAAATTTAATTTTTGTCTGTTTCTTGATTTTTCTCTGTAGGCGTACATGATTTTTTATTTTTCAGGGTGAGTGAATTTGATTTTGTTCTCAGTTGGCTCTGGGAAGCAGGTAGGGAGTTTTAGGAATGGTGAGGTCTGAACATCTTCCCACTTACTGTGATAACCTTCAAATGACACTATTTACTACTGGAGTTTAAACTGGAGATGTTCTTCAGTTGGCTACAGTATTTAAATGTTTTTAACTGAGAACTGAAGAAACTTTATAAATTGACTTAATGTCCACTGTTTCTTCAATCAATTCTCAGAGCTTTGCATGCCAGTCTAGGGTGTTAGATATGATTGCTGAACATAAAAAGTTCTCTGGGAGTATATAGAAACTGCATGTTCTACATCTTTTGCTGATTCTTCTTTCAGTAGACTTGTAGGGAAGTTTTCTGAAAACAGTAATATACAAATAAAATATATGGTAAAGCTCTTTTAGCATATGGATTACATCGATACAATAAGTGAATGTTTTAAAAAGTTGTTAGTAAAATATTTTTGCAGGAGAATCAGACTAGCTAAATGGTTACATTTCTTTCAGGTGAACTTAAGGTGCAGCAACCTTCTTAGTTGCAAATGTGCTACAGTTGGGTTGTGTGAAAAAAAAAAAAAAGGGAGGAACGCCCTGAATCTTCGCAGATTTTTTTTTTTTTAGATTTTTATTTTTATTTTTCTTTTAGTTATTTCTGAGATATACATTTTAAAGTAATAACTAGAATTATGACATAACATTATATCAGAACATATAAGATTTTTAGAAATTTCATGTAATGTCTGAAACATTTGTATTAACATATTTCCATACAAATAACCCAAAGAAAGTTTAGGATTAGTTGTTTTTGTTGGTTTGTTTGTTTTTTTATACTGCAGGTTCTTATTAATCATCAATTTTATACATATCAGTGTATACATGTCAATCCCAGTTGCCCAGTTCAACACACCACCATCCCCACCCCACTGCGGTTTTCCCCCCTTGGTGTCCATACGTTTGTTCTCTACATCTGTGTCTCAACTTCTGCCCTGCAAACCGGTTCATCTGTACCATTTTTCTAGGTTCCACATACATGCGTTAATATACGATATTTGTTTTTCTCTTTCTGACTTACTTCACTCTGTATGACAGTCTCTAAATCCATCCACGTCTCTACAAATGACTCAGTTTCATTCCTTTTTATGGCTGAGTAATATTCCACTGTATATACGTACCACATTTTCTTTATCCATTCGTCTGCTGATGGGCATTTAGGTTGCTTCCATGACCTGGCTATTGTAAATAGTGCTGCAATGAACATTGGGGTGCATGTGTCTTTTTGAATTATGCTTTTCTCTGGGTGTATGCCCAGTAGAGGGATTGCTGGATCATATGGTAATTCTATTTTTAGTTTTTTAAGGAACCTCCATACTGTTCTCCATAGTGGCTGTATCAATTTACATTCCCACCAACAGTGCAAGAGGGTTCCCTTTTCTCCACACCCTCTCCAGCATTTGTTGTTTGTAGATTTTCTGATGAAGCCCATTCTAACTGGTGTGAGGTGACACCTCATTGTAGTTTAGATTTGCATTTCTCTAATAATTAGTGATGTTGAGCAGCTTTTCATGTGCTTCTTGGCCATCTGTATGTCTTCTTTGGAGAAATGTCTGTTTAGGTCTTCTGCCCATTTTTGGATTGGGTTGTTTGTTTCTTTAATATTGAGCTGCATGAGCTGTTTATATATTTTGGAGATTAATCCTTTGTCCGTTGATTCGTTTGCAAATATTTTCTCCCATTCTGAGGGTTGTCTTTTCGTCTTGTTTATGGTTTCCTTTGCTGTGCAAAAGCTTTGAAGTTTCATTAGGTCCCATTTGTTTATTTTTGTTTTTATTTCCATTACTCTAGGAGGTGGATCAAAAAAGATCTTGCTGTGATTTATGTCAAAGAGTGTTCTTCCTATGTTTTCCTCTAAGAGTTTTATAGTGTCCGGTCTTACATTTAGGTCTCTAATCCATTTTGAGTTTATTTTTGTGTATGGTGTTAGGGAGTGTTCTAATTTCATTCTTTTCCGTGTAGCTGTCCAGTTTTCCCAGCACCACTTATTGAAGAGACTGTCTTTTCTCCATTGTATATCTTTGCGTCCTTTGTCATAGATTAGTTGACCATAGGTGCGTGGGTTTATCTCTGGGCTTTCTATCTTGTTCCATTGATCTATGTTTCTGTTTTTGTGCCAATACCATATTGTCTTGATTATTGTAGCTTTGTAGTATAGTCTGAAGTCAGGGAGTCTGATTCCTCCAGCTCCGTTTTTTCCCCTCAAGACTGCTTTGGCTATTCGGGGTCTTTTGTGTCTTCATACAAATTTTAAGGTGATTTGTTCTAGCTCCGTAAAAAATGCCATTGGTAATTTGATAGGGATTGCATTGAATCTGTAGATTGCTTTGGGTAGTATAGTCATTTTCACAATGTTGATTCTTCCAATCCAAGAACATGGTATATCTCTCCATCTGTTGGTATCATCTTTAATTTCTTTCATCAGTGTCTTATAGTTTTCTGCATACAGGTCTTTTGTCTCCCTAGGTAGGTTTATTCCTAGGTATTTTATTCTTTTTGTTGCAATGGTAAATGGGAATGTGTCCATAATTTCTCTTTCAGATTTTTCATCATTAGTGTATAGGAATGCAAGAGATTTCTCTGCATTAATTTTGTATCCTGCAACTTTACCAAATTCATTGATTAGCTCTAGTAGTTTTCTGGTGGCATTTTTAGGATTCTCTATGTATAGTATCATATCATCTGCAAACAGTGATGGTTTTCCTTCTTTTTTCCAATTTGTATTCCTTTTCTTTCTTTTTCTTCCCTGATTGCCGTGGCTGGGACTTCCCAGACTATGTTGAATAATAGTGGTGCGAGTGGACATCCTTGTCTCATTCCTGATCTTAGAGGAGATGCTTTCAGTTTTTCACCATTGAGAATGATGTTTGCTGTGGGTTTGTCATATATGGCCTTTATTATGTTGAGGTAGGTTCCCTCTATGCCCACTTTCTGGAGGGTTTTTATCATAAATGGGTGTTGAATTTTGTCAGAAGCTTTTTCTGCATCTATTGAGATGATCATACGGTTTTTCTTCTTCAGTTTGTTAATATGGTGTATCACATTGATTGATTTGCGTATATTGAAGAATCCTTGCATCCCTGGGATAAATCCTACTTGATCGTGGTGTATGATCCTTTTAATGTGTTGTTGGATTCTGTTTGCTAGTATTTTGTTGAGGATTTTTGCATCTATATTCGTCAGTGATACTGGTCTGTAATTTTCTTTTTTTATAGTAACTTTGTCTGGTTTTGGTATCAGGGTGATGGTGGCCTCATAGAATGAGTTTGGGAGTGTTCCTTCCTCTGCAATTTTTTGGAAGAGTTTGAGAAGGATGGGTGTTAGCTCTTCTCTAAATGTTTGATAGAATTCACCTGTGAAGCCATCTGGTCCTGGGCTTTTGTTTGTTGGAAGATTTTTAATCACAGTTTCAATTTCATTACTTGTGATGGGTCTGTTCATATTTTCTATTTCTTCCTGGTTCAGTCTTGGAAGGTTATATATACCTTTCTAAGAATTTGTCCATTTCTTTCAGGTTGTCCTTTTTATTGGCATAGAGTTTCTTGTAGTAGTCTCTTTGGATGCTTTGCATTCCTGCGGTGTCTGTTGTAACATTGCATTTTTCATTTCTAATTTTATTGATTTGAGTCCTGTCCCTCTTTTTCTTGATGAGTCTGGCTAATGGTTTATCAATTTTGTTTATCTTCTCGAAGAACCAGCTTTTAGTTTTATTGATCTTTGCTATTGTTTTCTTTGTTTCTGTTTCATTTATTTCTGCTCTGATTTTTATGATTTCTTTCCTTCTGCTAACTTTGGGTTTTGTTTGTTCTTCTTTCTCTAGTTCCTTTAGGTGTAAGGTTAGATTGTTTACTTGAGATTTTTCTTGTTTCTTGAGGTAGGCTTGTATAGCTATAAACTTCCCTCTTAGAACTGCTTTTGCTGCATCCCATAGGTTTTGGATCATCGTGTTTTCATTGTCATTTGTCTCTAGGTATTTTTTGACTTCCTCTCTGATTTCTTCAGTGATCTCTTGGTTATTTAGTAACGTATTGTTTAGCCTCCATGTCTTTGTGCTTTTCACGTTTTTTTCCCTGTAATTCATTTCTAATCTCATAGCGTTGTGGTCAGAAAAGATGCTTGATATGATTTCAGTTTTCTTAAATTTACTGAGGCTTGATTTATGACCCAAGATGTGATCTATCCTGGAGAATGTTCCATGCGCACTTGAGAAAAAAGTGTAATCTGCTGTTTTTGGATGGAATGTCCTATAAATATCAATTAAATCCATCTGGTCTGTTGTGTCATTTAAAGCTTGTGTTTCCTTATTTATTTTCATTTTGGATGATCTGTCCATTGGTGTAAGTGAGGTGTTAAAGTCCCCCACTATTATAGTGTTACTGTCGATTTCCTCTTTTATAGCTGTTAGCAGTTGCCTTATGTATTGAGGTGCTCCTATGTTGGGTGCATATATATTTATAATTGTTATATCTTCTTCTTGGATTGATCCCTGGATCATTATGTAGTGTCCTTCCTTGTCTCTTGTAACATTCTTTATTTTAAAGTGTATTTTATCGGATATGAGTATAGCTACTCCAGCTTTCTTTTGATTTCCATTTACATGGAATATCTTTTTCCATCCCCTCACTTTCAGTCTGTATGTGTCCCTAGGTCTGAAGTGGGTCTCTTGTAGACAGCATATATATGGGTCTTGTTTTTGTATCCAGCAAGCCTTTGTCTTTTGGTTGGAGCATTTAATCCATTCACATTTAAGGTAATTATCAATATGTATGTTCCTATGACCATTTTCGTAATTGTTTTAGGTCTGTTTTTGTAGGTCGTTTTCTTCTCTTGTGTTTCCCACTTAGAGAAGTTCCTTTAGCGTTTGTTGTAGAGCTGGTTTGGTGGTGCTGAATTCTCTTAGCTTTTGCTTTTCTGTAAAGCTTTTGATTTCTCCATCGAATCTGAATGAGATCCTTGCTGGGTAGAGTAATCTTGGTTGTAGGTTCTTCCCTTTCATCACTTTAAGTATGTCATGCCACTCCCTTCTGGCTTGTAGAGTTTCTGCTGAGAAGTCAGCTGTTAACCTTATGAGAGTTCCCTTGTATGTTATTTGTCGTTTTTCCCTTGCTGCTTTCAATAATTTTTCTTTGTCTTTAATTTTTGCCAATTTGATTAATGTGTGTCTCCGCATGTTTCTCCTTGGGTTTATCCTGTATGGGACTCTCTGCGCTTCCTGGACTTGGGTGGCTATTTCCTTTCCCATGTTAGGGAATTTTTCGACTATAATCTCTTCAAATATTTTCTCTGTTCCTTTCTCTCTCTCATCTCCTTCTGGGACCCCTATAATGCGAATGTTGTTGCGTTTAATGTTGTCCCAGAGGTCTCTTAGGCTGTCTTCATTTCTTTTCGTTCTTTTTTCTTTAGTCTGTTCCGCAGCAGTGAATTCCACCATTCTGTCTTCCAAGTCACTTATCCATTCTTCTGCCTCAGTTATTCTGCTATTGATTCCTCTGGTGTATTTTTCATTTCAGTTATTGTATTGTTCATCTCTGTTTGTTTGTTCTTTAATTCTTCTAGGACTTTGTTAAATATTTCTTTCATCTTCTCGATCTTTGCCTCCATTCTTTTTCCGAGGTCCTGGATCATCTTCACTATCATTATTCTGAATTCTTTTTCTGGAAGGTTTCCTGTCTCCACTTCATTTAGTTGTTTTTCTGGGGTTTTTTCTTGTTCCTTCATCTGGTACATAGCCCTCTGCCTTTTCATCTTGTCTGTCTTTTTGTGAATGTGGTTTTTGTTCCACAGGCTGCAGGATTGTAGTTCTTCTTGGTTCTGCTGTCTGCCCTCTCCTGTTCTCTTTTTATTAGCTCTCCTTCAAAATCATGTCATCTAATTTAATCCTGGGTGGTCTTCCTGTTCCTCTCCTGCTCTCCAGATCTGTGCTGTCCAAAATGTTGGCCACAAGTCACCTGTGCACCTGCTGGTCTTGGAGGGTCTCCTGGGGAGGCAGGGGGCAGCTTTTTTCTTTCCTCAGTGCTTCCTCTAGTTTCACTTGCTCATAGGGTGCCACGTGCAGAGGCCTCACCTCCAGTGGTTCAGACCAGAGTTCCTCTTGCGAAATGGCTGCACCCGACACTGCAGTTCAAGATGGCCTCTTCACAGATTTGAAGAATTATTTCTCAATTAGTTTTTGTAATTTGAATTTGGTTTTTTTCTTGCTCATATTCCACAAGGGTGAAAAAAACGCATTGCTTTTCAAAGGAATGTTTAAAGATATTCTATACTATATTTTAAATATGAAATACATAGTTCTTGTGTTTTTAGATTTGGCTGTGTAAAGAAAGCATCAGATGTTATGGAAAAGCATTTCAGAATGAATTTAAATAAGTTTCCATTTGCCCTGTGAAGAACTGAAAATCGAGCTTTTTTCCCCCATCTTTAATTCAGTAATTAACTAGACTTTCCCTGTAGTTTGGGGGACTGTAATAGTTTACACCTGTTTCAACTTTTGCTGTTTTTTTTGGCCGTGGGTTTTGCCATCCCGTATTTCTTATGAAGCAAAAATATGAAATAAAATAGGGCAAAGCATTGGAGAAATTATAATAACCATAAAAAATGAATTGTTCAGCTTAAAATATGAAATGCTTTACCTGCACATGAAGCCATGTTTCAGTAGTATTGAAGTAATTTATTCCTGGAGTTCTGTGTCATGAAAATAAAGACAGTTGCTTTCATTGGCAGGAATAATCCAGGGTTTTTACAATCAAACGATTAACTTTTGGAACATCAGGCAGAAGTCATATTGTAAAGACAGAAAAAACCTGCTAAATCGTTATGTGTGTGTTTATGTTACTGTGAGTAAAAAAGATGAGGGTGTATCAGTGTATAAGAATGTGAAGGCTCGATAGAACTGTTCTACCACAGAATACAATCAGACTTCAAAGGTCAGGGCACGCCATGACATCAAGTACGGGTTGGCTCATTCCACAGTTGATGTTTCCCCCCCAATCATAATAAAAAGAAAATCATTGGGTCAAGAAATTACCGTACCTCCTATTTTTTTCTTGCAATCCAACTCTCAAATGGTCTCCCTGGAAGCACCCTTTCTTCTTTAGTCCTAACAGTAGCTACTCAGCTCTAGTGTTGGGTTAAGAGTAAATTGACTAGCTGTTTAGTGCGTTGTCCAGAATAAGAATAGCTAAATTAAATTTCTCATACGTTTAATTTGGATAGAGTTGTGACTGTGGAAAGATCTTAGGGAAAGTTGTTTCTAGAACCGAATTTTAATTCTGTCTTGATCTCACTCGTTGGGTGGCTTTGAATATATGGGCCAAGGTTGTAAGTTGAATGAAGGTCTGTATTGCCTATTTTGAGTCACCAGCATGGGACTTAAATATTTGTGGAATGAAAGTGAACTTCTCTTTCTTTTCTGGGTCTGTAGAATGAACATCTTATATGCCTAAGTTTATACTGAGAAAGAAATACTCTGCAAACCTCCTCCCTCCCAGTCTCTCACTTCTTCAAGAACAGTTGATATTTTAATACTGAGGAATTTAGAGTAAGTTTGAGAATGGAACTCTCAAATTTGAGCTCAGAAGGATCCCTCTTGGGGCGGGGAGAGAATACTTTTGGTGAAATGTTGCTCTCCCTTGATTGGCTTCTGTGGCCTTGACAGCTTTGTTTGGGTGGAGTCAGTAAAAGCTGTGCAGGAGACCCAGCAACCTGGGAATGAGGTAAGCATGCTCCTAGCAAGGACTGATGGCAGACTCACCGTGGTTTGCACTGGAGACAGTGACTACCCCAGAGTCCAACCAGAGGCTTTTACCAGGTCCTTGTGGGCTTGGGAAATGGACATGTCTCAGGATTTAGGGGAAAATCAGGCTCAGATTTGGAGTTTCTTGTGTGTAAACATTTGGAATGAAAAAAGCCAGAGATTTTTGGTGTCAACGAGTGTGCCATCTCTGGCTCCCTCCCTTCTGTTCCCCCTCAAATCATAAGGTTGCTAAAGGTACAGGTTTCTGGTTAAGTTTTAGATGTTTTTCTGGGAACATAATTATAATTTGGGTCTAACTAAGGAAGTTCCCCCCCTTTTGTTCATCCAGGGATTGAAAGGCCATTCTATGAAGTCTGTTTAGCTGGACTTGGCATGAAGGGGCATTTCAAGGTTGTGACATAATGCGTTTGTCATGAGCAAAATAAGTGTCTAAAGGAAGTTTCTGTAATAAAACGTTAATTGTATCATGAAATTTAAACTGATGAATTTTAATTTGTGAAGAAGTTCCCTGTGGGTGAAAGGGGTGTTTATCTGCCTTGCTTGATAGGCCTTTGAAAATACGTTTGATTCTAAAATTTCTTTTAAAAGAAGAGTTCCCTCGATGTCACTAGAATTTTTTTTCCAATCTTTGTGCCCTAGTATGCAATTTTCATTGCCAAGCAATTGTGTCATCGAGCAGGGGTGCCTTTAAGCTATTTTTGGCTTTAGAGATAAAGCCAGCCCAAGAGGTAGCTGAGTTGAAGTGCCCCCAAGGCATTTGTGTCATTAGGTTAGGGTGCCAACCTTTTATCTTCCTGGCCCCTCTGGCTAGGACCAACCAAGTTTGCCAGTTTATTTAGAAAGAGTGAGCTTTGCTTATTTTGTTGTTGTTCAAAATTGCTTTTTATGTTCTTTCAAAAGCTTTACTTTTGGTATATTTCCTAGTTGGAGTGAAAATCATAATTTGTAGAGTTAACTACAAAGAATCTATTTGTGGAAGTGTGTGACTCAAAGGCTCACATCGGTTTCTGTGCTTAGTTCATGCTGTTGATGATGTGGTATTTGTGCAGAAAGTAAAGTTAAAATGGTATTGGAATTGTGTGTTAGTTTCCTTTTGCTGCTGTAACAAATCACAAGTATAGTGGCTTACGACAACATAAATTTATTATCTTACTGTTCTGGAGGTGAGAAATCAGAAATGTGTTTCATTGGGCTATACCAAGGTGTTGGCAGGGCTGCACTTCCCCCAAAGACTCTAGGGGAGAATCCATTTCCTTGCCTTCGCCAGCTTCTGGAGGGCGCCTGTATTTCTTGGCTTGTGACCCCTTTTTCCACCTTCAAAGCCAGCAGTGTAGCATCTCTGTATCTTTCTCTGCTCTGACCCTCTCCTTTTGCCGTCACATGTCCTTCTTTCTCCCTCTGCCTCTGTTGTCACATTGCCTTCTTGGACTCTGACCTTCATGCTCCCTTCTTAAAAGGGCCCCTTGTGATTACAGTGGGTCCACCTGAATAATTCAAGATACACTTCCCACCTCAAGACCCTTAATTTAATCACACCTGCAAAATGCTCTCTGCATATGTAAGGTAATATATTCACAGGTTCCAGGGATTAGAACATGACATCTTTGAGGGGCTGTTTAGCTGCCACATATTAGAATACAGTTTTTAATTTATTATTTCTTTCTAGCTCTTGTTTTCATACATTTCCCCAAACTCTCTTTGGAAATCACAGAAACATGTACTCTGCTCTGTTTTTTATTTTTTTTTTTTTAAATTTTTATTTATTTATTTATTTTTGGCTGTGTTGGGTCTTCGTTTCTGTGCGAGGGCTTTCTCTAGTTGTGGCAAGCGGGGGCCACTCTTCATCGCGGTGCGCGGGCCTCTCACTATCGCGGCCTCTCTTGCCGCGGAGCACAGGCTCCAGACGCGCAGGCTCAGCAATTGTGGCCCACAGGCCCAGCTGCTCCGCGGCATGTGGGATCCTCCCAGACCAGGGCTCAAACCCACGTCCCCTGCATCGGCAGGCAGACTCTGAACCACTGCGCCACCAGGGAAGCCCTCTGCTCTGTTTTGTAAATGAAAACATGTCAATAAAATACACATTTTTACAAAATTATAGACGATATCTTACATTTAACTGTGAAATTAAAGTTGGTGACAAAAGAATTTAGACGTTAATACTTACTACTTTTTGAGGGCAGAGAGGATTTCTTTGAATTTTGAATTCTCTACTTAACGGAATGATCTGCCACACTTATTGGGTCTTTAATAATTTTAGCAAGTGCCCTTGTTACACACACACACACATACACACACTCGTGCGCCTACATACACACACTCGTGCGCCCCTTGACGGTATTACCCACTAGGTGTTTGGGGTACCACAGTGTTCCGGATTTCAGTTTCCAGAAGTTCTTGTTCCTGCTCGTTTCTCTGTCCTGGGCAGGGAGGGAACTCGTCCACACTGTGCCTGAATCTGAGACTTGGTGTTTGCCTTCTGAAAGGTGCAGTTTGATGCTATTGCAAGCAAGATGCCATTAGCTCTTTGTTCCTGTCTCTCCACAGATTAAAAAGAAAATGTTCACAGAACCGTAAAACTTTTGCGCGTAAAGAACTGGGCTTGTCCTTTATTTATAGGCTACCATTCAGATATGAAAATGATTGTTCAAATGCAATGACCTTGAAATTAATCTCAGGTGAAATTTTGTTGTCTGGGACCTTCACCATGGCTTTTTAACTCTCTTGTTGTTTTGTCTCTCTCTTTATAACTGTGAATAAAGGAGTGAGTTAAAGTGTAGCTTGTGATGCCAGCTGAAATCCAAGTAGACTATACAGTCATTGCAAAGCATAAAACTGAAATTGCTCTGAGTAGGCCTTGTCTGATGAGCCATCACTTGAAAAGGCAACCTCACGCCTGGGACTGATTACAGACAGGAGGTGCTCACAGCACTACAGCTGATTCTACTGGTAGTTGCATTTGTTCATGTATGTAGTTCCTTGACTATGAGAAAACAAGATTACTTTCATCTATGTGTGAAGATAGAGACTTGTGAGGCTTTCAGACAGAAAAAGGAGTGTGAAGTTATCTAAAGATGTCTGATTGATTGGATTAGTATTTTATTCTGTATCCATTTTGCGTTACAGATGAGGCCTATCGACAGGCACCGAGCTTTGGGGGAGCAAGGCTGGTATCTTGTTTACCTTTGTATTCTCATACCTGATACTCGAGAGTTTTTTAAATACATAGATTGAAAAACGAAACTATTTTAAATGTATACATTTTTATTTACAGCTGCTGCTGAAGGAAAAGGCAAAAGTGGGGAAGACTTTTTTCAGAAGGTAAGTCACTTTTTACTCGTGCCTTGGCGATAATTAAGGAGAAATGTACCTGTCTCAGCAGCTACACTGGAAGCCCCTGAAAGCGCCCCTTCCATAGGAAGGAGAGTAGGTTTTGATAAGATAGCTGGAGACGCTTGGGGCAAGGAAAGGGTGGTAGGCTGTTTGGGATGTAACCATTCAAAGGGGGCTCCTTCTGGGCAAATTTAATGAAGTTTTCCCTTGGAGGCAAGGAGGCAGTGAGGACTGCCAGATCTGCTGCCCAGATTATCTTCTTTACGCCTGTTTCCTCCTTCCCCAAACACATACCTGGCCTAGGGGGCTGGAGAGAAGGAGTCCCTCACAGCTTCTTCATTTCTGGTAAGCATGACCATGGGCGAGGTAATAAAATTGGCAAAAGATGCACCATTAGACCTGCTTGCTCACGACTGGTAACCATGTCCATTCTGTCCCCGGCTGCCCTCCGGAAGTTCTGACCTTCAGTGAAGCCAGCCTGGCCAGTCATAGAGGGAAATAGGAGTGGAACTGATGGAAAATGATTTGAGATAGTGGGGAGAGCAGTTGATTAATTCTGGTTAGCTCTATTTTAAAATAAGTGTTTTATGTAAGGGAAGATGTCTGTCTTTTCAAAGAAATTGACTCGAGTTCCTGTTCTTCTTTCTTTTGTTCAGTTGAATTTATTATATTTGTGTGTTTGTTGTTGGTTTCCAGAAGGCATGTGTGTAGGAAGAAATACACAGTTTGTCCCAGAGTGAAATACAGCAGCAACTACGGATGAGGTTAAATATCACTGTAGAGGGTCATCAAACTTTTGGAAAACACCTGTGTGACCAGATGTGGCTTTTACAGTCCTCCTCATTCTCTTGCCTTCTGTGTGATCGGTGTTTTTTTGTTTTTTTTTGTTTTTTGGTCAACTTCATCATTCATCTGCATTCTCTTCCAAGGATATTGAAAGTGAATATTTTCAGAGCTGATACTGGCATTGCCATTTCTTCATTCTGAAAATATTTGTTTACCACCTGCTGTGTTGTGCAACACACTGGAAAGACCAAAATGAGCAAGGCGTAGTCCCTGCCCTAAAGGAATTAGTCTGGTGTTTGATGATAAAGCCGCATAAATAGCAGGAAAGTCTGGGCCGTACAGGATTAAGCACTTGACTGGCACTTGAGGAGATTAAAAAGGACTTGTTGAGGCCTTTAGAAGAGTAGGAATTAGCCAAGTGGAGGTAGGCTTGGGTGGGTGGGGAGGGCATTCTAGGTGAAGAAACAGAATGGAAAAAGGCTCAGATGTGGAAGAATTCATGCAGCATTCATACTTCAAACATTTGGCCGGCATATGACACCGGAGAGTTCATAGTGCAAGGTGAGGTGTACTATCCTATATGATGAGGTACCTTCTTTGTTTGGGCGGCCTTTCTTAAAGGGATTTAAATTTTCAAAATTTAAAAGTGCTGTGCTGGCCAAATAGCATGTGCCAGACCACAGTTTTCCACCCCTGCTTTTTAGGCTCATGCTGTTGAAGTTTATGTACTGTGTCTGAATCCGCCTTCCTTGGCATTGTCTGACGTTGGTTCATGTCCAACTTGTACTCAATACTTGGGCAATTCAGAATACTCTGCTTTTAGCTGGGGCAGGCTTGCCACAAGGGGAAGAAAAGAGAAGACAAATAGCAGATTTGCCTTGGGTTGGCTGTGGTGGTACAAATAGACGCAATCTGTGGAAGGATTTTTTTTTCTTTTTTTTCTTTTTTTGAGTTCTTCTTTAACTTGCAAAGCGATGTAAAAAGCAGCCTGTTGAGCTTTGTGTGACTCAGACATTTTAAAACCTGAATCGAAACACAGTGTATGTGGTCATAAAGGACCTTCATTCTTAGAAGATTTGCTAATATTTATCACTCTTTGCAGAGCCATATATACATTCCAGCAGTTTAAATGGAAACACATGTTTGAATCCAGGAACACGTGTGCATCCCACAAACTGTGCGTTGGAATCATAGATTACATTCTTGGTCACAGGTTAATGAAGTCTCTGAGTAACTAAATGGAGTACTTTTTAATATCCTCATTTTCTTCTTTTGTTCAATAAAGTATCTTCCTGATCGACAAGTGTCAATATAAGATTTGGATACTTACCCTGGGAAAAACCCTGCAGCTTACTAAAAGGCAAGCATCCCAAATTTCGGAAAAGTAATTTTCAGTGTTTTGACCGGACAGAAGTAGACATTATGGTCTGTCTCCAGTAGAATGAAGGAGCGGAGAAGTATTGAATTCTCCTCCAGGAACTTTCTTCTAGTCACACATCTTCCATTAAAATTAATGGCATTTTGGGAAACATTTGGGAACAAAAAATAAACCACGTTGCTGGTCATTAGCATGTCTGAAAAAATGCTTTTCTTCTCCCAGGGAAATGCAAATATGAAGTTTCTATATGCTTATTGTTAGAATATATTTTGGTTTTTTACTCTGGGGTGTGTATCACAAAACAAAATTAGAACCTCTCTTTGAGCTGTGTTTAAAATTTGACTATCCTGACTTTAAAAATATCTGAGTCTGGAAGGATACCTCCTGGATTCATACTGGCTCTCCCTAAGGAGAGGATTGGAAGAGGAGGATGAGACTTGTGTATGTTACTTTGGTTTTTTTGGACCATCAAAATATATGTAAAATCATAACAATATGATTATAGTTACTATTTTCATTAGTAATTTTTGAAATTAAAAAATAAAAGAAAACTTTAAATATCTTTAAGAGTAAGAATGGGTAGATTTCTACAAAGGGTTGAAATTGTAGTTTAACAACTACTGGGATCACCAAATGTATTGTCTCAAATTTGGAGCTATAATTTGCAGTTGTTCAGTTTACTGTACACTTAGACTTTTGCCAGGAGTCACAGTTATTGTTTGTTTCAGAGATCTCC
This sequence comes from Eschrichtius robustus, assembly GCF_028021215.1. Classification (NCBI taxonomy): domain Eukaryota; kingdom Metazoa; phylum Chordata; class Mammalia; order Artiodactyla; family Eschrichtiidae; genus Eschrichtius; species Eschrichtius robustus. The sequence goes on along the minus strand of NC_090830.1, from coordinate 5,168,052 downwards.
CTGGTTTTCTGTATACTGTTTTACTGTATGTGTTTAAAATGTTTTATTTACACTGATATTCTATTAGGGTAAAAGTCTAACCTGTTACAGCAGATAATGCCAACAATATCTTGCCTTAAAGAACAGTTCTTTAAAATTAGAAGCATCTTAAAAGTGCAAAAATAGGGGAATGGTTGAATAAATTTCGGTGTATTCACATCATGAAATTATATGCAATGTTTAAAAAAAACTAAGTAAATCTTTACCCATTGACACAGAAAGATACTTGCAATGTATTGCTGAATCAAAAAGCAAACATATAAATAGTATGATTTCTGTTTTGCAAAATACATATAAAAACAAGATAAAATATAGGTCTGAAATGGTACACATTTCAGATACATAAAACCATCAACAGAGAGCACACCTTTTTATTTTGTCCTTTCCACATAGTACAATTTTTAAGTAAGTGTGTACATCTTTTGTAAAATTTTTAATGAAACAATAACAAAAAGGAAAAAAAAAAGAACAGTTCTTTATTTTACTTTCATGTAACATTCTAAGGAGAGTATTCCCGCTTGGTGGGTGGCATTGTCCCATGCTGTCAGTGAGAGACCCAGATTCCTTCTAAGACAGAGCCCTGCTGTTCCTTAAGGCACGATCTCATCTGTACGGTTAAAACTGGGTCATCACCGTGGCCAGATGGGAGCTGGTGAGAAGGGGGGAGTGTGCCGTGGTCTTAAGGCGGGTCAGGTCTGGGTCTGGCATGTGTCACTTGTTCTCACATTCTCCTGGAGAAAATTCCTTTATGTGGCCTTATGTAACTGCAGTCATAGGGGTTGGGAGGAGGAGCATCTGGAGGAAATACTGATTTTGCAAACGCTATTTACCAAAGGACAGATTAAAGAAAAATGAATGTGATCGGAGGGTAATATCTCTGTGTGTTAAGGCTTTGAAACGTTTTGTATTATCCTTTGGGGCTGCTCTAAAAATTTGTACCACAAATTGAGTGGCTTCCACACTAAAAATGGGTTGTCTCACCTTTCTGGAGGCTAGAAGTCCAGGATCAAGGTGTGGACAGGGTTGGTTCCTTCCTAGGGCTGCGAGAGACAATCTGGTCCACGCCCCTCTCCTGGCTCCTGGAGGTTTGCTTGCCGTCTTTGGTGTTCCTGGCTTGTAGAAGCGTTGTCCCCATCTCTGCCTTCTTCACATGGTGTTCTCCTTGTGTGTGTCTTGCTGTGTCGAAACATCCTCTTTTTATAAGGACACCAGTCCTATTGGATTAGGGCTCACTCTAATGATTTCATCTCTCTAATTACAACTGCAGTGACCCCGTTTCCAAGTAAGGTCGCATTTGAGGTACTGGTGGTTAGGATTTCAACATATGAATTCTGGGGGACACAATTCAACTACTAATACCTTTTAATGGAGGAAATAAAGTTTGTAGAACATTTACTATAATTAGAAAAGTTTGGTAGAATTGTTGTGTTATCATGTTTTGATACTCAATTTGATCTATAGATTTTAACTTCCTAATCATTTGTACTAAGTCGTTTTCTTTCCTTATAGCAAGTCATTTTTAAGTTGTCTATAACAAATACATAATTAACATGCAAGAAAGAAAAAAAAATCCACTTAGTCATCCCACCTTTGAAGGAGAACTACTATTTATACACCCTTAGTCCTTTTTTCTATCTATATTAAAAATGTAAAGTGCTTTTTAATATTCTCTGATTGGCTGATGAGATTACAAATTAGACTCTTTGTATTGGGTACATCCCAAATGTTTTTCAATGTTGAAATTTGCAAGTTCTCCAGTAATTGTACTTTTTATTCTTTGGCTCTAACTATATTTACAAAAGGAGGGAATGGATACAACTATTGCTGTTCTCTCTAGTTCTTTGTCCACTTCTCATGGAACTTTAATTGAAACACATGGAAATGATCTGCCAGGAGTTTTACAGTTCTTTGGCCAGTTGTTCATGGCTTACTCACTGTCTGTCCTGTTTCCTTTAATCACTTCTTTTTTTCTTTCTCTTGTGAAATGACTACTTTTTTTCTTTCTCTTGTGAAATGACTATGGCAAGATCTTGGAGGGGAAAATGTGTTACAGTGTATTAGGTGGGGATGAGTAAAGTGATTGTATTACAAATGTGATTCATCAAAGCAAAATGCTTTAGGAATCTCGAATCCCAATGGCCGAAGAAGAGAAAATCCATTCGGCATCATAATTGATGAAAGCCAAGTTTTCCATTACATTGGGTTATATACATTGTTTCACCACAAAGTACACATCACATATTTTAAAGTAGAGATATTTTATACCCTTAAAATGTGTCAGTTTAGAAAAGTGACCTTTGAACTATGATTTTTCAGAAGGGCTTATCACTAAGACTAATATAAATAAGAAACTGTTTGATGGTTTATGTGGTATATTTTTATTACCCTCAAGCTCATCTTGTTAGGCAAATAGATTTGTCATTTTGAGACTGGAAGGTAGCAAGTGTTGTCTTCTGGGATAAATTGCTTGGAGGAATATCTGTCTCCCTTTGTACCTCGAAATGAGTGCATTAGTTGGTCTTAGATGGGGACCACTTGAATCTTTTTATTGGAGGGGGGGAGGCAGAAATCTCTAAGTATAATTGCTTCTACTTCCTCCACTGACCATTATTTTGTATAGGTTGAATAGGTCATAGTCCTCTGGTCATAGAAATAAGTTTTGATTTAATTATTTAAAAGTGAATTCACTTCATTATAGCCCATGATATACTTTCTCTAGCACTGAGTCTTTATGCTTAAACATTTAAAATCAAATTTGATTTAAGTGAAATTAGGATATTTAAGGTTTCAATCTCAGTATGTGTTTCAATAGGTAATATATTCACGTGGTTCACAATTCAGACATTCCAAGAGGACGTGTATATACAGTGAAGAGTATTTGACGTCACAGTTCTGAAGATGGGCTGAGGAGGCTGCAGAATGAGTGTTGATTTTGATTCCAGACTTAAATGTTGTCACCACTGGATGTCATCACAAATGGACAGTTAGGCCTTAAAGCCAACATTCAGGGACCCTGAGTTCTTATTTCTGATGACAGCGTTATGGACTTGAGCATAAGTTTCATTGAGAGAGTCTGTGATCACTGTTTTCTCCTACAACTGTCTAAATAGGGGTAACTGGCACGTACAAGACTTAGAAAAAATGGACAACCCCCCAAACAGGTTATTCTGGTCATCTCTTAATTAATTAATTATATTTATTTTTAAAAATTAACTTTTTTTTTAAAGAGCTCCTGACTTATTTATTTATTTATTTATTTAATTTTTTTTTTGCTGTGTTAGGTCTTTGTTTCTATGCGAGGGCTTTCTCTAGTTGTGGCAAGTGGGGGCCACTCTTCATTGCGGTGCGCGGGCCCCTCACTGTCGTGGCCTCTCTTGTTCCGGGGCACAGGCTCCAGATGCGCAGGCTCAGTAGTTGTGGCTCACGGGCCTAGTCACTCCGCGGCATGTGGGATCTTCCCAGACCAGGGCTCGAACCCGTGTCCCCTGCATTGGCAGGCAGACTCTCAACCACTGCGCCACCAGGGAATCCCAAAAATTAATTTTTATTGGAGTAGAGTTGATTTACAGTGTTGTGTTAGTTTCTACTGTACAGCAAAGTGAATCAGTTATACAGATACATATATCCGCTCTTCTTTAGATTCTTTTCTCATATGGTCATCTTTCAGAAAGTTGTTAAGGGTAAGAATCTGTCCTGTTTTTATATCTTCTGATTTGCGCTCTGTCTTCCATCAGAGTCGAGCAGATAAGGATTAGTGAGAAAAGATTAAGAAAAAGACTGTCTTAAGTGATTTGCTCATTCTCTCTTTTTCTTTTCTAAGCTCTGTCTTTGTGTTGACTTGAATATGAGGAGCCTGGGTGTCAAGCTCATATTCTCGAGCATGTTGTACAGTCACCTGTTGAGTTCTGTCATCATATCAGGTACTTGGCTTTTCTTTCGGCAGTCATTTCACACAACTGCTCTATGAAAACCACATTTGCTGTTTTATTCCTCTTTCAGCATCTACGGAGGTAGGGGATGTCATTGGGGTTCCTTTAAACTGTGTGTTTGATGGCAGTGAATATACCCTAATTGCTATTGTGATTTTTTAAAGTGAATAATAATAGTTAATTTAAATCAATACCCTGTGAAAGTTTAGTCATTACTGGTTAAAATGTCTCTTGAACCCAAACTCAAAGCATTGGATCATGTGGGAAATCACATTGAGTTTATGATTAGATTACTATGTAGGCCTTAAAAATCATGTAAACATTACTAGGGCAGAAATTATTCCAAAATGTTAAGTGTCTGTCTCAGTGATGAGATTATGGTTGATTTGTATTCTTTCTGTATACTTACTATGCAGTGAACCCTTATTATTTTTAAAACCAAGATTAATCATCACCACCACCTCATGGAGAGAAACAGATCGTAATGGCTAAAGTAGGTTGAGGTTGCCCATGAATGCATAAATTATTGCCAATTTGTAGAACATAAAGTATTTTGTTGAAAGAAGTGTAAAAGGTCATTTGGTTCTGCCACCCATGAAGTACGGAAGTTCCTTCTGTATCTTCTACAACAGGTATAAAGACAGTACAGGTCTCAGATGTATATACAAGGCAGATCATTTTTAGTCAGTGCTGATTTTCAGAAAGTTTCCCCCTTTCTTTTTATCCATGTGATCTTTTTGTTTTGCCATTTGGAGGTATAAAAATTTTTTCGAAGATATTTTTTATAAAATCTGTATGTCTTCTTTTCTTCAGACTAAAGATATTTAGATTTTATTTATCATATAACTCAATTTTCAGATCCCTTACCATTCTATTCACTTTTAGGAGCAAGATTTTACATGTGGCAACAATATCTGGGTACAGTATTTTGGGTATAACCTGACGAGTACAGCTATAGTGAGGCCATGATATCCATGATACAGATGTGATCCAGAAGTAGCTAAAGATTATATAATTTTCAGGCACTGTTAATTGGTCACAGACGTGAAGAATTGGCTTTTTTTTTTTTTTTTTTTTTTGGGCCATTCTTCATCCAACTGAAGAGGAATGTTTGGCTCCAACTGTCATTACTAGTTGTATAATATAAATTAAGGATACTAGAATCCTGACTGACAGGTTAAAGCCCACTTATAGATAGCTCACATGCTCTGTCACTCTGAACTCTTGACCTGACATTTGGCTTGGAGACCATGTGGCAGTTAAGGTGGCCAGAACATGAAAGTGTGGGAAGCATCCCTTTGAAGGAGTTCATCTGGTTCTGGGACTGTGTAGTCAGAACTCCTGCATGATTTTCTTTCTTCATTATGGACTTCACAAGGTTACCTGGGAAAAGGACTCAACCACAGCATGACAGCCCATAAAATGACGGGGCCAGTGCAGTGCCTTTTAATGTGACTCCAGTGAATGCTGTTACATTTAGTAAAGAGCTTTAAGCTTGACTGCTTTAAAATGGGTTTACAGAAGAATTAGTACATTTAAAAATTGGGGGTGGTGGTCATGTCCTTTTCTTCTAGACAAGGATCTGAATGGTCTTCGATAGATTTTTTTTTTTTTTTTCCAGGGTCAGAGACCTAGTTGGTGGCAGCCAGGACTTGAGGAGTGCTTTTCTGACTTTGTTTGACTGTTGTTCATAAAATATAAATCATTTTCTGTAAATCGGTGATTATCATGCCGTCTTGGGGGGACTGTGCTCCTATAGTGAGAAAAGTTCTGTCTAAAGCTGTTAAGTTTTGCTGAGTAGGACTCTGAATTAGAGTCATTGTGGTGCATTAGAGGGACAGCCAAAGGGCTGAAGCAAATTAATACAGTAAAACAAATGGTATGGATTTTGTAGTCTTTTATATTTTGTTTAAACAGTCACATTTCAAAATCATATTAAGGTTGGTTGGTCTGATATTTCACTACTTTATTTTATCCAGGAGAGTTATAATAGTGGCTTATGGTCATCTCATGAATCAATCCTCTCTTTAATTTAGGAACTCTTGCTGTTTTTTAAAGAACAGCCTTTTGCTTCATGGCGTTTAAAATTTTGCATTTTATTTAGACAAAATAGATTGCTTTAGAATTTGTACTTTGGCTAATTCAACTCTTACCTTTTGTCTCTGAGTAATACCTTTAAATTTATGGACTTTGGCATTTATGTGATTATATGCCTGCCTTTCCACATACCCTCCCATGAGAAAAGGAGAGGAGCCGGGTGTGTTTTGCATCACCCGTTTCGCTGCTCTTCCAGCCGCAGCTGACAGGCCTAGATGTGGCACCAGACCCAATGAGGGACCTTCTGTAGACACTGGCCACGACCTGTGTGACGGGCTCTGAAAACTCACTGAGCGAGACTTGTCTCTAACGAATCGGGGAAACTAAGACCTAGAGTGGTAGTGGGGACGCGGAGGGAAAGGTCGTGGTGTCGGGTGGGGTCGGGGAGAAGCCGGGGGTGACCGTGTGGGCCACGGGAAAATGCTGGGGTCACAGGGGGAAGCGGCTGTGAGTCAGCAGAAGAAACCCATCCACAGAAGGGAACATGGAACAACAACAACCACCAAAAAAAAAAAAGAGAGAGCGAGAGAGAGAGAGAGAGCGAGAGACAGAGAGAGAGAGAGAGAGAGAGAGAGAGAGAGAGAGTAATGCCTCTTGGAGGAGCTGGCACAGTTTGTGATGCTTCTCAAGTTTGGCTCAGTAGGTGCTTTTGCAAACTTCTTCCCTTCTCTTGATGTGCTTGAGAAACTTTGGTGTCTGTGTGTAGAATAGTTGAACCCCTCGATGAGTATCTCAAATTAAGTTGTATCGTTAAAGGAGCAGTGCTCCCTAGATAAGACCTAAGACATTCTCCCCAAACGGGTCATTAAAATATGTATACAGCAGCACATATATATATATGAATTCTATTCAGAGAGAATGTTCATCATATACTGGTATAGTATATTTTCATGTTTTACAACACATACCACCACAGTGTATTGTAAAACATGAAAATATACCATACCAGTATATGATTAACACTCTTACTGAATAAAATTCATATATATGTGTGTATATATATGTGTTTGTATATATACATATATATATGTTGTGTGTGTGTGTGTGTGTGTGTGTGTATGAATAGTATTCTTATTCAGGGTGTGTTTCTTTTTGCTCGTCAGTTGCCAGCATTATTCAAGGAATCATAGGTCATAATTGCTGTTAATATCTTCAGTGGAAAAAGCTTGTGCTGGCCTTATTTTCCAAAAAGATTTAGCTGTGGGCTTTTTTTGTACGTTTTAGGATTTCCTCCTTCTCGTTGGACATTGGCACTAATATATTGTTTTAGTCAGTGTTATGCTTTTTGTGGGAAGTTTGTAGTCAGCCAACGTGAGGAGGGGTTAGTACAGCATACAACATTTTCTGTTTTTCTTAGTAATGGTTAGGGAGAACACTTTGTTACTCTTTGCCTCTTTAAGTAACATGATCCTTGAATTAAATTATTAAATATCCTGAATGTTACTCTCTTATTTTGTATGTTCAGCAGTTGTGGATTGTCCCAAACTAGTTCTTTTGCAGGTTTTTATTTCTTTGGAGGCAAGTTCCTTCTTGAAAGGAGCTGCCTTTTGTCACTTTAAGAGGTGAAAAAATAGATTTCATTACCGTTTTTTTCCCCCTTGGTGAAATCAAAATGATCTAGGATAAGTGTATAAGTATGTCTTTCCTTCCTTAGCATTTATTACCATTAGTACTCTTGTCATTCTAGATTATCATTCAGTCATTCAAATTTTCTGCTTCTTAATAGTTAAAGTGCTGACGATTGGGAATGAAGGAATTTAGCCAGAGATGAAACCAACTACAGGCAAATATATAGAGGCGTCTGTGTTTCCTTCTCGGTTTTCTTTCTTGAGTTTTCCATCAATTACTTTTTTGAGAGAGAGAGAGGAAAAAAAAAAAAAAAAACCCAGCTTCAATTCCCATGTGGCTGTTTACTTTGGAGTTGCCAAGAAACCTTAATCCCATGTGAATAAGAAAACTGTAAACTCAGTTAGCTTGGAGTTGTTTTCTTAAATAGAACTTCTTCCTGTTATATTTGTCTATGGGATTTTCCAAGACAATTGTCCAAATCCATGTGTAAGTCAATAGGAGATGCTGTTTGAGACGCTCTGTGGCATGGTCCTTAGGTTGGTAGGTTGGGAGAGCCTAAATGTTTCCTGGTTTCAGCCAGTATGTTGAGAGGGAGTTATTAACAAAATTGAGGAAGTAGTATATTTTAGTATTTATTTGGAACATGGATGTTGTGTTTCTTCTCATTTGTGAGTACCACTTCACTTTAGCATCCGTCTCACACATTGAAAATATGGTGTGCTAGGACTTCCCTGGTGGCGCAGTGGTTAGGAATCCGCCTGCCAATGCAGGGGACACAAGTTCGAGCCCTGGTCCGGGAAAATCCCACATGCCACAGAGCAAGTAAGCCCGTGCGCCACAACTACTGAGCCTGCACTCTAGAGCCCGCGAGCCACAACTATTGAGCCTGTTTGCCACAACTACTGAAGCCTGCATGCCTAGAGCCCGTGCTCCGCAACAAGAGAAGCCACCGCAATGAGAAGGCCACGCACCGCAACGAAGAGTAGCCCTCGCTCGTCGCAACTAGAGAAAGCCCGCGCTCAGCAACGAAGACCCAACGCAGCCAAAAAAATAAATAAATGAATAAAAAGAAAATATGGCGTGCTACCTCATACTCTGTCAGTCTGGAAACTCTGTCTTCTAGTTTCATGGGAATACTAAAGAAGAAATAATTTCTACCTTCAAAGAGCTTTCAAGCAGAAGGAGAAAGATGTTTATAAGAAAGGGTTAGAATGAATGATGAAGTACAGGCTTTACAAAGATGCCAAGGAGGCCATTCATGAGACACTTACCACCCTCCCTGTGAGCTACACACTGTGCAGGTGCAGGATCGTGGAGGGGAAACGGGCGCCATCTGGTCCCTGTCCTCAAAGGGGTCACACTCTAAAGGAGAAGTGGCACAGAAGTGCCACCCAGGGTGGCGAGAGCATGTAACAGAGGAAACAGAAGGAGTGATTTGTTCTCCTCTGAGGCATCAAGAAAGGCTGCCCTCAGGAGAAAGCGTTGGAGCAGGAATTTGAGGGAAAGGTAACACATATGATTAGTATGTTGGGTAAGATTAGGTCAGGCTTTGTGGAAGAGTTTCTGAGCAGAGAGCAGGGTTGAGATTAGGTTAAGATGTCTTCTAGACCTGTGATAAAGTGACCTAAATGTCTTAATGGAGGCAAGATGGAAAGGCATTCCTCACGGAAAGAACCCCCTGAGTGCCTTTGCAAAGGCAAAATAAGAGACGGTGGAGAATGTTTTTCTGTCCTGTGGCCTAGAAAGCAAATGAGTTAAAAGTGATATATATCGTTATATCATCTTTTTCTGAGTTAATTACTCAGAGTCAAGTGGAAGGTTGAGAGGATGAATAGAAGGTTTGGAAATCCAGATTAAATTTAGGAGATCATACTGTTTGTATTCATCGTCTTTAAGACCAGGATAACCAAACATTTTGTGTTATAGTTTGTTTTGCAGCTTCTGACTTCTTTGTAAGTGCTGGCTTTAGGGGTGTATTATTACTTTTTTCTTCCCTCTACTTTCCTGGAGGAAAAATGCATTCCCAGGAAGATTAACTTTTAACTATGCTTTGAAACATGAGTTTTCAACTGTTGTAATACCTTCATTGCATTTTGGACGATAAAACTTCCAAGTGTGGAATGATGGCTATAAAATAAATAACATCATTTGACTAAGTCCCAAACCTTCTATGATAGGCAGTTTTTAAAAAATGTATTTTCCAGGAGGACAGTTGAAAATTTTGGCTTTGCAGTTTACTTCTGGCTGTGTTTTATGGGAATCAGACTAAAACTTCTGAGACCAATGATTCCAATTTGGCAAATAATAGAAAATTTGGTTCTATGTGTTCAAAATTAAAGCTTGTCTTAAAGAAATTGTTGGCTATCAACCATTTAGCATGTTCTAGTGTTAACATTAAACCACCATTATACAATGATGAACACGTACAGAGAAGGCCAAGAATATTCGAGATCGAGTATTGTATGCAGAATAAATATAGCCAAGTCTCATTTTTTCAGGGGAAGGTTTTCTAACTGAAAGAAGTGGAATTCATGTTCCCTTTCCCATTTCCCTAACTCTACCGTGAACCATTTTAGAGTTAGTAAATTCTTAATATACAGCAGTATTCTTAACCCTCATTGGTGTAGGTTTGCCTGTGGATCTTTTAAAAGCTATTGATGTCCAAACTAAAGATTCTGATTTAATTCTTCTGGAAGGTTAAAGCTTGAGCATTATTATTATTTTTTAAACTGCCCAAGTGACTTAAATATGCAGCCAAGGTTTGGAACCACTGATACAGCATGTGGGCAAGTGCAGAGAGAAATTCTAAATTTGTGTTGGTCTCTAATGCTGATTAAAAGGAAGGAATTGTGTGTATTTTGTGTGCGTTTGTGTCAGTTATGAATGGATTTCACTTTCTGTTGAGTTTCATTCTCTTAGGACTAAGTGTTCCGTGGTACAATTTCCAAAAGGATATACTCTGGAACACTAGTTCTGTATTATGTTAATAAATACTGTACTTTTAAAAGTTCCATGATTAGGTAAGTTTGAGGAATGCTGTTATATACGGTTAAAAAAGGCTCTTTCCTTCAGAACTGCTTGCAGCCACTAATGTGTTAGTTATTTGCATTTTGTGAATTTGTTAGAGGAATATATATTATGCAGCACTTCATAATACTATTTGATCATTTTTTTTCCTTTTGGTGACAAGATAGTCTATAGAATTAAACAATCAGTGAATTATTTAGAAATTCCTTTTTTTCCACTGACCAAGATTTGTATTAGGGCTGGACGTGATACACTTATACAACGGAGACTTTCTTAAAAAGTGTATTTCCTCAGTGAGCCTCATGATAGGGGGAAGAGTGTAAATCATTGCAGAGTACATGATTCTTTCCTAAAACACATCTGTTATCATTTGATAACCATGCTCAGAATTTTTTAACGTCTTTCCATTGCCTCCCAGATAAAGCTTAAATGTCTTTAAGCTTTGGCATTGAACGTTCATTACAGTCTGGTTCCTTCCTGCTTATTGACCTTTGTCTCCCAGTGCTCCTTAAACCAACCCCCCTGGTATCAACCAGTGGGATCCCCAAGCCGTGATCATTCCTGACTTTTGTGGCTGGAGATAAAAATATCTACCCACCTAGAAAGTCTTTTTCTCACCTTGATCTCTGACCCTTTCCAGTTGTATAGCTAAAAGTCCCACCATTTTGTGGCATGTTCCAGGCTGGCCCAGCCTCTGTGGACAGTTTTCATTTCTTTATACGTTACACACCTGCATCACTTTGGATTTTATTAAAAAGTTAATTTTCTTGTGTTGTTGTTCTGTTCTCTGGAGTTGATATACTAATAGTCCAACTAGTTTCTGACTTCTGAATTGAGAGAGTCAAGTATTTTGGGGTCTAACCCATTGGTCTCTGTGCATGGTTGGGGCTGAGTAACTTCTTAGAATCATGTTATTGTAGGACTGAAAGGGACCTTAAGAGATTTTCTAGTTTAGCATAGAAATGAAGAAAGACCTAGAGAATTTAAGCCGTTTGTCCAAGTCGTATAACTTTCTAATTGTTGAAGCTGGAGAGGAAACCCAAGTCACTCTTCTTTTCACTGCACTGACAGTTTATGTCTTTTAAAAAAATCCATGCGCTCTTTCAAGAAAAATTAAAATCTCCTGGCCTTCTTTCTTGTTAATGGCAAAACAGTCAATATCGTTACTTAAAACAGATCAAAGTAATGAGAGAAAGTGCTGTCTTGTTCCTCACTCTTCCAACCTACCCCCACATTTTGATGCTTTGGAGGTTCTTAGGGAACACTTGTTTGAGATGGTGTTTAGGAAGCTGGGTTTTTAAAACTTGGATGTCCCAGAGGTGATTACAGTGTGCATTCCTTCATACCATCCCCTCCTTATTATCCCTTCTTCCCTTTCCTGATGCTATGCCCTCATTCTGAACCAATCAGTGAAGGAAAGAAATAAGAGATGTCAATATTATGAAGAACACTAAACTAGGTACCATGAGATCTGAGTTCAAGTCCCAGTGCAGTCACCAACGATGAAATCTTATGCAAGTCATTTGGTTATTGAGACTAGTACTCACTTAAAAATGGAGACAGTTCCTCGTAGAATTAGTGTTAAAATCAGTTGAATCTGAGCAGTTTCAAATTGGTTGAAATTGAAAAGCTTTGAGCAAATGTGAGAGATGATGGGATTCTTCTGAGACCCTTCCATGTCAGTGCTTGCATCTTTGAGGTTGAGGGAAGCCTGCAGGACTTTATTGTTTTAGGATGGGACCCCTTGTTTTTATTATTGTTATTTTTTTGGCCATGCCACGGCTTGTGGGATCTTAGTTCCCTGACCAGGGATTGAACCTGGGCCCATGGCAGTGAAATCAAGGAGTCCTAGCCACTGGACCACCAGGGAATTCCTGGGATGGGACCTCATGTCTTTAATTGCTTGGGGCAAAAACCACACACATGTCTATAATATCGTTGGTAACTCTTTTCAGTTTAGAATTGAGTGATAGTAACTTTTATTTGGGGATACTACTTTCTGGATTCTTATGTTGAGAAAAGATCCCATTTGTTGGTTTGTTTTTTTATTGAACTATGTTAAATTTTTTTGGTATTTGACAGTAAAAATATTTTCTTCCTTAGTGACTTTCTTTTTCTTGAGGTGCTGTTGATGGTGTTAAGTGCTCATGCAATGGAATAGTTTGCACTATTAGAAATCCTAGTCCTCCTTTGTTATGGGATGGAGGATTGTCAGAGAATGAAGGCCTGTGGCTGGGTGAGGTTTGCTACCAATAAAGAATCATCAGGGCAAACCGAAGTTTCATTTTGGATGAAAAAATATTTCTGTTCTGCTTGGCAGAAGAGGATAAAAAGAAAATCCAAGCAATTTTTTGATTCAGGGGCTGCCAGTTCTCTCTGGGTGCAAGGAACGTTTCATGTCTCAGCCACAAGAATTTGCCATTTTGGTTCAGATGTGCATTGTCTTCCCTCCTCATGCCTGCTCTGCTTGCAGCTTGTGGCTTCGTGGCTCTTGGCTCTGAGCCATGAGAGTCCTTTGAAGACCACTCATGAACTCCTTTTTCTACAGCCTGTTGGCCTCTTGGTAGGGGTAGTGGGAGCCATGAAACATGATTGTTTTGAAAGATTTATTGAATATTGAATGTGGGGCACTGTTAGGCCTCTGCAGGGACCTGATAAGACAGTGATTCTCTTGGTTGCTGATTGTAAGTGGAGGTATTTATTTGGGGATCAGTATAGGTTTGGATATTGTAACTGACAGTTAAATTGGTACAGGCATGGTGGGGCTGTGCTGTGAGGGCCAGGGGGAGCCACTTACATAGGACCTGTAAGGTGAAGAAGACCGGGAACTTTGGGCGGATATGAGACAGGATGATAAAAGGGCGGATATAAGGAAATGCGAATGAAGAGTCTTGCTAGCATCTAGTGGTGTGGAGAAGAAGAACATGAAAGAATTAAGGATGACTTCAAAGTTTCAAATACGAAAAGGACAGACATAGTACTGTCTAGCAAGAGAGCTGTTTTGGAGAAGCGTGTTGACTTTGAAACCAAGGTGGAGATGTTTGGTAGAGTGTAGCAGAGAGATCAGGGCTGAAAATAGTGACTTGTTTGGAATCACTTGCATTATTCCAGCAATAGTGAAGTGGTTTGTGTAAAATTGCCTATAAGCTAGGAGTTTTCTTAACCATCTCCTTAACATTATGGAAAATAACCATTACATTTTATGGTAAGTAATTATGGAGTTTGTTTTTTTTTTTTTTTAAAGGAGATTTGAAAAAAATGGCTAGAAGATATCCAATAGGAAATGCGAGCATATGTGTATTCTTTTTGAAATGTGGGTCTGTATTTGGAAGAGCTCAAGCTGCAGTGAAAGGCAGAAAGCTTCAGTTCTTTGTCTCCTGCCTTCGTTGCTCTCTTCCTGTCTCAGGTTCCTCTCCCCTAACTCTCCTGCCCTCATTTTGGTCTCAGTGCTTCTGAGATGTAGACCACTGTCTCACTGCCACATATGCATCAATATGTGGTCACCCAGGGTTCACAGACTTGAAAGTTCCTTCTTCCAAAGAGTCACTTGTGTCACATCAGCCTCCCCAGTGGTTCTGTGGTATGGTCGTAATGAGAAAGGAGGCCCAAGGCTACTGTACCAGTTTATTAACAGCTGGTTATTGGGAAAAGAGCATTGGATGAGGAGAAAGAAGAGGGAGATAATCCCAGTGTTGGATATCTTTTCTAAGTCTCTGGGTCCTTATTCATTAAGGAAGGGGCAGAACCATCTGGTCTCAAAAGCTGTGATATTCTGCTTTTTTAGTGCACAGAAGTAAGATCCGTATCCATACTATAAGTGTTGCCAATAAATCAAGACAGGGTCCAAGTAGCAGCTCATAGAGTATATTTGTTCGTCATGGGAGATTTATGTAGCACTCTTATATTTGCCAAGGCTTTTATTTTCCTGAACTCCCCAGTAAGACAGGGCAGGAGGAAGGTCTTCAGTTGTTAAAGCAGTCTCAATAAGCAAGCCCACCATTGAAATTAATCCAGGTTCATCTTCTTGGAAACCACATGGTAATGACAAATGGGAGCATGTACAAAAAGCTTTATGCTTTGCCCCGAGCCTCATGACTAGTTCTCGTTAACTGAATTTTGGACAGAAATGGTAATTTCTCATTAAGCATAAGGAAACATTATTTTGTACTCCCCTTTCTGGTTGAGGCAATATATAGTAAGTTAAGCAATATAAGTGTCTCAGAAAGGATTGGGTGAGAAAAAGAATTGAATCCACAGCCTAGTTTTTGTTGTAGATTCACAACATATGCCCTACCTTTGTTTAGTGACAACATTCCTTGCAGATTTTGTTTACTATTTGTTACTTGTACCAAAATGTTTACCTGTAAACAGGTAGGAGTGTCATGAAATGTAATAACTAGTCTTGATTCATACTGAGGAATGCTGAATTGTGACTTCTTTACATGTGAAATTTTAAGGTGTTTTCAGTCACTAGATTCTAAAGAAATTACAAACTGCCTGTCTCTCCTTTTTGTGAGTTTTTAATTCCAGAGACCAAAAAAGTTTACATACGTAGCTTATAGACATTTGCTTAAATCTTAAGATGGTTGTTGAAGCCCTGGAGTAAAGTTATTCAATACATATTTGTTGATTGAGTGAATGAAATGATTTACTCATTAAAATTTTTTTTGAGTTTTTTTAATGTGTGCCAGGTACTGTGTTGGGCGTACAGTGGCGAATGATTTAGATGTTAAGTTCTGCCATTATGGAGCAAACAAATTTTACTGAAGGATACAAACACAATACAAGAAAATAAGCAAATAAAACCATGATTGATTGTAATCCATCTATGAAAGAAACATGCAAAGTACTAAAAGGGGGAAAGGCTTATTAAATGGATGAACATATCAAGTAAAAAAGAACTCAATTTTTTTAAGCTACGTAATTTCAGGGGACAGCTAAATTTTAATCATTTCCTTGGAATATACAAAAAGCTTTTTATAGTGTTTACTTCAGCTTTCGAAAGCAATTCTTTACCCTCCCACTTACACTAGCACATTTAAGAAATCTTACCCATGAAGGATATGATTGTGTTTTCTTTAGTTGTCTTTATTGGAATTCTTTTACAGTTCTTCCAAAACAGTACTACGTTCCTTAGAGCTAAGCCTCAGCAGGAACAATGAAGCATCTCATTTGATGTATTATTCCATTACCTATGATGTCAAGACAGTTGGTAAACAATTTCTTTTTATAGAGCAACCAAAGGGGAGGGGAGGGGGAGGGAGAGAAAGACCGATTTAAGCCAATCTAAACAGTCAGATCCCTAGGAAATGATTTAGGGAAGCTTTATCGTGTGATGGCTGCTATTCATCATCTACTCTGTGTCGGACAGACTCGGGGTTTTGTTTGCCTTTTAAATCAGGGCAACACTTGGATTGTGGTTTTGCTGTCGTGCCCTTTCTTCATGTCGGAATTTTTCTAGGGCTTGTTGCAAATTCCAAGGCAGATGTTTGTCTTCCTGAGGTTCGGGGATGATTTGGCGCCATCTAGGTTGATCTCTTGCTTTCCCTGGAAGAACACTGTTGCTGAATAATTTCAAGCAGTGACGACTGCTGGAAGGAAGTGTATGGTGGTGTCTTCGTGCCCCGAGCTAGTCAAGTCTTGATTAGTCTTAAAGAGACGAATCATTTATAATTTTAAGTTCTAAGAATATAGTAAAGCTTATCACTTGTATTTTAGGAAACCAATAGCTTCTACACTTTCTAATGAAGAATGAGTTGGCCACGTGGTTAATAATATGGTTAGACAGAGGAAGCCTCACTCTAGGGATTCTTTGTTTTTTGTTACTGTGGTAAAATACATATACCATAAAATTTATCCTTTTCACCATATTTAAGTGTATAGTTCAGTGGCATTAAAGTACATTCACGTTTTTGTACCGCTTAAATTCTTGCTGTGAAAAATCAACCCATCTGAATTGTATTTTGACATTAAGATAAGTCACTTGTTTATAGGGAAAAAAATTTCATGTTGAATCACAGAAACGAAATATTTTGCTGGAAAGATAAAATTTGAAGTTGTAATAGCTTTGCTGCATATTTATCTGGAATAGCCAGGATTCTTAGAGGTCGGCTTTGCACATTTCAGTGAACAGTATCTAGTCACTCTAAAGCCGGCATTTAGAATTACTAAATAGTTGATGGATGCTGGGTGCCTAGGAAAAAGCACAAGGAGTTCTTTGCATTTTGTGAGGGATTAGATACTCTGCGCTTCAGGAGTGAGCGAAAATGCACAGCAGCTGCTGATCGTGGCTTCTTTTTTTTCTTTTATTTGTACTTTTTTTGATGCATTTTAATAACCAGTGAACTGGAAAGTCTTCTGTATTTGTAGATATCCACGTATACACGCAAGTAGGTTACAATTCCACAGTGCCTGGGTGACCACAGCAGCTGCATGCATACAGGTGTGCCCGTGCTTCATGGGGAAGCGGGTAATTTCCAGACTTGTTTCTCAGACTTCAGCAGATCTGATCACTTCAATTTTTAATCCACGCTATATCAGCGATTTTGTTTCTTTATTGGTCCTCTAACATGTTTCTACATTTCACAGTCTTTACTGTGTTATTTCTTACTCCGCATTGTGAAAGATGCTTGTGAGAAACAGCACTTGTGTGGAGCTCAGTCCGTCTTCCCTGAAATGTTTATTAAGTCTGTGTGTGTGTCGTGTTCCAGGATGGAGAATAGTGACTCTGGTAGGGCAGAGGAGGAGGTCAGAGAGAGGAGTTCTAGGCTGGCGTTATCCCTGGAACTTGGTAGAACTTTTTCTGTAATGAGTTCCTGGTGATTTGAGAACACCTGCAAGACCTTTCCCTCAAGTCTGGGCTGCGCAGTCACCATTTCTGTTCCACCAGTCTGGCCCTTTGTCCTCTCCGCAGCCCGTGGTCTTGCAGGAACGTGTGGTTGACTGCACGACCCATGATTTAATTGGACAAATCAGCAAGAACACCTACGCTCCTGAAAATATGGACCATTCATTTGTATTATTCTTAGACCACAATGCCTACGAGGTGACATTTACTTTTGGGGCTTGTCAACCAGGTCTCTCTTAGATACCACTGAACAAAATTTTGTGTTGTCTGGCTTTCTCAACCAACCGGTTACTTAAAGGAAAGCCAAGTTGAATTTCTCAGCTTAAAAACTGGAGAGTTTAAATCCCTGTGGTTGGTCTGTCTTCTGAAGGCTTTGTGATGGTGCCAGTCTCAGATCGGGATGTGAGCCTTCGAGGGAGGGGTGATAGGCTCGCTTACGTGACATCCTTGTGCATCCAAAAGCATTTGGCTGCATCCGGTGTTTGAAGCACCCTCCTTTGATTACAGAACTCTTTGCTGTCTTCTTCCTTTGCATCTGATTTTGTCAAGCTTCCCAGATATTTCCTGAAGCGGTTTCCTCCATAGTCATCTGTCACCATCTGTCCATCAGAGAAACCTTTCCATTACCTCCAGATGCAAACTTGGCTGGCCTGCGTTGAACACAGCACTCTTCTATTTTCAGGGTGAGTTCTGAATGGCACAGTGGTCAAGCTTTAAGGTACACTGTGTTATCCCTTGTTTCACAAAGTGTGAAGGGAACATAAGAGTTTGGAAATAATCTGAGGTGAGGAGCATTAGGGTTTGTACACAAAACACACCTCAGAATTGGAGCTTCCCCCATGGTCAAAGCTGAAACGCTGACCGGTTATGAGAAGCACAAGTTTCAGAAGATTAAAACTGTGTCAGTGGCTCAGGAAGATCACAGGTTTTATGGCCACAGGAGCCTCAACCTCAGAAGATCTTTTGTGAATTTGCTAAAGGAGACCCTGCAGTATGTGTCTGGTAGACTGTGTTGTCAACAGCAACTACTCCCAGCTGCTGTATGATTATTTCTGGTTACGTCTCAGTGTGGGAGAAATAGAGTTGCTTTTGTGCTACTATGAGTTAAAGCAATTCTACAAAAATTAGGAATTTAAAGTATCTAGGATGGGGGCTTCCCTGGTGGCACAGTGGTTAGGAGTCTGCCTGCCAGTGCAGGGGACACGGGTTCGAGCCCTGGGCTGGGAAGATCTCACATGCCCTGGAGCAACTAGGCCCGTGCACCACAACTACTGAGGCAGTGCTCTAGAGCCTGGGAGCCACAACTACTGGAGCCTGAGTGCCACAACTACTGAAGCCCGCATGCCTAGGTTCCGTGCTCCGCAACAAGAGAAGTCCCTGCAATGAGAAGCTTGAGCACCGCAATGAAGAGTAGCCCCCACTCGCCGCAACTAGAGAAAGCCTGCGCAGGCGCGAAGACCCAACGCAGCCAAAAATAAATAAATAAATTAATTAATTAAAAAAAAAAATCTAGGATGACCTATACAGCTGTGAGACAATCCTCGATGAATATTCCTTCTCCCAGCTGAGTTTAGATAAGGTGGTGATCGAGCTTTTATTATTACTTATTCATTTTTATCCTTACTAATAATTCTAGCAATAACACCACTTTCTAACACGTGGCTACCCTTTTCCTAGTCCCTATAATGTGTCAGACATGGTATTGAGGCACTTGCTGCAGAAGACATCTTGTAATCCTTGCAGAAACCTGGCGGAAGCTTTATTCTGACTTCAGGGAAAGGAAATTGGCTCAGACAATTTGACTGACTTGGCCCGTGCGCCTTGCACAGATTCCACTACCTGAGACCAAGAAGTTGTGAAGAGAGGGCAGTTGAGCTCTTTTCAGCCAAATCTTAAAAACAGTCCAGGGAGTAGCCTTTTTTTCACATTAGCCCATGAGACCCCCCGACCGCCCCTGCACCTGGGCGCCTCTGGTTTCTTTGTGGCCCCCCTGTGTGTCGCAGGCGTGCTTTGTGGCATTCCACAGCTGGCTCCCTTTAAGACTCAGAGCTGTGCATCCAGAGCCACATGAGAGTGATTAGAAAAATTAGATAAGAACAAGTATTTTCTTGCTTTGATTTTTTAAATATTCTTAAGCTTTGAAAACATAATTAAGTTTAATTCGTCTAATGTTGTCAGGAAGGGCACTCTTTTAAGGAGGAAAAAGAAAAAGCCTTCCATGTAAAGATATTTGAGATCTGATAATATTTCTACCACGTCCTCTTGATTAAAAATTTAAGTGAAAAACAGTGTATAGGTTCTCTCCTTCCATCATTTTGACAGTATAGCATATGTTGAAAACTAGCTTTAATATGCCTATATATATTTTAAGCCAGAGGCAAAGTTACTTTTAAATGTCAATTTTTAGTAACGACGTTCATAGGATAGTATTATGTCTACACTCTAAAAGGTTGAATGTGTGTTGAAACAAAGCATTTGCTTTATATGGACAGAAAGGGACCCCCCGCCCCCAACCACTACCCCCCAACACACACACAATTTGTGGTACCTTAGGTCAAGGTGGAGAAGCTGATGATACGTTTTAAAGAGGGTATGCAATTAGAACCACATTGGCATTTTGGCGGTTATTTATTTTTCCAGGGTGAACGTGCTTTCAGAAGTTGCCAGTGGTTGCTAGGCAGACTTCAACAAACACAAAGGACATTACCCAAGCATCCAACCTGGCTGGTTTCTCAGTTTGAGTTTTGTGATCCTGGCTCAAAATGTAGTCAACTCTATTACTGTTTGAATTTGGAATACAGAATTTTGCCAGCAGTCACATTGTCATTTGAGTCAGTAGTGAAGTGAGTTTTCTCCCCAGGAGGCCAGGTGACTGACTTGAAGTAAGGGCGTGCTGTCCAAGACCGTGGGCCAGGTCATTTGAACCGCCTCAAAGGTGAAGAGAAACTATATAAAGAAAACAACTCCATCTTGCCAGGAGGAGTGGCCTTTTCCTTTGGTGCTCTCCTTTCTGATGACTGGATTTTCCTGCTGGAGATATGCTGGGTTTTTTTTTTTTTTTTTTTTTAATCTCTTTCTTCTGGCAAATGAACAAAATTTTCACACACCCAGGTACACTTAAGTCCTTTACTTAAGCAGCTTTTCTAGATGAATTTGGAGCAATGCCAGTGAAACTGAAGAAATACATGTTTTTCTGGACTAGTGATTAGACGTGCAAAGCTGTTGAAAAGTAATTGTTGAACCATAGGTCTGTACATTTACTTATCTTTGTTTTTGTTTTGCACTGACTCTTCGGGCCAAGAACAGTACTGTGCTATTTACTATGAGATGGAAAATGTAGACCAATTACGAAGGCTAAATG
This sequence comes from Eschrichtius robustus, assembly GCF_028021215.1. Classification (NCBI taxonomy): domain Eukaryota; kingdom Metazoa; phylum Chordata; class Mammalia; order Artiodactyla; family Eschrichtiidae; genus Eschrichtius; species Eschrichtius robustus. The sequence goes on along the minus strand of NC_090830.1, from coordinate 5,147,183 downwards.
TTTCAAAGACAACACCTTTTAAATGTGTCAGTCATGCTGGGGGCAAGATGCTGATAAATATAACTTTCCACTTTCCCAAATAGAGTCAGTATGCACGTTTGGGATGTTTATAAGAATGTGAAATATGAAATTTACCTTTACCTGTAAAAGAAGTATATATGAATAACCCATTGGGCTAAAATCCTCCATGATATACACAAACAGAATTAGCTTTACCATGCTTCCTGGTGAGGTATGACTATCATATATCCTTCCAAAAAGGCTTAGGGTCTCACAGGCTGCCTGCATTGTCTGTTTGGATATCATTACATAGAGGTGAGGCTGTGGCGATTACTGTAAAGATCGACATCCTTCTGCGTATAAACGCTCATTGCTAATAACCCTTTTCAATTTGGCCTCATGTGTCTAGAACATTTTGACTGAGACTCGCATGGTATCTGTGCGCCTCTTGCACAGAACCTCTTAGGAAACTCACAGTGGAAGTAATGGAAGTTCACAATTGTATTTTAGGCCGTGGGAGACACTTCTGTGAAAAATGCAACAGGTAGTGCTGCCTTTGGGAGATACAGGGTCTCTCTTGCCTTGTCTGTTTTAGGGAGTTCACATGTTAGTTTTAAATACAACAGAAAATGTTGCTTTTTATAAGTTTATATTCTATTTGGAGAAATAGCTTTTTCTTTTTTCCCCCCCCCCCCCCAGTAAAAATGCTATGTACTCGTTGACAGAAAAAAAGAGTGCAGAGAATTACAGAGCAGAACCTAAAGAAAAGCCACATTCCTGCCTAAAGATACTACATGCATGTTGGAAGTATCTCTCTAGTCATCTTCCTATCATAGATAAGCCTATATGTATAATTTCATTTCATTGTCATTTACTCTGCCAAATAGTCTGTATTGTGTTTTTTTATAGTCATCAACTTTTCTTGTTCATAGATATCGGTTTACAGTATCCTGTTTGATGATCATGGAATCACTTAATAATTTTCTCATTAGAATACGAAAATGTTTTATTTAATTAGAAAACTAGCATTAAACGTTGAATATTTGTCTATAGTAACCGTTGAAAGAGAGGATGCCAACTTTCTGCTCTAAGAAGTTTAGTTTATAAAAGCATGGAAAGGATACCGTTTTAGGAAAGAGCAGAAATGTCAAAGTCTCTTTGCTGCTTTAGAGAATCAGAAATCCTTGGCCTTTAGCTTAGTTCAGAAATTTGAAAGAACTTAAAGATCATTCATGAGTTTAGGAAGTATTTTAATACCATAAAATACTAGTTATCTGGAATCCAGAGGAATGCGTCATAGTGGTTATAGTATCAAAGACTGTGAAGGAGTGATTTTTCCCAAGGTGACTTTCCACACTCCTGAAAACCATCATCTTCACCATAATCTGTGTCTTTTGGCTTGTCAGCACTTTGAAAACATAAGACTTTTCCAAGTCACACAACCCTCTTTGGCTGTTCACAACTACTTTTATGTCTTGTTGATGGGGTATAAAGGATTGTCCCTCACCATTACAAGAATGTGTGCTTAAGGGATTTGGGGAGTGCTTTCTCAAAAAAAGAAAAAAAGAGTGTGTGTGTAATCATGGGAGAGAAGCACAGCTCTGCAAACATGAAACTGGCTGAAGTTTTCTCCAGCTCCCTTTGGTGCTTTGCTTTGACCAGAACTACAGAGAAAAGTTGACAAATGTTGCCATGATTGACTGATTTTATAAAGTGTTGTAAACTGTTCTGAGGACACACTGCATGCAGCAATGTATTTTCCAGAAATCACAACATTTTTTCCCCCAGCTTTAGGGCACCTTGAGTTCTTTTCCAACTTGATCTAGGGTCTTCATGCCTTATTTTAATTTGAAAAGGTTTTCAGAAGTAAACATGGCACAGCCAACTGCATTAAAAAAACACTTTGCTTATTCAGCAAGCCACGAGGACATCTTGAAAGGTGGTGTCATCTCTTTTGACTGAGACCTTCTACAGTAGAACATGGCTGAAGTCATCTGCTGTAGGAGTGTGTGGTACTTGGAGGTTTTAGATGCTCACAATATACAAAAATATCCCAGCGCGCGCGCATGCGCGCGCACACACACACACACACACACACACACACACACACACACACACACACACACCATGCTACGTCTTTAACTGCTAGAGCGCTGAGGGACAGCATGACTCATTGTTGTTGGAAATCCTCTCCATTGTCTGAGGATAAAGCTACTTGTTACTCTTGCCTTTCCTCCTACTCAAGATGACTTCTGATCTCTTTGCTTCTCTCTTTCCTTTTTGCTTTTCTTTTTTTCTTGGTAGTTCCACTACACGAGATTTGAGTAGGACCTTTTCCTGTTACCCCACAATTGGCAACTAGGACTCAGAGTGGAGGGCTCTGTGGCCCTGGCACTCTGAAGAGAGAGTCAGAAGAATTGCCAACACTTGAATCTGTACACTTCTTCACACTTATTAAGAGGTGGCAGAAACTGCTGTTAATACCAGCAGCCACCATGACAAGCCACCCCTCTTCCCTGCAAACCCCCTACCCAATAAGAAGGTTGAAGTGGGAAGGAAGAGTTAGAGAGTCATTGGGCATGTTGGGCTGGTGGGAAATGGGGGTGGTCCCCATAAAAACAAGATGATCCCTTGGGAGAAGGGTCTTTCCAAGGAAGTCTCTCATAAACACTGGGCATGTCTGCAAGAGGAAGACTAGTGTCTTATTACCTGGTGGCATAACTATGTAAGCAACAGTCTTGCTGATGTGCCCCAGTGTCTGTGTGAGATTTGAAAAGAGCACTGGGGAGAAACTCTCCCAAAGTTTACTGTGGGTCAGGTTGATACCCCGGAAGGTAGTTGGGCTGGAGAGCTGTCTCTCTGTTCACCCACCCATGAAGCCTGATCGCTAGGTGAGGAGAGCCCAGCATCTAGAGACCACTGGCTATTCTCCTGGTGTCAGTGGGTAAGCAGTCATGGAGGATGTTGGTTTTCTCATGTCAAGGAAGTGTGCAGTGGAATCCTCATGGCTGCCTCTCGAAAACTCATATAGACTCCCCACAGGAGAGCCACACCTGCAGACCTTCCCTGAGAGGTTGTCAGCAGCTGGTTAGCATTAGTCAGAGAGGCCCTGGAAAGCAGTGGTGAGAGGATTGCTGATGCACCCAGGTCAGTAAGGAGGCGTTTGCTTTTTCTTTCATCCTTTTTCTCCCCCTAAATAGCTAATCTGCACTGGCATGTGCTGCACACTTTCCATGTGTTATTTCATCTGATCCTCCCAACATTACCCTATGATATAGGTTCTGTTATTGTTCATATTTTACATACACAGGAAACTAAGGCACAGAGAGATTTAGTATCTGGAATTTGGATCGAGGTGGTCCGGCTCCCAAGGCCATGCTATAACCACCATCTTGTCATACCATCTGAGATCAAAAGATGTGACTTTCAGTTTTTTACTGTCACCAGCAGGAAGAAATACATTTTACATCCTGACCCAGTACACACCTACATAAAAATAAATAAATGCAAAAAAGTTAACGAAATAACATTTACATGTAATACAACCTGAATTTTTTCTGTTCTTTTCTGTTTCGTTAAAAAAATGCTAGTTACCACCTACTGAGTAGGTGCTCTGGAGCTTAGAAGAGGTTTGGAGGGAGGAAAGAATAGCGCCCATTCCCTGCGTGCCTTCTTTCTGTAGCTCTCTCCTCTCCTCTCCCCTGTCCACACCACCCGGAGTTCCCTGAGCTGTAAATCTGGCTGGTCACGGAGAGTGGGGTTAACAGAGTTGGTTATGAGAGTGGAGAGTTACACTGCACTGGACTGAGTTTCTAATACTGAAAGTGACCGGAAATTGATGGATTCTTACCTTCCTGGTAAGAGATGGGGAAGAGGGATTCCAGAGAGCACAGTTGAAAGTAGTGATGTTGGGGTTCATGTTACTGCCCCCGCAATCCGTGATTTCTTTGTGAGCTGGTTATATCAGCCTTTGACTAAACGACAGTGTGAGGGGCTTGCAATTCAAGTAGGATGACCTTGTCCTCTGTGGGTCTTGCCTGTCATCCATGGAATATAGGCTATCCTCTTCTTATTCACTGCTAATGTGGGGCTGTTGGGGTGCTGATTTCAGACCTCTGTCTGTCTATTTTGTATTACTAGCCCAGAGCAGATTTTATTGAAATGACTTATTTTGCTAGTTCAGACTTATTTATGACTGCATTTATTACTTACAGCACATCATGTTCATTCATTCCTCCTTGGTTTATAATTTATTTTCAATAAAACTCAGCCTCTTTATATCCTTTTTTAAAATATATCCTTTTAATAAGCTTTTGCAGTCAACCTGGAACTCCCTTTGTTAAAAATAAGTCAAGATGAAAAAATGTCTCGGTAGAAAAAGATGAAACCAATGGCAGTTAGTCCTTGAAAAAGAAGTACAAGTGTTAATGGCAAAACTTCTGTTAGAGTTCATTGAATCATGCTTTCTAGAGACCAAAAAATTACTAGGCTCCCTCTTCACCCCACCCCCAATTTACAAATTACTTCTGGAGGCGATGAAGAATGCCTGCCTTGAACACTTTCCAGGCTAAAATGATTGTGACCAGGCTCCGAGCTTTGTGACCTTAATCGCCCATTTGTCTCAGAGTTGGAGTGGAGCCAGACTCTTCTCTAAGGGAGGTTTTGGCTTTCTTCACGTGTACTTCTGCACCCCAGTGTGATGGGTTGTTGGTCTCTCCTTTACTTGGCTCTAGGCCATCATCCTGTACTGAGAGTCTATGAGCAGAAAAGAGCCACACACGCCAGTATTGTGGAGGACAGCCACTACATCACAGACGACTTTTGATGAGGAACTGCTGGGGAAATCGCTTACAGATCTCAATACCCGCAACCTTGGTGCTCCTGCCCTGAAAAATGGGCGTACTTCTTAAGCTTTATGGACACTGTTGAGTAGTGTACAAATGTGGTTTCTCTCTTTGCTTGAGGGAAGCAGGGATCAAATTTGCAGCCCAAGACAGTGACCATTCAAGCCCTGTGGTATGAAATTCTGTGTCCCAATCCTTCCCTTGGTTTTATTCTTCTCCCATCCTAGTTTTCCTTCTGGGATTCTCTCGATTCTTCATGGGATACTTTTGTTTCATACGCGCTGTTTAATGAGACACCTCCAGTTCTCGTCGTGAATCACGTACATCCAGAGTGCCATTGCCGAGTAAACGTAACGTGTGTTTTGAAAGCTTTAGCTTTGCTTATCTACTGCCTTAAATAGTGGTTGTAATTGAAAACAAGTTATGGCTCCAAATTTATAGTGGGAGAGCAGGACCACAGCTTTTCTGCAGACCTTGAACTCTTGTTCTAGGTTTGGCAAGGGTAGGTGTGACTAAGATAAAAGTGGATTTTTCTTGAGATAGCAGGATGAAGATGATTGGAAGGTCATCTTAATTACTCAGTAGAGTTAGCTGATAGGAGATTTTAAGGAACCATCCACAGGGCCATTCCACATTCAGTAATGAATTGGGACAGAAAGCATATTAAAAAGTCATACTTGGGAATTCTCTAGCAGTCTGGTGGTTGGTACCCTGCGCTTTCACTGCCGAGGGCGCAGGTTTGATCCCTGGTCTGGGAACTAAGATCTTGCAAGCTGTGCAGTGCCAAAAAAAAAAAAAAAATCATCATACTTAATATCTCAGAAGAAGCGGGTGGAGTGTGAGGTGTTGATCCTGAGAAGCAAGAGAACTGTTAGCCAGTGATGTTACTTTGAGAAGCCGTTTTCCCTTTTCTAAATTAGTCTTCCCCTCTATAAAATGAAGGAGCTAGACAAAACGAACATAACTCTGCCAACTCTAAAGTTCTGTGATTTTCTGAATGCAGTTGAAATAGAACCTTGAAAAGAGCATTCACCATCACAACGTGTATAAGTAGACATTTGGGAGTCCTGAGATTTGAGGCCCTTAGTGGTGGCTGAATTAACTTTAATCCTCACACCGTCATTGCAGTCTCTTGGCAGAATGATCGGCGTTCAGACCCAGCAGACAGGTGTTTTCCTTATAATTTGGAGTAAAGCAAATGGAAGTAATTGTGTATGCACACACATGCACGCAGCTGTGATTATAAGTTACCAAGAAGCTTACTTACTCATAGTCATATTCTTGGTGAGTTTTGATATGCCCATTTTAGCTATTTAATAAGCATTGATTGTTCTGACTTGGAATTTTATAGTATCGTCCATTAAAAATGGTCGGTTACATAATGCCTTGCTACCTTACCTCAGAATTCATTTGAAAACATTTTATAAAGACACACCATTTTAACCTTGGAGGAGACCTTAGAAGTCTGCCTTGTTAAACGTTTTTGTTTTATGATTTTGGGGAGAAGGATGTTGAATGTGGTTATTGTCTGGCAGGAGGTAGCTGGTTTTTATTTACTTATTAAAGAACTCTTAAACTTATTCTATATGTTGGGTAGAAGAGGACAAGCACTTTGCCTAGCACATAGTTGGAGCTTAGTAAGTGTTAAGTTTTTTTCCTCCTTTCCTCACATGAGTGTTTGCTTTTAGTGGAAGGCTTTGTAATTTGAAATCTGTACATAGGGAGGCTGAACACAGGTTTCCTTGACAGCCTGTTGCATACACTAGAACATTTGGGCCATGCCAATAAAGATTTTAGCCACTAATACAAGAGACAAACAGGAAACTAATAGACTAGTCACAGTAGTGCATAGTTACAGCCTTAGAGCTAATCATTGAGTACTTTTAATAAGGTTATTGAAATGTTGTATTTAAAAGGCTGGTTATTCTCTACAATTTGGTGTATATTTAGTCAGGGTGAACGATTTTGATGATTTATCCTGCTAATAGTAGCTGCCATATTTCATGTAAGAGATTGTGTTTTCACTGAGATGGGCAGACACAAACACTTGGCCCCGAGTTTGGGTAAGTAGCCAGAAATAGTTTGGGGATTCATAGAGTTGTCTCCAAAATTCCAGGGGTATTGCATCATCTTCATGGGTCTGGTTAGTTTTCAGTTCTTTTTGAAACTGAGCCCCACTGGTGGGACAGATGCTCAGAGACTCACGCCCACACAAAGATGGTGCACCCCAGAGGCAGTAGCGGAAATTGAAAGCCCTTTTCGTAAGCATTGAACTACGCACTTCTCTTCTGAAGGGTCGCTTTATTTCCGTGAAAATGTCGTTCAGCATTTCTTCAAAGTTTGAGCTCAAAACAGTCCAGCATGGAAAACACTGGAGTCCAGCCTTCATTTGCCATCTGTTCAATCCACAGGTCTGTTTGAATCAGGGTACTGTGTATCCTTAACCAAGTGTCACCGCCCCTGCTTTGTTCCAGCAAGTACATGTTTAGCCTGTATAGATTGTGACTTCAGTAAGAAAACATAGTTGTTTAAATCGTAGAAGTCCTAATAAGTTTGGTCTTTCAGAATTCTTAAAGTTCCTTGATCTGAGAATACAACTCTAGAATTCACAACCAGCTGAACGAATTAAAGTAAATGACATCTCCACACACACTGCCAGGACTACTTCCAACCTTCAGTTAATTGCAGACGGTTGACTGCATCTGGGTGTGCAGACAATTTATAATCTTGACAACGTCTCCACCATGACTTACCATGTTAGACATTTATCGAACATCTATTGTGAGCTAGACACTAACCCGGGCCTTGGATTTGCCTGTAATTTAAGTGCCTCTGCTTTCTGCGCTAGCCTCACTTTCCAGCCTCTTCAATTTCAGGTTTTGTGTACTAATCACATGCTGTTGCCAAATGGGCTGCTAGCTGCTCCCAAATGCAACAGTCTTGCCATTTCATCTACCTGAATGCTCTCCTTCTATCCCTCTTTTTGCCTATTGATGGATTATTCTTTTTTTTTATTTTTTATTTTTTATAGCTACTTTTATTTTTTATTTTTTTAATTTTTATTTATTTATTTATTTTTGGCTGTGCTGGGTCTTCGGTTCGTGCGAGGGCTTTCTCTAGTTGCGGCAAGTGGGGGCCACTCTTCATCACGGTGCGGGGACCGCTCTTCATCGCGGTGCGCGGGCCTTTCACTATCGCGGCCCCTCCCGTTGCGGGGCACAGGCTCCAGACGCGCAGGCTCAGTAGTTGTGGCTCACGGGTCCAGCCGCTCCGTGGCATGTGGGATCTTCCCAGACCAGGGCTCGAACCCGTGTCCCCTGCATTAGCAGGCAGATTCTCAACCACTGCGCCACCAGGGAAGCCCTGATGGATTATTCTTGAAAGGCCACCTGCCATGTTTTTTTAGTGAAGTCATCCCTGATCACGGGGAGCTGGAACTGATCCTTACAAATGTGCTATGTGCACCATCTATCCCTCCTTGGAGTTTTTGTTTGCATTGCAATATAATAGACATGCTATATCCAGATAAAGGCAGAGGTGGTTGTTTTTGCATTTTTGATATGTTTCAAAGGAACATGCACTGTGGTAATTCTTGTGTCCCAGTAGGAGCTCAGTGTCATTGAATGAATGAACATTCCTGTGATTTAAGTGGCACCCACTTAATGTACACAGTGATTTTGGAGAAGAGTGGGTCTGGGTCCATGAAAGTTACCTTAGTGCTGGAGGATTTCTTGAAAATAAAACAGTTCTGTGTATAAGTTAATTTAAATTTTGGCTTAATTAATATGCTTACAGGATTCAGGATTCGAAACATACAAAAGTGCACACACGAAGTTAAAAGATCTTCAGTCTCTTTTCCCTTCCCAGTATGTAATTAATATTTCCAGTTTTGCAACTTGCCTTTTGTCGTTGTTTAACAATATATCTGGGAACTTATTACAATTGAATGCATAAAGATGACCCTTGTTCTTTCTTCCTGCTGCATGTTACATGTTATTACGTTATATGGAGGCAGCGTAATTGTTCACCTGTCCCCGACTGGGGAACCTTTAAGTTGTATACAACTATTTATTGTAACAGAGATGAATTTTCAGGCATTTGCAAAACTAGAGGAGGAGGGAAAATAAACTAGAAGAAGTATAAGATCTTGAACAAAGAGAAGGGTATTCTTTGAACATAGAGACAATTTTAATAGGTACAGTTTGTTTTATATAAATTCTTTTTTTAGTGAACAAAATTTAAGTTTTTTAAAGAGCCACTTAAAAACCCATTTGGTACAAGTAGCTCTTAGTTGAATATGCTTCTTTTTGTTTCCAGTTTAAGTTGATATTTATTTCCAAGGATTCTATAGGCAAATAATGTTTGTAATAATTTATATCCTTATCTGAGATCAAATTTAGTAATTGTTTTGAGATGTAATAAGCATTTGAGAGATTAAAGACTTGCTTTCCCATCACTATTAATATTTTACTTACAGTTTTCTTAGTGCTGTCTCTGCTAATAGTAGCCACCTCTTCGCTTGTGTTGGAACTTTGCTGCTTAAGATAGGAGGTTACAGTTATTCAGGATTGCTGTCTTAAAGAATAGTTTTCAATATATGGATTATGTTCTGCATATAGACATGTGAGTTTCTGCTAAATATAATAGCTTGAGCAGCAGTATCAACCATTTATTGAGCAATCACTGTGTATCATAGAGTGCTAAGTTGGTGGATTCTCCTAGGAGCATTAAATACTGGCCCTGGATTCTCCCCACCCAAAGATTTAGTTGGTGGAAGGGGAAGCTTGGGGTGTTGGGCTTTTTAACAAGCTCCCTAGGGGATTCTTTGTTAATAGAGTAAGTTTCCCTTTTAAATAATGTTGGAACTCCAAAAATGTTGCCAAGAACTCTTACACTCCTGTCACCTAGATTCCTAGTTGTTAACCTTCTACTGAATTTTCTTCCTTTTTATTAACCAGTCTAATGTAATCTTTTTTTGAAATAATGCTCCATCACCCTTAAATGCTGTGGTGTGTACCTTCCCCAAAGAAGAGCCTTCCCCTACATACTTGTCATATTTGTAATGACCCTGTAGTCTCCTTCCCCCTTCACCACCATGCTTCCCCTTCACTGCCCTCCCCCCTCCCTGGGCTGTTAGATTTGCAGTCTATCCCCTTTCCTGCCCCACTTCCTTGGGTGTCAGTGTCACCATGCTGGGAGGGTAAGACAAAGGAAAGTAAGGGAGGATGGGAAGGAATGGAAAAATTGTCTGTCAGCCATCAGGAAATCAACATTTTACATAAACCACCATACAATCCACACACCCTGTTCAAATTTCACCAAACGCCCCAGTAATGTCTATCTTTCCCTTTCTGGTCCAGGATTGTATATATGAACATAGGTTGAATTTAGTTGTCATACGCATCAGTCTTCTTCAGTGTGGAACCCATTCCTACGTCTCTTCCCTGTTTCTCATGCCCTTGACAGGCTATTCATTCTATAGGGAAACCCTCAACTGGGATCACTCAGTGTTTTCCCATGACCGGACTCAGGCCATGCGTTCTTAGCAGGAATGATGCCAGGCTCTTTAAAGTGTTATCAGGTCAAGAAAGATACTGTCGGTCTGTCCCACCGCTGGTGGTGGTAACTGTGATCACCTGATGAGGTTGGGGAATGCTGAGTCTGTCCACTGTGCAACCACCATTGTCCCCATTGTATTTAGTTGTATTTTGTGAGGAGGTTTTCCCATATTGTGCCAGTATCCTATTCTTCATCACATCTCCGCCTGTAAGCCCTAGCATTCATTCATCACTCCTTCCTTTTTAGACTACCACTTGATAGCTGCTGAATGGTGATTATTTATTTTCATGATCCCATCTACATTTATTAGTTGACATTCTGTAAGAGCTTTCTTTTCTTCCTTATCTGTCAATGAATTTATCCATTTAACTTAGTATGGATTTATGAATTCTCATTTTATTCATGGGTTTTACTCTGATAATTTCATTATTCTGATAACTCAGATTGTCCCAGATTTGGGATCTTTCACGTTGACCCCTGTGTTCTTTTGACAATTTCCCGTCATTCCTTGAGCATTTTCCTACTTTCAGGCACAAAAAGATGTTCCAGGCTTATCTTGTACGTTCCCGACCCTGACCCCAGCCCTTGTTCTTTTGAGTGGAAGATGGTAGCTAGAATCATGATCTGGGCATCAGTGGTGCTGTTGTTTCCAGGCCCTCTCAGCAGGCAGAACTAGGAAATATATATGTGTCTACATTCATACACACATGTATATCTATGACTATTTCTATATTTATCTGTCTGTATAACTTTAGAAAAATGAGTTTATTCTGATAGTTCAATTTGTAATCCAATTACTCGGTATTCTTTCTAGCCTTCCTTCTTCTCCAGAAATTGAGAAAGCTGGCTTCCATTATCCGCAGTTAATTAATTTTATGCCCAATTAATTAATTAATTCTGCTTAATGTAGCCAATATTCCAGCCACTTAGAAATCCTCTTTTCTGCCACCGTTGTGCTCCCCCATTCTCCTCTCATCCTGGCAGCCAGGCACGCTGCCACCCATGTCTCTGCATGGCATTCCCTCCCTGTCACGGTCCCACTTCCTCAGATTTCAATATCTTCATGCCAGGAGGGAGGGAAAGGGAATGTAAAGAGAGGACCCCCCCCACCCCTCCGCCGTGATTTCATATGCTGTCAGTGTTGAAAATCACTGTATTTAACACATTGCATACGTTATGTCTGATTTAAATATTTCAAACCATATATTCTTTTCTCATGAAGTAGTTGAGGTTTGAGAGATGTATCTTTGTTATCAGCTTGTCTTTTTCTAATTTCTTCCATAAGTGGAATAGAGATAAATTCTTATTAATTGTGAGACTCTAGCAGGGTATCGATAGCTGGATTTTATTCTGATGTTTTTAATTTCCTTTGTGGTAGTAGGATGTGGTTTCCAAAATGGCCTGATCTGGTATATTGGTAGCAACCTGGTACGGTCAATGTTTTTAAGGGGAGAGATGCTTTTCTTTTCTTTTTTAAAAAAATGTTATTGGGATATAGTTGATTTACAATGTTGTGTTAGTTTCAGGTGTACAGCAAAGTGAATCTGTTATATATATACATATATCCACTCTTTTTTTTTAGATTCTGTTCCCATATAGGTCATTCCAGAGTATTGAGTAGAGTTCCCTGTGCTGTATAGTAGGTCCTTATTAGTTATCTATTTTATATATAGTAGTGTGTTCATTTTTAGAAAATTTTATTATTATTTTTAGATTTTAAAATTCTTTATTTATTTATTTTTGGCTGCGTTGGGTCTTTGTTGCTGCACGCGGGCTTTCTCTAGTTGAGGCGAACAGGGGCTACTCTTCGTTGTGGTGCACAGGTTTCTCATTGCGGTGGCTTCTCGTTGCAGAGCACAGGCTCTAGGCACATAGGCTTCAGTAGTTGTGGCACGTGGGCTCAGTAGTTGTGGCTTGCAGGCTCTAGAGTGAAGGCTCAGTAGTTGTGGCGCACGGGCTTAGTTGCTCCGCAGCATGTGGGATCTTCCTGGACCAGGGATCAAACCCATGTCCCCTGCGTTGGTAGGCGGATTCTTAACCACTGCGCCACCGGGGAAGTCCCTAGTAGTGTGTTATTTAAATGTATGACTTTACAAGGGCTTGCATATTGAGCTTGGATTTCTCTCTTAGTCTCTGAAGTTCTCTCATGCTTCTCTCTGCTTCTGTTTTTTCACTAAATTCAGAAGCACTGATATCAAGATGGTCCCATGTCTTTCCTCCCTTCAGTTTAGAAATGGCATTTTAAAGAGGTAAAACACCTCCTAGACCAACCCCATCCCTTTTGGGAAATCTGGAGGGAGAAGTAGTTGGGAGCCAGTGGCCTAGATTATAAAAATCAAAGCCCCAAACCTGATTATGGTCAGAAGAATCCTAGGAGTCATCTAAAGCTAAGTTCCGTTGCTTTGTGATTCATGATGATCTAAGACTTTTCATCTGTTTTTCATTTTCTGCAGATTGTTAAGTTGGTTGCTATTATCGACAGTGTTTAGGTTTAAACAATTAAAATCAAGGTATAGAGTTACCTACGTATGCTGTGTTCAGATTTTGCTCATTTGTTGGCATATATTCATTCTGCAAAAGTTATATGGCGCAAGTTTACTTCAGATGATCTCTTACATAGTGGAAAATATCTGAAGTCAGTTGGAGGGTAACAGAGTACTTTATGTAAAATTTCACTTTTACTTAAAAAATTGGATTAAGTATTATGGAATTTATATGAATTTCAAATCTGATATAATTTAGATTTTAAAATGTTAGGCTTTGTAGTAGTAGTATTCATTTGACTAAAGATTAAATTCCATAGCTTGAAGATTTCGTATCGTTATAAATGATGAAGCAATCAAGAAACAAAAGCATAAAAATTAGAGTAGAGTTTGAAGAAAAATATTGGAAACAAAGAGAACTAAACTTTTAACTTTGAGAACTTGCATATTTTGGAATTCTAAAAAATTGTTAGGAGCAAGGGATAAAAAAAGTTTCGTCCCTTATGTTCTGAATTTCTGTTCGTTGTGTTTTCTCTGTGATGAGGTTCTTTGTGAGACTCATCGTCCTACGGCTCTGTTGTCTTGGTGTGTGGGTGGTCCCTCCAGGCCAAAATGCTGTCCACACAGTTCGTGGAAATAATCTACTAGAAGTGTATAAATGCCCCAATGGCTTGTAAAAAAAAATATTAAGATAGTGTTAAAGCATGAACTTTGAAATTTTTTTCTAAAGTTATCTGCATGAATTATGCCACATAAAATTGCTTCTTCAACAAAAGGATATTCCATTTGATTTTTCTGATTCTGGAAAGTACATTAATTTTTTTATAGGTATATTCCATTTTAAAATGCCTCAATGAAATAAACCTTTTAAGAAGGATTGTCACATGTTTTCCACTAAGGATAAAGAAGGAGGTTAAATATAAGGCTTTTAACTAAAAACAGGAGTAATTTTGTTGTCCTTTAGTTCTTACATTAGAAATAGGAAACCAGAAGTCAGCTGAGTCTCCATAGCAATCATCTCTGTTTGTGAGATGAATAACACATTTCAGTCTGGATTTTGGGAAGAATTCTTGAAAAGTGAAAAAAATAGTCAGCCCAAAATATCTGGTGTGTTGACTTGAAATTCAGTCATTGATTATTTTGCATTACAATGAGAAGGTGTGACATGACCACTGATTACTTTTACAGCTTTCCTATTTGAATTCTTATCTGTGGGAACATAGGAAAAGAACGATTTTGTTGATTATACTGCAGTTTCATATGGTTAACTCTAATGTATAATAAATTATGATAAAATACAGGATATTCGTAATGATCTGGTAAGAAGATGGAGAAGATATTAAGAGTTCTGACTGATAAACGTTGTCAATACATATGGAAAACCTGGATCATCAGTTACTTTCCCGAAAATTCAAACATGTGCAACTAAAAGAACCTCTTTTTTGTGCAGTGTCTAGAGTACTGCCCGCCCCATTGTAGGTACTCAGTAAGTGTTTGTTGAGTAAATAAATGAAAGATATTTTTATTTGTAAGTTGGTTTTGAAAATTCAGTTTATAAGTTTTAGTTAAAAGAGCAGTTTCCTTCCCCTCAGCTTCCAGCACCTGACAACCCCTGATCTGTTTCTCTCCCTACAGTTTTGCCTTTTTCAGAATGTCATTTAATCAGAATCTTGTGGTATTTAGTCTTATGTCTTCTTTCACTTACAATAAATCTTGTGAGATTCATCTAGGTGGTTGGGTATATCAGTAGTTTATTGTGTTTGTTCTGAGTCGATGTTTGTTGTATACTTCTTTTTTGTTGTTCATTCACCAGTCCTTAGGCATTTGAGTTGTTTACATTTGATGGCTGTTATAAATGAAGGTTCTATAAAATTCACGTACAGGTCTTTGTGTGGACATATGCTTTTGTTTCTCTTGGGTAAGTGCCTTGGAGTGGAATGGCTGGCTCATATGGTAAGTGTATGTTTCACTTTATCAGAAACTGCCAAATTGTGTTGTAAAGTGGCTGTACGATTTTGGCTTCCCACCATTAATGCATGAGAGTTGCAGTTGTTCCACATCCTTGTCAGCATTTGATATTGTCCATCTTTTTATTTATTTATTTTTGGCTCTGTCGGGTCTTCGTTTCTATGCAAGGGCTTTCTCTAGTTGCGGCAAGCGGGGGCCACTCTTCATCGCGGTGCGTGGGCCTCTCACTATCGCGGCCTCTCTTGTTGCGGAGCACAGGCTCCAGACGCGCAGGCTCAGTAGTTGTGGCTCACGGGCCCAGTTGCTCCACGGCATGTGGGATCTTCCCAGACCAGGGCTCGAACCCGTGTCCCCTGCATTAGCAGGCAGATTCTCAACCACTGCGCCACCAGGGAAGCCCTGTCCATCTTTCTAATGTTAGCCATTCTAGTGGATACCTTAGTAATTTTTCCTGGTGGATTTATTTACATTTTTCTGATCACCAGTGTTGCCGAGCAGTTTTTCATGTGCTATTGGCCATTCATGTGGCGTCAGTGTCTGTTCAACATTTTGCTAACTTTTTATTGGGTTATTTATTGAGTAGTAAGTGTTCTGGACACAGGCCCTTTGTTGGAGATACGTTTTGTAAACGTTTTTTTCCCAGCCTGTGGCTTTGTTCTGCATTTTAAGCATTTTCATTTGACTCTTTTTATATAATTTTCATCTCTGTAGTAAATCTACCTCCCCCGCTTATGTACACGTTGATCATTTTCTTTTTCAGTTAGATCCTTATCATATTTATAACTATTTTAAATACCCTTAAATACTTGATACTTAAGAAAATCTGGGTCATCTTGGAGTCTGGTTCTGTTGACTATGTCATCTACTAACAGTGGCTCTATTTTTTTCATTTTGTGTCTAGTAATTTTTAAATTGAATGTCAGGTATTGTGTGCTAAAGGACAACGGAGACTGAGGTAAATAATATTAATATCAATAAATGGTAACTTCTCTTTTTCCTTCAGGCCCTTAATGTAGGTATTTGTGTCAATATTGTCAGTAGTTGAGCTGAATTTGAATTTTGTTGTTGCTATATTTACTATGAGTACAAAACAGGCTTCAAATTTCCCCAGTGGTGGCCTGCTGCTAACTTGCGCTTAGTATGAGGCCTGGGGCACAGGAAGGTTTTCTCAGTGTTCCTGATCCACCTCGATTTTCAGGTCAGTACTGCATACCTGGGCTGCAGGGCGCTCTCTGTGTTCTTGCCTCTTCCCCTGCAGTAAACTGCTGTTGCTTGTTACTTGGTTCAGGTTCACAGTGGGGTAGAGGGTGAGTTGATATTCTCCCTTCTCCCTCAGCCTCAGTTTTAGGCAGGCCCTCTGTGCCTGAGCCTCAGGAAAGGGGCTTTCTCAGTGTTCCTGCCCTCTCATTTTAATTATTTTTGAAATCTGTATGATTAATTTTGATAGTATCTTGTTCCTTCAACATACTTTTGGTAAATTCTTTTACATCTTTAAGCATAAATGGTCTATGTCAATTATTATAATATCTGTATTATTTTGGTGGTCTTTTTCTGTAGCTTATTGTTTCTGTTATTCCTCACTACTCAGGTTTTCCTCTCACATCTTTAGTGATTTTTTTTTTGATTGTGAGCTCATGTTCGTTGGAATTTTATCCATGAGATTTTTTTGAAGACTATGTTTAAATCCCTTTGCTCCAAATAGTATTTGTCTCTCTGCCTGGGAGCACAGCCTTAGCCTAAGGCCATTTTAAACTAATTTGTTTTGTTTGTGAATTCTGTCACCAAGGGTGCATGAATATAGACTTGGGTTTAAGAATTCTCAGGGGATAGGGGAGGGAGGGGGCGGGAGGTTGGGGTTAGCAGATGTAAGCTTTTACATGTAGACTGGATAAACAACAAGTTCCTACTGTACAGCACAGAGAACTTTATTCAATATCCTATGATAAATCATGATGGAAAAGAGTATTAAAAAAAGAATGTATATGTGTATAACTGAATCACTTTTGCTGTATAGCAGAAATTAACACAACATTGTAAGTTAGCTATACTTCAAAGAAAAAAAGTGTGAACACCGCTTTATTCTTTCAAAGGAAACAAAATTTAATCAAAATCCTATTTCCAAAACGAAATAAAAATCTAATTTACTAGGGAAAGAAAAAAGAGTGACGAGTTCATGTGAGGTCTGAGGAGTCAAATTTAACAGAGAAACTGCTTATAGGAAACTTGAAAAATGAATTTGAACTGCTAGAT
The DNA here is from genome assembly GCF_028021215.1 of Eschrichtius robustus. Classification (NCBI taxonomy): domain Eukaryota; kingdom Metazoa; phylum Chordata; class Mammalia; order Artiodactyla; family Eschrichtiidae; genus Eschrichtius; species Eschrichtius robustus. Next base: position 5,130,079 of record NC_090830.1, on the reverse strand, counting down.
GAATACACTCGAGAAAAAAACGCTGTTGATAGTGTTTGTTGTACTCTGGTGTTGTGTCTTTGTGCTGGGCAGTGGGAAGTGTGCTGCTTAGAGGGGAGTCCCAGGCACACTGCAGTTCTTAGCTCTGCTGGTCATACAAACAGAACCATGAGCTTAAAGCCACCAGCGGCCTTGGGCTTGGACAAAAGGAAATGCTGTTTTAGATGCAAGCTAGTAATATAGGGTGGATAAACAACAAGGTCCTACTGTACAGCACAGGGAACTATATTCAATATCTTGTGAGAAACCGTAATAGAAAAGAATATGAAAAAGAATATACATATGTATAACTGAGTCACTTTGCTGTACAGCAGAAATTAACACAACATTGTAAAGCAATTATACTTCAATAAAATTAAAAAAAAATTATTGGGGAGACTTTCTCTCTTTTCCCTTGTTCCACCAAGGAAAAGCCAGGCACTCATCACCACGGTCCATCATTAAGGGGGAGTTTTATTTTATTTCAACCTCTGGGGCTTTATGTGAGTGTTTTTGATGTGAACTTTATTTTCTATTCTCTGATCGTGGTGTGTTAAAATCCAGGCTAAAGGCTACCAGGTAATAATGGACATTTCTGTGGCAAATGCTTACTCCAACTTCTGCTTATCTCTTTCCTTATCATTTCTGATCTCTAAAGAATTTCCTTACATTCTAAAATACATTTTTATTTTTTAAGATGTTTTCTACTTAAATGGCTTTATCTGAGTATCCGGTTTACCTTATTGCTGGAAGTGCAAGTTCTATATGCTATCTTCTCATCCCTCTTGCTGTAGCAGTTGATAAACTGTGTCATAATCATGTAGTTTTGAATCCTTAGCCAAGCACAGAAAAGGTGGGAGGAGGTAGTATAAACACTTTTCATTCCGTTTATATTCAAGTGTATTTGAGCTGGAGACACATCATCAGTATTTATTAGCTGTGTGACACTGGGCAAATTACCTAGTTTTTGAGTCTCTTTCTTTACCTGTTAAATGGGATAGTAATGCCTACCTTTTACAGGACTAAAGACCTGATTAAATGAAGCAACCTACAGAAAACCTCCCACTTGGCGTTTCCCATATTAGGCATTCAAATGTTAACCTCATGCTTCCTCTCAAATACCCAGTGAATTATTCAGTATACACTTGTTTTTCCCTTGAGTTCCCCTCTGCAAGGAATTTAAAATACAAAAACCTCAGCCATTTGCTCCATTTTCTCCTATTTGCTCCTGTCTTCTCTATTTAATATTTAAGCTCCTTTGACAGATATATTGGAAGTGATAGCTTACTCTCCCTTTTCAATAATGAACTAGAAAGAGAGGTTCACAATTAGGCCAGATGGAAAAATCTCAATTCAGTGCAGCTTGACAGTTTCAAGGAAGGCACAGATGACTACTTGTCAAACTAGGATTTTATTTTCTACCTAATTGCGATGAGTTTTGTACCTCTGTGGATTATAAACAGGATACAGAAGAAACTACTCATTTATTCCCTTTGGCCTTCTAGTTCTTTAAGAGCTAACTCGCAAAGAATGACATTTAAATATAGCCTAGACATTACAATTTCTCACTTGCTATTAATGATGCTTCTTTACCAAACTTTTTTAAAAAAAATTTTTGTTGGAGTATAATTGATTTACAATGTTGTGTTAATTTCAGGTGTACAGAGAAGTGAATCTGTTATACATATATCCACTCTTTTTTAGATTCTTTTCCCATATAGGCCATTACAGTGCATTGAGTAGAGTTCCCTGTGCTATACAGTAGGTCTTTATTAGTTATCTATTTTATATATAGTAGTGTGTATATCTCAATCCCAATCTCCCAGTTTATCCCTCCCCTCCATTCCCTGGTAACCATAAGTTTATTTTCTACATCTGTAACTCTATTTCTGTTTTGTAGATAAGTTCATTTGTACCTTTTTATAGATTCCACATATAAGTGATATCATATGATATTTGTCTTTCTCTGACTTACTTCACTCAGTATGACAGTCTCTAGGTCCATCCATGTTGCTGCAAATGGCATTGTTTCGTTCTTTTTTATGGCTAATGTTAACATTTCATTGTATATATATATACCATATCTTCTTTATCCATTCCTCTGTTGATGGACATTTAGGTTGCTTCCATGTCTACCAAACTTGTTACTGTGAAATCACCATAATGATTTCTTTATTTTTTTGTAGTGAAGATGTGAGGCACTTGAGGGAATTTTATGAAGTCAGTTCTCATTTGTTCACTGTAATCATGAAAAAAATATAGCAAAAGGTGGAAGTAGTTTTAATTTCTCTGTTCACGATGTTTTTTCCTTTAAATATTAGATGTGTTGTCAAGTATCAAAACTTTTAAGTACTCTTTTAGGGTAGGAGAGCTGTTCCTTTTACTGCCTTCTTGTGGAATGGGTGAAGAAGAGTGAAATGGGACCAAGGCATGGAAGGCAGGGTAGAGGTGGAGGAGGGGGTGGGGGGAGAAAGAAGGCTGGGCATCCAGCATCAGTCCCTCAAAAACCAAATTCACCTTTTAACGTAATGGAAATGTTTAGTTGAGTCTTTTTATTTTGCATATGAGAAAATAGAGTGTCAAAGAGGTGACTTATAAATATATAGGATTTATAGCTAGTTAACGACAAAACCAGGAGCGAAGGATACTCCTGACTCACAGCTACATGATCCAAGCAAGCTTTTTAATCTCCCTAAACTTCCTCTTCAAGTGTTAAAGGGGATCACGCCTACTTTATAAGGTTACATGGCTGAAGTGGAGCTCGTGTGTGTGTTTATGAAGTGCTGATGTATACCAGGTGCTCCATCAATGTTTTTTTCCTTTGTCTCATCTTGACTTACTGTAAATTACTTTTTGGTGTGAACGTAATAAGTAGAAAATTGGCAGTAAGCACAGAATTAAATATTTTATGGTCTTCCACTTTTTAACAAAATGCACAGGGTGCAGACTGGAAGTAAAACTTCTTTTGGAAGATTCCCTGAATCATTTTAGCTTGAGAAAATGGAGTTTTATATCATCTTTAGATGCTCTGATTTCAGTCAGTGCATATTATTGCCTTGGGTCAGGTACACCAATTTATACAAAAAGCTGTTGTAACGACTTTTCCTTGCGTTTTCTTCTGCGAAGTCGTCTTGTTGTGGGCTTCTGATCTTCGCCGAATGTCCTTATAAAAGAAAGGGAAGATATCGATAAAGTTTCACACTTCAACTTTCTGCTCAGTGTTTTTCCAGATGAATTTACAGCGCTCTGAGTCTCACCTTTAGGTCTGACCCCCGTCGCAAACAATCTTGACATTTTCCTTTAGCACAACAGCCTGTACCCCAGTAGCCACATTTGAGCTTTACATGACTTCATTTGCCCTTTTAATGAACACGCATTCCAAGCATTGCATCAGTTTAAATGGCTGGCGTGTGTAACTCGACATTCTCTTGTTTGGGAAAACTCAGTTTTATTGATGACATTGAGTCCTGGTGTTTGTTTACCCCATTTATTGAAAGCACTTTGCTTTGGGCCAGTTTCAGTATGCAAACCAGGACCCATCAACTTGTAAAATAAGATTTCTCTTCCCTCTCTAAAACTGGGGGGTGTAACTAGTTCAGTATTTTTCCTGATGAGACCAGAGAAGAATTTACAAACTGAGGACTTGGGACCAGCCTTGTGGTCACTTAGCTATTTCTTTTTCCTTTACTTTAACAATGGGGCTCTAAGAAGAGATAGTGGCTAGATGTTTTCTTGAGGGATTAATAAACCTTTCTTTCGGAGTTTAAAAGGATTATCAAAAGTTTTGTACAGGAAAGGTCCAAGCTGATAGCATGTACAGTAAGGAAAGCTACTTGTCTTATAATATTCCCCAGACTATATGTTAAAAACTTCACTGCTGAAAATGAGCAATAAATTATAGTTTCCCAAGCAGTGAGTATGTAATTAAAATACTTATGCTACTAAATGAAAACTCTTTTCATATATAGTATTGACAGTAGTGCTTGCCACATAAGAAGCTTTCTGTAAGGATTGGTTGAATAAATGAATGAGAGTTGATATTGAGTGTTTTAATTTGTTGTTGGTTTTGAAAATACAGTTTGATTAAAAGTTTTAATTAAAAGGATAATTTGAGCTAGGGCTCAAGGTGTGGCCTGTGGTCTGTTAAAGTCAACATCATCACTAAGTCTCCAGAGAAGAGCCTAGGAGAGGAAGATGGAAAGAGGTTGGCTCCACGGGAAGGATTTTTCCTCTGCCTCCTTCTCTACCTGCTGCTTCAAGAAAAAGGAAACACTTTGACTGTCAGTCAGTCACTCAGGCTCTGACCAGCATGGTGTAGATCCTGTTGTTTGACAGAAAGGCTTCCATCCGGTCATCAGCTACAGCATCCCACTCGTGTCAACATCTCCTTCACCCTGTCCACCATCCTGGAAGTGGATGCACAGCTTCAATGGATGACGTTGTTCCTGTGACTAAATATGATCTCATACAATCCATTCATCAGGTGGAACCCAGAGGAATATGAGGGCATCAGGAAGCTCAGCATGGCAACTGAGAGCCTGTGGCTTCTAGATACCTTTGTTGAGGAGTTCATGGGTGTGGATCAGGTACCTACAGGTCTCATGGTTTATGTCAACGGTGAAGGTCCATCAAATACGAGAAGCCACTGTGAGAGGTCCCCATCTGTAACCTGGACATCTTCTGTTTCCCCTTTGATGAACAGAACTTCACACTCCTCTTCGGCCCTTTCATCTGAACAGGTGGCCATCAGGCACAGGTCCAGCCTCTGCATGATGAACCTTCTGGCGCCTGGTGGTTTTCTGTTTGTCATCAGTGCCTTCAGCTTCCTCCTGTTGGCAGAAAGATGATGACACTTCTCCTGGGCTACACCACCTTTCTGCTCACGATGTATGACTTATTCCTGGCCACTGGCACCCCCTCATCCATGTCTGATTTGTCCTGTCTATCATCTCAGCTTGCCAGAGACCATGTTCATCACCTACTTGCTGTACCTGGCCCCCACCCATGCCTCGGTAGCTCTATTTTCTGCTTCTGCACTGCACCAGCCCAAGAAAATGCTGCCCTATTGCACCCCAGAAAGGAAATAAGGGTCTAGGTCTCACCCCCGCTCGCCTGCCTGGCCTGAAGGAGCCAGTGGAGTTGGTAGGGAAGGTGCCAGGTACCGGAGAGGCAGAGTTAAGTGGATGCCCTGCATCAACAAGGGCCAGTAGAAATGTGAGACCCAGAAGCAGCACTTGGTGGGCTTGTGGGTGCTGTTGAGCCACATGACGGGTACCCTTCTCTTTCACCTCTCCCTGCTCTTCTCGGCCTCTTGCATCATCATGGTCATTGTCTTCTGGAACACCTCAGCAGGTGTCCACGTGCCAGCCCTAGTCTAGAGCTTCTCTTGCCTCTGGAAACTGGTCAGGCGCTCATGCCTGTCCAGATCCCAGCCCCCAGCCCTGGCAGCCACCTTGTTTTTAACCCAGGCCTTCTATGCGGTTTCAGACCAGGCCTGGATCGTCCTCTGCACTCTCCAGAAGTCACGTCTTTGCCCCTGCATGCCATCGGCTCCCCTCAGCCAGCCCTGGAGCTCTGTCTGGCTCCTCAGGAATCAAGTTCCTGGACTTCTTTTGTTGAATCATCTCCCGTCAACCCTTTTGCAGGGGGGAAAAAAAGGGGACGATTTGACTTTTTTTTTTTTTTTTGAAGGTATATTTTTAGTAAAATTTAACTAAGCCTTTAATAATTTTATAGTTACTACTTTTTGCAAAGAATGACCTAGGAATTTTCCTTAAGTAAAACACTTGTGTTTGGTAGTGGAAATTAAGGATATAAGCAGTATTCCTAGGGAAACAGTAAAAAAAAAAACATTAATGAGTAACACAGTTGTGACATTTGGTATGCCAGTGTTAGTTACCTACTTCTTAAATAGGTCCTAAAGACCTACCAATGTATGAAAATAAGAAAACAGTATGCAGGAACTTCCTTGGTGGCACAGTGGTTGGGAATCTGCCTGCCAGTGCAGGGGACATGGGCTCGAGCCCTGGTCCGGGAAGATCCCACATGCTGCAGAACAACTAAGCCCCTGTGCCACAACTTTTGAGCCTGCGCTCCGGAGCCCACGAGCCACAACTACTGAGCCCGCGTGCCACAACTGCTGAAGACCGCGTGCCTAGAGCCCGTGTTCCGCAACAGAAGCCACTGCAGTGAGAAGCCCGCGCACTGCAACAAAGAGTAGCCCCCGCTCGCCGAGACTAGAGAAAGCCTGTGCAGCAACAAAGACCCAGCACAGCCAAAAATTAAAAAAAAAAAAAAAAAAAAGGAAGAAAATAGTATCCATTAAAATGTTACATAATTCAGAATGACCATTATTTTCCCTGTATTAGCTGGAACTTTCCCAGTTTTTTTCTTGAATTATCATGGTTTCATTGCTTAAAATGCATTACAGTAGTTCTGCTTAACCCTTTTTCTGCGAAGTCCATATTTTGGGCCCTTGATAATGATTTCATATGGCATAAAATATTAATTTTCTTGATGATTGAATTGGTTACAAATTCCTTAGTAGTCAACATTCATGGATTCACAATAAAAGTGAAGATGTGAAGGAAAGTAAGGAAGAGTACATTTGTCTATATTATTGTAAAATTTTAGTTAATGCTTTTATAGAAATGCATTGTTTGGTCACTTAAGGCTTTTCTACCGTTTTATTATAAAAGTACAAAAATGTTGAAAGGATTATGCAGGGAATACCATATACCCACTACTTACATTCTACAGTTTTTAAATATTTGCTTCATCACACAAGGATCATCTATCCATCCTTCTGTTTATTCATGAATCCATCTTTTTGCTGCATTTCAGACTGATATGCAGACAGCACATGCATACCAATAGCTGGCATTCAGTATTTGTTCATGGTGTTTTGTTGCTTTTAAATTTAAAATAAATGTAGCATTCACTGTGTTTTGACAGATGTATAATATAAATCCGTGTAACCCAAACTCTTATGAAGATATAAACCGTGACTTGAAAAAGTTTCCTCCTACCCCTTCCCCTCAGCCCAGTTGAATATCACACCCCAGCCGGTCTGGAAACCACTCTTCTGATTTTTTTTTTAAATCAAAGATTAGTATTTTTTGTTCTAGAACATATCTTGAAACATATAGTATGTACTCTGTGGTATAAGACTTCTTTCACTTAGCATAATGTTTTGGGGTTTCATCTGTATTGTTATGTATATCAGTAATTCATTCCTTTTTATTAATAAGTTGTATTACATCGTATGAAACCCACCAAGGTTTATCTATTTCCTGACTGTTTCCCATTTTTGGCTATTATGAGTAAAGCTGCTGAGAACAAGCCATTTACTTGCTGGGTATTTCCATCTGATTAACTCAGGAGCTTAAAAGTTAGTGTATTCAAAATTGAGGCTACCCAACTGTGTCTTCTCCCCAAGTCCCTGTGTCAGTGAATGGCACCACCCTTCAAAGTGCTGTCCAAGTCATAACCTTGACTGCTTCGTGTCCCTGAGCTCTCACACGTCATCATATACAAAGTCCTGCCAGTACTGTCTTCTTCACATTTACTCACTTTGCCATAGTGCTGAATCACGATCCTGTTGGAAGCCGTCACCATTTTCACCTGGATTGCCAAAGTAACCTAACTAGTTTTCTTGCCACCTCTCTTGGCTCTCCCTCTATTACTTTCTCCAAACTACTGTCAGGGATCTTTGAAAAAGCACACATTAGATCATGTTACTTACCTATTGAAAAATGTCTGGTTGTTTCCCATTGCTCTTAGGATAAAAAAAGTAAAATCCTTACCATAGTTGGCAAGGCTCTGCAGGATTTGACTCTTGTCTCTTCGCTGGTTCTCACCTTTCTAACCACACTGGGTTTGCACGTTGCACATGCTTCGCGCCTTAGGCTGTATCCTCCTCTGTCTTGGCTCAGTCTCTCTAATCGGATCATTCCCATTGACCCACAGTTCTGTTCTGGTGTCTCCCATTTTAAAGACAGACAAAAACTGCCTGTATCAGTTGGGGTTAGAATTGTCTGTGGCGGCAGAAAATCAAAGCAAAGCAAAATGATGATCGTTTTTAAAATAAGTTGGAGGATTACGTCTCCTGGAAGAATTGTGTAGCAGGACAGTGCAGGTCTGGGGTGGTGCCAGCGCTCCCCCAAGACCTCAGTAAACCAAATCGATTCTCCCTGTACAGTTTCCCACTCCTAGGTAATGGTCTTTTTATCTTCATAATCCAAGTTGGAACTTCAGAAATCACAGTCCAATCAGCAGAATGGAAGAAAGGACAAAAGACGTCCACTCATTGGATGATGAGCTTTCTCAGAATCTGCTAACATGTCCCTGGGCAGAACTGAGTTACCTGGCCACACCTATTTTTCAAGGAAGGCCCCTAAAAATCGGAGGTTCTGATTTGGGGAAAGTGGACAACTGGGGTAGGTATTTGCCGTTGCCATACCTCCCTAGACCCCCACATTCCTCTCCAGCCACTGTCGTGTTTTTCTGCTGCTTTTTAGAAACAAAACTTGAAAGAGTTGTCTATTAATGATATTCTACTTCTTCAAAGCCCCTTCTCTTCTCAACTCACCCCAGCTCCTGTGCTCACCCTAGTTGGTTGTGTCAAGGTTACCTGTGATCTCGGTGTTTCAAGAATATAAGGAATACTTACAAGTCTTATCTGATGTCATTTCTCAGTAGCTTTCAGTTCTTTTTCCCTTGAAGGACTTTCCCTGTATGTGGATCAGTCTTGAGCTTTTCATTCATCTTCTGTGACTTCATCGTCTGCCATCCTTCTGGAAACTCATTATCCTCTTATTTTTTCAGCATCTCCTATTCTACCCAATGCGTGAATGCTGGAATTTCTCAAGGTTTAGTTTTTCTGTTTTTTTTGTTTTTTAATTGTAGTAATAGATACAAAGCATAAAATTTACCATAAAAATTTCACCAGTTTTAAGTGGCATTAAGTATAGTCACATCGTTGTGCAACCATCGGTCACTATCCACATGTAGCACTTTTTCAGCTTCCCAAAGTGAAACTCTGTAACCATTAAACAATAACTAGCCATTTTCCCCACCCCCAGTTCCTTACAACTACCTTTCTACTTTGTCCCTTTGAATTCTCAAGGCTGGTTTTGCATCTAAATTGGGAGCACCTTGGGAATTCCCCGGCAGTCCAGTGGTTAGGGCTCCACGCTCTCACTGCTGAGTGCCTAGGTTCAGTCCCTGGTTGGGGAACTAAGATCCCATCCCACAGGCCGAGTGGCATGGCCAAAAATATATATATATATAATAATAAATAAAAATAAATTGGGAGCACCTTTATCTCTCCTTTGTGTCCTTCCTATGTGAGACCCTCAGTGTCCATGACCTTAAGTATCGTCTGTAGAATTCCAAATTTATATTTTTGATCAGGTTTTTTCCCTTCAATCACTAGATTCTTAAAACTTTAGCTTGATATTTCCACTTGGATGGAAATCCACTTCAACAGCTCATAGACTTTAAAAAATATATAACTTATCTAAAACTTTTATTTTCTCAGTCTCATTTGTTCTTCTCCTTTCTTCCAAGGTCAGCCATCCAGTTATTTAAACCAGAGACATGCCTGATAACTTAATAACTTCCTTTCCCTCCCCCCACAACCCCAATCAAACCAGTCAGTAGGCTTCTGAGTTCTACCCTCAGTACATGTTGATTTGATTCACTTTTCTTCGTTCTACCTTCCTAACCATCACCACGCTCCCATCATCTGTTGCCTGACAACTGCAGTGTCCTCCTAACTCATCTCTCTCCTCCCGGTCCTGATCCCTTCAATGTGTTCTTTTAAACACAAATAGAGTCATGTTCCTCCAAGTCTTAAAACCCTTCACTGCCTTCCTAGTGCTCTTAGAATAAGATCTAAACTCCTTACCATGGCTTTCCGGGCTTTGATGAGTTGGCCCTTACTGTCCTCTCCACCTCACGTGTTGCCACTTTCTCCTTCCAGTCTGGTCTTCTTTCAGTTCCTTTAACACCGAGTTCCCTCCTGCTTCAGGGCTTTTGGGCTGTACGGTACTCCCCTCCTGCAATGTTCTGTATGTATTCTTGACATCCTTCAGCACTTGGCTTAAATGACCCTTTAGAGACCCAGAGAGATTGCCCCAGCCAGTGTTAAGTAGAAACCCTCTTATTGTTCTGATTCAGACCATCCTGTTCTTTTTTTAACCCCTCCCCCATGTTAAACAATGATTTCTTCCCCTTCTTTCTTCATTTCCCCCAGTAGGTTTACTTTATTATTATTTAAAAAAATTTGTTCCTTTTCCCCAGTAGATTGTAAATGTTATCAGGGACTGTTTAAATTCTATTCCCTATGACGTAGACCTAATGTTTAACACAATGACTGACACGTATTTGGCAGGCAGTACATATTTGTAAATGAATGAAAGTCGATCCCTCTCCTTGGCATGGTTTGGTTTGTGTTACCACGCTTCATACTGTGGCTCACTTTTTTGAAGGTTGCCTTCCCTGATTAACAGACTACATGGCATCTCTCTATCAGATGGTATCACTGCAACTTTTAAGTTTCATTCTTGAAAATTCTTAAGCTTTCTAATTATACATCGGGCAGGGTTGTTTGCTTGTTTGTTTCCCTGACTGTACTGTCAGCCTCATGAGAGCAGTGGCCGTGGCTGTTTTCGTCAATCATTGTTTCCCATCAGATGAGCGTCTTGCTCCACACTCATCTTGTTTCGTAAATGAGCTCATAGTGGCGAAAATATACCTCACCGACTGGTTGACATTTCATGCTATGATAGTTGTATACCATTTTATCAGATGTGACTAGGTGCTGGAGATTGAGGATGTATGGAGAGAATCTTAATTTCTTGAAACCAGAATTTGGAGAGTTGAGTGATTTTAAATTGGATTCTCCTTAGATGTTAAGAACCTAAAAATTTGCAGGAGAAAAACTGTTTTGAAACTTTCATCCTGAGCATCACATGAAGACCTCTGAAATATTGCCAAGTGCAATTCTGCACTGTTGAGGATTAATGAAATCCTGGTCCATCTGCATGTTTGTCTTTCCAAGTCTCCCTTGTGACATCATTAGTGAGCTTAAGCCTCCAGAGAAGCTTCTTTGGAAATTTTCATAATCAGTTAAATTCATTTTTGAAGTGTGTAAATTCTTTGAATGTTACTCATAACTTTTTATGGGCACCACACGTTTTCCTATATCGGAAAGATTTAAAATTACTTTTGCAGAAAAATACAGTTGGAGTACAGTAGATATTGTCTACCATGCCATATAAATTCAGTGGGGTAACACTTTCTTTTTCTGGCATGTTCTTGGAAGGAATGATTTCCAACATTAATTCAGGGAAGTCTAGTGGTTTTAAAAATCCTACCACGTGCAAGGGGATTTGCCTATCACCTTGTGTTAATTGGCCTCAGTTTCCCAACAGCTTTTAGCCCTAGGCCTCTCCACCGTATACCCTCAACCAAAAGTCAGGTGCTGGGCTATAAAGCTGTCTGTTCATTCCTTCTTCCTAAGGTCAAAGCCTAGCTAGTTATAAAATGCCTGGGGCACCAGCTTTTCTGATTCTGGTAGAAGTACTGTTTACTCACTCTGAGTTATTACCACAGTCCTGATATTTTTACTTGAACCCATTTCAGGTAAACAGAAGACGAATGGATCACTTGCTGGTTATATTTGGCATACAGCGTGTTTAGTTTAGGCCATATCATATTCATTCAGACAGTGATTTTGATATAAATGATGTGTCTGCCAACATTTTAAAATTAAGGGGATTTTAACATAACCAATCTGTTTTGGTAGCTTTTCTTGAAAAATCTGGAAGGCTGGCTGTTTTGGGCCGGCTCCTGCATATGCTAGTTGGAGCTGGTGATACCAAGCAACCACCTTGGGCAGGACAGGTGGTCTCCTGTTTGGTACACCCTCTGTCACTCCCTGTTGTTTCCCTGACACTGAGGTCAAGTGTCAGTTACCATTTATCCTTGTTGTACTATTGGTTTTCTCATGGTACAATAAAATAATTCTGGTACCCCTGTCTGTCAAGTCTAGGGGAAATGTGAGTGAGGGGGCAGACAGTGAATTCCAAGAAAATGAGAGAAGGTATATTTCTTTGGGGAAATGAATAACTTTTATTTGTCTAGTTTTTTCTTTTGTGGAATGTGTATTTGAATTAGAAGCATGCACTATGCCCCTTCATTGTTAACAGTTCCTTTCCTGGCTCCTATAGACATATGAATCAGGGACTCTTGATTAGATGTATGATCCTATAAAAAGAAAGTGACTCCACCTTTGGGTCCCTCAGGGGACAGTATATTGATCTCCTTGAAGCTTACGACTCTCTTGGAATGAAATTCCCAGGTATCCTGTCTGTGACTTGTCAAGAGGGTAGCTGTTTCTGGCTTTCCCAATAATTAGGCCTTATAGGACCTGGCAAGTTCAGTATAAGTAAAACAAACTTTGCTGTAAGGATTGTATATTATAAAAAGGAGATTGAACCATTTTTAAAAATAGTAATGTCACATAACTGGCTTAAGAGAGACAATATAGCAGCTCTGAGGAGGGAAAGATTACCTCTGATTGAGGGGATCTTGAAGTTGCTTTTATGTTTCGCCTTGAACAACGCGTAGAAAATCAGCAGCAGGAGACAATGAAACCGTAGAACAGTTTGAATCAAGGAAAAAAATTGTAGGGATCAGGTGTGGATAGGACAGTGGCTAGAGGTGTTGATGAAAGTAGAGGAAACGGAGGAAAAGCAAAACCAAAAAGGTGGGTTGAGGCCTGGTTATGGACAGTCTTAAATGCTAGGCCAAGAAGTTTGCGCCTAACTTAAGGGATAATGAATAAGCACTGGCTGACTTTTGAATTAGGGGAGGGGCTTATCAGAGCCTATGACTTGAAGGGGGAAAAGCCGGAAGTGCTGCCACCAGTGGTGAAACCCAACGTGGAAGTGTTCACGAGGGGCGATGATCTGGATGGAAACTTGTCTTAGATTGGGCACAGATTTGGAGAGAGAATCACTAGGTCTGTGCAGCTTCTTGGTTATGGTAGTGTGGGGGGATGGGCAGTGGGGAGGGAGGAGCTGGAGGGGAGGGGAGGGGATAAGGTTTTGAACAGACAGAGTCGAGTATGGATGTCCGAAGGAGGACCTGGTTTGGAAGGTGTATCCGATAGGATGCTTTCAGTTTCAAGTAACAGGTTGGCTCCGACAACATGGACATGCGTGGGCTTACGTTACTGAAGAGTGCAGAGGTAAGTGGGCTTCAGGAATGGTTGATCAAGAAGCTTCATGATGTCATCCAAAGCTCAGATGTTCCCTGACTCTCAGCTCTGCCTTCCACATGGATGGCTTTATGCAGAAGCTGATCCTCCTCATGGTCACGGGTGGCAGCCTGTAGGAGTCGGGCTCCATTTGTCTTTGTTCACATCTAGTGGGATAGAGAAAACCTTTTCAGAAATTCTCTTACAAAAGCCTGAAAGCTTCATTCTCAAAAGCTTCCATTAGACCACTTCCTCCCACTTGTCTTTGGCCCAGATTAGATTACATGACTGACTATTCTTTTTATTAATTGGGGTATAAAATTTAATATCCTAACCTTTTTTTGAGGTAACATTGGTGTATAACTTTATGTAAGTTTCATGTGTACAACATTACGTTTTGACTTCTGTGTATGCTACAGCATGCTCACCATCAAAAGTTTAAATTTTCTGTCCCTGTACAGTTGACCCACTGTAGCCATTTTGCCATTCCCCCCGCCCCCTTCTGCTCTGGTAAGCGCTAACCTATTCTTTGTATCTGTGTGGTTTTTTGGTTTAGATTGGTTTGTTTATTTTGTTTTTGTTCTTTTATGGTCCATATGTAAGTGAAATCTTACGGTATTTGTCTTTTTCTGTCTGACTTATTTCACTTAGGATAATACCCTCAAGCTCCATCCATGTTGTCGGAGATAACTACGTTTTCTTTTTTTCTGGCTGAGTAGTATTCCATTGCATATAAATACCACATCTTCTTTATCCATTCTTCTGTCCATGGGCACTTAGGTTGTCTCTATATCTTGGTTATTGTAAATAATGCTACCATGAACATAGGGGTGAATTTACCTTTTTGAATTAGTGTTTCATATTCTTTGGATAAATACCTAGAAGTGGAAAAGCTGGGTCATATGGTAGTTCTATTCTTAAATTTTTGAGTAATCTCTGTATTGTTCTCCATAGTGGCTGCTACCAATTTACATTCCGCCACCAGAGTGTGAGGGTTCCCTTTCTCCACATCTTCTCCAACACTTGCTATTTCTTGCCATTTTGATGCTATCCATTCTAATGGGCATGAGGTGATATATCATTGTGGTTTTGATTTGCATTTTCCTAATAATTAGTGATGTTGAACATCTTTTCGTGTGCCTGTTGGCCGTCTGTATATTGTCTTTGGAAAAATGTCTATTCAAATCCTCTGCCCATTTTTCAATCTGGTTTTTTTGTTGTTGTTGTCGAATTGTGTGAGTTCTTTATATATTTTGGATATTAACCCCGTATTGAGGATATGATTTGCAAATATTTTCTTCCATTTGGTAGGTCATCTTCTCATTTTTTGGTGGTTTCCTTTGTTGTGTAGAAGCTTTTTGATGTAGTCTCATTTGTTTATTTTTGCTTTGTTTCCCTTGCCTGAGGAGACATACTAACGAAGATATTCCTAACACTGATGTCAAACAGCATACTGCCTATGTTTTTTTTTTTTTAAGCATTATTCATTTTAATTAATTAATTAATTTATTTTTGGCTGTGTTGGGTTTTCGTCTCTGTGCGAGGGCTTTCTCCAGTTGTGGCAAGCGGGGGCCACTCCTCATCGCGGTGCGCGGGCCTCTCACTATCGTGGCCTCTCTTGTTGTGGAGCACAGGCTCCAGACGCGCAGGCTCAGTAGTTGTGGCTCACGGGCCTAGTTGCTCCGTGGCATGTGGGATCCTCCCAGACCAGGGCTCGAACCCGTGTCCCCTGCATTGGCAGGCAGACTCTCAACCACTGCGCCACCAGGGAAGCCCACCTATGTTTTCTTATAGGATTTTTATGGTTTCAGGTGTTACATTCAAGTTTTTAATCCATTTTGAGTTAATTTTTGTGTATGTGTAAGTTAGGTCTGGTTTCATTCTTCTGCATGTAGCTGCCCAGTTTCTCCAACACCATTTATTGAAGAGGCTCTCCTTTCTCCATTGTATGTTCTTTGCTCCTTTGTCATAAATTTATTGTCAATATATGTGTGGGTTTATTTCTGGGCTCCCAGTTCTTGCTTGATCTGTGTGTTTGTTTTTCCACCAATACCATGGTGTTTTGATTACTATGGCTTTGTGATAGTATAATTTGAAATCAGGGAGTGTGCTACCTCCAACTTTGTTCTGTTTTCTCAGAATTGCTTTGGCAATTTGGGGTTTTCTGTGGCTCCATAAAAATTTTAGGATTGTTTGTCTTAGACGCGTGAAAAATGTTGAGATTGCGTTGAGTCTGTAGATTATACTTTGGGTAATATAGACATTTTAACAATGTTAATTTTTCCAATCCAGTGAGCATGGACTATCTTTCCATTTCCTTGTATTGTCTTCAATTTCTTTCAACAATGTCTTACAGTTTTCAGTGTACAGGTCTTTCACCTCCTTGGTTAAATTTATTCTGAGGTATTTTATTCTTTTTGTTGTGATTGTAAATGGGATTGTTTTCTCAATTTGTCTTTCTCCTAGTTCATTGTTAATATACAGAAATGCAACAGATTTTTGTATATTGATTTTGTACCCAGCAACTTTACTGTATTTGTGTATTGTTTCTAGTAGTTTTTTTGTAGAGTCTTTATGGTTTTCTATGTATAAAATCTTGTCATCCACAAATAGTGCCAGTTTTACTTCTTCCTTTTCAATTTAAATGCCTTTTATTTCTTTTTATTGCCTAATTGCTCTGGCTAGGACTTCCAATACATTGCTGAGTAAGAGTGACGAGAGTGGGCATCTGTGTCTTGTTCTTGATATAACTTTTAGTTTTTCACCAGTGAGTTTGATGTTAGCTGTAGGTTTGGCATATATGGCATATATACATGTTGAGATATGTGCCTTTTATACCCATTTTATTGAGTTTTTTAAACGTAAATGGGTATTGAATCTTGTTGAGTGCTTTATATGCATGTATTTGGATGATCATATTATTTTTATCCTTTATTTTGTTAATGTGGTATATCATGTTGAATGATTTGCAGATGCTGAAACATCCTTGCATCACTGGAGTAAATCCCACTTGATCATCATGTATGATCCTTTTAATGTATTGTTGTATTTGGTTTGTTGTCATTTTGTTGAGGATTTTTACATCTATATTCATCAGAGATATTGATTGGCCTCTAATTTTCTTTTTTGTGTGTTGTCTTTGTCTGCTTTTGGCATCATGTAAAATGAGTTAGGAAGCATTCCCTTCTCTTCAATTTTTTGGAAGAGTTTGAGAAGGACAGGTATTAAATCCTGTATGAATGTTTGATAGCATTCACCTGTGAAGCTGTCTGGTCCTGGACTTTTGTTTTTGGGGAGGTTTTTGATTACTGTTTTAATCTCCTTACTGGTGATTGGTTTATTCAGATTTTCCTTTCCTTCATGATTTGGTCTTGGAAGGTGGTATGGTTCTAAGAATTTATCCATTTCTTCTAGGTTGTCCAGTTTGTTGGCATATAGCTGTTCATAGTATTCTCTTATAATCCTTTGTCTTTATGGGGTATCTGTTGTAATTTCTCCTCCTTTGTTTCTGATTTTCTTTATCAGAGTCTCTTTTTTCCTTAGTGTAGCTAAAGGTTCGTTAATTTTGTTTATCTTTTCAGAGAACCAGCTTTTAGTTTCATTGATCTTTTCTGTTGTCTTTTTAGTCTCTATTTCATTTATTTCTTCTCTGATATTTATTATTTCTATCCTTCTACTAATTCTGGGCTTTGTTTTTTTCTAGTTCTTTCAGGTGTAAGATTAGATTGTTTATTTGTGATATTTTTGTTTGTTTTTTTGAGGTGGGCCTGTATTGCAGTAAACTTTTTTCTTGCTTCCTCTTTTGCTGCATCCCATAGATTTTGGTATTTTCATTTGCCTTCAGGCATTTTTTGATTTTTCCTTTGGTTTCTTAATTGGCCCAATATTTGTTAGTAGCATATTGTTTAGTCTCCACACATTTGTGATTTTTCTAGGTTTCTTCTTATAGTTGATTTCTAGTTTCATACCACTGTGACCAGAAAAGATGCTTGATATGATTTCAGTCTTCTAAATTTATTAAGAATTGTTTTGTGTCCCAACATATGGTCTATCCTTGAGAATATGCACTTGAGAAGAATGTATTCTGCTGCATTTGGATGGACTATTCTGTTTAAATCTGTTAAGTCCATTTGGTCTAATGTTTTATCTAAGGCTGATGTTTCCTTGTTGACTTTCTGTCTGTATGATCTATCCCTTGATGTAAGTGGAGTATCAAAGTTCCCTGCCATTATTGCATTGCTGACAGTTTCCCCCTTTAGATCTGTAAATGATTGCTCTATATATTTTGGTGCTCCTAAGTTAGGTTCATATATATTAACTGTTATGTCTTTTTGATGGATTGTCACCTTTTTTTTATTATATAATGTACAATTTTGTCTCTTGTTGCCCTTTTTGGCTTGCAGTCTGTTTTATCTGATATGAGTATGACTCTGCTCTCTTTCTTTTGGCTGCCATTTGGTTGGAGTATCATCTTTCATCCCTCTACTTTGTGCCTATGTTTGTCTTTAGAGCCGAGATGATTCTCCTGGGGGCCGCATATGGTTTGGTGTTGTTTTTAATCCACCCCGTCACTTGTCTCTTTGTATTGGTGAATTCAATCAATTTACATTTAGGGTGATTATTGATAAATAAGAACTTAGTACTGCCATTTTATCTTTTGTTTTCTGGTTGCTCTATTTCTCCTTTTTTTCTTTTTCCTTGCGTTTCTGTCTACCATTTTAGTTTGGCAGTTTTCTATAATGTTTTTCTCAGTTTTCTCTTTTTCATGTCTCTGCTCTAGATTTATTATTGTGAGATTTGTACGAAGTGTCTCAAAGCTAAAATAGTCCTTTTTATGCTGAGATAACATCTTATCTTCATTTACATCTAGGGGTTCTGTTCTTTCCTTTTATGTTTTTGTTGTTGCAGGTTATCCCTTTTTATGTTGTGAGTTTCTTACCAAATTGAGTAGCTATAGGTTTCTTTTTTTTTTTTTTTTTTTTTTTTACTGCTTTTTTCCCTTTAACCTTTATGTTATAATTAAGTGCTTAACAACCTACTCTGACATAGAGTTGAATTTTTCTGATTTTTCCTTTCTGATTATTACCTTACTCAGTTTTGTGTACTTTTGCCTTATCATTTCAAGTAGAAGAGCTCCTTTCAACATTTCTTGTAAGGCGGGTCTAGTGGTAATGAACTCCCTCAAAGTATGTTTACTGAGAAAGCCTTTATTTCTCCAAAAAATCTGAAGGATAACTTTGCTGGATAGAATATTCTTGGCTGACAGTATTTTATTTTTGAGTATTTTGAGTATGTCATTCTACTCTCTCTTGGCTTGTAGAGTTTCTGATGAGAAATCTGCTGATAGCCTAATGGGGATTCTTTGTAGGTTGCTGTCTTTTTCTTTCCTGGCTGCCGTTAAAATTCATTCTTTGTCATTGACTTTTGACAGTTTTAATATAGTGTGTCTTGGTGAAGGTCCTTTTGCGTCAACAGGTTAGATATTCTTTTGGCTTCATTGACTTCATATCTAGTTTCTTCCCCAGATTTGGGAAGTTCCCAGCTATTATTTCTTTAAATAAACTCTCTGCTCCCTTCTCCCTCTCGGATACCATTATCCTTATTTTGCCTTTCCAACACGTCTTGCCCTTCCTAATGGATAGTTCTTTTAGAATTTCCTCATTTTAAAAAATCATAGCTCTCTCTCCTGAGTCATTTCTAGATTTGTATACTCAAGTTCACTAATTCTGTCTCTCATATGGTCTGCTCTGTTTCCAGTGCTTTCTTTTCTTTTCTTCTTCTTTTTTTTTTTTTCTGACTGTGTCACGTGGCATGTGGGATGTTAGTTCCCCAACCAGGATTGAACCCATGCCCTCTGCAGTGGAAGTGAGGAGTCTTAACCACTGGACCACCAGGGAAGTCCCTCCAGTGCTTTCTAATGCATTGAAAAAATGTCATTTATTGAGTTCTTCAGCTCCAGAATTTCTGTTTGGTTCTTTAAAATTTTCCAGTTTCAGTCTCTTTGGCAAAGTATTGTTTCTGTTCATTAATTTTATTCCTGAGCTCGTTGAACTGCCTTTCTGATTCTTCTTATAGCTCATTGAGTTTCTTCATGACAGCTATTTTGAATTGTCTGTCATTTAGATTGCAGTATTCGATGACTTTAAGTCTGAGTTTTGGAGAATTGTCATTTTTGTGTGTGTGTGTGTGTGATACTATGTTGTTATGGTTTTTCATGGTGCTTGGTGAGTTGTTCTTCTGCTGGCACTTTTGAAGTAGCAAACACCTTTCTTCTTTAGGTAAAGCTTTTTTCATTTGATTCTAACAATTCAGCAGGTTGGTAATTAGAGGCTTTTCTTTTGTTTTTCAGTAGGTGGTGCTATATTACAAGTTTTGGATTTCTCTTACCTGAGCTGCCTCTGGCTATATTTGAGAATTGGCACTTTCCATCCTCCACTGCCTCTCTGTCAGATGTGTTTCCTGGTGCCCTCATTGTCACTGCTTGTGCCTTTGGGGTTGGTGGTGCCTTGCTGCTGCTGGTGTCACTGCTGGGAGCACTGGGATGGTGGGTGTCACCACCATGTCTAGGGTTGCCTGCGTTGCAGGCAGCTGCTGTGGCAGAGCAAGTAGGAAGGATGGGGAGATGAGTTGGGTGCCTCTGCTACATCCAGGGCTGTTGGGTTCATGGGCACTGTTGCTGTGAGTGGGAGGGGGGCTGGAGACGTGGGCACTGCAGCAGCTGGAAGAACCAGGGTCGCAGGTCCTGCTGCTGCTGCCTAGTTCCCTGGCTGCAGGTGCTATTGCAGCTGGGAGGCCAGGGCCATGTACCCTGCTTCCCCTCCTGCTACTAGGTTCTCTGGGATTGCAGGCTCAGCTGCCATGGCTGGGGGGCCAGGATCATGGTCACTGCCTCTGCTGTTCCCCTGGTTCCGCCTCCTCCATGTGTTCCAGTACACCCACCTATAGGTGTACAGATGTGTGGAAGTCTCTGGCATCCTGGTGTGTTGGGCAGAGGAACCTTTGTTTGAGTTATGGATGTTTCACTAGTTGTAGATTAAAGGGGAGAGACAAAGGGAGTGTCTCATGCCACCATGATGCTGACATCACTTCGTTTTAACCATTTTTAATTGTACATTCATTAATGTTGTTCAGCCATCACCACCATCCATGTCCATAGTTCTTTTCATCTTGTACAAATGAAACAATAACTCCCCATAGGGCCTGGAAACCACCATTCTACTTTGTACCTCTCTAATTTTGACTCCCTACTTTTCTCATATACATGGAATCACACAGCATTTGTATTTCTGTGACTGGCTTATTTCACCTAGTGTTATGTTTTCAAGGTTCATCCATGTTGTAGCATATGTTAGAATTTCCTTCCTTTTTAAGACTGGATGATATTCCATGGTATGTATAAACCACATTTTGCTTATCCGTTCATTCTATGATGGACACTTGGGTTGCTTCCACATTTTAGCTACTTTGAATAGTGCTGCTATGAACATGGTTGATAGTTGTACAAATATCTCTTTGAGACCCTGACTTCAGTTCTTTTGGATATATACCCAGGAGTGCTAAATCATATGTTAGTTCTATTTTTACTTTTTTGAGGAACTACCATAGTGTTTTCCACAGCAGTTGTACCATTTTACATTCTCACCAATAGTGCATTGAGGGTTCCATTTTATCCACATCCTTGCCAACACTTCTTACCTTCTGTGTTTTTTGTTTTTTTGATAGTAGCTATCCTAATGGGTATGAGGTGGTATCTCATTGTACTTTTGATTTGCATTTCCCTAACGATCACTGATGTTGAGCATCTTTTCATGTGCTTATTAGCCATTTATATATCTTTGTTGGAGAAATGTCTTTTCGAGTTCTTTGCCCATTTTTGGATGAAGTTGTTTGTTTCTTTGTTGTTGAGTTTTTAACATGACTGTTTTTAAACTAACCCCTGGCAATGGGAGTGGCATCACTCTTAGATAATTGGGTCGATTTTGGATCCTGGTAGACCACGTACAGTGTCAAGCTGTACGGAGAAGATTGTGCTCAGTTTAAACATGTCTGAGGAGCTAGTGAGATATCCAGGTAGAGAGAGCTTAAAAGGCTATGTGTACGAGTCTGGATTCTGAAAAGAAAGAGCAGAGGGAGGTTTTACTTCAGAATAAGCTATTCAACTAACTGATGTTGAAGCTTTTAAAGAACTACCTGGCAGAGGCAGTCATGCCCACCAAATATTCTGATTGCCCCTTGCATGTCCCTGATCCCTTTGAGTTGGCAGAGGTACATATGTAGTCATGGCCAGTGGGCTGCGGGGGAGGTAGTGTGTTTCTCTTCTAGGCCACGGCAGTAAAAGAGTGATGCAGGATTCTTCCTGTTTTTCTCCCAAAGGGAGACTGAGGAGGCCACGGATTCCAGATGGGCGACTGTAAAACGCAAGGGCCTCCGTTGAGCTTGGGTCCCTACGTGTGTAGAGCCAAGCCCCTTGCCGACTCATGCAGGCCATTTAACATGAGAGAGGAATCAAGTTCACCTCCTGAACACACTCCATTTGGAGTTGTTGCAGTAGCATAGCCTGCATGGAATTGTCTCTCTTTTTGATGTCTCAGGGATGCCATTATAGAGCTGCTGTTGTGCTGATCTGTTATTCCTCATCAGCGTCAATGCCATTGGGGATTACTGAGCTAAGTAAGATTGTTGACTTTGAGAAGATTAAGATGAGCTGGGTGGTAAAATGTATTGCCTAAAAAAGCTAAGAGTGGATTCGTGTAACTGGAGTCACTGGGCATATGAAAAATCAGAGGCTAGAAAACTAACAATCAAAGGTTGGTAACTTGATTTTATTAAAGATATCAATAGCATTACATTTTCCCCCAATTTATATACTGTTCCACTCAAGTTACACAAAAGTTATACACTGAGAGTTCAAGTTTAATAAATCTCTTAGAGATCTGGTTAATCTTTCTGAGGAATTATAATAAAGTGGATAACTTGGAGAATGGAATAGCCTTAAGAATCACAGGTCCTTATGTCCCAGGGGAACCGAGAAACTGGCTTTTCACTAACATTATAGGTGATCGTGAATAACCCACTCATACCCCATGAAAATTCTCCTTGGTTGGGAGCACAGATGGGGAAGTGGGGACCATGCTTTTTTTTTTTTTTTTTTTTTTTTTGCCCACAAAGTGTTTTTTACATTATTGAAATAGGTGCCAACACTTAGAAATCATATTTTAAAATGGGTGGGTGTGCCCTGTCCCCCCAAGCCTGTGCCAACCATAGGCTGGAACAGAAATGACAGAACTTCCCACCTACGCTTGGCCTAACTTGCCACGCACTGTACTTACCCCGCCACCTCAGACATTGTGGCTGGAGAGTTTGTTTATTATAATGCAGATATCCCCTGGGAGAGTGAATCTTGTCAGTGATTTAGTATTTACTTTCATTTAATGACTGTTCACTCAGTTCATTTATTCTATAAGCATACTCTTCAAAAATGCCATGCTTTGGATGAGTTAAAGGAGACTTTGTAGATGGAATGGCTGCGCTCTGTGCTACACCATGTGTTGTATAATTGGAAAGTCTTCTTTTGTTTTTGTTTTTGATTGAATTTTATTATTTATTTACTTAACTTTTTTTGAAGTTTATTTTATTGAAGTATAGTTGATTTACAGTGTTGTGTTAATTTCTGTTGTACAGCATAGTGACCCAGTTTTTAATACATATATATATATATATATATATATATATATACACACACACACACACACACACACACACACATTCTTTTTCATATTCTTTCCCATTGTGGTTTACCACGGGGCATATTGAATATAGTTCCCTGTGCTATGCAGTAGGACCTTGTTGTTTATCCATTCTATATATACTAGTTTGCATCTGCTAACCCCAAACTCCCAACCCTTCCCTCCCCCACCCCCCTCCCTTGACAACCACAAGTCTGTTTTCTATGTCTGTGAATCTATTTCTGTTTTATAAATAAGTTCATTTGTATCTTTTTTTTTTTTTTGATTCCACATATAAGCAGTATCATACAATATTTGTCTTTGGCTTACTTCACTTAGTGTGATAATCTCTAGGTCCATCCATGTTGCTGCAAATGGCATTACTTCATTCTTTTTCATGGCTGAGTGGTATTCCACTATATATATGTACCACATCTTCTTTATCCATTCCTCTGTCAGTGGACACTTAGGTTGCTTCCATGTCTTGGCTATTGTGAATAGTGCTGCTGTGAACACTGGGGTGCGTGTATGTTTTTGAAATAGAGTTTTCATCTTTTCCAGATATGTGCCCAGGAGTGGGATTGCTGGATCATATGGTAACTCTATTTTTAGTTTTCTAAGGAACCTCCCTACTGTTCTCCATAGTGGCTGTACCAATTTACATTCCCACAAACAGTGCAGGAGGTTTTCCTGAGAAAAGTGATTTTAAAAAGCCGAGGAAAATGATAAGAGAAAGAAGGCAGATTCAGGAAGTCAAATATCTGTCTTAATAGAGAAAATAAGTGCAGAAAATATTAATGAAAGATGAGGAGGAAAAATACTTTCTATGTCCGGAAAAAAGAAAGTCTCCTTTTCCCTTCATGATCTCTTCCTTATCTCTGCTAATTCCTTTACTAATGCTTATTGAGATCCTAAGTGCTAGATTCTAATGTTTAAAAATGAACAAGATACAGTTGTTGGTCGGTCACCAGGAGCCCAATTCATTGGTGGGATTGGCAACCTAAGCAAAGAAAGCAGCATGATAATGTTGCCACACCAAAGTGAGGATGAGGAGGGAGAGAGAGAGCTGACATTTGCCTGGGAAAGTTGGAGGAGTTTTCACAGTGGAGGGCACATTTGAGCTAGGTTTTGATTGATAAGTAAGTGTTCTCCGAACTTTCTGAAGTAAATGAGCTAAACCTGCCTATAGTGTGAACAGTTTGAAACTCCTTATCAGTGATTTTCAATGGGGTGAAAAAGGTAGTCTTCACCTTGCATAGTGATGTGGGACCCTAAAAACAGCCTTGCAAGCTGAAACTGTGCAAAGCCCTTTTAGTAATCAATGGGAAAATGGAATGATATGCAACCTGTAAAAATTTTTGTCAAAACATTAAAACAATCTCTTCCTAACAGTCATAAATGTATAGGAAAATGAAAAAACAGTAAAATTAATATTTATTCAGAACACTATATTTAAACATTAGAAATATCGAGAATTAACGTGTTTCGTTTCTGTGTAAAAAGCTTGTCAAGTTGCAACAGCGCTAGCTTTCTTTTTGTTGTATAACTTAAAGCAGCAGTCCCCAACCTTTTTGCCACCAGGGACCGGTTTCATGGAAGACAGTTTTGCCACGGACTGGGGGTGGGGGGGATGGTTTTGGGATGATTCCAGTGCATTACATTTATTGTGCACTTTATTTCTCTTATTATTACATTGTAACATATGATGAAATAATTATACAACTCACCATAATGCAGAATCAGTGGAAGCCCTGAGCTTGTTTTCAGTTGCCACTCACTGGTAGGGTTTTGATATGAGTCCGCAAGCAACTGATTTATTATGGTCTCTGTGCAGTCAAACCTCTCTGCTAATGATAATCTGTGTTTGCAGCCACTCCCCAGTGCTAGTGTCACCGCCTCAGCTCCACCTCAGATCATCAGGCATTAGATTCTCATAAGGAGCGCGCAACCTAGATCCCTCGCATGCGCAGTTCACGGTAGGGTTCGCGCTCCTATGAGAATCTAATGCCGCCGCTGATCTGACAGGAGGCGGAGCTCAGGTGGTAATGCGAGCGATGGGGAGAGGCTGTGAATACAGATGAAGCTTCGCTCGCTCACCCACCGCTCGCCTCCTACTGTGTGGCCCGGTTCCTAACAGGCCATGGACCAGTACTGGTCCGTGGCCCGGGGGTTGGGGACCCCTGACTTAACAGTATGGAGAGAGCATCTTTTCTGTGCCTTGAATTGTCAGAATCGTAAGTCTGGATCAAATTCCAACATTTCATCTTTTGTACTTTGAAAGTTGTGAAATGTCTCCCAGAGTTTTTTTAATGTGAGTTATTTTGCTGGCATCACCTCCCCTGGGACATCTTCATCCTTATTGTGACTACAGCTTTTATTTTTTAATTTCAATACCTTTGTCTTCACTAAGTTCCTCTGGCTGTGTATTCAGAGTCTCACACACAGCGGTAGTCTCATTATTCCCGCTGTCACCTATTGATTCTTTTTAATTTAATTTTACTTATTTATTTTTGGCTGCGTTGGGTCTTAGTTGCTGCGCGAGCTTTCTCTAGTTTTGGCGAGCAGGGGCTACTCTTCATTGCAGTGTGCAGGCGTCTCACTGCGGTGGCTTCTCTTGTTGCAGAGCACGGGCTCCAGGTGCGTGGGCTTCAGTAGTTGTGGCGTGTGGGCTCAGTTGTGGTGCGTGGGCTCTAGAGCGCAGGCTCAGTAGTTGTGGCGCACGGGCTTAGTTGCTCCATAGCATGTGGGATCTTCTCAGACCAGGGCTCGAAGCCGTGTCCCCTGCATTGGCAGGTGGATTCTTAACCACTGCACCACCAGGGAAGCCCTCAGCTATTGATTCTACACCCATTGACATTGGATTCAAATTCCAATTCCAGCAGTATAGTTTTTTATTTCTTTGCTGTGCTTTCATCTTCGTTGGCCAATTTTCACTTTGGGTTATCCATTTTCATGTCACTTGGTTTTATCACTGGAAGACAGGAAGTCAGCACAGTTCCTTGCTTTGGTGTCTATGCATGAACTGATTACAGACGTCCCATGAGTAACCACAGACAGACTTTGAAAGAAGCAACATGACTGATCACTGATCAACATGAGCATCTGTTATATATGAAGTGATTTGTGCACTGAAGAGCTGGCAGTGGAATTTCTATTTGATGCAACTACTGACAATCACAATTAATAGAATTTGGTAACTGGAATGTAATATTGGGGAATTGGTGGTGTTGAACTGAGCTGTAGTAACTAAAATCCATGCGTATCAAAACTTTGCAAAGCCAGGACTGTCTCTGTGGATATCTTGAGTGGATTTTCCTGCCCTGTGTGGGAAGTACAGCATCTGTAGTGCTGGCCACTGAGTGCCAGTGTGGCCCTCTTTTGTGTCACTGTGACAACCAAAATGCTTCCCACGTTCTCCATATGTGCTTGGGGTGGGGATAGGGTCACTCTGTCATTAGTTAATTGGAATTTTGAGGGGCAGCCACTCTGCTGCTGGTGAGCAGTTCAGTGTTCATGGCAGAGCTCTGGAGCCATCTCCCCATGAGTACGTGGTGCCTTCCCTTTCTTCGTAAGCCAAGTGAGGCAGAAATTGCCCTTGCCTGGGGAGTCACGTGACTAATCGTCTAGCCGGGCTTTGCCACATGCCTATCTGCTGCTTAACCTCTTTGAATCCTGATTTCCTTATCTATAAAAAAAGGTTTACAAGATTATTGTGAGTACATGGGAAGTGCATGTGAACATCAGGCAAATGTGAGCAGTTGTTCTGACAATGATGAATAACCGAAATCACTGAGATGCATTTCTTGGATTTAAAATGCAATATATCAGAGGCCTCTAATGTCTCAGCAAAATCAGTATCCTCAGCTTTCAGACACTCCCTCGTGTGAGAAGTTCACTACTTTCCCATCTCCACTTTTCAGTGTCTTCTAATTGCTCTTTCCTCGCTTTGCTCCCCTCATGGTGAAGTTCAGCAAATTGACTCCTAATCCGTCAGTATGTGAAGTACCCTGAAACAGCTTCCTCCCTGAAGATAGACCTTATTTCTCTAGTGGTGCAAGGAAAATAGAGCACACAAGGGTTGGTCTCTTGGAGAAGCGGGCTGCAGATGGCGCCCAGCTGGTAGCCATTTTGAATGATGAATTTTCAGTAGTTTGGAGTATAAATGTCGAGCATTCTTTTCCTGGTCCAGGAATAAATATTTCAAGTAAAGTCAGCATAAATAGACTTGTTTCAGGTTGATCTGAGATGCTGATTACTTACCTGTGGATTTTTAACTTTACGTCTGGATTGAAGAATTTGGTGAAATAAGCACATTAGTAGAATGTTGTTGGTTTGGCACAGGTTTCCTTCATCTGTAAGATATTATCCTATAGTTGCTGCAGACTTGCAGAATGTTGTAGTATAGTGAACATTCATAGATATGTTCTCTTTACACATGGTGTGCTAATCTGGAATTGGTTGGAGATGGAAAAAAATCTACTATGACTTGAGCATTGAGGAATATAAATGGAAATTATTTTTATCATGGGTGAAACTACATGTGGAATTTAAGTTATGCTTGTTTATTCTAATTTTGGCAGGTTATTTAAGGAAAGTGAAATTATTTAAATGATTCCATGTAAATCTGTGATAATTTTTTTCAATAGCTGATAGAAGTTTCTTCCAATCGAAAAAAAGCTTCTATATTCCAGCTTATATAAACATTACCCTCCTTTCCTTCTTTCTCTCCCTTACTCCACAGAAACTAAAACCAAAATAAGAATATATGATTCCATGTTTATTAGGTACCTTCGTAATATAAGAAGCAGTGCTATTATTCTTTGATCAGGGAAACTACTCCCTGTTTATGAAAAGCAAATATGAATTAGAATGTTAAGATGGCTCTTTAGTTTCCAAAGCTATTATCAGCTTCTATCTTCATCAGATTTTTCATGATGAAGTACCCTTTAAAGATAAACTATAAAAATAGGTATTCTTCCTAATATCCACAATCTTAATTTTAATTGCTTCATATATTTCAAAATTGGTATTCTTAGGTCAAATACTCTTGTTAGTATAAGTATTTGCAATTCATTATATCTGAGATTAGCATAAGAATTAGGTTACGGGGGCTTCCCTGGTGGCGCAGTGGTTGAGAATCTGCCTGCCAATGCAGGGGACACGGGTTCGAGCCCTGGTCTGGGAAGATCCCACATGCCGCGGAGCAAATGGGCCCGTGAGCCACGATTACTGAGCCTGCGCGTCTGGAGCCTGTGCTCCGCAACGGGAGAGGCCGCGACAGTGAGAGGCCCGCGCACCGCGATGAAGAGTGGCCCCCGCTTGCCGCAACTAGAGAAAGCCCTCGCACAGAAACAAAGACCCAACACACCCAAGCATAAATAATAAATAAATAAATAAAATTATAAACTGCTAAAATTTGGAGTAATTTGTTACACAGCAAAAGATAACTAAGGTATCAAGACATAATGTAACATTAAAAAAAAAAAAAGAATTAGGTTATATTTTAATAATTAGTCCCCTGTAAGTAATGAGTACAGTAAGTCTAACAACAGAAATTTAAAAGTTATTTTTCAAATAATTATATTTTTAGATGGACTCCTCCAAAATCTCCTCTCTCCTTATGACATGTAGAATTGCTGCCTGTTATGAGAGCAGCTAAAGAAACCTAGCAGAAATTGGTAGGATTGAGAAGAGATTCTTCTGAGAGTGACGCTGTCCAGAAGTTGACACTGACCTATTTGAGATGCTATAAACATAACAGCATCCAGAATTGTGAGTTAGAACAAGTCTTTAAAATACTGAAGGTATCATTTAATGTTTATTGAAAATGACTCAACATCAGATATTTGTTCTTCAAGCTTTGATTTTGTGAAGGTGGAAGCCAGAACAATAATACAATTTAGGAAAAAAAACACTAGCTGGAACTCACTTTAGGTTTCTTTTTTCCTGAGACCGAGGATAGTCATTTTCTTCTCAGAGGTTTTGTGGCTTTGTATACCTAGGCATTCCTAGCTTAACTGACATCAGGGTATTTATAGATTTTGTTTCACGAGGAAGCACTAGTTCATTTTAAGCATGTTTCCCAAATTTCAATTCAAATGTCACACAACTGGAGGACATCAACAACTTATTTTTTGGAGAGGGGTTGGTCAGTGTTAGCCACTTAATTGAATTATTCCTTGAATGCAAACTGAAGTTTTTGGACATCATCCTGATTTGCTTAAAAATTAGGGCATATCATGGGTTTCTGGGAATTGATTTCATTGTGAAGTTTTGCAGGAATTAATTGGATTGTGGGAAGTGTATATTATCCTCTTGAAAAGGTGTCAGTGTTTTCATACATTATAAGATCCACAGAATGAACTGCTCCAGTGTTCCTGTTTCCATGCTTTTAAAAAAAATGTCACTTTAATTCTCACTTCTCTCTTAAACTTGTCTGGATTTTGTGAAGACAGTGAGAGATTGCCCACAGCTCCTGTGATAGTCGTTCCTGAGCATCTCCTTTCCCAACGTGCTGACCCTTTAGATGCGCTAGGAACTTGTTACATCCACCGCCCAGTCTTCTCAGCGACTTTGACATGACTTGTGTCCACACCCAAGCTATTGTTCAACTCAAGGACATGGCCTCTGTGAAAAGGAAAGTAAGCCCTTAGGTCAGGGTTGTCTGGTAGCCCTGGGACATCTTTTTAAAAACTTGTAGAATTCACCTGTAAGCTTTCTAGCTCTTTTTTTGCCTCTAGGAGAAATCCTAGCTTTATCTCTGACCTCCATTCATTAGCTGCTTTATTAAGGTTACAGCATCCAGAATTATGAGTTAAAACAAGTATTTAAAATACTTAAGGTGTGGTTTGATGTTTATAGAACATGATTCAAAATTAGTAGTTGTTTAAGCTTTGGTTTTGTGAAGGTGGAAACAGGGGCCATAATAAGAGTAAAAAAAAAAAAAACAAACTCGATGGAACTCACTTTAGGATTTTTTTTCTTTTTTTTGAGATGTAAGATAGTCATGTTTTTCCCAGAGGTTTTGTGGCTTCTCTGATTTCAGCCACGAGCTTCCTGACCTCACCTTTTGCAGTTCCCCTATCTACAATACTTGTCTTGATGACCATTCAGGCCATCTTTTTAAGCATAACATGGTAGAGACAGAGCCTCGGACTTGCTGAGTGCCCTGATTTCTGCCTCTGAACTCCCCGACGCCCACCCGTATCCTGTTTCTACCAGGGGACATGCTTGTCAGCCCCTGTTGCAGTAATTCGGCTTCAGTCCTGGGATTCCTGGAGCAGTCGCCACCCACACCCCCAGGGGAGAGCTGCGCTTCCGCCGCCTCCTCCTGAGCATGCGCCCTACTGCGACTCTGATCTTCTGCTAGTGCTACTCCCGTAATTGGCAGAGGTGAAAACCAATGAACAGTGTGCAATGTCGGAGCTGTGGGAACTGACTTGGAGTCACCGGAGAGGCTGGTTTAAAAAGCTTCATTGATAACTTCCTATGGGGAGTCTGACTGCCTGTGGGTAGTTACCCCGCTGGTTCTCAGAGTTTACCTGTAGCAGGTGACAGCCGAGCACAGGTCCTGGCGGACTTTGTGTCGTGTCTTCAAGTCTCTACTGCGCATGCCCGTGTGCGGAGCCGTGGGCGGCTGGAGAAAACGCGCGACAAGGTCCCTGGCTCGGCCGCGTGAGGGGGCTTCGAAGCGCCTCTGCTGCACTGAATCCCCCTCAGCCCTCCAGGGTACCTGCTCTCCCTCCTTCTAGAACTCTCTACACACACATTCCTCTTCTGCCTTGGTCACTTTCTCCCCTCTTTCCCCAACTAGCCAACTTTTCTTCCCCTTTAGGTCACAGTGTTAATAGGCATTTCCTTGAGATAACTTTTCTCGACAGTACACTGCGGGGTGAGGATCCCTTCAGTACTCTTGTTGCCGTTCCGCATTCTGCAGCTTGGCACCCAGTACCTAATGGTGGGTTAACTAGTATTCTCCTCGCTAGACCACGAGCTCCTGGAGGGCAGCCCGGTCTTGTTTGCTCTTGTATCCCTAGTGTCTAGGACAGTGCCTGGCCAGAGGTCATCACTGTGGAATGAACACAACAACGGTTATTACCGAGCAATCAATACGTGCCACGCTCTGTGCTTTGGGTTTTCCACGTATTTTCTTAGCGAAGCACAACAACTCTGTGAGTCATTAATTGTACAGAGGAGAAAAGTGAGGCTGCTGAAAGTAATTTGCCCAACATGATGGCTAGAAAGCGGCAGAACTGGTCCTTGATTCTCGAGCCAACTGCCCTTCATGACTAGATTCAACACAGTGATGAACGTATAAAGGGATGCCGGAGAAGGCATCCGTTCAGAGCTCCGTGTGGGGACTGTAGCCTGGTCAATGACCTGTGAGGTTGGCCTTGGCTGGCCACAGTTAATGGAATTGCTTTTTTTTTTTTTTTTCCCTAGTCATATGGGAAAGGTCAGCTCCAGGTACCAAATTCCAATAACTAATAATTTTTTTTCTCTGAAAAATTTGACATTTATTGCAGCTCATTGGACTTTGGAGATCATGTGGTACAGAAGAAAGAACTCTGGTTTTAGAATTAAGGATACAAAGCTTAGGATATTGTCTCTTCCTCTCAAAGACAGTGTGGATGTGGGTAGGTTGAATGTAATTTTTGGGGGCCCCATCACTTCACTACACAATAGAGACACTGGACTGGTGTGAGGTCTAGAGGGAGTGTGTGTAAAGAAGGCATTTCAACTTGATGGCTGTTACCTGCTAATAGGGTATTTTCTGTGGCAAATGATTTTCTGTTACATGCTTCTGTTCTGGAGCATCTATTGGTGTTCATTTATTTATTTATTTATGGCTGTGTTGGGTCCTCGTTGCTGTGCACGGGCTTTCTCTAGTTGTGGCGAGCGGGGGCTACTCTTCCTTGCCATGCACAGGCTTCTCATCGTGGTGGCTTCTCTTGTTGCGGAGCACGGGCTCTAGGCACGTGGGCTTCAGTAGTTGTGGCACGCGGGCTTCAGTAATTGTGGCACGTGGGCTCAGTCGTTGTGGCTCGTGGGCTCTAGAGCACAGGCTCAGTAGTTGTGGCGCACGGGCTTTGTTACTTCGTGGCATGTGGGATCTTCCCGGTCCACGGATCGAACCCACGTCCCCTGCATTGGCAGGCAGATTCTTAACCACTGTGCCACCAGGGAAGTTCCTCTATTGGTGTTTAATAAAAAGAGATGGTCATATGCAGGATGATTTCTGGGAAGCTCTCCAGCTGATTAAGATTTCAGAAAGTTATGTCTTCCAACCGTATTTGACAAGGAAGCTTCTTTATTAAATCTTATAGTTATGGAACCTGATGTAATTTACTGGATTAAATGGCCAAATTATTTCATTCACAAAAAGTATATAGATTATTTTCTTTCTGCTTCCCCACCAATAGCATTATAAATAGTAAGATCTTAATTTCCCATTTTATCTCTTAAGGTGCCTTAGTCACCTTAGAGGAAAACGCGCAGTCTAATTTTAGTCACTTTGAAGATATGTGTACAGTAGCTGGAGCTAACAGGTGATAAAATGTGACCAATGAGAAAGCCCTCCTAAATGGGCCTTCCTGCCCTCGTTTAGTGACTGATGAACTCATTCATAAATTTGCTTTAACTTGGCTTTCAGGACTTGAGTGGCTTTGCAGGTTATATTTTGGGGAGCCCTTTACTAACCTTCCCCCTACCCCGACCTTTCGTGATAGGAGCCAGAGCCACCTCTGTGAGTTGGCACTGTGCCAGCACCCACCCCATTGTCAGGTAGTTGCCTTTTTTGTCTGTCTGTGTCCCTGACTTGACTGTAAGCTCGTGAACACCAGGAATTGTTTCTTATTCATTGCTATGGGTCCTGGCACTTAGGGCACCTAGGGAGGCTTTTGACAAATATTTGTAGGTTGTTAAAACAAGTCAGTCTGCACAAATCCTAAAGCATGTTTTCAAATGTGTATATACACATTCTTTAAAGATAGAGGCCTTATATTCAGTACAGTATGGTGGTTAAAAGGACGGTTTTTGTCAGCAGTCTGGGGTTTTTAACCCCACTCTGCTGCTTCCCAGCTGTTTGAGGAATAAAGGAATCCACTTCCTAAGGGTGTTAAGTAGATTCATTTGCCCAAATAAATCTGCGCTTGCTGTGTGCAGGGCAGAGCGCTTTTATTTTGCAGAGACAAACTATAAACAAGTAAACACAGAAAACAGGAGAATATCAGACTGTGGTAAGGGTTAGGAAGGAAACGAACACAGTGACCTGGTTGGGCGGGTGCTCGAGCGGGAGGGGCAGCTGGGGCCCTGAAGGGGGGTCTGCTGGGCGCCTTCCTGGGGAGACCGTATGGCCGCAGTCCAGGAAGTTGAGGGGGGGTGATAATAATTTATTTTATTTTAAAATACGGATTTATGTGTCAACCCCAATCTCCCAATTTATCCCTCCTCTCCCCTTTCCCCCTGGTACCCGTAAGTTTGTTTTCTACATCTGCGACTCTATTTCTGTTTCATAGATAAGTTCATTTGTACCTTTTTTTAAGATTCCACATAGAAGCGACTTCATATGGTATTTGTCTTTCTCTATAGATAACTCATAAGGACCTGCTGTATAGCACGGGGAGCTCTATTCAGTATTCTGTAATGACCTACATGGGAAAAGAATCTAAAACAGAGTGGATATGTGTATATGTATAACTGCTTCACTTTGCTGTGCAGTAGAAATTAACAACGTTGTTAATCAGCTATACTCCAATAAAAACTAATGATACGGATTTACAGTTAACTAAGCAATTTCATGGAGAAGACAGTGAAACACATGAACAAGGACAGCATAGATGGGAGGAGAAGGGGCAGGGGCCAGATCCGGAGAGTTGGGGCAAACAACCTTCAGGGCCAGGCCAGTCCCTTGACTTTGTAAAGACCTCACTTTTGTTTTTCAATTTTTAATAGAGATATGGGTGTAGGGAGCTATTTCTCTTAAGAAAAACAGCAGTGCCGGCACCATGATAAATGACAAGTGAGTGATACAGACACGGTGATGAGAATGGTAAGTGGCTCCTGATCTCATTGTGGGAGACCCAGTGGGGGTTGGAGGGCAGCCCAGGGTCTCTTGACCCTGACTAAAGGGGGCATCTGGTCCTCAGTGCCAGCCAAGTGTTGCCATGTGGGAATGTGGGCTCCAGGTGCTAAATCCGCCACGTTTTCCAGAGAAACAGAAATGTCTCTGTGAAGTTCCCAGATTTAAAAATGTTGGCTTACATTTAAAAAAAACTTATGGTGGATTGCATAAGAATGCATCTGTGGGCTGCCAGGCCGAAACATCTGCTGCAAGCCCTTTGCTGCTGTGATAAAGGGGATTAAGTGAAGTATGATGCATGTTAACATGTTAACCATTTAGCCTTGTGCCCAGAACGTAACCAATACGGAGGTGCTTTTTATTAATTGCGCTGTTCATGCGTTTCATTGCCTTCACCATTAATTTGTTTAGTTACCTCTAAATCCATAAGTGGTAGTTGCTGTCATTTGCCTACTGATTTGTTCAGTTCTTTGCTTTTATTCATTTGTTGGGTGAATTTTATGTTCATGGTATGAAAGTAGACATTAAACTAGGCTAATTTAAGTAATAACAGTGGAGAAGAATGAAGGGTGAGCCTTTCTCGTTTGCTCATTTTTCTCACATTTACTGTCGACTTCCTTTGCTCTGCAGACGCCTGAATCACTTGTTCTTGGGCTTCAGCACGTTTGGGCCTCAAGTCCTTCTGGCTAGCGTTAGGTGTGTGTAACTGCAAAAGAACTGTGGCAAAAATGCCATTTTAGACGAGGCGAAAGATGATGGGACATGCAGCCTTACGACGTGGTTTCCCGTTTAGAGGCTTTTCATCAGTTTTAATGAAACACAAATGTGTCCAAAGCAAGTTAATTTTTTTTTTCCCCAGAAAAAAAACCCACTTCATTTAGTAAGGGCTAACCCACATCGTTTTGGATTACAAGGATCATGTTTGGTGTGTTGCAATCTGTTGGTGATTGCTTTATTCAGCACAAGCATCTCGGATGGTTTGGCAACAAGTTGGGTTAATTACTTGTTCATGTACTTTTTGGTCTCGTCTCTACGTTAAAATTTTGGGGCATCACAGAGAGGAACGCTGGGAGTAATAAAATATATGTGAATATTTCTAATAGATTAAAGGCTTATAAAAATGCATCTCTTTCCTTCCCCCAAGGTTTTTTTTTTTTTTTTTTTGCATTGTTTTAAAAGGAGATCATTTTGTTGCATCAACATGAGGCTAAGGACTTGAAAATAATTTTTCTCTCGGGAAAAAAAATCTGTAAATATAAGTTCTTAATTGAATCAATAATTTTCTCTTAATTTTTGCTACAGATCATGGAGGAAACAAATACGCAGATTGCTTGGCCATCAAAACTGAAGATTGGCGCCAAATCCAAGAAAGGTAAATCCTGAGAGATGAAGAAATTTTTGGTAATGGAGACTGCGGAATTCCTGCAGGTTTCCTGGGGAGAAAAATCAACCTTTACCCTTATCATATTTGTCCCCAAATATTTGCTAAATAGCAATATTTGGGGAGGATTATCATAATGAAAAATAATGTACAGCCTTTTATCCAACAACAGAATAATATTTTTAAGTATTCTGTTGTAATAGAAATGTTATTATAGAAGATATCGTGGCAACTTACGATTTCAAGGGTGACTCTTCATTCAGTGGCTGTGAATCATGGTCACTCTCTCCACATGTAATAATGTGTTTTCAACACATAAACTCCGACTGTGTACACTTTAGGCTTCTTGATGATGTACCGGATTTAACAGCTGATTATTTTCCCCTCCAATATGCTAGGAACTTAGATTTCCTTTTTTGATTGCTGCTTCTCCTCTTTGTCTGTTACACAGTGAAGAACACACTTGATTACTCTTTTAGGCCGAGCATTTCCCTTGTCTGGCCTTTCCTCTGCCTTAACCTAGAGGCCACTCACTAATGTGTGGATGGTCAGAAAGGGAAATACAGGACCCTTATTTCTTCCAAAATTACATAGTATTTTCTAATGATCTGCCAGTATATACTTTTATGGATAGCTTTTCTTTTTCAAGGATAACCTCAGTGTCAAGAAACTTTGTTGTGTATACTTCATTAAAAATGCATGTAGTCACTAGGAGATAACGGAAAACTATCACCAAGCAATTAAAAAAACAATGATTGTGTGAGCTGAGCATTATCTCTTGTGGTCTAGCTTTTTTGTTGTTGCTGTTGAGTTTTGTGTTTGCTGCCCCTTCTCCCTATGACTTTTATTGCTAAATGATACTAAACACCACAAGATTGGTCAATTTTCTTGTTTCTTTTCATCCAGATTGTCTTCTTTTAATCGCATTTTATTTGAGCTACTCATCACATGGAATGTAAATTATTTTGCAGTTCTTGTTATGAGTGTGGTTAACTGGACGACAGGGGACTGGAATTCCTACTGAAACTCTGACCTTGTTACTTTCTTATTTGTGACCATAGTGGCGAGGGAAAGGGAAGCTTATGTGCTAAACGGTGAACTTCCAAGTGGAATTCCCCAACTTTGTAGAAACCTTGCATTTGCTAAGTGCTATAGGTTATATTCTCAATTAATCTTCAGTGTGTTGAGATGTTTTATACTCATTATGCAGAAGGAGAAACTGCTGTTAGTGGGCTATCTACCTATTTGGTTGTTTGCTGCCGTACAAAAATCCCTGGCCGGCCACTCGAGTAAATTGGAACTTGAACATGAACTGGAGCCTTTCCCTGTTGTCAGGTATTTTTACTTAAAGAATGACATGAGCTTCATTACTAGCTTAATAAAAATGTAATTTGATCAGTCCCTAAAGAAAACCCCCTAGGAAACATGAATATTAAAACAATCCCAGATAATTTTGGATGGCTTATTCTCTTGCATTATCCATGCTACGGTTTTCCCCCCACTATCATGAGAAACTGAGAATTGATTCATTTGTTTTTAGTTTAAAATGTGGTTACAACTTCAGAGATGTTAGATAATACGGAGATGGATAGATTAAGATAATGTTTTAGTTTCCAGTCATTGACATATTAAACCCATTCAGAATGGCCAACTATATTCCACATTATGATTATATACTTTGCTTTGAAAATAAGAATATCTCAGCACTACATTTGAGGGCATTTAGCATAATTTCCACATGGTTAAAAGTTAACCTCTGGAACTGTGCCTAAGAATTGATCCCTCCAGGCCTAGGGCTACAGACATCATTTTATTTTTTATTATTTATGAAGTGCTATAAATGTACACAGTACTGTATGATGAGCAGAATGTGCCAGAAGAGAGAGGTGGAGCTCAAGGAAGAAAGAAAAAAATGAAAAGGTTTCCTCAGAGGAAATTACTGTTGAGAATTGACTTGAGTTGCCCTTATTACTTGAAGACGCAGCTGCTGAATCAGATATTGACTAACATCCCTGATATGTGTATTCCTATATTATTTTCTAAATGGTCTAATTCAGAGATGAAGTTTGTTTGACTACAATTCGTATTTAGTAAAAGTAAAATGAAAACGGCAGGGGGAATTTTAGAAGGTAATTATTTGCTCTTTCATCTGATCCTTTCTTATCTCTGAATGTTGTAGAGGAAAGAGTTAGTGGTCTTTATTTTAAGCCTTCTTCATTCCAAACTATTATTATTCAAGAGACCAAAGAATATAAAAGTATCTAGGGACTCATGCCATGTTTTGGATGATTATTCAATTCTAAATCCCATGGTGATGTGAAGGTTTAGAATATACAGATGATCCCTAGTGTGCCAGAGAGGCAATGCAGCCATCTGTTTGTGTTGTATTTCACCTTCTAGATTTATGATGGTTATTGGTTGAATATTTGAGCCTAGACAAACATTTTTCATGGCTACTGTTACCATAGTCTGTCCCCTTCTTTACCTTACTGGAATTAGTCCTGTGTTTTTCAAATAAACTTCTAGTAGTCCTGTCCAAACTGTAATTTTAAAGTCATCAATCCTTTATCAGAGCAGCTGTATGGCTCCTTTGGTTGATGTGCTGGTAGGATCCTGCCCGGCAGAAAGGCAAAAAGCCAACAGCCTGAATTTGACATCATTTAGAAACTTAAGATTCTTCTCTAGAGATTCTGGCTCAGTAAGTCTGGGGTGGGACTGGGAATCCATATATTCAACAAGTTCCCCTGGTGGTTGTTAAGGTTGAGTTTGGGAAACAAAAATCTCACCATCCAACATGGAAATATCATGATTTAGTCACTAAGGAGTCCATGCGTTCAGAAAGCAGTGGATGGAGGATGAGTGCTATTGAAAAAGAGGCAGAACTGTTTGAAGGTAAACTACTCCTGGAGTCCTCCTCTGCTCTCTTCCCCTATCTGCCCCTGCGATCAGGTTATATTCTGG
This sequence comes from Eschrichtius robustus, assembly GCF_028021215.1. NCBI lineage: Eukaryota > Metazoa > Chordata > Mammalia > Artiodactyla > Eschrichtiidae > Eschrichtius > Eschrichtius robustus. Next base: position 5,091,647 of record NC_090830.1, on the reverse strand, counting down.
TGCCCGGTTAAAATAAACATTTCATCTTTGGGGGGAAAAAAAAACCAAAACAGGCAGAATCCTTCAGCAGTCACTTCTCTTGGATAATGTCCATCTTGGTTTCGAAAGAACTGCACCTGCATGGATTCATTAATCTTAAGTTTCTGTCATCTTTGCAGTCAGTTAACGTGAATGAGTTTAGAACGATGATAACCTCATTGTTCATCGCCTGTGTGAAATGTAATTTTGGGTAACAGACCGTCTGGTGTTTGTCCCCTCCCTCTACCCCTCTTCCTCCCATGCCACCTTTCTCCCCCTTCCTTCTCCCCCTTCTCCTTCCCTTTCCCTTTCTTCCATTCCCCTTTAACCATACACTGGAAAAAAATGTACTAGGAACATTGTCATTTAGTAATAAGCAGGGCATTTTGGGGAAGTGCACATTTTATGATATAAACTCAGGGACTAAAGAATTTTTTTAAAAATTCCCTAGTATTTGAAATTATTGGGAGATCGAATCCTTATTAGAGTCAAAAAAGAACTAAGAAGTTAAGAGTCAGTATAATGGCATTTAAATAGGGAAGTCTAGGATTGTCTTAATGGGGGTCAGGGTCATGATGAAGAAAAATAAAGCAATACTTAGTATTTCTTCCGTATAACATAAATTTATTTTGAGTGGAAGAAAATAAAACTTTCCAACTGTTGGAGTCAGAATACTAGAACATTCTGCTTTCCATAGAAAGACCTGAGGTTTGTGCCTGTGAGAGCAGTATTTAAGAATTAAGGTGGGGACTTCCCTGGTGGTCCAGTGGTTGAAACTCTGTGCTTCCAATGCAGGGGGCCTGGGTTCGATCCCTGATCAGGGAACTAGGTCCCGCATGCTGCAACTAAGATCCGGCGCAGCTAAATAAATAAGTAAATACTAAAAAAAAAAAAAAAAAAAAGAAGAAGGTGCTAGGAGTTCCCTGGTTGCCTAGTGGTTAGGATTCCAGGCTTTCACTGCTGCGGCCCAGGTTCAGTCCCTGGTTGGGGAACTGAGATCAACAAGCCACATGATGTGGCCAAAAAAAAAAAAAAAATTAAGGTGTATAATACTGTAAGAGCTTACTAACAGAATAACTTCAGGCACTCATTAAAACTTTGAATGTTTTTCTGAATCACAGCCTATTTTAAAGTAAATGCAGCTTTACTGAAGTACAAATAATATTTTGAACAAGTTTGACTGTTTCGCCAAATACAAGCCCTGCCAAAGCTGCCTTAACAAATAGATAAAAGTGATTGGTAATGAGAATTTATCGCACTGGTATTATTGTGCTGCATGCTCTGTGATGTTAGATGAGTTTATTCTCTCAAATAAGGTAAACATTTTTCTTACAGTCTTCTTCTTGCTCTTAATTTGCTATCAGTCTCTTTCTTCTTAGACTGGCAAAGGTAGATGTGGCTAAAAATTGTTTAAAGTTTTATGCCAAATTCCAAATAACTAAGGTCAGCGTTAATGAAGCTTTATTGTCTTTTGTTCTGGGAAGAGTTGCCCTGCAGAGTTTAGCGATAGAAACTGTTGTCTGCAAGTGTTTCTCTTACGACGCTTTCGATGCCCCAAGACAGAGGGAATGAAAGGTGTTGACTGGGGTGCTTGATGTATCCTGTTTTGGAGGCCATTTGGCACCAAGTTTGGTCATTCTCTTCCTCCTAGAATAAACAAGAGGATCATCAAAATTCCATGAAGTTTTATTATTTTTGGTTGTCTTCCATCAGAACAAGCAATATCTAATACAAAATCTTAGCATGAGAAAAATTGTAGACTTTTCACTTTATTTTTTCCAGAGGAAAAATGTTTTGCTGAGTGTACTTAAACCTTTGTTGTGTGTTCACATTGGACTGGATAAGGATTTTAACGTGGTATTTATTGCTCAAAGGGCAGAGGGCAGAAAGGAGGCCTGGCATAGCATATGGACCACAGTATTTCCAGTGGTGGGTTGTGACCTATTAGTGTATCAAAAATTAATTTAGGGGTCACAACCAGCATGTAAATAAACCACTTCTAGATTAGAAAACATCAGAGTGTAAGAGTATTGTTTCATGAAACCTTTAGTCATATATGTCACTGTTTATATATACAAACAAATACACACATATATTACTAGGTCATGATGTAAAATGGGTGATAAAGGTCAAAGAACATTGTTCTAGGCAGTTAGTTCCTCAGAGGGTAAAGAGTACATGCATTTTGTTCATCACTATGTTTCCAGCACCGTAACCGGTATACAGTTGGCGATTGGTCCCTCAGCTCAACTCAGTCGTGGGTATAGTGGAACTATGTGTAGAGATGGGTATGTATATCACTAAGGTGTATTGTGTAGGGAAAAGATTTAGAATCACAGTCTTCACAGAGGAGTGGCATTCACTATTCAGAAAATTACTGACTAATAATTTTGGAAAGAAACTTAAGGAAAATGATCTGATGGTTGTCACTCATGGGACCCTTGAATGAGTAAAACTCTGGTACTGTTCTTAGTGGGTGTGTAAATGAGACTTAAGATGCAGCCTCCTGGTTGTCTTCCAGACCAGAACTGTTCTGATTGTGGTTATTTTAATTAGGATTTGGTTATGTAATTGATACATCAGTAGTAGTATTGACTACTACCATTTGTTGAGACCTGCTGGGGCCAAGCACTCTGCTAAATATTTTACATATGTAATCTCATTTACTGGTCGGAGCAACCCGTGAGTTAGGTGGTGATAGTCTCATTTTACAGGTGAAAAAACTTAAGGTACATGAAGGTCAAATAACTTGCTCAGGGTTTGACAGTTAGTAAGTAGCAGACTACAGACTTGAACTCAGATCTGTTGTCAGAACCCCACATCCAAATGACTGTACTCTAATGCCTTTTCTCACCCACAACCTGGGGGAGAAAATACCTTTCTTGATGCCTTTTTTTTAATTCCAGGGTGTTCTCTCATGTAGCATCCCTTTGTCAACCGTTTCCAAGAATAGCTGATTATAGTCGGTAATAACAATCAGTTTCATAATGCCTCAGTCCTTGGGAATTCCAGAGGCTTGAAGATGGGCTAAGTTTAGCATGTCTTTACTCGTATAGATGACACTTCAGTTTTCAGGGCAGTTAGACCTGACAGTTAAAAGAAAATATGAAGGGAATTCCTTGGTGGTCCAGTGGTTAAGACTCAGTGCTTCCACTGCTGGGGCCTGGGTTCGGTCCCTGGTTGGGGAACTAAGATCCCAGAAGCCATGTGGTGCAGCCAAAAACAACAACAGCCCGCCCCGTGAAACCGCTCCTAGCTGTGTGCATGTAGAAAAATGCCTGCTTCTGAATTTTAACTTGATATTTCCTGCCTTCATGTGCTATTTCCTTAGGAAGAGACTTTCTGATTTGTCATTAAGCTAAACAACTTCGAAGATGGATTTGAAAGGAAAATAAGCTCAGAATATGTTATAAATTGCTTGGGGGGTTTTTGCTTGCCTTTTTGCTTTCCATCTTTGATAGTAATTTCTACGACCTGTCCAGGAACCTTTGTATTTCTGCTGGGTAGAAAGATTTTGTACTTTACATTTTTGCATATTGTTGATGTGACTCACCATCAGTTGGTGAATGCTAATTAGGGACCACGAGTAGGAATTCAGCCAAAGAGCTGAAAACGTTGTATGCAGTGTACTAATAGTCTCTCTGGTTAGAGAGAGCATGATGTAACTAGGACCTCTCAGAGGAGGATAGAGCCCTGGGGTATTTCTAGTTCTTGAAGCTTCCAGTATACTTAAACAATAAAAGGCTTATACAAATTAATATGTATTTTAAATATACAATTTGTCAGTATATATCTCTTTCTACATGAATAACCTCATTTGTAGATAGTACAAAACATCCAAATATGAGATCCTTTCTGATCCCGTGTGCTTTTGACCTACAACATACGCACACATCATTTCACAGGTGAGATGATTCATGCTCTGTGACATATTATCAGGACTCAGGACCTGAGCTTGGGTTCATTTCTTTCTTTCTTTTTAATTAATTAATTAATTAATTTTATTTTTGGCTGCATTGGGTCTTTGTTGCTGCGTGCGGGCTTTCTCTAGTTGCGGTGAGCGGGGGCTACTCTTCGTTGTGGTGCATGGGCTTCTCATTGCGGCGACTTCTCTTGTTGCGGAGCATGGGCTCCAGGCACGCAGGGTTCAGTAGTTGTGGCGCGCGGGCTCAGGAGTTGTGACTCACGGGCTCTAGAATGCAGGCTCATTAGTTGTGGCGCATGGGCTTAGTCGCTCTGCGGCATTTGGGATCTTCCCGGACCAGGGCTCGAACCCGTGTCCCCTGCATTGGCAGGTGGATTTTTAACCACTGTTTCACCAGGGAAGTCCCTTGGGTTCATTTCTTGATCTCTAGCTGGTTCCCTTATCTTCCCTTCTGAAGGCCCCAAGGATTAGCTTACTTGCTCATCTTATAACTGCCGCAGGCTAGCTGCTCTTTCCAGTCTTTTCTCTCTTTCCTGTACCAGGGCCAGAGAGGAAGATGGTTTTAGCTTTTCAGCTGTCCTCTCAAACCTGAAATAAGCAAATACACCTGATGGTTTTTTAGAAAGATATTTTTCATTAACTTAGTAAGGAAACAAATTTGGAGTAGAATGATGAGGTTAGAAAGTTAAGTGGAAAAGTGAAAGCATTTAAAGAATAAGACAAACCAGAGACTGGGAGAAAATATTTGCACAAGATACATTGGCTATTACCCAAAATGTACAAAGAACTCAAATTAGGAAATGAACAGCCCAATTAAGAATAGGGTAAAAGACCAGAACATACACCTCACCAAAGAAGATATACAGATAGCAAATAAGCATATGAAAAGATGCTCAATATCAAAAAAAAAAAAGATGCTTAATATTATATGTCATTAGGGAATTGCAAATTAAACTACTGCACATCTGTTAGGATGGCTGCAGTCCAAAACACTGACAACACCAAATGCTGCTGAGGATGTGGAGCAACAGGAACTCTCATTATAATGCTGGTAGAAATACAAAATGGTACAGCCACTTTGGAAGATGGTCTGGCAGCTTCTTATAAAACTAAACATAATCTTACTATACAGTACAGCAGTTGTACTCCCTGGTATTTCCCCAAATGAGTTGAAAACTTATATCCATGCTAAAACCTACACACAGATGTTTATAGCAGCTTTATTGATAATCAAACTTGGAAGCAACCAAGATGTCCTTCCGTAGGTGAATGGATACTGCCAGACAATGGAATATTATTATTATTATTATTATTATTTTTAAACATCTTTATTGAAGTATAATTGCTTTACAATGGTGTGTTAGTTTCTGCTTTATAACAAAGTGAATCAGTTATACATATACGTATGTTCCCATATCTCTTCCCATGGAATATTATTATTAACTGTGGTACTGCCAGACAATGGAATATTATTCAGTACTAAAAAGAGATGAGCTCTCAAGCCCTGAAAAGACTTTGAGGAGTTTTAAAATGAGTATTAAATGAGTATTAAAATGAGTATTACTAACTGAAAGAAGCGAATAAGACATACTGTATGATTCCAACTATGTGACATTTTAGAAAAGGCAAAATTGTGGAGACAGTAAAGAGATTAGTCGTTAGTATTTGCTAGGGGCTTGCGAGGAGGGAAGGATGAATAAGCAGAACACAGAGGATTTTTAGGGCAGCTAAACTGTATGATCTAAAATGGTAAATACATGTCATTATACATTCATCGAAACATTATACATTCATCAAAACCCACAAAATGGGTTTTGATGTCGATGTGATGTTGACGGTGGGGGATGCAGTGCCTGCGTGTGGCGAGGGGCAGATGGCAACTCTGTGCTTTCCATCAGTTTTGCTGTGAACCTGAGACTGTTCTAGAAAATAAAGTCTTTATTAAAAAAATAGTCCTAGATATTGGGCACAACACTTTATAATCAGCATTTTAAAGTGTATTATATGCAAAGATAATGTTGTATGAGCAATAACTCCTTAATGTATAAGTTTAAAAGCACCGTGAAATCTCTTAAGAACCAGTGAAAAGTTTTGTAAAATAAAAAAAAGAAAGTGAGAAGGATGATTAAATGGTAAATCACACCTTTTTGTTCCCCAGAAGGTGACTGGAGCCAAGCCATGATCTTTCTTTGTGACCTCTGTCTCCTGGGGAGCGCTCCTTTTCCCTCAGTTGTCTTCTTTTCCTGAACAGATGTTTTATTTTTATTATTATTTTTAAATTAATTTTTATTGGAGTAGAGTTGATTTACAATGTTGTGTTAGTTCCTGCTGTACAGCAAAGTGAATCAGTTATACATGTACATATATCCACTCTTTTTTAGATTCTATTCCCATATAGGTCATTACAGAGTACTGAGTAGAGTTCCCTGTGCTATACAGTAGGTCCTTACTAGTTACCTATTTTATATATAGTAGTGTGTATATGTCAATCCCAATCTCCTAATTTAAGTTTGTTTTCTACATCTGTGACTCTATTTCTGTTTTATAAATAGGTTCATTTGTACCCTTTGTTTTTGATTCCACATGTAAGTGTTATCATATGATATTTGTCTTTCTGTGTCTGACTGACTTCACTCTGTGATAATCTCTAGGTCCACCCATGTCGCTGCAAATAGCATTATTTCATCCTTTTTAATGGCTAATATTCCATTGTATATATGTACCACATCTTCTTTATCCATTCCTTCTTCAATGGACATTTAGGTTGCTTCCATGTCCTGGCTATTGTAAATAGTGCTGCAATGAACATTGGGGTGCAGATGTTTTAAGTCCATTGCCTTTAGTGAAGAAATTGCTATCCCAGGATCCTTTCTAACTACAGTTCTTTTTTCCTTGTTAAACCCTATGAGGAGGAAGAGAAAAAATGTTTGTCTACCTTGTAATGGGCCTTGTTCTAGGTGTGTTATCTCTCATAATCCTCACGATAACCCTATATGAATGACCTTATTATCCCTATGATACACGCGAGTAACTGATGGAGAGGTGGTATAACTTGTTCAGTGTCATACGTAGAATTTGAAATGATGGAGTTAGGCCATAAACCTTGATTTCACAGTTCAAGGTAATTCCCTCCACTCCCTAAGCCTGAGCATAGGTGCTCATGATGAGTCTGGTCACCAAAGGAATGAAGATTCACCAGCACGTTCATTTGGGGAAACCCAGGTTGAGAATATGTTTCTTAACTATCTCTTTAGGAAGAAATGCAATCCTAACTCCTTATACCCACATTTTAGAAGCTTGCTGGATGTCCATCTTTAAAATTTTTTTCAACCTAGATTTTTTATTTTTCTTTGTGCTTTTTGCAGTATTTTTCCTTCCTTGTCTCCTCTTTTAAACCCCATTAATGGTTTTAGTAGGATTTGCATAAAATAATTATCTGGAGTAGTGGTTCTCAAGGTGGGATGGTTTTATGCCCCAGGGGACGGTGTGGAACTGCCGAGATAGGTTTGGTTATCACATCTGAGAGGTGGTGCTACTGGCCTCTGGTGGGTAGAGGCCCGGGATGATACTGCAGCACACAAGACAGCCACCTACAACAAGAATTATTTGATGCAACATGTCAGCAGCGCAAGGCTGAGAAACGCTGAGCTTAGAGGAGCAGGCGTGCTATTGGGAGACAGCTCTCTGCACAGCCCTGGATTCTTTTTTATTATTTTGTAATTTATTTTTATTTTAAAAATTTTTACTGGAGTATAGTTGATTTACAATGTTGTGTTAGTGTCTGCTGTACGACAAAGTGAATCAGTTATACATGTACATATATCCACTCTTTTTTAGATTCTTTTTCCATATAGGTCATTACAGAGTATTGAGTAGAGCTCCCTGTGCCATACAGTAGGTCCTTATTAGTATCTGTTTTATATGTAATAGTGTGTATATGTCATTGCCAATCTCCCAATTTATCCGCCCCCTCCTTTCCCCCTTGGGAACCATAAGTTTCTTCTCTACATCTGTGACTCGATTTCTGTTTTGTAAATAGGTTCATTTGTACCATTTTTTTAGATTCCACATATAAGCGATATCATATGATATTTGTCTTTCTCTGTCTGACTTCCTTCACTCAGTATGACAATCTCTAGGTCCATCCATGCACTGGATTCTTACTAGACCATTTCATGCAGCCCTTTGCCTTGTGTAACTGGTTTCCTTTTGCAGCATTGGAAACGGGATAGTTGATCTATATTAGTGACTCCTGAAGAAAGGGCATACGTACGTAACAACACAGTGACTCCTGAAGAAAGGGCGTACGTACGTACGTAACAACATAGGTGAAGCGACGGAATTTCAGTAAGAGAGATAAAACATGGTAAGGGGGCCAGCCTGTGCACTTTAAAAGCTAGTTTGCAGTCAAGTTTGAATTATATAGTTTGTGCAACTTGCACTGTTTGTTTATTCTCCATGAGTGTTTCAGCCCAAGTTTCAAGTTGTGCCTGTAGCTCCGGTGCTGGGGGATGGGCCAGCCGCCCTCCCAGTTCCTGCTGTCTGTGTCTTCCACTCCTCCTTTCTGGAACGCGTGGTTGTGATAACTGTGACAGTTGCTAAGGTTTTATGACCATATTTGAACACCACGATGGTGCCATATGCTCCTAACTTGGCCTGGAGATGGGCACCAGATTTTGATGGTTTCCCAAGCCATGTGTGGCATCTCCCTGGCTTTCCTCTGTCAGTCACGGCACTGCTGGACAGAACTCGGTGACGTCTGTCAGGCCTGTCAGTAGCAAATAGATTATTTTCAAGAAGACTTTTGCAGTTGCAAACATGACCGAAGTACCATGTGGCATTTCTCATAAGCTAAGGAAAACAACATCATAGTGGCAGCCTCACTTCTTCAAATGGTCTTTCTGTGGCACTAAAACATGCTTTGTGGCTTATTATAACATTTTCATACAAACCTTGGTACTAACAGACGTTTTTATCAGAAGATATCAGAGAGATTTCAGGAATGAGGAGTTACATTCTCTTTATATCTTGTTGCCAGAAATTACTCTTTTTTTTTTTTTTTTCTTTTAAAGACACCAATTGTACTTGAACATTTGTTACTTTTTTAAAATTTATTTATTTTTGGTTCTGTTGAGGTCTTCGTTTCTGTGCAAGGGCTTTCTCTAGTTGTGGCAAGTGGGGGCTGCTCTTCATTGCGGTGCGCGGGCCTCTCACTATCGTGGCCTCTCTTGTTGCAGAGCACAGGCTCCAGATGCGCAGGCTCAGTAGTTGGGGTTCACGGGCCTAGTTGCTCCGCGGCATGTGGGATCTTCCCAGACCAGGGCTCGAACCCGTGACCCCTGCATTAGCAGGCAGATTCTCAACCACTGCGCCGCCAGGGAAGCCCCTAGAAATTACTCTTAAAGCAAATATGTCTTGCCCGAAATAAAAATAAAATGAGAACACAGCATACGTATGTTTTTGGCTATTTGGTCTATGCAGAGTTATATATTATCACTTTATGAAAATGGGCTCATTCTATACACACAAGCATTTTTGCAATGGGACTTTTCCTCTTAAAAAATAAGAGGATGTCTTCTGTGTAGGCACATAAATGGTAATATTCTTTTTTTGTAGTGGTATGAAATGCCATTGTGTGTATGTGGGGTATGGATATATCATAATGTGTTTTGACACATCTGTTTTAATAGACTTTGGCCTATGTTCTTTTTTTTTCCTACAATGAATGTCAGATTTATTTGTCCATTTGTACAGGCTTTTTTGTTGCATAAATTCTTATAAGCAGAGTTCCTAGGCCACGGGCAATGAGCAACTTTGATAATTTTTAGGATTGCCATCTTGTCCTCCCAATGACTATTGAACTCCTACCAGAAGGGACTGGCTTCTGGAAAGGAAACAACTCTTCCCTCCCATCTTCAGGCAGCCTAAATAGTGAAAAATACATTGTCTCATACACTTCCTTAATTAACAGAAAAGGTAAGCATGTTTCATCTGTTCATGGAACACTTGTTTGTATTATTCTGTGAATTGCTTGTCCTTACCTTTTGTTGGTTGATTCATATCATTTACTTATTCTAGTGAGTAGTTCATCTTTTCTTTCTAATGAAATAAAGACCTTTAAATTGTTTTTTCTACTTGGAAATTTAAGATTACTTATGCTTCTCTCTAACTGTAGTGTCCAAATGGCTCATTTCTCACTATTAATATTTATTTACAGTAATTCATGGATCATGTCTATTCAAAACTAGAAAGAAATGAATTGACCTTAAGTAGTAATAATGTATTAATTTTTGAAGGACTGTACAAAAGTATGCATGAACTTTTAAGACATTGGATTTCCAAAGTAAACTATTTAAAGATTGGATTGTCAATATTAATAGCATGGAAATTATATAAATATATAGATATGCTCACACATATATACACACATACATATAGATATATATTTATGTATGTATATGGATGTGTGTGTGTTATTTGGCAAGGCATGAGAAATAATTATAATATTATTCAAGAAATCATTGAACTCCTGAGTTTTCTTGGTGTATCAGAAATAAGACCCAGTAAGTCATTTGCCTGTATTTGCATGTATTGAGCTTTAGTTTTGTATTTTAGTGGGAAAAGTTTCTGAAAATTTTTCCATTCCCCCTTACATTCAAGGGAAGGACACCTAAATATGTTATTTTGGATTGACTTGTATTCTGTTTCTACACTGTCTCCACTTTTAGAGTGGGATCCATAAATAAGAGTATTTAGGTTTTGGAAAAATTTACTTCTTCAACCTTCAGTTGACTTAACAGAACTAAAGTCTCCTTATGCATTGCATTGTTTCAGAAGTGCCCCTTTGCTTTCTTTGGGTGGTCCTCACTCTTTCTCAAATCTGATACAGCACCAAGGAGTCCAGATTTATTTCACTTAGCTGGGAGATATATATGAACTCAGCAAAGTGAGGCTGAAGAAAGGAAAAAAGACTTTCAGGCACTGAGGATATACATGTTTGAGATCAAACTATATGCCCCTATTTCCTTTGCTTTCACCATCAAGTGGGTATATTTTAATCTAATCCTCTTGGGTTTTCTCCCTAGGTCAATGCCAAATCGATTTTTACACCATAGGCAAGTTATGTAACGCTTTCTCTTTCCACACCTGCAAAATGTAGTATCTGTATAGTCTAGGTTTGGAAATTCATTCGAGTTCATTGCAGAATTTTTAGTTTTCAGTAAAGTTTTTTTCAGCCACATTGACTTATGTTCTGTTCCCCAACCCATTAAGCCATTTCACACCTTTGCATCTGCTGTGTCTGCTGCGTCTCCACCCTTTGTTTTCCAACCGGTCAACTCCTAAGTAAGTCATCCTTCCACATCCATCTCAGATGACATGTCTTCCTGGAAAGCTTCATCTACACTCCAGATGCAGTTTATACTCAGTTCCCTACGCTAAGTCAGTACCTTATGCATTTTTACATTTTGGCACTTTCCAGGCTTGTGTTGTATCAGCCTAGACTTTTGCCTTTCCTCCTGCACTGTGAACTCATGGACCTGTGTCAGAGGCCAGCATGGCTTATTCCCTGCCGTGTGCACACTGCCTGCCAGGAGTGGAGTTATAACTTAGGAGTTAAAGTTTACATTATCATTTAGCGTTAGAACAAATTTGAAATTAATTCAACAGTGATTTAAGTCATTCTGGTATCTTTCGAGTCACTTTGGAGAAAGTGAAAAATGTCCCTGGCAGCTCGGCCGCAGTGTTCCCAGTTGAACATAAATACCTCTTGCAGCGTATAAATAATCAGGCAAGTCTACTCCTTCAGTATGTCTGAAGCAAGATTGAGACAAGGACACTCTGCAGCCACAAAAGTAATTAAGCATCCGTCTTTTATGACTGACCTGAGTGATTGCTGCTGCTTTACCAACGATGACTCCAACTCTGCTTTCATCCTCTGCCTTCTGTGTTAAATTTGCCAAGATACTTATTCAGTAAATTTCCCCCACTTCCTGACAGCTTCCAGCCCAAATCTGGCCACCACTTTCCTAAGACCTCCTTGGAATCACCCAGAACAAACCCAGGTTCTATAATAAGCTTCCTTCAGTTTCCTTTTCGGATGCCCCAGTCCCTTTGGTGCACTCTCTCTCCTGCTGTAGCAAGCTAAAGAAAGCTCGGTTTATTCACTGCAATTGTGTTCCTGGTGGTCTTTAGCTAGTGGGCCCTATAGTGAGTGTTGGAGGAATTTAAAGGAGCATTGATCTCAGTCTCTGCCCCTTGGAACCTTAGAGTTTGGCCAGCGTTTCCTGCCCTCTCACTTTAAACACATTTTTAAAAATGGCATTGTTTGCTGTCAGGACTAGAATAGTTCAGAGGAGGAGGAGAGGAGAGCAAGCCACAGCCAAGGAAAATACTCCTTACGAGTCGGTGCTTCCTAGTGTGGATTTCCAAAGGGCAGGTAGGGTTGAGGCATTCTGTGTGGGAAGGGCTCAAAGCTGAGAAGGATCATTGTTTGCTAGAGGAAGAGAAGATCATTGTTTGCTAGAGGAAGAGAAGGTGAAAGGGAGAGAGTGGGAAGAGTTGGTGGCCAATAAGGCTGGGCAGGTAGGGCAGGTCAGTGAGGGCCATGACCTCATGTGAACCTCGTCCATCCTGTAGTCAGTGGGAAGCCTGGAGTAGGGGATGGTCGCAGGAGATAAGTGATAAATGTGGTAGGAAGGGGTTAAAGACTGGGAGACGAGCGTAGTGGATCATATTTGATCAATGGGATCAAGGAGACTTCTTGAAAGGTGAAGCAGCAGAACATGGTGGCTTGATAAAAGTAAGGAGCTGGGGCTGCTGTAGCAAATGGTGTTCTTTGGCTCTCGGCCTCCCTCTGAGTTTACCTGTGGTGGGCGTCTCCCACGCATGCTGACAGCTTCCCACCTCCAGTGCTGGGTTGCTGCCCTTCTCCACCGCCCCCCCCCCCCCGCCCCCCCCCCCGCCCAGCCCGCCCCGGGGTCAGCCCTGTGGGAACTTCCTCCTCTGGTGCAGAGCAGCTTAGAAGTGCTGGCAGTGACGCTGGCAGTGAACTCTGCCAGGGACAGCCTTCAACGTTAGTGAAGGACCGGAGTCAGAAAACACACGTCCAGTTTCCCCTTCTCTCTGTGGGCCGGTGCTGCGACACATTATTCACGTCTCCTCAGGATGCCCCAGGGGGACGGAACCCCAGCAGTGGCTGCTCCATACCGCTCCCTTTACTGGCTCTCCTCTCTCCTCACCCATGTTTTCCCAACTCCCTAACTTGTGCTCCCTGGGATCGCCTCCCGAATAAACTATCGCAAGTAACACACACTAACCCAGGTGCTCGTCTCAGGGTCTTTTTTGGGGGAACCCAAGCTAAGATGGCTATCCTGGTCGATTGAACAGTCATTATGCCATGGACAAGTGGAGTTGGCCTTCTCTCCCAGTCGTTAATTAACAACTCTGTTTTTTAGTGAAGAAAATGACTGCATTCATCTCAAGTGTATTTTATATATCAGTGCAGAAATATGGCAAAATGATTTAGAGTTCAGGGCTCATTTTGAGAAAACAAAATGCTCCAAACCATCTGCAAAAGTATTAAAATGATCCCAAGTAGCACATAGGCACTTGAAGCAGTTTCCAGGCACATTAGATTGTTGTCAACAAAGAGAAAAAATATACACTATGGGGAGAAGCAAGAAGAGAGAAAGGGTCTGGAAACCCGTGATTTTAGCAGGTCAGGAAAAGGAATGTCAGTGGGTGAGCAGAGCAGGAGCCCTGAGCTTCCTCACCTGGGTGTCGTCCAGGTGGCTTAGGAATCCTAGGCCATTGGCAGCTGTGATGTGATTCTTGCCAGGTTAGCACTGACGTCAGGGAGCACTGACGATCAGTCACAGGGAGAGGACCCACCATAGGATCATCTCTGTCCATTTGTTGTGTTCTCCTGAAAGTCACGCTGAGTGGCTTCAGCCAAGTTAGGGAAGATATTTCCGTTACTAACAATATAGTTGTTAACTATGCTATGCTCCATGGGGATTCTGAAATATTTACTTGACAGTAATCAGAAGAATTTCATTCTTTTCCTATTTTTTCCTCATGATCATATTAGCATCCAACTATTTTAAAAGTCAGCCCCTGATGGAGTTTTATAGACACATGGCAAGAGAATTGCTTAAAACTGAAGGAAGCAGTGAATCCATCCGGTTTCCATGAACAGTCATACCTGCACTCTTCAGCATTTGGAACTTGATGGTTGACTGAAAAGATGCCTGCACAGGGGTGGTCCTGTCTATTACACTGCCTTAGAAAATGAAACCCTGGCTTTACTTAGCCCTGTGTTCTGTATTGGACCTTATTCTAGAAGGGAAAGAATTTACTGATGTTTTTCTCCTAAAATCTATTAATTTTATTGAAGTGAATGTAAAGCATGGATTGTTTGTTTACCATTTAATAAATGTTGGAGAGCTCATATGCATTATTACTTTATAATCTCATCAGTCATATGAATTAAGGAATAAAATAAAACTTGAATACTTTTTAGGAACATGTATTTTTTTTATTCAGAAGATCGTCACCTCCATTGAATAAAACATCATGTATGGGAAAGTAAAATTAAGTAATGATCACATTAGTGACCTTTGAGAGAACAGCAGACTCTAGAATACAACAAGCAGGAAAGGAAGAGGCAGCAACTAATATTGAAGGGTGTCTATCTATGAAATGAAAGAAAATGGTAATAGTTGGAGTGGTTGATTGACACGTCCGTGGGTTGAGGTGAATTGAGTTTATTTTTCTTTTACTATTTCATTCTTTTCTTACAAAAGTCAGTTGATTGAACTTCTAGGCTGAGAAAGTGTAGAGAAAAGAACGCCACTACGGAAAATAGGAGAGCAGGGCTAGATTTAAGGTGACAGGTGTTGGGGCTGAAGTTAGTTAGCCTTGGGCTATTCATCTCACTTTGTGAGTCCTTCCACTGATATTATTATGTTCATTTTAGTCAATAACCTGTTTCAATGTTTGCTTCCTGTCTGTAGTCCTCAGTAGACTCTGCTAGGTATGGTCACAGGTTTAATGCCTGAGGTCGTTGATTCTGCCAGATACATGACTTGTAGAAAGCTTGGCTTGGAGTATGTCCTCAATGAATGTCTGTTAAACGGGTTTGAACATATTTTCCTGAGTTTGGTGAGAAGAAGGAGAGAAGAGTAAAGATTGCGATGGATTTAAGAGACAGGGGAGAAAATTGAGTGTAAGTTTCCTCTACTTTGCTCAGTCTGTTTGGAGATGAAGTCATCTCTTGGGAACATAGGAGGATGCTTTGGAGACCTGAAGAAACTGGGGAGCGTTCAGAACATCTGCTTATGGAAAATGCAATAGAGATGAATAAAAAACTTGCCAAACCAAATTAGTGTACAGCTGAGGCTGCACAGTATGAATTTGTAGTCAGATTTCTTAGGACAGTTATATGCCTTTTCCCAGTTCTTTGGTCACTCAGACGTGGAGGACACAGATTAGGGGGATTTTAGGGTGTGTGATGAGAGGGTGAAATGTTCGACCTGGGGGTGGGATGGCACAGGGAGAATTGAAGCCAGCAGGAAGCTAGAGAGAGGGCAGGGCACCGGCAGACATAATATCCGAGAGAACTTGCAGGGTTGAGGGCATTCAAGAATTGCATTGGTAGGAGATTGTAGCCACAGGAAGAAATGACCAGTTAGAAGAAGTCTTAGAAGTGGCATTGTCTGCGTTGTGATGAGATCCAATTTATGGCTGGGTTTGTGGGTTACTAATATATAATTAGTTTCACAATTTAATAATTCTTAGCAACTTTAGGATTCTTTAGCAAAATTAAATTGGATTCTTTAAACAAGCAAAAAAGAAACTTGTTAAGGAGTTAAAACCAAGTAAGATGGAAACAGTTAGTGTCAATATGACTCTAGTTTACTGAATTCTGTGTGATTTCAAAGCTGGGCAGCCAAGCTCGTACTCCTTTAATCATTGACTTTCATGTATGGGAAAATGACTTATGTAACAGCCGATCAATGCTTTTGCTAGCCAGTTTTAAAATGTTACATGTGCAAACACCTCATAACTTATGCATGTTTTCCAGTGAGAATTACATCATAGGTCGGAAGAAAATAAAGGCATCCATGATTCTTAGATGTTACACAATCTAGGAACTTCATAACTTCCTAGTTATATAATTTGAAGTCATTATGTAATCTCATGGCTCCTTACAAGGGGGAAAAAGTTATATTTCTTATAGAAATTCAACAGGATGATTGGCTGAAGAACATTTGTGTGTGGGTGTGTGGGTGTAATTTTGCAAATACTCAAATATTAATTAGAATTGAATTGATCTGACCATCTCTCTGGCTGCTCCCTCTGGACCACCCCAGTGACCATCTAGGTCACCTTTCAGTTCCAGAACATCAAAAGCTGTGACCTGTGCCAGCCTGGAGCTATGCACAGGATTCCTTGGAGTCACAGGGAGTGTTCTCCACCCTCCCAGCCATTCCTTCTGTTCCAGGCCTTTGACTCTGCCTGAGTGGCCACTTATGCTCAGCCCTCCTTCCCCTCCAGCATCCCCTGAATTGCTGTAGCAACAGGGTCTGTTGGTGACTTCCAGGATGTGGAGGCTTTGGCTTACAGACGGGCAGTCTCTGAAGCACGTCTGCCCAAAGCCATGGCTGCCTCTGTTCTGATGAGGCAGACAGCACACCTTCAGGGCTCTGATTCTTGTACCCCCAGTTACTCATCATGGGGTCTGGCCTCCCTTACTGAGAAGTGAGTTCAGGGGGTGAAGGCAGATAAGAGTCTCTAAGGATCTGGTTGCCTGTCCTGGCTGTCTGTTTTTCTCCCTTTACTAGCCAGAGTCTTATTTGAACTCAGGCCCCTGCCTGGTGTAGGTATAAGCTGAAGTCCACTATTCCCTTTGAAATGCAAATACATTTTGCTCAAATCCCTCCCCATCTGCAGTGAGAGAGAATCCGTAGTTCTCTAGAGCAATTTGGTGGGTGTGGGTTTCGGGAGACTTGAGTCTAGTCATCTCTACCTTATTTAAAGTATGGCTGAATTTCCTGTCCTGTGCCCTTTATTACGCATTAATGGCAAGGAGCACAGCCTTTCCTTTTGGGTTTCCGTCTTGTACATATCAGCCGTGCAAGGCGTTTGTGGCTGACTTAAATGTGAGCAAGAGAGTTCGCTTAGCCTGCTCTTCTCCTTGGAGACTCCGCTTCCTGGCAGCCCCCTCCCTACTGCAATCCCCGCCTCCAGGCTCTGCCCTAATGTAATTCAGCAAACATTTAAAAACATCACATGATCTCTCTGCCTTCATGTGACCCTGGTTGCCGTTTGGGCTTCCTTGAAGTATGGATCACCTACTGTAAGTTCTGGCTTGTGAAGGTGCCTTTTCCCTCACCTGCCGGTCTTTAAGAGGGGAGAGGAGCAAGGTGCGAATGTATTTCACCACCGGTGTGAACACATCGTATCCAAAGGCAGAGATGGCTCCTTTGGAGAAGTAACCAGCATGTGTTTTTGTTTGTGTGTTTGCTTGTTTTACTTTTACAAATCCACATGATTCTTTTTTTTTTTAATTTATTTTATTTTTGGCTGTGTTGGGTCTTCGTTTCTGTGCGAGGGCCCTCTCCAGTTGCGGCGAGCGGGGGCCACTCTTCATCGCGATGCGCGGGCCTCTCACCATCGCGGCCTCTCTTGTTGCGGAGCACAGGCTCCAGACGCGCAGGCTCAGTAGCTGTGGCTCACGGGCCCAGTTGCTCCGCGGCATGTGGGATCTTCCCAGACCAGGGCTCGAACCCGTGTCCCCTGCATTGGCAGGCGGATTCTCAACCACTGCGCCACCAGGGAAGCCCCCACACGATTCTTGAATCTTTCAAACTGTGGACCTGTGGACCCTCACCTAATGCCTGGGACCTTCCTGGCCACCTCAGGCTTGGTAGACAGCTTGGATTACCAGTCTTAATACCATAAACTTAGCACCATCTGAGGAGATACCTTATAAGGTGCTTGGTTTCCTGAAAACATGTTTTTAGGGGAAAGTTAGTAAAAAAAAAAAAAAAGTGTTTTTTTTTTTATGCTGAAGTAAGTTCTAGAAGACTTGCCTTAGTGTTTTGATTGATGTTTCTTAACAACTCTGTGGGGAATTGGTTGCACACTCAGTGCATTATAAATGCCCTTTATAATTGGGGATGCCAACATCAACTTTAATGTAGATTGTTAGTGGCATTTTTACTTACAAAATTTAATTATTTAAAACATTTCTACCTCTTTCTCTCTCATATCCACAATGGATGAGAATCTGTTCCTTGCGTAATATAATTTTAATTAGACTGAAAATTCAGTGATTTGACCAACTCTTCCTGCCCATTAAAATTAAGTCTTTGTAGCCTCGAATGGGAAGAATTAAAAATGAGATCAGATAATAAGCATGTCTATTTTCATCCAGATAAGACTATCCACGATGGGTTTAATCTTTTAACCTGTTTCAATAACAACAACTATCATTTATTGAACACCTGTTACTAAGTCAGGCATTGGATTACAGTATATGTGTTTTCTAGTTTATCTCACTCTAATGAATTCTGTGACCTAACATCTCATCTCAAATGCAGGAACAGAGGCTTAGGGTTATGCAGTTAGTACGTGTCCAGACTGGAAATTTGCACCCACAGTTCATTTAGCCGGAAGTCCATCCTCTTGACGGTGCTTAGGGCTTCTGGTATAGAACCCTGGACCTGACCTGTTGTACTTGGATGACACGTGTATTTTTTTGAGCGCTTTAATAGTTAAATCTTTCTGATTTTAGAAGGTGATGTTTTTATTACATGTCATAGGCACAGATTAGAGGTGGCTGTGCGACCCCCATTCATCCTGTGTCTCTCACTTACACACAAGACATTAACTGGTAGCCTTTTCTTCTGGAACAACTAACATTGGCCTCCTACTTTTTTTTTTTCCTTTGGGTCATCATCTTAAAAATATACACCTATTACCACGGAATGTTCTGCAGTTGTTTCTTAAGGTTGAATAACTCAATTGATGGTAAATATCTTTTAATCAGTGTACAAAGGAACAAGTTTACCCCAGGGAAAATCAGATCTTCAGACTGTTGTTAGGTAAAATGAAACTTTTTTTTTCCCCCTGGAACTTGGCAGGGTTTAAAGTCCAGGAGGAAAAGAATATGTGTGCGGGTGGGAGATTGAGAAAATGTGAAGAAGGTGACTGAGAAATGTAAACAGTTGATTAAAAAATAAGCAGAAATGTTAACCTCACAGAGCTTTGTAACTTTATCTCACTAATGTTAATGTTTGCCTTTAAAAGGTGATAGAATTCATTGTTGCTCTTTTCGGTGCAAAACCCAACTGAATTTTACTGAGAGAAAATGGAATTTTCCATGGAACAGTAACAAGGTAATATAGACATGATTAGAATGCTGATTCTGGCTATGTTTTACGTATTTACTTCTCCTTGAGAAAACTTAATGCCTAAGTGTCCAATATCTCTAACCGGATAGTTAAAAAAAAACCGTTTTCATACTTTACAATTGCAAAAGGATTCATAGCAAAGTTCTGTGAAAAAGCAAGTCTCTTTTCTGTATTGAAAATATAGTCTTTAGAAACTGGATTTATATACACTTAGCAGTACACCTGAGTGATACCAGTTAACAGCTTTTTAATCAAGTAATAAACTAGTAATGTATAGGGAGATTAGACAGACAATCATGATGTAGCTAAAATAAGCAAAACTCTGTAAACACCTGTAATTCTTCTAATTTTTATGGACCGCTGAGAATAGGACTTTGTGAAACAGTTACCAGCCCTTGAGGTAGTGCCTCATGCATAGTAGGTGTTCAGAATGGTGTGTGTGTGTGTGTGTGTGTGTGTGTGACAGAGAGAGAGAGAGAGAGAGAATTGGTGCATGTGTGGTTGATGCCTGGATCCGTGGGTTGATGTGTGAATACACGAGCTTAACCCTTCCTTTTGCTGTTAGTGCAATTTCTTAGGATTCTAATAAACAACCAGTGGTTCCTCTTCTATCCCCTACCTCCTTACTCTGGTATACTTAGAGAACATGCTGGATTAAAACTAGAATAATAATCCCAGGCACAAAGTCCAAATAAATTTCAGTGGAGATTGATAGCCTCAGTATTCTAGACATTATCAGTCCCCGATACCATCAGACCTGCTTCCCCGCCTTCCCAGATTCAGCTAAAGCCGAGAGAGTCAAGTGGCTCATTGGCTGCTGCAGCTGCTACATGATCAGTCAGCCTGGCCGGGTAAATGCGTGTCAGGTTGGCCTTGATTATCTTGGAAGGACTTTCTTTTATGCTCTAAAGATCTCTACTCTAGTACAGGGCAATGGTTAGGAACGTGATGTCTTAATCCAGAACTGCCTATGTTGGAATCCTGGCTCAGCTACTTACTAGTCATGAAAAAGTGGGCAGTAGGCCCCCTTAAACCTCTAGATTCCTCATCTGTAAAATGGGAACACAAGTAGTAGCTACCTCTTAGGGGATTTGTATTGATGTCTACCTCAGATTGTGAGAGCTTCACTTCCAACCACGGGAAAAGTTTTTGAGTGTGGTCACTAACGTGCACAGGGGTCTGGACAAAAATGAGGGTGATTCTAACACATAGCCAGGGCTGTATTTAATTATTCACCTGCCACCCTGCTTCTTGTCATCTGCACCTGTTGGGGAGCAAGCACCCCCCTCTCTGTGACTTGTAAGCTTGGCAAGGACTTCAGGTCACTGTTTCCATCTAGGTGCCAGTGTTTAATTAAGCTCTTCAGAGTCTGTGATCATTATGATAAAAATGTTCATTCTGGAAAAGTTTGAAAATGCTTTCTGGTTAGCGTGAGATTTCTGGCATGTGTTGACTGTGGTTTTTGGCTATAAATTCCTGAAATGCTGACAGAGTTGAATTTATTTTTGTTTTAAATACAATTGCTAACATTTCTAAGCGTCCATATGGACTCGATAAATACTTTGCTTCTGCTCACTGGGTGTTTGAAGTGGATGAAGAGGAACGATTATGATTTGGGGAATCCTGAACATTTTTCTTCATTTAGCTTGATGCCAAAGTGAATTGGAAATATTTCTTTGGCATCATAATTTTGGGGTTTCAAAATTGTGTTTGGATTTTCAGGAAATTGGTGGTAACTTTATATTAGCTGAGAAAACTGAATTTTAAAATTCTCAGTGAAGAGGCAAGTGATCCATTTTTCATAGGGAAAACTCCTTTTTCAAGGGAATTCGCTGCCAAGTTGTCTGCAGTGGCTTTAGGCAGTACTTGACCTTTTGGCACATCAAGAAATTGTTTTCTTTGTCTAAATATTAAATCAAGATTTGAGGAAGGCTGGGTAGTATATGGTATGTGGTGCAAGGGCACGAAAACAGTCGGCCATGTGTATTTCCACATCTGCAAGCAGATTTGGTTTCTATAACTGTCAGTCAAGCGGATCTCATGGAATGAATTTTCATTCTCTGACTAGTTGCCATACAAATTCTGGTTCTCCAGGAAATAAATCACAATGGCCTTTCTGATGGAGGTAGACGGTGAAAAATTATATGAGGATACAGTACATCCAGTCTTAAGCAGAAGTCAATTGCTTTTTAAATTTCTTTTATACTGTGAAAAAGAAAACATTTTTTTTCCTAAACATGCATTGTCTGTGATGTGATAGGCTATGTTCTCTTCATGACTGTTTTTCTAAATTTCTCCCTGCAGCAGGGTCTACTTGGAACATGTGGTCTCCTGTTTGGATTCCGTTGTCTGGGGCTATTTTTTCCTTCCTGCTCCCAGTGTTACTGGAAACACTCACTCTTTCTGCATTAGCTGCCACGCAAGTGGAGGTGCCTTCAGTTGGGACATGCCACACGCTGTTCAAACCTTTGAAGCCAGCCAGGTTTCACAGGGCACAGAGCCTTCTAGGATGTTTTTCATCTAACCCTTCCATGCGCATGTCTATCTATTGAAGGGGTTAGTGTTGCTTGTGCTTAACAAATGTGTCCACTGAGATAGGAAAAAGAATACGAAATACACCTTTGAAAGTACCTGGTATATCTCAGCCATTGTGCTAGATCACAGCCACCCAGCCAGGCAGGGATTACCACCCCAAGTGAAGATTTGGAAACGGACCCTTGCGGCACTCTTGGGAAACTATCCAGCTAATATGTGCTGGTATTTAAACCTGTATCTTTTAGAGTCTAAAGCCTGCCTACCACACCAGTCACCTCACTGAATTTTATAGTGAAGTGAAACATTCAAGATCATCCGTGAATCTTGTCAGGCTGGAAAGAAATTCACAAAATTCCAATCTGGGTCCCAAACTGGGTTCTTTATACCATTAGGTCCCTGGATGAAAATGCATTTCAACAAGGTACCTCGTTCTTATCCTGACTCAAAGTGACTTTATGATCTCCCTAAATTTGTCCCCCTTTCAGAGTTCCCGTTTCAGATGCTCAGGCCAGAATCCCGGGAGTTATCCTTGACCCCTCTTTCTTTCTCACCCTCCACATTCTGTCAGGCACAAAGTACCATTGATTTTACCTGTTAAGCATCGCTGTGTCAGTTGGAGGAATGACTGGGAAAGAAGCAGGGTGGAGGCCCAAGTTAGCTGTGACACCTGTGAAAGGAAGCATGCGGGGAGAAGAGATGGGGCCAGGAGAGCCTTAGACGGCGATGCAGACCTGACAACGCCTCTGCTGGTCCAACGACGGCTCTGGAGGGAAAGTTGCCTGTTATAGAAGTCCCATTTTGAGCAGAATTGACAGGATCCTAATATGCCTCTGGACTTAGTCTTTGGCTGGGGGCTCCTGGGGAAGAGTGTGGCCTGGGCTGAAAAGCTGAGGTAAATCTGCTGAGGCCCTGCAGCCGGAGGCAGTCGGCTAACTACACTGTTGCAGCTGCACTGCAAGTTCTATCTGAAAGGGAGGTCTGAACAGCGCCCCCCAGTGGCCACCACCTTTGCTCCAGTCTGTCCACCCCTGAGCCCCGTTTCTTCACCCACACCCAAGTCAGCTGCTTTCCCCTCTCACCTGGACTATACAGTACTCCGACTGCTCTAGTTCCACTCTGATCCATCCCTACAGCCGTTTTGTTTTGTTTTGATTTTTCAGAAGGTGGCTTTATCCAACAAATGCAAATTTTAAAGTTGCTTCTTCTTGATAGGCTACGTACATCTAGAGGTAAGACGGTATTTAAAATGGATTTATACACGTCACATTGAATGAATTATCTTTGGCAGAATTATGGCTTATTTGCTACCACCTTTTAGGTAACTTGTAAACCAAGAAATAGAGCCCCCAAAGGAGTTACATACAAAAATAACAAAAGGTGGCAACAGGGAGATATTTTCAATAAATTTTCTCTGGTGTGACTTTTACACCGCAGGAAATATTCAAATTGCAAAGTTTTACTTAACACGAAAGGATTTGTTTCTTTGTCCTTCTTTTTCCTTTTTCTTTTTCTTTTTGTTACAGTGTTTCCACTAGAATACAGCTGCTGTGACACATGGAATGGGATATTTTTTATTCTCATGTGGTTCCCTATAAGAATTTTTTAAATGAATGCTATCCTGGGGCTCTAGTATTTCTAACCTAAGGCTTTTGAGCATCACAATCCCTGTATGAAGCCAGGGTTGGATGACCACCAGTACACAAACTGAGGTGTAATCCTATTATATCAGAATTTCAAGATAATTTCCTTTCCATGATCACCAGCCCCAAGGTCTGGGGAGAAATTCCCTAGTGGGTGATTTTTTTTTTTTTCCCCTGATGTTATTTCTTTGCATTCTCTTGTCCTTCTTTAGGACTCACCTCTAATGATGTAATCAGTGATCTTGTCACACCTTTATTTTAAACCCTTAGGCTAGATTCCAGGTGGGGTCCTGAGGGAGCTGTCCTCTGTCTACCTTTTCACCTCTCATCCCGGCTCACACTAGATCCCAGAGCTGGAGAGCAGACTCTCAGAGGGAGTTTCCTGGTTGATACATTTGTCGAGGAATGGCCTTGCCCTTGAGATCAACCTGTGTGGGAGGGAGGGGTGGAGAAGAAGGCCTGGCTGGGTGCAGGGAGGAGGGCGCTGCAGTGCAGGGCCCATGACAGGTCCCCCCGCCCTCAGTGGAAGCTTTGGCGTTAGGAGGCCCTTCAGAGCTGTCCCAAGTTGGGTCAAAGGGCCAGGCCTCTAGACCATGAGGTGGATAGTCCCCCAATGCCGCGGGAAGAAGCTGTGACCAGGCAGGGGAGTTTTCCTCAGTAGAGGCTGAAGTGGAGGCAGAGGGGGCTGACCCCTCCCAGCATTTTAGGGGAGTGAGTCCTTTGATCCCGCAGGGAGATCTGCTCGGCTCCCTGCGTGGGCTCCTCTCCAGCCGCGCGTGACGTCTCCCTGCAGCCTCTGGGCCTGCTTGCCTGTTACTGATGCCGAAATTTGGCCTCTGTACACTGGTACTGAATTGAATCTCGGAGACCGAGTTCTGGGTGAAGTAGAAAAGAATAGCTTTATTGCTTTGCCAGGCAAAGGGGGGGGCCACAGCAGGCTAATGCCCTCAGAACTGTGTGTCCCAACCCGGGGGCGTTTGTGAGGCATTTTATAGTCAAGGAGTGGGGTTGCTAATAAGGATCAGGGTGCGTGCAGGGCCCACATTCCTTCAGCCCAGAGATCTTCTGGCGTCATGTGGTCTCCTGATCTGTGGTTCTCGAGGTTACTGAACTGTGACCTTCTCTCTGGAACATCTTCCATTTGGTGGGGCTTTTAGTTTTGCGGAAGAGCTCAAAGAAATTGTCATGTGTGTCCCTTGAGGAGGAGCCAGGACCCTGCCCCAAGGCTGCACTCTTGTTTCTTGACTGCTCCTCTCTCGTCTCCACATTCCCTCCTTTTCCTGATTAGCAGCTGTTTGAACCTGCCCTTTGGAACTCAGGGAAGGGGACACAGAAAGGCTTTTGTGCCCAGGAGCCCCACAGGGTCCTGCTCAGTTTCATTATTTCTTTCACCTGGAAACTTCTTGTTTGCTACTCTGCCTACTTCTGTTTACTCTTCAGATCTTACCTTATGCAAAACCCAAAGCACCCTATATTTCTCCTCCGTTGTGGTTTCCATATCATACTTGTCATTATTTGTTTACTGTCTTTATTCTCTATGAGAGGCATAGCCCACTACATCCCTGAAGGGGGGTATGTGGTATATACCAGGCATTCAACAATAGGTGTTGACTCACTAAAATGGGACAGAGTGTTAAAAATTTTTTTTTTCATTACTTTGCTTATCATATATTCTCTCATAAATAATTTAAATAATATGTAGAATTCTGTGATTACATTTGGTACTTGCTTTATTCATTACTTCATCCAACGTAGCATGCTCTTTTTTTCTTGCACTTCTTATTCTTGTGAAAAATCAAGTACCAGATAACTTGCGTGAGTCATCACAGAGGTGAAAATATTGGTCAGTTTGGAGCATTTATGACTGACTAAATTTCCATAAAATTCAGGAAGACTACAATGCTGTCTTTCCAGTGCATATATCTGTGATTTATTGATGCATTTTTTGGAAAGTATAAATAAGCAAACAAATTTTAAAATTATCTCCATTCTTATTAAAGAAAGACTGTGTATGAAGATAAATATGTATTTACAGAGTAGTTACAATCAAGGTCAGTGTTATGATATAGAATTCTCGTGTTAATGGGAGACTTACTAAAGCACAGTACTCTTTATGATTACCTAGTACTTGACAAAAGAGAAGTGAGCCGAGTAGTTTGAGGGAAATGTAAGTCTAAACTTTTTTTCATGGTCAGCCAAGATGAGAAACATTGATTTGATTGGAGAAGTAAAGAAAAATAGAACTGGATTTACAAAACCTTAGTTTAATATTTTCTATACTTTATTTCCAGCAATTCTTACATGAACTGCAAGATTTTCCCCCTCTTGTTTGTTTTTGAGGTAATATAAATTTTAGCTCAACAAACTCCTTTGTTCTGAGAATCGATCTTCCTTAAATTGAGTTTATAGTTCTGTCAAATTAAAAAATATTTATATATCATTTTCTAAGGAAATTTTAAAGTTTCTCCCTTTAAGAGGAAATAAAAATACTTTTGATAACTTTTTTTAGTACTCTGGGAGATTAGTATATAAATCCTAGGTGAGGGGCTCATGTTAAAGCCCCCTGGTTACAGAAGGCTGCCCCTTTGAAGTGGGCAGTGTGAGCAGGTGTTTGGTTATTTGCTCCATGGAGAAGTCATCCAGTTGGCCTAGCTTTGATTCTGTATCGTAGCTTATAGAATGTGTGTCTGGGCCAGGGAGTCAGAGGGCCTGGATTTGAGTCCGCACTGGATAATGTCTGTTTGGGTTCCCTTAATCTTTTTGACCAACTTCCTTATCTGTAAAATAGGAGTACTGACTTCTACTGCATGGAGGAGCTGCAGGATTCATGTGCAGGAATCTGCAGGAAGTGCCCTGAGGAGCCCTAGCACAAGGCCCCCAGCAAATGGTAGCGATTATTATTATGACCAGTGCCTGGAAATAGCATATGTTTTGATTTCCCAACTTCAAAGTTAACTTTTGAAATGAAGGTTTATTTCCCCATTGAATTCTAAAAGTTTTACACATGTGTAAAGAAAAGACTGTTACAATTTAGGAATTATATTTTGGAAACTTAGAGTCTTAAAATTTTTTGGCTGTTCCCCGAAACTCCTTTGACATTTAAGAGTTGCAGGTATTTCAAAATGAGATCAGGTCTGATTCATTCAGATGATTCTGATGGTTTCTGAATTTATTTGATTATATTGAGGCTTTTTGTTCCCAGTATTTCCCTGGATTGTGTGTGTTTGTGTGTGTGTGTGTGTGTGTGTGTGTGTGTGTAATCAAGAGAAGATATGGAGTGCCTGGGATTTTGGTGGAAAAAACTCATCAGGAATTAATAATTTCGAAATCAGTGTTTATGTCTTTCGCTTTTGTTCTTGAGTTTTAATAGCTCCCCAGGACAGAGCTGAGAACAGAGTGCCATGGGAGTCCACAGAAGGAGTGACTAACTCATTCTGGAAGACCTCATAGAAGAAGTGACATTTGGGTTGGCTTTGAAGGATGAATTGTTTGCCAGATAGAGAACAGGATGGGTGTGGGGTGGCTTTTACAGACCAAGGGAGCCATACGTGAAAAGGCAGAGCCCTGAAAGCACATGTATTTCATTAACGGTTAAAAAAAAAAAAAAATTAGCTGCTGGGACCATAAGAAATGACAGTGTGAAAGCTGCCCCCAGACTTGTGCGAGAGTGGCCTCCAGTGGGCAACGGTGTGTCAAGATACTGGAAGAGGATTTGGGCCAAATTGAGAAGGGTGTGTATCTTAAGGAATGTGTTCTTCACCTGGAAGGCAGTGTTCACATCTGCATTTTTAAAAAATTTTATTTTATTTTTAAAAATATTTATTTATTGGGCTATGCCAGGTCTTAGTTGCTGCACGTGGGATCTTTTAGTTGCGGCATGCGGGCTCTTAGTTGCGGCATGTGGGATCTAGTTCCACGACCAAGGATCGAACCTGGGCCCCCTGCATTGGGAGCGCAGAGTCTTAGCCACTGGACCAGGGAAGTCCCACATCTATATTTTAGAGAGGTGTCTGGGTGGAGGAGGAGTGGAGGAGGTGAGAGGATAGATATAGATGAGAGACGAGACGTGGTGACAGAAATAGGAACAAAAGAGGTTAAGAGTGGGATACTTAGGCAATAGGATTGATTTGCAGGAGAAAGGATTTTAATTAATATGGGATGTGCATGATATTACACGAGCTTTACCCTCATATTTAAACCTTTTTTTAAAGCATAGAAACAGGAGCTTTATTCTCTAATGTGCATTACACACTCAAGGGAATGGTTTCTCTTTCTGGTATCTGACTCTTTCATCAAAAGAAAATCTGTCCTAGTTGCATCCATGTTGCTGCAAATGGCATTGTTTCGTTCTTTTTTATGGCTGAGTAGTATTCCATTGTATGTATGTACCACATCTTCTTTATCCATTCATCTATTGATGGAAATTTAGGTTGTTTCCATGTTTTGGCTATTGTGAATAGTACTGCTGGGGAGGGAAAGACCAGGAGTTTGGGGTTAGCAGATGTAAATTATTATATATAGGATGGATAAACAACAAGGTCCTACTGTATAGCACAGGGAACTATGTTCAATATCCTGTGATAAACCAAAATGGAAAAGAATATAAAAAAAGAATGTATGTGTATAACTGAGTCACTTTGCTGTACAGCAGAGATGGGCACGACATTGTTTTTTGTTGTTGTTGTTGTTGTTTTTATAGCTACTTTTAAAAAATTTATTTATTTATTTATTTTTTTTGACTGTGTTGGGTCTTCGTTTCGCGCGAGGTCTTTCTTTAGTTGCGGCAAGCGGGGGCCACTCTTCATCGCAGTGCGCGGGCCTCTCACTATCGTGGCCTCTGTTGTTGCGGAGCACAGGCTCCAGACGCGCAGGCTCAGTAGTTGTGGCTCACGGGCCCAGTGGCTCCGTGGCATGTGGGATCTTCCCAGACCAGGGCTCGAACCCGTGTCCCCTGCATTAGCAGGCAGATTCTCAACCACTGCGCCACCAGGGAAGCCCGGGCACAACATTGTAATTCAACTATACTTCATTTAAAAAAAAAGAAAGAACACACACACACACACACACACACACACACACACACACACACACACAAAAGAAAACCCGTCCTGTTTAGTCCCACTCTGGGCAGAAGCCGCCCTGAGCAGCGTTTTGGACCCAAAGTGAAAGGCTAATGGGGAGAAAGGGTGGGCACATACTGCAGAGCCCCCAGACACCCTAGGCCTGGTGGGACATCTGGGAGGGGATGCAGCACAGAGCAACACCCCAAAAGACCTACGTTTCCCCACACACAGTCACAGAGCCAAGCCCATGAAAGAGGTTAGTAAAGTATTTCACAAGTGATTTTTTTTTTTTTTAGAAGAAAAAATGTCAGTTCATTCCTTAAAAATAAGTCAAGTATGGGGAGGGGGAAGGGTAAGCTGGGCCGAAGTGAGAGAGTGGCATGGACATATATACACTACCAAATGTGAAATAAATAGCTAGTGGGAAGCAGCCGCATAGCACAGGGAGATCAGCTCTGTGCTTTGTGACCACCTAGAGGGGTGGGATAGGGAGGGTGGGAGGGAGACGCAAGAGGGAGGGGATATGGGAATATAAGTATACGTACAGCTGATTCACTTTGTTATACAGCAGAAACTAACACAACAATGTAAAGCAATTATACTCCAATAAAGATGTTAAAAAAAAGAAGTCAAATAAGTTTGTGAAAGAGTAATTAAAGTGAAACAGCTTTTGCTCTCATTATGTTATTTCCCATCACCTTTAATCTGTTAACATGTTCTGTGAGTTCCAAGAGAACGATAATAGCATAATAGAAATCTATCTCAAAACCTATTTTTTTAAAGTCTTAGACTAATCATATCCTCACTGAGAGTTACAAAGATTAAATATGTTGTCCAAGGATTTAATAGTTAATAAGAAGCCCTTATATTTAAATCTGTGCTGTTTATTTTATGTGATACTGTTTCCCTATTGAAATTGTAGGATTTAGGGTTTGAGGCTGAGAAACAAGTCAAGGCTGACTTATCGGCTTCTGGTCTGACTGACCACAGTTGCTGGTGCTTCTAACTGAAATAGGAAATAGGAGCGAAGGGGCAGTTCTGGTTTTGTTTTGTGTGTATGGAAGCCATTTGGGTTTGGACTTGTTGCATTTGAGGTGGTTGGTGGAGATGTTGGGCAAGCAGTTGGAATACAAAAAAGACACGAAAAGCATAGTTTGGACCAGACAGAACTGTAACTTTTTCTGTTAGAAAGCGGGCCATTAAAGTTTGGATAGTCAAATTTTTTTTAACATCTTTATTGGAGTGTAATTGCTTTACAATGGTATGTTAGTTTCTGCTGTATAACAAAGTGAATCAGCTGTACGTATACTTATATCCCCATATCCCCTCCCTCTTGCGTCTCCCTCCCACCCTCCCTACCCGACCCCTCTAGGTGGTCACAAAGCATGGAGCTGATCTCCCTGTGCTATGCGGCTGCTTCCCACTAGCTAGCTATTTTACATTTGGTAGTGTATATACATCGATGCTACTCTCACTTCACCCCAGCTTTGCCCTCCCACCCCATGTCATCAAGTCCATTCTCTACGTCTACCTCTCTATTCCTGCCCTGCAACTAGGTTCATCAGTACCATTTTTTTTCTTTTTTTTTAGATTCCATATATATGTGTTAGCATATGGTATTTGTTTTTCTCTTTCTGACTTACTTCACCCTGTATGACAGACTCTAGGTCCATCCACCTCACTACAAATAACTCAGTTTCGTTCCTTTTTATGGCTGAGTAATATTCCACTGTATATATGTGCCACATCTTCTTTATCCATTCATCTGTCGATGGACACTTAGGTTGCTTCCATGTCCTGGCTATTGTAAATAGAACTGCAATGAACATTGTGGTACATGACTTTTTGAGTTATGGTTTTCTCAGGGTATATGCCCAGGAGTGGGATTGCTGGGTCATATGGTAGTTCTATTTTTAGTTTTTTAAGGGACCTCCATACTGTTCTCCATAGTGGCTGTATCAATTTACATTCCCACCAACAGTGCAGGAGGGTTCCCTTTTCTCCACACCCTCTCCAGCATTTATTGTTTGTAGATTTTTTGGTGATGGCCATTCTGACCAGTGTGAGGTGATACCTCATGGTAGTTTTGATTTGTATTTCTCTAATGATTCGTGATGTTGAGCAGCTTTTCATGTGCCTGTTGGCCATCTGTGTGTCTTCTTTGGAGAAATGTCTATTTAGGTCTTCTGCCCATTTTTGGATTGGGTTGTTTGTTTGTTAGTTTGTTTTTTAAAATTTATTTATTTATTTATTTTTGGTTGTGTTGGGTCTTTGTTTCTGTGCGAGGGCTTTCTCCAGTTGCGGCGAGCGGGGGCCACTCTTCATCGCAGTGCGCGGGCCTATCACTGTCGTGGCCTCTCCCGTTGCGGAGGACAGACTCCAGACGCACAGGCTCAGTAGTTGTGGCTCACGGGCTTAGTTGCTCCGTGGCATGTGGGATCTTCCCAGACCAGGGCTCGAACCCATGTCCCCTGCATTGGCAGGCAGATTCTTAACCACTGCGCCACCAGGGAAGCCCCTGTTTTTTTAATATTGAGCTGCACGAGCTGTTTATATATTTTGGAGATTAGTCCTTTGTCCATTGATTCGTTTGCAAATATCTTCTCCCATTCTGAGGGTTGTCTTTTCATCTTGTTTATGGTTTCCTTTGCTGTGCAAAAGCTTTTAAGTTTCATTAGGTCCCATTTATTTTTGTTTTTATTTCCATTTCTCTAGGTGGTGGGTCAAAAAGGATCTTGTTGTGATTTATGTCATAGAGTGTTCTGCCTCTGTTTTCCTTTAGGAGTTTTATTTTTATTTATTTATTTATTTTTTAATTAATTAATTAATTAATTGTTTATTTTTGGTTGCATTGGGTCTTTGTTGCTGCGCACGGGCTTTCTCTAGTTGTGGCGAGTGGGGGCTACTCTTTGTTGCGGTGCACAGGCTTCTCATTGCAGTGGCTTCTCTTGTTGTGGAGCCTGGGCTCTAGGCACACAGGCTTCAGTAGTTGTAGCACATGGGTTCAGTAGTTGCGGCTCATGGGCTCTTGGGCACGGGCTCAGTAGTTGTGGCACACGGGCTTAGTTGCTCCGCAGCATGTGGGATCTTCCTGGACCAGGGATCAAACCCGTGTCCCCTGCATTGGCAGGCAGATTCTTAACCACTGTGCCACCAGGGAAGTCCCCCTCTAAGAGTTTTATAGTGTCTGGCCTTACATTTAGGTCTTTAATCCATTTTGAGTTTTTTTTTGTGTATGGTGTTAGGAAGTGTTCTAATTTCCTTCTTTTACATGTAGCTGTCCAGTTTTCCCAGCACCACTTATTGAAGAGGCTGTCTTTTGTCCATTGTATATTCTTGCCTCCTTGATCAAAGATATGGTGACCATATGTGCGTGGGTTTATCTCTGGGCCTTCTATCCTGTTCCGTTGGTCTATATTTCTGTTTTTGTGCCAGTACCATACTGTCTTAATTACTGTAGCTTTGTAGTATAGTCGGAAGTCAGGGAGCCTGGTTCCTCCAGCTCTGTTTTTCTTTCTCAAGATTGCTTTGGCTATTTGTGATCTTTTGTGTTTCCATACAAATTGTGAAATTTTTTGTTCTCGTTCTTTGAAAAATGCCATTGGTAGTTTGATAGAGACTGCGTTGAATCTGTAGATTGCTTTGGGTAGTAGAGTCATTTTCACAATGTTGATTCTTCCAATCCAAGAACATGGTATATCTCTCCATCTGTTTGTATCATCTTTATGGATATTCAGTTTTATTATGGCTTTAAATAAAAGTTTCTAAGTTGATGTCCCAGGTGGCCAAAGTAGTCACTTTGAAAATTTCTGTGTTTTTTTTTTTCTAGTTGCAGTATTATTGATTCTTCATGCCCAAGTATCATACTTCATTTTGTATGTGTATATTTTGTCAGAAAGCTGTCTGGAAAAAAGCTTTAGGAGAAAAATATCTTTAATCATTTTCTTTAGAGAGAAGTATACTATCTCTAACTCCTGGGAGTATTTTAAGGATTTCCTGATACCAGTAAGTATCCATGTGAATGGATTGTTGTATCTCAGTGGTGTTTTCAAGAGTTGCTCATCTCTGCCATGAGGTTATGTGTATGATTTTTTAAAAAAATTTCTTCTCTAATAGTGTGTCTCATACAACTCTGGCTTCATCTGCTTAAAGGTTTATACGTCAGTATTATTAGATGCTGGTTGCTATCAATATTCTTTAATTTTCTGCCATTCCTTCTACTGTTGTTGTCCAAGGAAGTGGAGCACCAGCTATTAGATCAAGAACTATTACTGCCTTCTTATGTTACAGGCTTCTCAGGGTATGGGGAGGTGAGCTAGACCCCGGAATACTCTGGGAGGCATAAAGTTAATGTGAAACAAGCAATATGAATAAAAGAGTGATATCAATGCAGAAGGCACTTTTGCTGGATGGGGATTGGTCATGGTTTCTTTTTTTTAAAGATTTTTTTTGATGTGGACCATTTTTAAAGTCTTTATTGAATTTGTTACAATATTGCTTCTGTTTCATAACGTTTTGGTTTTTTAGTCGCGAGGCACGTGGGACCTTAGCTCCCCGACCAGGGATCGAACCCGCACCCCCTGCATTGGAAGGTGAAGTCTTAACCACTGGACTGCCAGCAAAGTCCCTGGTCATGGTTTTATAGATCATTTACTCCTTGTAGGATGATGGCTCAGAGGGTATTTAGGTGGTGGGTATGGCGAAGGGTGTGTCAGAAAGGTACACAGCATATTTATAGAATGACAATCAGGCAAATTTGGCTGGAATGCAGAGTTCATGGAATAATGTAGTTAGAAACAGACTTCAAATAAGGTGGCTTGATACCAAACTGAGGAGGACTATATAATATCTGATTTCTTAAGAAAATACACTCTCCCAGTCTCTTAGTATGAGCCTGGCTAGGATGCTTCAGTGGGCTGGTGTGAGACTACCAGGCCAGCTCATAGCATGGTGCATACATGCTTCCAACTAGTTGGGGATCAGGGCCTCTCCCCTTCTCCCCGCTTGAATTTTTGTTTCTCTGATGCCATTTAATTTCACCATTTGGGCAAATTGTTATTTTGATGGTGATTTTCAGGTAGGCTTAAAGGAAAAGATGAAGGTTGCTGAATTTCTTTTAAAATATCAACAGAAATAAAACAAGGAGACAGCAGCTGTGAAAACATATGCCAAACTTCTCAACTGTGGTCTTATCATGCTAGCTTCGGTGCAGGCTCACAATGTGTACTTCAGTTGCCATGACTACCTGCTAGGCAGCAGAATCCCCCCCGGTTGGTATGCTCTAGCATCAGAATTTTCATGGAAAGGAAATTTAAGACTTTTCAAAGAGTGAAGTCAATACTTCTTTTTCTGTAAAGCAGATGGGTTATACATTTTTTAAAAATAAAAATGGTCACTACAGTTTTGATTTCCAAGTTGTAAGTGAAGCCAGACTTGAAGGTAGTGTTTGTTTCAAGGGGTTTGAAATTCTGGCATTTAAATGGTTTCCCCTAGATGGTCCCCATGACAACAAAACTGCTTGCAGGTATTGAGTATCATCTTTGCTGTAAAATATTTGTCGCAAAAATGCATTCGATTCTTATCGCTACCTAATAAGCTGAGGCAGAAGACTTCAGTTAGTTCAAGGTGTTATATGGACAAATATTTCAAA
Organism: Eschrichtius robustus; assembly: GCF_028021215.1. Lineage (NCBI taxonomy): Eukaryota > Metazoa > Chordata > Mammalia > Artiodactyla > Eschrichtiidae > Eschrichtius > Eschrichtius robustus. The sequence goes on along the minus strand of NC_090830.1, from coordinate 5,057,397 downwards.
ATCTTTTTTTGTTGTTAAGAGCTTAATAAAATTACAGTTATAAGTGAACTGTTAAAAAAATTGAGTGATGTTAAATTGATGTTTTGTTCACTTAAAAACAAGTAAATATTATTTCAGTTGCCAATTGGAAAATATATATCATAAATTTATGATTCAAAAATGTAAATTTCTTAAGCATAGCAAAAAATTGCTGTTTTAATATTGGCGATTTTGTAGTGTGATAAATAATGTCTCTCCATGTTCTGGCATACACCCTCTCCCCCTAATTTTTCCACCAAAGAAAAATTTCATTTTCAAGTTAATACCTGATGAAGCCATATATTTATTAAAAGATTTAATTGAAAAATAGTTTTAGTGTTTTAGTTCAGTGGCCATTGTAATGTGTGCTTTTTGAAGCTTTGTGAAGGATTTAAACTGTTACCCAGGTATAATGAATGAAGTGCCATTTAAGGAATAAGCTGTTTTATTCATTAACCAATATCACTTGGATTTTAATACGATCATTTTTTCCCCAAAAGTGACAATTATTCTTCTTGTATTTGTTTATTGTCAAGTATTCTGTTTTATTTACTGACCATTGAGGGGAAAGCATGAAATCTTAAATTCCATGATGAACTTTTCATGATTTGGCATCTTTATTCTTATCTTGGGTAAGAAACCATTTGCTAAGTCCCCCTTTGTGAAATCCAGATGTCTCTGTCTGGTGCTCAGGACAGTGTCCACTTCTGGACCTTGATCCCAGGAGAAGGATGCAGGGAGTCATGGCAAAGATACTGGGAGATGGAGGACACTTGAAGGTAAGCAGGGGTAACTTCATAAGAGCTGAACCACGGAAAGATAGTTAATTACAGCAAATGGATGGGATTGATGGCCTGGAAGAAATGAGAAAGCTAGACTAATCCTGAGAGATCTTACAAGGGTGTTTTTATTTGGTCTGTTTCCCAGATTCAGTCAGGCCTTAAATTGGATTGTCTCTTGTCTCCGGTTATGACCCTATTTTGATACATCCACATTCTTGATTAAATGTCATAACAAACCACTTCACTTCCTTTGACCACATGATGACTCTAATCTTCCAATGACTCTTCGTCCCAAAACCTTAAATTTTAGCCACAGGATGTGGTTGTCCGTGAGGTGTTCTCTGCAGCTTCACGTCTTTCACAGCGTAAACTGTTGCTGACAGTGTGGGCACTGGATCCTGACTACCTGGGCTGGAATCCTGGCCCTGCCACTTACTAGCTCTGTGACCTTGGGCAGGTTATTAACTTCTCTTGTCATAGTATCTTCCTCTGTGAAATGGGAATAATAATGGTACCTGCTTCATACAATTATATAAGAATTGATAGGGACTTCCCTGGTTAAGAATCTGCCTGCCAGTGCAGGGGACACGGGTTTGAGCCCTGGTCCGGGAAGATCCCACATGCCGGGGAGCAGCTAAGCCCGTGCGCCACAACTACTGAGCCTGCACTCTAGAGCCCACAAGCCACAACTACTGAGCCCGCGTGCCACAACTACTGAAGCCCAGGCGCCTAGAGCCCGTGCTCTGCAACAAGAGAAGCCACCACAATGAGATGCCCGCGCACTGCAACGAAGAGTAGACCCCGCTCGCTGCAACTAGAGAAGGCCCGCATGCAGCAATGAAGACCCAATGCAGCCAAAAAGAAAAAAAAGAAGAATTGATATATCAGAATTGTGTAATATTTTAGTTTTCTATTGCTGCTGTAACATGTCACCACAAACTGAGTGGCTTAAAACAACAAAAATTTATTTCCTTGTGGTTTTATAGGTCACGGTTCCCACACGGGTCTCACTGGGCTAAAATCAAGGTGTCGGCAGGACTGTGTTCCCTTGTGGGGTCTCTAGAGGAGAATTCATTTTCTTGCCTTTTCTGATTCCAAGAGGCCACCCACATTCCTTGACTCAAGGCCCATTCGTCACCCTCAAAGCCTTTCTATGGTGACATCTCCATCCGACTCTCCTCTTCTGCCTCCCTCTTCTAATTTTAAGGACCCTTGTGGTTATATTGAGCCCACTTAGATAATCCAATATAATCTCCCTGTTTTTTTTTTTTAATTTTTATTTATTTATTTTATTTTTGGCTGTGTTGGGTCTTCGTTTCTGTGCGAGGGCTTTCTCTAGTTGTGGCAAGCGGGGGCCACTCTTCATCGCGGTGTGCGGGCCTCTTCACTATCGCGGCCTCTATTGTTGCGGAGCATAGGCTCCAGATGCGCAGGCTCAGCAGTTGTGGCTCACGGGCCTAGTTGCTCCGCGGCATGTGGGATCTTCCCAGACCAGGGCTCGAAACCGTGTGCCCTGCATTAGGAGACGGATTCTCAACCACTGCGCCACCAGGGAAGCCCAATCTCCCGGTTTTTAAGATCAGCTGATTAGCAACTTTGATACCATTTGCAACCTTAAATAGCCTTTGCCATGTAACCTGACACCTTCACGGGATCCAGGGAGTTAGGAGGTGGAAATCTATGGTGGGCAAGTAATTATTCTGTCCCTTTTCCCTTTTCATCTCATGCTATCTTAGTGTTACAGAGTAGATGCTTATATTTTCCCACAATTTTTTTCAATCCGGAGCAGGTATGTTACCACAGACAGAAGAGAGGGGCCAAAGAAAGAGAGAAAAGTGGGAAGAATTATGTGCTGAAGCTCTTTTTTGCATCTACATATATTAGAGATAATTCTGTTGTCATATCTTTATAACCATCCAAATTGACCTTCCCCTTTGGTTAGTGCCTCTGAAGGTTTGCTAACAGCAACTAAGAAGATATGAACAACATTTAATCCATTTATCCATGAGAGGTCATTTCCCTACTGAAACTTTTTTTTGCTTATATCCATAAAATATGACCTAATTACATCAAATATTATGATTTAGAGTGGGCAGAGACTTAAAACAATGAAATAAAATGTATTAACATTTGCGAGGTGGCTCACAGTTTACAAATGTTTTCATAAAAATTATTTTATGACGCCTATCAGCATTTTGAGAAGTAAAGCAGCCCAGATCGTTCAGACAACAAAGTCATCTCTAGAGATCTGCCTGCTCCTTGCTTCTGCCAGAGGATGGGGTAGGAAAAACACCTACCTTCTTCCTTAATTAAAGTTTGGCAGAGGTAGGATCAGTGGGAAGAGGGAAAAATGAGTTCCCATTTCTACAGCCCAGGAAACTAGGGGGACAAACGTGATGGCTGCTCATTGTTTGTGCCTGTGTTTCTATGTCAGTCTGGTTCTCTTTGGTCCTTGATGTGACTCAGTTTGCAGGGGTGGGATGGGAGAGAGAAGCATTCTTCTCCTTTCCTAAACCAGGCCAGGAATATATTAAGCCATTGTTTTCTAGTGCAGTGTACATTTACCAGCACACTCAATGATTACATTTAATAAAAAGGGGATGGAGGGAAAAATGTGTTCTGAGTTCATAGAACTCGCTAAACAAAAAATTTTAAGTCAGCTGATGTGTCAACAGCAGCGAAATAATTCATTCTCTCTTCGAAAAGTGAATGCCAATAACAATAGCCATGGTTCTGGCAACGGAATAATGCTCCGGAGGGTGACTTCCAGCTCTTGGCTCTCTTCTTTCCCTCTCTGTTTCCAAAGGACATTCTCCCCAACAATAGCACCAAGTGATTTATCCTTGCTCATGTCAGCCGCTGAGGTTCGAGGGACCACACAGTGTGGTTCGTCGGCCAGGTCTGTCTTCTTGTGGCTGTAATTACAAAGGAAGTACTCTTTTTTTTAAAAAAGAGAAGTACAAAGTGACATATTTGTTATTAAAGCCTTTTGGGGTGCCGTGGAGAAGATTACCCTTATAGGCTTGGGGTGCTGGAGTAAATTGTGTGTAATAAAGTCATGCCCATTTTCCTACTGTCTTCCTTGGCCCTGAAACTTACAAGGTCAGTGAATTGAAGGAGGCAGCCCTTCCTTAATGTTCACCTTGGCTATAGCTCTGTATTAAAGATGTTAAAAGATACCGGAATGAACTTTATGTTGACCAGCTTCTAAGTCAATAAATAATTGATGTAAGTCTCTACAACTTTTTTCATTTTCTGAGAGTATATAAATTTTAAATAACAGGCACTAATGTGCTCTTTCTAAAAATAGGTATTGGAAAGCTGCTTATAGCCTTTAATTTGTATCTGTCAATTTAATTAGTCTTTAAAATATTAAAGTAATAACAGTTGTTAGCTCTTTTGCTGTGATCAGGGATCAGCTAACTACATTCCGCACGCCACATCTGCCCCGCCGCCGGTTTTTGTAAATAAAGTTTTATTGGGATGCAGCCACATCCATCATTTACGAATTGTCTGTGGTTACTTTCCTGCCACAGAGGCAGAGTTGAGTAGTTGAAATAAAGACCTTATGTCCTGCAAAGCCAAAGATATTTACTCTCTGGCCCTTTACAGAAAAAATAGTGTCAACTCTTAGACAAGTAAGGTACATTACACCATACTAGGTGATGTGGGTTCAAAAATTATTAAAGGGTGAGTCTCTAGTAACTTAGTACCTAGTTGGGGAAAAGATATCCCTGAGTTTAAGTGATGGCACAAGTCAAATTTAAATTCATTTATTCATTAACTCAAATCGAGTGATTTTTGACTGCCTCCGGGGAGCCAGGGCATTGTTCTAAAGTGGAAGAAGTAGAAGTAAACAAAGAAGACAAAATGTTTGCCCTCATGGAGCTTGCAGCCTAGCAGAGCAGGCAGATAATAAAGAGATGAACATATCGTGTAATGCCTGGAATGTGCTATATTTTTATGTATATTGAGGGCACGCTTGTGGTCTTATTTGTCATTAGCAATAAATTGGTTAATTTTCCCTAATATCTGAATCTCCAGTGAGGTTCAGATTTTTTAAAAAGGGGCGGGATGGAGAATGAAAATATCTCAAACCAGTAATTCTCTGAGCTTTTTATATATGGTTCAAAATTACATTTATACATGGATATAACAAGGCAAATAAGATATACGTGTTTTGGTATGGTAGGGGAAAATTTGATTAGGCAACAGGAAACCTGCTGTATTAGTCCCTGTTTAGTCTCTTTTTGGCTGAATGGCCTTTAAGGGTTCTTAACTTCTCTGCAACATGGAGGGGACTGTACTCTCTAAGTGCTTGTCAAAGTTGAGTGTGTATCAGAATCATCTGGAGGGTTTGTTAAAGCGTAGATTGCTGTCCCGCCCCCTGAGTTTCTGATTCAGTGGGTCTGGGGTGGTGCCTGAGAATTTTCATTTCTCACATAGTCCCGGGTGAGGCCAGCTCTGCTGCTGGCCTGGGAAACTGCACTTAGAGAACTGCTGCCCTCCAGGATCCTGGAGGCCCGTCCAGTTCCTCCAGTATTTTTAAGCTCCCTGAAAAAGCTTTATAGCTCTTTGAAGGAGACTAGAAGTTCCCACTAATGATTTGACCAAGGTGACTACTTAACATTCAGGACTGTTTACTGAGGAAAAGCTTCCAAAGAAGTGAGAATCCTAAAATCTCTTCTTATGGTCACTTGGATTGATGTGCATTTAGTAAATTTTATATAGTTTCTTTGGGAAAATTAATGCACACTCAATTCTAAGGGTGGAGGCCATGATTGTTCATGATTTTCTGTTTGTATCCCAAGTCCACAGTTGCAGTAAGTGCTCTGTACTGATATGTTTAATTGACCTAAACTTAGAGGACAGAATGCTTTTTTAAAATTTTTATTGGAGTATAGTTGATTTACAATGTTGTGTTAGTTTCAGGTGTACAGTGAAGTGAATCAGTTGTACATATACATATATCCACTCTTTTTTAGATTCTTTTCCCATATAGGCCATTACAGAGTATTGAGTAGAGCTCCCTGTGCTATACAGTAGATCCTTATTATCTATTTTATATATAGTAGTGTGTATGTGTCAATCCCAGTCTCCCAATTTATCTGCCCCCCATGCCCCCCCCCCCCCCTTAATGCTTCTTAAGGTCATCTTCCTGAGTTGCTGCTGGCTTTCTGTAAAATTCCATTTAGAATTAAGGAGCATTAATTCCACTGGGTGCCAGAACTCTAAAACTGTTCATAACATGTATTCTGTGTCTGCAAACTGTAAGAAGTGTTTTGACGCAAGAAATATGAAAATATGAACCTCTGTGTCCCAGTTTGCACAGACAATGGAACTGTGCCATCCATGATCACTACAGGACCAAGAGCTATTATGGCTGCGATTTTTAAAAAAATTTTTATTGAAGTATAGTTGATTTACAGTGTTGTGTTCATTTCTGATGTACAGCAAAATGATTCAGTTATATATGTATATACTTTTTCTTATTCTTTTCTATTATGGTTTATCATAGGACCTTGAATATAGTTCCCTGTGCTGTACAGTAGGACTTTGTTGTGTATGCATCCTATATATACTAGTTTGCATCTGCTAACCCCAAACTCTCAGTCCATCCCTCTTCCCCCCCGCCTTGGCAACCACAAGTTTGTTCTCTATGTCTGTGAGTCTGTTTCTGTTTTGTGGATAGGTTCATTTGTGTCATAGTTTAGATTCCACATATAAGTGATATCACATGGTATTTGTCTTTTTCTGAATTACTTCTCTTAATATGATAATCTCTAGGTCCATCTGTGTTGCTGCAAATGGCATTGTTTCATTCTTTTTTATGGCTGATTGATATGCCACTGTATATATATACCACATCTTCTTTTTCCATTCATCTGTTGATGGACATTAAGGTTGTTTCCATGTCTTGGCTATTGTGAGTAGTGCTGCTGTGAACATAGGGGTGCATGTATCCTTTCAAATTATAGTTCTATCTGAGTATATGCCCTGTAGTGGGATTACTGGGTCATATGGCAACTCTACTTTTAGTTTTTTGAGGAACCTCCATACTGTTTTCTATAGTGGCTGCAGCAATTTACATTCCCACCAACAGTGTAGGAGGGTTCCCTTTTCTCTACACCCTTCCCAGCATTTATTATTCGTAGACTTTTTAATGATGGCCATTCTGACTGGTGTGAGATGGTACCTCATTGTAGTTTTTTGTTTTTTTTTTTAAATAAATGTATTTATTTTTATTTTGGGCTGTGTTGTATCATTGTTGCTGCACGCGGGCTTTCTCTAGTTGCGGTGAGCGGGGGCTACTCTTCGTTGTGGTGCGCAGGCTTCTCATTGCGGTGGCTTCTCTTTGTTGCGGAGCACGGGCTCTAGGCGCGCGGGCTTCAGTAGTTGTGGTGCACGGGCTTAGTTGCTCGTGGCATGTGGGGTCTTCCCGGACCAGGGCTTGAACCCGTGTCCCCTGCGTTGGCAGGCGGATTCTTAACCACTGCGCCACCAGGGGAGCCCCTCATTGTAGTTTTGATAGCTGTCAATTTTAAGATGCATCACGGCCATCACAACTTTGTTGGTGTTGAAAGGTACATCTTACGGTCAATTAAATAGAATAGATGAAAAATTCTATGTGCTAGATATTATGTTCCTGCCCATAAACTGGATTGAGTAGAAGATTCTTGAAACGAAACAGGTCGATCATAACTAACATTACCATCCAGCTGTTAGCATTTCCATGTGACAAGTTTTTTTAAGGAAGACCTAAGTTCTAGAAATCTGAAGGACACCTGCTTTTTAATTGGAATCAGTCTTTATTCTTTTGAAGCCACAAATATTTTCTTACATGAAGGGTTCTCACTGAACACAGCTGATTCCTGTTTCGTGTTTGTCTTCTTTTCTGGAAAAGACGTTTGCTTCCCCAATTTTTTTCTCTTTCTCTCGAAAAAGAAATGTTAAGGCTTTGTGAAATGGAAACACAACTCTAGAGAATAAACTATTAATCACAGGGCTCACTGAAGAGGTTTAAAATGGAAGATGCACACACCCAAATCAATAGCAATAGAAGTGTAGCAGGGCTACAGGCTTCCAGAAATGATTCTTAATTCAGGAAGGGCCATGGGCTGCAAATGATTAAAGTTGTTTTTCTCTTCTCCACTAATTTTTTTAATTAATTAATTTATTTATAGCTGTGTTGGGTCTTCGTTTCTGTGCGAGGGCTTTCTCTAGTTGCGGCGAGCGGGGGCCACTCTTCATTGCGGTGCGCGGGCCTCTCACTATCGCGGCCTCTCTTGTTGCGGAGCACAGGCTCCGGACGCGCAGGCTCAGTAGTTGTGGCTCACGGGCCCAGCTGCTCCGCGGCACGTGGGATCTTCCCAGACCAGGGCTCGAACCCGTGTCCCCTGCATTGGCAGGCAGACTCTCAACCACTGCGCCACCAGGGAAGCCCCTCCACTAATTTTTTTAAATCATCTATTCCTGTAACTTACGTAAAATCTCCTTTTAAATTTCTCTACTAGTAAAGTGATTCTAGCATAAATGGTACAGTTTCCAAAATATTGATCACACCCATTTCCTAATGTCTCTCCTGTGATTTTGACAGATGTCACGCAGCCTAATGTGCTATCAGTTTTGGGATGTTATTGGTAAATATTTGTAATAAAAATATAGATATCAGGGCTTCCCTGGTGGCGCAGTGGTTAAGAATCTGCCTGCCAGTGCAGCGGACACGGGTTCGAGCCCTGGTCTGGGAAGATCCCACATGCCGCGGAGCAACTAGGCCCGTGAGCCACAACTACTGAGCCTGTGCGTCTGGAGCCTGTGCTCCGCAACAAGAGAGGCCACGCTAGTGAGAGGCCCGCGCACCACGATGAAGGGTGGCCCCTGCTCCCCGCAACTGGAGAAAGCCCTCGCACAGAAACGAAGACCCAACACAGCCAAAAATAAATAAATAAATAAATTTATAAAAACAAAAATATAGATATCAAAAAAACTATGTCAACCATAGATGATTTCCTGAAATTTTAACTGAGACTTTCATTAGTAGCAGCTGGGACCCAGGTGCTGGCATTCTCTCTGTTACGTGCTGGTCGTCTTCTTGCTTGTCACGTGTGGTCAGGAGGGAGGGGAGGAAGGCCTGCCAGGTGTTCATCACTCCTTCCTCTGCTGATGGAAAGTTCGATGGCCTGTGCTGGTCTCCCCACCCTCGCCGGATGGCTCAGAGTTATCTTGCTTTTTTCTATTTAATTTTACCTTTCAGGTGTAGGTCTTTGATCCCTCTGGAGTGTGTTTTTGTATATGACATGAGATAGGGATCCAAATTTATTTCCATAAAAGGAGTCAGTTTTCTCAGCACCAGTTTCTAGGTAATCTGTGCTTTCTCACTGATTTGTGATTTCCCTTGTTAACCAAGTTGATGTACACACACACACACGCACGCTTTTCCTCCTTCCCTCATATTTTTCTGGAACTTGTTCTTTTTGTCTCTTAGCTATCATAATATGTCTTAGTTTGTGGTAAGCAAAGACCTTTTTTCTTTTCTTGTCTTGTCCTTGTCCTTCCCATTTTCTGTTCTCTTCTGTACTGATGTTTTCCTTTTTTCGGTTTCTTGCTTTTCCCATTTTATCATTGACAGTGCGGTGGAGATGTTGTCTCTCCGTACGCACCATGTGAAAGAGCTTATTAACGTTTGTGTTTCTGTTTCATGGATCACCAACTTAAAAAGCAGTTTTGAGGTACTAGGTGTGTAAGAAGCCTAGATTCAACAGTCGCACACTAAAAACAGTAATATGAAAATCTTAATACACTGTCCACCACAGAAGTTTGTGGCTTGGTTTGGTTTTGCTTTGTCCTTTACTGCCAGGTGGACCAGTGTGTTCACCTAAAACTACAACATAGCCCTGAACAGTGTTGCCATTTTAGATTTTTGTCTCTCTCACCCCTTATCTGACTAAAAATAATGATTGTATTGGGAATTGAGAGTGAAGAACTTTGAGAGGAAGTGCTCATTTTCTTGTATTCCAAGGACAAAGTGACTTTTTTGATTCTGTTGAGTAGTACTTGAAAGATGCTGAATAAATTTAGTCAGTTCCATCAGCAAACTGGATAATCCTGAGGTTGGAAATGTGGGGGTCTGCACAAGTTAGTCACGGAGGAATCAAGTACCTTTGGTCACAAGTTGTTTAGAAAAAAGCAACACCACCAAACCCTGCAGCTGTTTTAAAGTGGGCGTCTCCTCTTGGAGAGAAGTCCAGAATCTCTCGGAGTTCTATGCTGATTTCTTCGTAACTTGCCAAAGGTTGGCAACCTCTACTCAGCTGATGGTACATACTGCAGGGAGCAGGAAGGATGCCTCATCTGTGTCTGGGGTGGGTGGTCCTCCCGGAGGAGCCCAGGGATACCTCAGGCGTGGCTGGGAAATTTTCCTTCTGTGGCTGTCTGTACTGTACCGGCTTTAGGGACGAACGTGTGTGTGTGTGTGTGTGTGTGTGTAACACTCTACTTGAACTCGAATTTCCAAGTTGAAATTGTTTACCTTCCAAATAATCGAGAGAAAAAAGAGGAAGCCTGAAAAGGGACTTTGGATGTGTAAATGCTTTTCTTGTAGCAGATCAGAATTGCGAGTGGGTCCCCTGCAGACCTGAGGTTTATTGCTTGCAATTCCAGACGAATTACAGTATGTATTGCAGTCCCTGTATTTAGGTTACATCTGCTTTCTCTTAAAGTTCCTTGGTAAACCGAAACTGCTAGTGAGTAGAAGCCTGACTCTGAAAATTTTGAAAAGCAGCTGTGTCCAGATCACAAGATTTTTCTTTGTTTTTGTTTTCAGGGAGGAATTGTTCTGGGTTTGGTGACTGTTTATTTAAACCAAGTACAAATGCAGGGAGCTAAGTAGACAGCCTTATTTTAGCCTTATGAACTTTGGTTTGGTTCCTTTTTTTTTTTTTTTTTTCTGAACTGCCAGGCAACATGTTTTAGTGTCTACCCCGCTTTTGACCTCCAGCTCTACTGTTTTGTGTTTGGTTATCTTGGGGAAAGAGGGAGCTGAGAGCATTTGTACTTAACTTGTACTCAGCCTCTGTGGTCCCAAAGTCAGTGGGGCTGTCAAGTTAAAAACAGAAAAGCTGGTTGCTCGGTGGATAGCTGAGACTTCATGTGATTTCGGTTTACACTTGGTTGGGTTTCACATTACAGTACATTTGGGGAATGATTTCTTGGGCTCTGGCAACTCTGCACCACTTCCTCCATGTTGGGGATTTTCCATCTGAGGTCTTCAGGAAGAATTACACAGAGTTTGTGGAAACTCACAATTCTGAATGGACAAAGGAAGAAACACCTTAGGTTTGAGTGGATGTTTTTCCATTACATTCCTGGATTGGATATGTTTTTTTCTTTTTATTTTTTTTTTCCTTTTTGGTGTGAGTATTAAATGCCATTCTGGAAGGTGAATTTCAGTTGAGTTTTGGGGAAACCTTTGCAGCGGCGGTTGAGTCTGGATTAGACTCTGGGGTTTCCAGCGGCGGCTTGCCTGCCCCGGCCGCTCCTGTCTCTTGAGCAACCTGAGAGACTGCGCCTGTGGACACTGTGCTAATGGGTCACCTCTCAGTTCTGCCGTTTTCGTCGTGAGATGGTATCACTTTCCCCGTTGGCGCTCATGAGCCCTCTGTCTGTTTTTGCCCGCCTTTGTTTTTTCCATTTTCCCTCTAGATTTTGTTCCCCTCCCATTTCCGTATACCTTTGCTTCTTCTCACCCTTCCAAGGTCATACCTCTTCTTGTTCCATTTTCACTTGTGTCTTCAAGTCTTGCATCTTTTCCTTTGAAAAAAACGTTCCTTTTTTCTTCCGTGGCCTGTTCCGACATCATCAAGATGGAGACCATTTTTTCAATTCCCTTTCATCGTGTGGAAACCAGTAGCTCTTCTCGCTTAAAGACCAGTTGGAAAGGCTTCTTTTTGCTTTTCCTAAGTGGACTGGGTTGCTTCTTACTTAGAAACCACAAGCATTCCTGTGTGAAATTAAACTCGCTGTTTTGAGATTGCGTGTGGGGTTAGAAGAGGGGGACATGGTAATATTTGGAGTCTCTGGCCTCTACCTCCCATAGGTTTTTCATTAACATTTTGTTGATTTTAAGCTATTCCTATATTTGGGACTAGTTTCCTGAGCTAACCTCTGGTTCTCTTTCTAGCAGGACACCCAAGGGCCCTGTGGGTTTGCTTTTTTCTCTTGCCCTGGTTCTACCCCAGACGTTTTCCATATGATCACACCTCTTTCCACAGAGGTTCTTGGTCATCAGGACTCTTTAGCGTCTACTAGTGTTTTTGCCAGAATGTTTTCCATAATGACTCTAGTCACATATTAAGTTAGCAGTTAATTCCTTTGTGAAGTAAAGAAGGTATTTAATCAACAAAATCATATTTGTGCAAATATATCTGATTTAACACTCTGGCAACATTGAGATGCCTTCTAAAATGGCTTCATCTCACAAAGAAAAGAAATAACTTTCTAGCCTTTGTACTGTACTGTGTCAACCATGCTATCAGAACTTACCTGTCTGAAACTCTGGGACCTAATAGAGTCAGATAACATGAATTTATTAGATTTTGATAGTGAGGAATGCTTGTATGGTATTTGCAAAGAATTTTCATAGGTGCTCACATTAAAAATTGCAATTTATTTTCTTGGTGCTTTAATTTAATTGCTGTGATAAGAAAACTTATTTTGCATTGAAGTAACCATATGTAATTAAAATACACACTGCTGAACATAATTCACACGTATAATTAGATACCTCACTTTAGAATATACAAGGGGTGCATATAAAATAATGTCAATTCTCTGGCCCTGGTTTGAAATTAGCCTCCACATTGGATGTTACACTACCTGAATATTGTGGTCTGTGGATTTATATTTGCTTATGAGTGTGGACATTTCTCAGTTGTGAAATATAGATTTCAGTAAGTGCTTTGAAATCATAGCACGTTATCTGTAGGAACAGTATTTGGCTTTACCAATTCATTGCCCGACTATTGCATTTCTGTGTTTCTGTTGGAAAATGCACCCCTAATTGAGATGTGAGTGGTGAAAAGTACAACAAATATTAAAGTGCCTCTGTGTGGGCCTTGATTTATGCTTGAAAGATACAAAAATAAATATCAGAGAGTCCATTGCCAGAGTGTAGCTTATGATTAATAAATGGATGTTTTGTTTCGGAGGATGAATATTCAGGATTTCTGACTTAGGTTTCAGTTGCTTCAAGAGGTCTTGTGCACAGAGAGGGGCAGGAAGGGTACAGGCCTTTATTTATTTCTTAAAAAAACATCTTTATTGGAGTATAATTGCTTTACAATATTGTGTTGGTTTCTGCTGTATAACAAGGTGAATCAGCTATATGTGTACATATATCCCCATATCCCTTCCCTCTTGCGTCTCCCTCCCCCCCTCCCTATCCCACCCCTCTAGGTGGTCACAAAGCACTGAGCTGATCTCACTGTGTGATGCAGCTGCTTCCCACTAGCTATCTATTTTACATTTGGTAGTGTATATATGTCCATGCCACTCTCTCACTTCGTCCCAGCTTACCCTTCCCCCTCCCCGTGTCCTCAAGTCCATTCTCTACGTCTGCGTGTTTATTCCTGTCCTGCTCCTAGGTTCATGAGAACCGTTTTTTTTTTAGATTCCATATATATGTGTTACCATACAGTATTTGTTTTTCTCTTTCTGACTTACTTCACTCTGTATGTCAGACTCTAGGTCCATCCACCTCACTACAAATAACTCAATTTCGTTTCTTTTTATGGCTGAGTAATATTCCATTGTATGTATGTGCCACATCTTCTTTATCCATTCATCTGTCGATGGACACTTAGGTTGCTTCCATGTCCTGGCTCTTGTAAATAGCGCTGCAGTGAACATTGTGGTACGCGACTCTTTTTGAATTATGGTTTTCTCTGGGTATATGCCCAGTAGTGGGATTGCTGGGTTGTATGGTAGTTCTATTTTTAGTTTTTTAAGGAACCTCCATACTGTTCTCCACAGTGGCTGTACCAATTTACATTCCCATCAACAGTGCAAGAGGGCTGTCTTTTCTCCACACCCTCTCCAGCATTTATTGTTTGTAGATTTTTTGATGACAACAGGTCTTTTCTTAACTCCACACACCTAAGTCACTTCTCTCCCTATCAGAGAGGCTGGAACCCCATTCAGGTCAGTTGTTCCCAGGTATTCTGAGGAAAAAAGGAGGTGGCAGGACAGGGACCAGTATAAGACTTTCGTCAAAGATTATTTGTTGATTTAGGTTGCTCGTGGGTAAAGTTTGTTAGAACCGAGGTGCCATAAATACCGATGTAGTCTGTCCTTAAGCCTGAAACCTCCAACTCAGGTCAGCTGTGAGTAACTGGCTCTCACGTGAAAGGCTTTTCTTTTTGCTGGCACAGCAAAAGGTTTGAAGTTCTTGGAAGTTGGCAACACTGGGACGCTGCACTCCCTGTGTCAGAAACAACCCCAGGAGAGAACCTTACGAATGGTGCTTGGTTTCCATCGCCATTCGGTAGAAGACAAAATGTCCTGACATGCATTTGCGATATGTTTTCTCTACTGTCTTAAAAAATTATATATCCAGTTTTCTTTTAACTGAGACCAGAGCCATCATGTAAACAAAAATTTTTTTTTGACTGGCAAAATATGTTGCATATTTCGTACGAGTCCAGAAAAACACTTATAGAATGTTACCTGTTCCAAAGTTTGTAGTCCCCAGTTGTGTGTTGAGCATGGGCCGCATATTAGATACTAGATTATGCAGGAGCCCTCACAATAGGTACCTAAAGGTTGCTGGATCGTTTCTCATGCCCTCCTGCCCACCAAATTCTATGAATTCTACTGAATAAAAAATGGAATTTGTGGCAGATCCTGGTAGAGGCAATTATATTGCTATCATGAGTATGACACTCAGTAACGAAGCAGTTCCTGGCACATGGTTCGTTTGCTTCTTTTCCCCCTCCCTTTTGAGAGCTGTGACAAAAAGCCAGCCCATTATTCCTTCCTGTGCCTCATCTGGCAAAGGCAAGGTTACTTCTAATAACCAAACTATTGGACTAGATAATAATTCCATTTCAACCCTTCAGATCATTACCAAAAGCTGTCAAGCATCAGAAATACTTCATCAGCCATTTCTTCTCACCGTCTGTAGGTCCAAGATAATGAAACAAATGGGACTAGCTTCTATTATTTCTTACTTGTTGAAAATTTCTGTTGCTCTTGGGAATAAAAACTATTAAGTTCTGTAAAGTGTGATCAGAGAAAAGAAACTGAAATTAAAATAAAAACTGAGCATTTGTTCCAGTGGGATTTTTTAAAATAAAAGCTGGCCACTTACTGAAAGCCCAGCTTAGATTCCAAGGACAATAGCTTTGGGCATTAAAATAGAACTGTAAATATTTTCAATATGAGCAAGATATCTGTACAATCTGAAATCTTTGTGAAATTTTCTAGAGGAAAAACATCAGGCTAAATATCTGGGAAGTAGGCATTTTCAGCCCTTTTGCTGGAACATGGAAAGGATTAATTGATATGAACAGCTTTGGGTATGCACCATATATATTGGTATAGTGCCACGGAACATTCTTCACCCAGTTAATAAATCACAGTAGGGAAAGAATGAAAACTGCAAAATCGTTCTTTCATTGTTAAGACAGTACTTTCTGTTTCCTCTTTTTCTATAGTGTGAAAGAAACTCAGTGTTGGCCCTCTGTTTTATGGAAGCTAAAAATAAAATTATACCAAGAAGAAGGGCAAAGGAGTGAGAAAAATTGTTCATTTTTGAGGGAATTGGGGTCATTTGAAACATGACATAATGCTAGCTGTTTTTCATCAGCACGTTTTAAGTGAACACATTCTTAGCTCTGTTTTTGGTTTTGATCATAAGTCCACTGTGAATTCATATATTGTGGGAAGGGGTAATGATGCTAACAGAAGCCTGGTCGTTGCCAGGTCTGAGAACGGGATTGGTTTTCTCAAGGAACCCTTATTCCATCAAGGGTGTTAAATTACTGTAGGTTACATTCTCGCAGCAGATTGGTGAGTCCCCAGGTGATGGTTTCCACTATTTTCCAGCTCCGTGGTGTGTCTGTACCCAATAGTTTTGCTTCTTGTTAAACTGTAGAACTCATATATTATGTTACCTTCCACAGAGAAGCTCACATGTACATTCCAGGTGAAATCTCATCACCGTAAATACATCACCACCAAACACCATAGAATACATTTTCTAAGTCTTTAAATACATTTATTTAAAGTAAAATTGAACGCAGAGAAATTTCTGTTGCAAAAAATGCTTTTCAGAATCTATTTTAATGGTATTTAAGTTGTCTTTATTAATGGCCTTGGGAATTACTTGTTTTAGAGTTCAAGGATAATTTTCCCCCCAAATGGAAAATCCTGACTCTCATACAGATATAAATTGAACACGTGTTAGAGATTTTATTTATCTAATTATTAGTGAGAGAACCAGACAGATGTTATAACCTCTCACAGGAGAAGCACAAATTTATATGGAATAAAGGAATGTCATACGAATTTACAAATGTTGTCTGATGCTGGCTTTTTCTAATGGGAAGGAGAAATGAAGTTAATTGAATCACCAGGGGACAGAATTTATTTGCATGTCTGTAGACAACACTTGTTTTGCTTTGCTCTTAGTTATATAAAATTTAAGGAGTTATAAATAGTTCAAAGGCAGTGAAAGGCTAGCATCAGAGAACCTGGAAAGATGAGCTCTAAACCATGCATAGTTTTCCATTGGCGACTCTGGTAATCTGTTTTGCTTATCATTTCTTTACATTAGTTATGATCAACATAAGTGGACATTTGTTGGAACCAGAGGAACTTGCTGAGAAGTAACACGCAGCCTTCCTTAGGTTTTTTTCCTGAAAGGTCAAAGGTTATTTTAATTCCTTTACAGACAAAGGCTTCTTCATTCTCTGTTAGAAAAGATGTCAAGTTCATTCTTTAGGGGTATGATTTAAGATTTTGTAAGGTAAGATGCTAAGAATTTATGAACAGAATGATGAGTTTGTGTGAAACTAGATGACGCCGAGACACAGATGGAAGTCGCTAACTCCGTACCAGCTGTCTATAGATGGGGCTGGGAAGAAAGTTGTTTCCTTTGTAATTACAAGAGGAGATGCACAAATCCTAGAGGAGGAGACACTGACAAAAGTTTAAAATCTACGTGAGATAAACACTGAAAAATAAGCCAGTGAAGGACTTTAAGCTCCCTGGGGCCTAAATCAGTTTCCATTGGAAGGAACCGGCAGAGAAACCCATCAATACAGAGTTTTTAAAATAAATTTATTTATTTATTATTAAATTAAATTAATTAATTAATTAATTTTTGGGGCTGCTTTGGGTCTTTGTTGCTGTGCACAGGCTTTTCTCTAGTTGCGGCGAGCAGGGGCTACTCTTCGTTGCGGTGCGCGGGCTTCTCATTGTGGTGGCTTCTCTTGTTGCGGAGCACGGGCTCTAGGCGCGTGGACTTCAGTAGTTGTGGCTCGCGGGCTCAGTAGTTATGGCTCTCGGGCTCTAGAGCGCAGGCTCAGTAGTTGTGGCGGACGGGCTTAGTTGCTCCACAGCATGTGGGATCCTCCTGGACCAGGGCTTGAACCTGTGTCCCCTGCATTGGCAGGCAGATTCTTAACCACTGTGCCACCAGGGAAGCCCGAATATAGAGTTTTAAAGATGATTTATTGTGATTTCCCTTGTGTGTTAATTAGTTCCATCTGTCTCTCTATTTATTTTGATAAAATCACTTAGAAAAATTTAGAAGTGTTTGTGTGCTTAAATATTATAAAAGGCATTGTGCTCCTATGGATAAGGGTTGTCGAGAGTAGTTGATTAACAAATGGTTCAGGCTATTGATTCCTTAAGTCTGTCTTAGAAAAAAAGTACTAACTGAAGGAGGTGGCTGGGCTACTCTCCTGGAGACTGCAGAGCAAGCGTTGGCATGGGACTCTGATTCCTGGGAGCACGTCCTCATCTTCCAGGAGTCTGGAGTAAGTGCCTGTATAATCCTTTTCATCAACACACTTCAAGAACTCATGGGTTTTGAAGTTCATATCAGCCACTGATAAAAGCAACCATTTCCATAATGACTGGAAAAAATTTCTTAGGAAATATTTCCATCAGGAAAGAATTGGGAGCCTACAGTCAGATGAAAATAGGTCAAATGGTAGAAGTCAACTTTTTGTAGGTGTGAGTCCAGGATTCAGTTGGAAACCAAACTCTTTTTCAAATGTTTGTTTTTAAGTTGGCACTGCTTTTCCCTGATGACACTGGTTTCCCCACGTGTCTTTTTTTGTTGATTTATGTCAGAAAGAGCCTGTACGTGCTGTGTTCCCAACCTGGGATGGGCCAGTTCCTCCTCACTCTAAGAGAACTTTGTGGCCAGGAGACTCTCAGAGCTGATCAAATTCAAGGCCAAGTAAGTGAAAGCTGAAAGAATGTACAAACATAGGAAAACAAAAATCATGGAAACTTGAAGAGAACAAGAGACTGTAAAGGTGCCACCAAAGCGAGGAAATCTGGTCAGACATTGAGATCTGATTTGCAGCCAAGCTTGATGGGAATGTCTGTGAAATATTGGAGAATGCACTTGTCAGTTTTGCTGAATACAGCAAAAAATGGCTAAAGTATACAGTGGAAGTGCCAAAATCAAGATCCATAACGTTTTACATGATATATTTATATCGTGGTATCTGGCCAAAAATGTGGTCCACTTTGTTTTCTTTTGCTTCCACATCGTATGGTAAAAGAAAGAGGGATAGGTTATTAAGTGACCGGCATTCTTTTTTACAAACTCTGGGGTCTGTGGTCAGCCGCTGCAGGTAAGGTCCAGCCTGTCTGGTTAAATGAGTGGATTGATTGTCGTGATGGGCCATTTGTGCCAGGAGGTATACGTGGCATTAAGCTTCTGTACATTCTCTTTTCAAAATTTTCTTTACATGGCAATTGACTTGAGTTTTTATTGTGAGATGGAGGTCAAAAGGCTTTGGCCAAACTTGCAAGTGTACTTTGGAACTTTAAAATACAAAGAGTATTAAGCTCTTTGCAAGTGTACTTTGGAACTTTAAAAAACAAAGAGTATTAATCTCTTTTTAGATTAGCCCCTACAAGTATATCGCAGTATTTGAGTGATTTCATCCTTATAAACAAAGGATGAACTCAGCATATTCTTCATTGCCACAGCACATCCCCATGTATTGGTCAGACTCAGCGGAATAAAAAGTCTATCGGGGCTTCCCTGGTGGCGCAGTGGTTGAGAGTCTGCCTGCCAATGCAGGGGACACGGGTTCGAGCCCTGGTCTGGGAAGATACCACGTGCCGCGGAGCAACTGGGCCCATGAGCCACAACTGCTGAGCCTGCGCGTCTGGAGCCTGTGCCCCGCAACGGGAGGGGCCGCGATAGTGAGAGGCCTGTGCACCGCGATGAAGAGTGGCCCCCGCTTGCCGCAACTAGAGAAAGCCCTCGCACGAAACAAAGACCCAACACAGCTAAAAATAAATAAATAAATAAATAAATAAATAAATAAATAAATAAATAAATAAATAAATAAATAGAGTAGCTAAAAAAAAAAAAAAAAAGTCTATCAGAATTTCATAGGTTCTAAATGTGAAATGAAGCCAGCTCTATTATGTTTGTTGTTTCAAGGCCCTGTGATCTTTTTAATTTTTTTTTTTATTTTTTGGCTGCGTTGGGTCTTCGTTGCTGCGCGTGGGCTTTCTGTAGTTGCGGCAAGCGGGAGCTACTCTTCGTTGCGGTGCACGTGCTTCTCATCGCAGTGGCTTCTCTTGTTGTGGAGCACGGGCTCTTGGTGCGCGGGCTGCAGTAGTTGTGGCTCGCGGGCTCTAGAGCACAGGCTCGGTAGTTGTGGCGCACGGGCTTAGTTGCTCCGCGGCATGTGGGATCTTTCCGGACCAGGGCTCGAACCCATGTCCCCTGCATTGGCAGGCGGATTCTTAACCACTGTGCCACCAGGGAAGCCCCCTGTGATCTTTCTTCAATACTTTTTTGCATGAGGAAAGATAGAGGAAGCCACTGAGTATTGACTTGTTAACATGACATGATTTGCCTCCTTACACCCAGATGTAGTTCTGTCAGATCTTCAAACTTGCACAATCATGACCACCTCTACCAAGGATAAAAGTAATAGTTATCCAATAATGAATAAACCCTGAAAAGATAGGATGGTTACTTTAAAAATATTGGAGGTCTTGGGAAAATTATTGCCTAACATATATTTAATCTTTTTTTTCAATGTTGGTACCTAATACCAGCCACTGTAGCTGGTAGCATGAGTTGGTCAACTTTTAAAGGTGATTTTAAAACTACGACTGTATAGTCCTGAGCTTTCCCTAAGACAGCATCCCCAGAGGACAAGTTAAATCTGGTTTAGATGAAGGAAGGAAACGTTTTCAGATATAAGTGAAGCTCATAAATTTTGGAATTATTCAAAGCAAAAAATAAGCATGATGATTCCTAATAGTGGGCAGTGCCACACTGGCTGGTACTGCTGAAGAGGAATTACTCACATGGGAGAGAACCAGGAGGAACTTAGTTCTGAGCACAGACCTTGTCAAGTAGGACAGGATCACATGCTGGTGATCTGTAAATCTTTGAATTGCTTTTTTGCACAAGCATGTTCCTTCCTAAGCTGAGATCCCCATTTCTCCCAAAAGGAGAGAGGACAGTAATACATTTTGGACCTGCCATGTTGAAATTGAAGAGTGAGAAGTTGTTTACTGGGTGGCTGGAACTGCAGGGAGGCCAAAGCTGGGAAACCAGAACTGGAACGCGTCAGGGTGCTGGGAGAAGTTAAAGCTGCATGAGGAGATGGATTATCCAGGCAAAAGACACAGACAAATGCCAAAGGGGATACCCTGGGAGCAGAGGCAGAGAAGGCAGGAAAAGAGACTGAGGAGGAATACCAAGCAAAGACTCAGTCATAAAATTGCTGTAAGGTTAGTGACGTTTGGGGGTACAGGTGTAATAACACATACTAATGTTTACTAAGCGTGTATTAGGAAATAGGCAATTTATCAAAACCATTTTATGAGTGAGGAAACAGAGTTCACATCAGTAGAACCAGGACTCATAGAGATTTTACCTTGATAATAACCATTTGCCCACTTTAAGCTTTTGAATGTTATTAGATAAATGATCAAACAAAGAGAGCTGGAAGTGACCACAGATTACCAGAAACACAATTCCATCAAGGATCCATAAGAATTTAGTGTACTTACCCAGAGACTTTAGACGTGAGCAGCAGATGTGGAAAAAATCTAGTTTATGTGACTGTGGGGAAAATCTGTACTTGGAATGCTGTATCCTTTTCCGGACACCTTATTGGCAGAGAGATCCATTAACTTGGAAGGGACCTGAAATTCACTTGAGGATGAAAAAGCAAAAGAAATGCTTAAGGCAGTAAAAACATACAGAAAGTGAAGAAGGTGATACATGTGTATGTGCTGATATAGCAGAAGGGCAAAAAGATCTGAGTAAGCATAAAACCCACTCCAGACTTGGGGAAGAGAAACATTAAGCCTTGAAATTGATCCATAATTCCCATTTTTTTTTGGTTCCAGGTAGGGTGTTTTCCACTTTCTTCCTAAAACAGGAAAACGGGTTGGTTTTAAATTTTATGCCTTTAATTTTCTTTAATCCTTGTTTGATGGAGATAAAAATATAAAATCATTGAACTGAAATTCAGGGACCCTGAGGAGACGAAAATGGAATAAAACTGGGCAAGTTCATTAGCCTGTCTGGGAATCATCAACAGATCATGTGGGAACAAACATTTCAGTAAATCATTGCTGATCTAGAATAATCAATGGGATATCTGTGTTATCTAGGGGAAAATTTGAATCCAAAAGCTATTATTAGAAGAAAGCGTTCTTTCCCTCTGGATTGCATTATCAAATTATGACCTAATATTCTTGAGACCAGTTTAACGATTCGCTATTATGTTTTTATAGGTATTATATGGTTTAAAATGTGTAAATTTGGCTTCTAAAGGACCTGCTGGTGTGTGAACAGCGTTTCACTTGCCCAAACATCTTTATTTACATTCATTTACTTATTAAACACCTTCTTCATTCCCAAAGTAAAGGTAAAGCCCAGCCTAGCTCAAAACTTTGATATTGTGAATGAGTGACATCCACATGAATGAGGTTGCACATAATAAACTCCCAGTGGGAATCCTGAAACGTGTCCTTTGTCAGGCCCATGAGAATCCCCTTGCTCTCTAAGATTTGAAAACTTACCTAAGCAGCAATTCTGGATAGGCCAGAGCACAAATGAAGCGATCTAACCTTTCTCCAACTAAAATCTTGGATTCTAAGATAACGAGTCAGAGGGGAAAAGACTTTTCTCCTGCTCTGAAAGGGTACTTCTGATGCTTCTGTACTTATTAATACTTATGTCAGAAAAGCTGGTGCCTGTTCCACGTCTCCTCTTGAACTCTATCAAGAGAAAAAAGCCCCGTTAAAGTTTAATCAACGGAAGCAGGTGTTACAGAGAAGAGTAGGTCCGTTGAAAGCTGCCAGCCGATCCAACTCCCATCTCTTTTCCAGGCACACAATAAAGTTAGTCCACAGGGCACATGAAAATCTTTCCAGGCCACAGTAACATTAGAGTGTGTATGTTGCTGGATGCAGCACGGAAATATTCCCTTTTGGCTCAGTTACGAGTCAGCCTCACAGCCCCACTCCCCAAAGCTGCCTCCTGCTGGTTTGAAAATCTTGGTCTTTTCTGGCCGGACAGTAGGACTGCTCTCCAGTTATATTGCTGTTTAGTGTCTGGTAGTTGCAGAGGCGGTTCATGCTGCACTATGTTCCAGGAAAGACCAATCTGTGAACCAGATTAAGGCCAAATCTAGTCTTGGATGTCGGGCAATGGGGTGGGAGTGGAGAGGGAGGGGTGGCAGGGGCACTGCCTGGCAGGGCAGCTGGAACTTGCCGGAATTATACAGTAGAAGAACGACCCCATGTGTGTATTTTTAAGCTTCATTGCTCCCCTTGAAGTGGAGTAGGGAGAGTAATTGAGTGTCGGTGCAGGGAAATGTTCCACGTCGGTGGCACATAATATTTTTGTTTGTTATGTAAATCATAATAAAATTTGGATCATCTCAGAGTTATCAACTGAAGGTGCTAGTAAGATAATCTTCTTCAACAATAAAATCTCATAATTTTCAAAGCACTCTCCCCTTTCCTGCTCATATTTCATTAGGGAAGGGTTTTATACCGTTAGGCATATAAGTACCATGCCACATATTTTCTTTGATTTTTAATTTCTTATTTGTCCCTGTCTTTTAACAAGTATTCTCTGAAGTACTGTTGGCCCAACTGTATATACATGAACAGTTCTGAACTTGAGAATTCAGTAATTGTTATTTGTCTTTGGAAAATATTTTTGTGAATATTGATGGCTTTTTCTTTCGAGGTTTTACCTTCATCATATATTTTATTTCAGTAACAATATGCCATGGTTTATATTTTAGTAGCTAGGAATCTGAGAGGATATTTAAGATTTGTCACCTAAACTCCTTAAAAGTGGGCAGTAAAATAGGAAATATTAAACAAAGTAGTGTGGATTGGAGACTTTTGTACTGATTAGTATGAACATAGGAGAATTTTGAAAATAGGACTTGAAAAAACTTTCATGTTTCCGTGTCTTTATTATGTGTTCTTTCCAAGCTGTCTAAACTAGTGGTTAAGTTTTTAATTACAGTTGCAAAATGAAAATTCCTAAAATTTCCTGAGTAATCATTTATAATATTTAGCAGATATGACCTAGTTTAACTTTCAGAAGTCTAGCTTCAAACTCCTTTGCTGTATTTTCTAATTTATAAGTATCATTGAGAGACTCTGCTGTGAAAAATATAACTTGTAGAGATGTGATGACTTTTATGCTAAATTTGCTGTCATTGATTTCCAGGTTTTAGAATTTCTCTTGTGGCCATAGCGATCTAAGCTGATATTTTGCCTTTTTTTTTTTTTTTTTTTTTTGAGAGGAACAGTGAAGTGATGGCAAAGTGAATACATCTCATTTTAATTCTTGCCTTTCTCTTTTCAAGTGTTATCCTCTCACAAGCTGCGGAGAGCGTCGGTTCTCACTAAGGAGTTACCATGCTGCTATGCAGTACATTCCTAATACTCCTTAAAAGTGAGAGAAAACAAACAGATCAAGTGTCACATCGCATGTAAAAGTTTTTCTAAAAAGCCAGGAATAAGAGTTTATCGCATTGTTGTTTATCTTCTCTCTTTCTCGGGGTGATGCTAACAGTCCAATAGAAGTTTCCCATTGAAAGACAAATGCTAACATAATAAAGCACATCAGAGACATTTTAATATAGTTTATATTAAAACCATAGTGAAAAAGAAGAGAAGTTGTTTGCACTTGTTGGAACAGTCTGGGGAAGGGAAATGCAGAGCTCACCCCAATTGATGTGAGAAGGCTCTGGGGTTTCGGTTGCTCAGAGTCACTGCACCAGCCGTGATGTGTCCTTGGTGCTGTTACAAAAGCCAATGCTGTCAGCTTTAACAGAGGGATAGAAAGGTTCTACAGACCTAAATCCGTTATGCTGTCCCACTTACTATCATTTCCTCCTCACAACTGTGTGTGTGGGACACCTACTTTGTTCCAGAGATTGTGCCAGAGATTGAGGATTCAAAAAATTAAAGTTGCTTCTCTTAAAGTCAGTTCCTAGCCGAACAAGCAGGTGCGACTGCCCCAAAATCTGTGCCAAAGTCTGGAGGGCTGTGATGGGTGAGCCAAGGGGAGTGGGCTGTGTAGTGTGGAGGAGGAGGGGTAAGTGCTTAAGAGAGATCGGGAAGCAGATACCTGTCACTCTGGTGAAATCCAGAGTCGTCTAACACCTGTATTCTAAGATGCAGTAAACAGTATGTTCTGCAGAGGATATAAAAAGGTGACACAGTGTGTCCCATCAGATCGAGGAGCCTGCAGACTTCAGGAGAATGGTAGGTGTGTGGGTGATAGCGGAGCCCGTGACAGGGCTATTCGGGGATCAACGGTGATATGTATACTTCGTGCTGGAGGGACCTGATGAAAAGTGACGTTTGGGTTGACCTTAGGTGGCGCGGATTGGCCAGGTGGAGCTGAAAGGAGGAACAGTGCAGTGTCTGATGGCTTCAGGCACAGAGGCGCGGAGATGGGAGGTCGTAGGACATGCTGGTGTAATGGTGAGTGTTCAGGCTGGGCTGTAGTGCAGGTTATATACAGGCAAAGAAGGGAAGTGAAAGAGAAACGGCTGGGTGTGGTCCCAATCCTGAGGGCTTTGGAGAGTACAGCCAACAGTCCATGCTTTTAATTCTGTAAGGTTGGGGAATCATCGGAGGTTTGTGATGAGAAAGGTGGTTTGAAGAGAATTATTTTTAACAGCTAACTTCTGCTGTGTGAGAAAGTAGTACACTTTCCGTCACTAAAAATGTGGCAGTCTTGATGACAGTTTGGGAGGCGTGTTCTACAGAGAAAGCATCCTGGGAGTGGGAAGTTTTAGAATCTGTGGTCACCTACACGGCTCGGACTGCGGTGTCATCTCCACTGCAACTGGGCTCTGTAGGATGTGCCCGGCCCAGTGGGGACCCTCAGGGAACCTTGATGCAGGACAGGAAGGAAGGCTAGAAGTCTGTTCCATTCCAGGTCTGAAGTTCTTTGATAGAATTCTAGGAGTTCTTCTGAAATAAGATTTCGTATCATCTGTTGAATGAAGATCTATTTCTGTAGCAGAGTGATAAAAGGATTTTTACTCTAATAAAATATATAGGATTTTTAAAGAAGGAGAACTTGATTCAGTTGTGTCTTCTTTCACAGACCTTGCATTCTTTGTTACTATTTTCTCCTCTGTCTCTTATGATAACTGAAAGAAAGTAATGCTGAACAGATATTTGGTGTCATCTTATTGGTTAGCATTCATGTGTTAAATATTCCTGAAACTGTATTCTAAAATTTTACCAAAGCAGATGTACACATTCTTTGAATGCAATTCCAGGTAGGTTCACAGGCTCCACAGGGGTAATCCATCGACCTCGCCTCCCTAATAAGAAACTCTGACTTTAGAATGAAGCCATGGTTTACGGAAATCCCACTTCCGTAGATTTGAAGTTGGCACAAAAACAGATGCATGTGTGTATTTAAAACAGTGGTTTTTGGGGAGGAACATGCAAACAAATGCCTTTAGAGGTAAAAGTTGTGTAGAAGCCAAGGAAATACTAAAGAGATTTTTAAGTGCTGTTGAATCCACTCATATTTCTCAAAGGTCTGATAGACATTACAGCACATTTATCAAGGAACATCACAAGGTGCCAAGATACTTCCAGTAATGTACCGGAGTAAACATGACCATGTGGTGAAAATGCATCGGCAGAGCCGGTGGGCGGGGAGAGAGAGAGGGACAGGGACAGAGACGGAAATGGGGGTAGGGTGGGGAGAGAGAGGGAAGAGGAAAGAAAAAGAAAATAAAGAGAAAACTGTATTATGGTTCTACTCTAGTTGTAAAATGGACTTGTGTTGAACAGTAAGAAGTCAGTCTTTTCAAAACAACGTCTGCGAAGATCTAAGGAATATGATTTTTAACCTACGTAAGGCACGGAGCCCGCCCGCTAAAAGTTGGTGCTTTTGTGGAGAAGGAGGCAGCCCCCGTGCTGAGTGCGGGGTTCTCCACCGCCTCAGCCTCAGGCGTGCTTGCCCATCAGGAGAAGATGAGGCCTTGGTGGGGCAGGTGTTCTCTCAGTCTTGGCCTGAGGGAAAACAGAATGAACTCCAAATGATTTAAATGAACTTGGATGAAGGAGCTACTTGCAGTAGACAGAGTCAAGGGTTAGGCGCCGAGGCCCGGAAACTGGCAACAGCTGGAAGCCGTGACCGCCCAGGGGCCGAAGGGGCAAGGGGAGGGCCGAGTAGGGCAGGAGCCCCGTGAGAAGGGGACCACGACAGAGGCTGCTCATGCAGTCCTGGCCATGGAGCCAGGCAGCGACTGCCGCAGGTGCTGGTTCAGCTTCCCGGGCGCGAAGCCGTAGGGAGGAGAGACAGAGCGCAGGCCCGGGGCAGGGCACGTGGAGCATATCCACGTCCCGTTTCCAGCTCTTTGACTTCTCTCCTGAGAAGACGAATTGTTGTTGCCTTGCTGGTGAAACTCTTTGTCTGGAGGACGCTGTCCTTTGAGGTTATTATGTACTTATATTAATGGGTGGTTTAATCACCCCTGAGAATGATGTGTCCTTGCTCGGTGGAGGACATGGGAGAACTCTTTCAAGAAAGGGCACTATACTCCCACTACCAGGATTGCTCGTTTCCATTTATTTTGGAAACAATTGCTGAAGAAAAAGAGAGATGTGGCCGTAATTGTTTGAAGGAATTCCATGTGTCGCTAGTGGTGGCCATAAACATATGGGCTTCACCCGACCCTCGGGACGCTGTTCCAGCTGCGTCTTTCAACTGCAGTCAACCCTGTCATCGTATTCCTGCTCCGGTTTCACGGGGGAAGTCTGTGTTCAGAGCCAAAGTACGCTGATAAAATATTAAGGGTAATGGCACAACAACAGAAAAGAGGTAGAGTTCAGAAAATGCCTGGCAAGAAGCCTGTCTCAGAATTGTAAAGGAGAAAGAAGGAACTTTTCGAATTGAGAAAGCACTTTGTTGTTATCGTTAACATTTTTAAAGGTCTCAGTTTTTAAGAGAATTCTTTCGAAACGTTGTGCTTGGAAAACAGGGAGCGCTGACTTAAATACATTTTGTTTTAAAGTATAAGGATCTAATTGGAGCAAATAGATTTCAGATTTTACTGATACAGATAACCTTTTAGGGTATGAGTATTTTTCTACATTATAAATGTATACTTCTTCATGGAAGAAAATACAGAAAAGTTTGAAGCATAAGATGAAATAAAAATTACCGGTGACCCTGTTACTTAGAAGTAATCACTATCAATTTGGTTGTTTTCCTTTTTATTCCACTGAATATATGTATATCTTTAAAAATGAAATCATGGTATTATGAGTCTTTGTTAATATTTCTGTTGCAGGAAGGGGGGGACCCCTTCCAGGGCCCAAGAGTGGGCTCTTGTCTAACACTCGGAAATGAATGGTCCGAGGAGACACACGTGCTGACAAAGCAAGAGACTTGATTGGGAAGGGGCGCCCGGGTGGAGAGCAGGAGGGTAAGGGAACCCAGGAGGACTGCTCTGTCATGTGGTTCGCAGTCTCGGGTTTTATGGTGATGGGATTGGGTTCCAGGTTGTCTCTGGCCAATCACTCTGATTCAGGGTCCTTCCTGGTGGTGCACGCATCACTCAGCCAAGACGGATTCCAGTGAGAAGGATTCTGGGAGGTTGGTAGGACATATGGACTGGAGTCTCCTATCTCCTTTTGACCTTTCCTGAATTCTTCCAGTTGGTGGTAGCTTGTTAGTTCCACGTTCCTTACCAGGCCATCCTGTTTAAGATAACTCATGCAAGTGGTTACTGTGGTGCCTGGCCAGGGTGGGCGGTTTCAATCAGCGTTTCCCCTAGCATTTCCAAATTGCTCTCCAGGCATTTTGCATCAATTTTTATTTCCATCAAGAATATGTTGGTTTGTCTAACTCAATCTTTATTAGACTTATAATTTCAAAAATCTTTCCCAATGTTATAAATAAAATATGATTTAGTAAGGTTGAATTTTATTCATGTTTATACATTTATTGGCCATTTTTCTATTAAATTATTTATCCATGTCTTTTGCCCATTTTCCTGTGGGATAATTAGTGTTTTCTTTGTTTGTTTATTCCCCCTTGCTCTAGAGGACCTCTTTGTATGGTAACAAATTAAGAAGATCAAATTTCTTGTTAGAAAAAATAGGGCAGATTGGTCACCCTTATTAGGTGATGTTTATTTTCTGTGATTTTTGGTGAGAAGGCCCTACATTCTTGCTCTCAAAAGGCAAGCCAGTTTTAAAATACTGAACTTTCAACTTTTTCATTAATTAAGATATTTAAGCAGGAGTATTACCTTTGGATAAATGTTTAGTGAATTCTGATTTAGAAATTGTTGGGCCTCAAGGTAAGTTTAGATATTTTTATTAAGAATAATAAAGGACCATTTTAAAGTTATTTGATAATTGAAATTATATTTCCCCCCGGAAGATATAAATCTCTTAGGACTGAGAGATTAAGACCCTTGGTTCCCACTTACTTGAGAAACAGTTACCAAAAAAGTATGAGAAAAACAAGCACCATTCAGAATGATCCTGAGTTGGAGACAGGGGTATGACTGTTGTTTCAATGTGTGTACATAAAAAACTATCAACAATCAGCTGTTCAGCTAGTCTGTAGAAAGTGGGAAGAAGAAGGGATTGGTAGATAGGCATTTTCCAGATAATTTTCTTTCAAGCTTATTTACCAAATATTAGGTACTTTCAGTTTTTGTGAGAATTACTTTCTCGAGATCATGAACAAGATTGAAACAGTCTTTAACCCCCAGAGTTGTATGAACCCTTAATTAACTGCTCTTCAGTGCATTCTGTAAAACTTCCTCACTAGATCTTACAACACAGATGAGAAAGGTGGCGAATTTTAATGCCACCCTCAAGCTGGTAAGTTATTTTTAGAACTGAACTCCTAAGAGTTTTGCTGTTTCTTATGTAAACCCTTAATTGTGCCTCAAATATCTTCGTAAGGCAGTTTCTGTTTTTTAAATTTATCCTCTCAGTGGGCCAGAAGTAAAACAAAGAGACCATGTATGTGGTGTGACAGGGTCACATCTCCATTTACGGGACTTCCCTCGTGTACTGTGTGTGAACTCCTCAACACATGGTTACTTTTCTGTGACTGCAGCTAGCAGCTATGCGTTAAGACTGCACGAATGGTCCCAGCTGTTGTAAGATGGAACAGTCTGCCCTGGCCACAGATTACAGAGTTTTGGGCTTTAGACCACAGACAATACCGCTGGGACCTGCCATGTACACTGTGAACATCAGTATTCCTTGGAGAAAGAATGAAGATTAGTCACTTCTGGCTCTGAGAAATTCTTGCATAACTTGCTTTTATCTCAGTGCAGTTTCCTGGGGATGCTTTATCCTGGCACAAGCCTCCGTCCCCACTTCAATGCTCCCTCTTCTATCAAATGGACCACTGAGTATCGGACTGGAACTCGAGTTGCACTCCAGAGGGCCGGTATTCAGTCCAGCTCTCTTTTACATGCCCCTTCCTCATCCCGGGTCCTTGCATTATTGCTTTTGTCATGCCCTGCGGCTTGGGCTTTGTTCCTGCTGTCACAAGAGTTGTCCATACAAATGTGAACGTTCTCTCTCGGAGTAACCTAGAACTGCTCATGCTTGCTGTAGACCTGTTATGTACCAACGCTTCAGACGATTCCAGATCTCTTCCTGGCACTTAGTTTCCTTTCCTCTCTCTTCTCAGAATTCTCTTACTTCCTTCTGAAGTATAGAGCTCGGATGCCAAAGGCTTCAGGAAACTAATTGAGTTAGGCTTTGTGTTTTTAACTTTCTTTTTTACCCTCCATATTCCAAAGCGAGATTTCTCTTGTGCTTTGGATTTTTTCTCCCTCGCTCTACCTGAACCGCAACTCTGCAGTTACGCGTGAGGTTCAGGTTACACTGCGTAAGATAAGGGGGTTGATAAAACAAGGTCAGTAACCCTTTCCCAGTTCTCAACACTCCTCAAATACATCTGTCCTTGATTTTCTCATCTCTTATGCTTCGAGCTTGCTTTATACTTTGTTTGCATTTCGTTGTTTTTCTCTGAGATTATTTCTGCGTTTTTACTGAGCTCCTAAAACTCTGTTTCTGATTAAATTAATAGCTTTGATAAAGCACATAGAAATCTTAACAGAAGAGAAAGAGGTGCCTGGTATACTTCCTTCCTCTCTTATGCCTTATTTCCTCCTAAAGTTGAAACATCAGTAGAGAACAATTATAACAGCATTATTGTTGTATTTTGAATTCTTTTATTGCTGCTTTTGTTGGAAATGCTGGTATTTCATCAGCAAAAGCTCTTGTATATCTTCTAGCTAGCTTTGGATTTTCTCAAGCTGATAGCTCTGTCCTACCAACTTGATAAAGAGTCCATATGGTCCATCTTGGTATGTGAACACACCCTTTCCTTATGTTCAGCAAGAACTTGCTTCAAGTGCTCATTACCACAGTGGTGAGGGCACTTCATTCCAATCATTGCCGAATAGTTGAACTGAAAAGTGTCTTGAGGAACTTGCCATACGTTCTTGTCTTTTGGTTTGCTTGTGTCATTCATGCCACTGTGAAGTCAAGAATACCCTTTCTCTGTTGAGTATTGTTTAATTCTTCCAAATGGAATTTTGATAGGAAGTTATCTAGGGGCATCATGGTATATAAACTGATGGTGGGTACCAGTGGAAATATTTTTTTCTTGTGAAAACTAGGTTTTTAAATTTAAAATACATTTGCTTTTTCATGTCTCACTGCCCATCCCTCTTCTCTTCTAGTTGAGTAGTAAAGAGATTAATTTTTTTGTTTTAAAATAAGGTAAATAAGGATGAACATATGCCATATCCTAAAGCAGCATAGTTGGTTTAGGGAATGCCTACAACAGGTGAATTTGTTCCTCTTGATCCCAGTTATAATATTTGACTGTCATGGCTGTTCACCGACATTTTGCCTTAAGTACTTAGAGCTTGGGCTTTTCCACCCCCTGTCCAAATATACTCCTTGCTCTTTTATTTTTATTCTAACTCAGTTTATTGGAATTCTTGTTGTCAAAGGAGCATTCCTTGAAATAATCTGGAGTCTGTATTACTGACTACAAAATAAGCTTAAAGTGCAATTGATTTCCTGTTACTCTGTTTCGTTCTTTTAAAGTCATTTCCAGTCAGGTTTAATGAGTCAGTTCAGGTTTTCCCTATCTCTTGATAAAATATATATCTTTACTTCAAAAAAAGTGATACTGGTATGTTATTTGACCCCGTATCACATTTTTGTCTAAAAAGGAAAGTCTATTTCTCAAGAAGTTAGAGGGAAACTCTTTAATTTCACAGAAAAATGAGGGCTGTGGCCAGTTGACTGTAAGTTTAGTTCACTTTCGCTGATCAGCAAAGCGACTTTCCAGCCTAAAGGAAAAGTGATCAAAATAGCAGACGTATTGGATGGTGTCTAACTTTGAATGGTGACATGGCTCAGTAGGGTTTGAGGTAGAATCCCATCTCCCTCTGGGGTCGTCACTGCCTTTGTTTTATGGCTACAAGCAGCTTCTGCAGGAGGTGGCGGTGGGGTGAGCACTGAATTTCACCTGCTTTGATACACAATTCCACATTCCTAGGGTGTCCCGAACAAAAGGAAAGCCTGAGCTGCCATCTGTGAAGCTCATCTCCCTCCACGTAGAAGCAGGTTGCAATTTCAGACACATTTGTGTTGCTCCCTGCATCTTCAGCTTCTTGGAAACATTTTAGACAGTGGTGTCTTTGGTGTGAGCCACTTCATGAGATACCAAAAAAATTGGAAAATACACCTGTTTATGAGGTTAGTTTTAGTTAAGAACCCGATAGTACTACTGCTTTACACCAAAGAAATTCAGATTTATAAGACAGTGTAAAAATGACCTGACCAAACTCCCTCATTTTTTTTTTTTTTTTGGAAGAAGGTATACTCCAGAGATTCAGTGATCTTTCCAAGGTAACAAAGCTTGTTTATGCTGAATTGGGATTCACAACTTAGCATCATGACAGTAGAATCCGCGTATTCTCCCCACAACATGAAGGTAATCTGTAGCCTAGGTAGAAGATACTGAAACTTAATCCCTTCTCTGTGGTATCTGCTCTCTTCCCCTAGCATCTCCCTGTGTGATCCAAGTCAGCCAGTGCCCTTGAGATGTGTGGGGATTTTTCTGAGACGATGTATATTGGCTGTTCGACAGAATTCCTACTCTAGAGCCAGAGTCTCCCTTCCATAAAACATTTGGCCATACTGCTTTGGAACTACTTGCCGGCGGAGGATATAGTCCCAGTGGTTGGAGGGAATTACAGAGGAAGTTGAAATTCTCTGCCTGTCAACACTGACCACTCCTAACAGTGTTGACAGACCTGGCCCCAGCCAGTGTCCTTGGTTAGACAGGTTTAAAGGCTAAGACTCTTTAGGAAGAACATGAAATAAAAGTGAAAAGAGTTCCAAGCCAGGAGAAAGTGAATTCTGTCCAGTGGTCTCTTCTTATGGATTTAAGGCCAGTTTGACACTTCTGTTTACATGCATAAATGTACCAAAAGCCATCCTGATTTTAGGCCGTGATATGGAACTTTTCCCCATAAACAAAAAAAGCAATTTTAATATGATGTCTTTTATTTTGGGGTGTTGAGGGTGGGAGGAGTGAGTTTAGTCAAACAAGGGATTTTCTATTATTTTCTCTCTCCAAGAGAACATGCTGAGAATGAAAGCATTGCTTTGAATTTTTCTGAGGCAGGAAAGTAGTTACAAATGGATCATTGGTGAAACATTGATGGCTTAAATTCATCACGTGTCAGTAGTATCTTACTTTCTGTAGCATAATAAATACAATGAAATGCCTAACATGAGTATTCTCTATAGATTTTTGCTGCGGGATAGGAATGAAACGGAAAGGATGTTTAATCTTGAGGAGAGAAGGCAAAGACAATAAAATATTCACTAATGCTTCCAGGAATGGGAATGTTTCCAAGGATAGAAAACCAGAAGAGGAGAAACCAGAGTTTGAAGAGATAATCTTTTAAAACCATAATTTAAGCTCGTATAAACATCCCAACTCTTTGAAATATTTATCTTTCTGAAAATACGGTTTTTAGCATGTTCTTATGAAAACATTTGTTGCTTTACCAAGTCCTTATGAATTTCCATATGGAGTCATAAAGAAACCTCTTTGTGCCCAAAGGTTTAGCTCTTTTGCAGGGGACACATATAAAATACCCATATCATACCCATGTCCGTACAGCTTCATATTACTTATTGAAGGTTGGATCACTGTCTGGTCTTCATAGGATGACACCAGAGAGATAAGAGCAGATTGATGGGACAGGAATCTAAAAACCCAAAATCTGGATGAATATCTGACAGTTCTCTGTATTTTTATAGAGGTACTGAAATCAGAATATTTGAAATTAAAACTATTGGGAATATTTTGGGAAGTGCAGGACATACGGTCACCTTGGTTGTGAGGTTTAGATTCTTTCCACAGATTTGGATCTCCTCTCTCTGTATTTTGCCATCTCCAAAAATAGGGGCACCATCAATCTATTCCGCAACAGTTTACTGAGTATCTACTACTTATTTTGAACTGTGGAAGTTACAAAACCAGTTAAGACAATTCCTGTATTCAGAGAGCTTGAGGGTTGATTCAACAGCAATCAATATTATTTTTAGAGCAATGTCTTAAAACTTTCATGCCCAAATCAGAGTTGTCCTTCAAAGCAATTAGTTTTGGGGGAGGAGGAGACTGCATACTTATTTCCTGTTTCTCCACCATCTTCCAACAGTTCTTTTCCTTGTTTTTATGTTTGTTAATATAGTTCATACTTTGATTTTTCATCTCTCCATCAAGTATTTCCAGAATGGGTCTGAATGAAACCTTAGTCCCTTGTGGTGCTACATGGACAAGCTTGAAGGGTAAACTGTAGCACTTATTGAAAGCAGAGAATAGTATTTCAGGATTTGAGATGAGTGCATTAAGTTCAACCTGGAAGAAGAGCCCACTCACATCCTGTAGATACTTTTTAAGCAAGAGCAAAGAGGGAATGAAAACTCCAATACTACAGGCTACTTCAGCAATCTAAACTGGAATTTTGTCATCTTTTGCTCTGTACTTACAAGACTTGATTATTTAAAGCACCATTTTTGAAATGAGTGCTGATTTGGGTCCCGGAGACAGTTTGATGCTGTTGGTGGCTACTGTTGTCTCTCTTTTGTGTCCATTGATAGTTTATATTTTTGGCCACTAGATGGTGCTGTTTCACTTTGAAATAAAATGTATACATATATTTTAATTGAGTCTTTTGCTTTTTATTTTGTTTATTGTTCCTTTGATGCAGAGATGGTGGAAAATCAAATTCCTTCTTAAATTGGGTCTTAGGTTTCCTGTCCCTCTACAGATGCATAGGAATTTTAATGTGATTATCCAGCCTGTAAAGTAATAGGTTTTCAGATTATCATACCACTCAATACATAGTGTTAATTTATTTTGTGAGAAAATACATTCTTTTCCTGTAGAAGCATTTTATGTTATATATACTTGGCTGATACATAAGAGATTCCAATTACACGTTTTATGTGGCTTGATCTGCTGTGTCCTATTCTTGATTTAGGAATCACTTGGGAAAACAACAAAATGCTGATTGCCGGGTCCTGCAGACCCAGGAACCTACATTTTAGTAAGTGCTACAAGCGAGTCTGATGAGCAGACATGTGGGTCTGGATTAGAGCAGCACCGAGCTCTAATCCCCCACTGCAGCAGTGAGCATTTCTAGTAGACATTAATGTCAGAGCCTACAGTAATTCAAACCAAAGTTCAAGAGAGTTGAGACCAAACTTTTGAATCTAGACAGCTCTTTATGTAAATATTGCCTCTAGGAGCCATAATGGATATAATAAGAATTATTAAAGAGAATGTTTGGTTACTTAAGTTTGCTAAAGTTGGCGAGAGTCTTGCACAGAAAAGGCAGTCCCTGTTAGGACACCTGAAGGAGCAAGCGGACACCACATCACGCAGCGGTAGCGCGAGGCTCTCCCAGCTTGCGGTGGTTGGACAGCCGTTTTGCCCTACGTTTATTTAGCCCCTCGCCTTGTAGTACCTGATACTTAAACACTTTAGAAAGTTTTAACCAGCATTAAGGTCTTTGATCTTCACAACATCCCTTTGACAGGGCGACTGTCAGAGGAGGGATTAAAGAACAGACTAAGGAAAAGCGCCTGAGCCAGAAGCAGCCCCCAGGAGACACAGTCTGGGGAGAGGGCGGGGGCCGGAGGTGAGGGCGCCGACCCCGATCAGGCCCTGCTGCTGGAAGGCCTCCCCGGGGGGCCAGACGTTCCCGAGCTCTGAGGCTCCACGCGCACTCTTGTTGACTAGGATTGCCCCATCCTATCCTAAGAACGGGGGGGCTTTAGAAAATGGTTTCCTCCCTCTTCCCATCCTTCATTCCTTTCTCTGTCTCTCTCCCTCCCTCTCTCTTTCAATCACACCTTATGAGTCATGGCCTTGATGACTGTGAGGTGGAGATGGGTAGGTTAAATCACAATATGAGGAGGATGTACGTGTAGTTGGATAAAATCTACCCCAGGTCAGTTTACTTTCTTATCCTAGTTTGTCCTGGTTTAGAAGGACTCAGGCAGAACTGCTTGCTAATTGTGAAAGGTGCTCAGCAAACACTGGCTGACTCTGTCGTTGACCTGAGTCTATGAAGTGTGCTCAGCAGAGAAGGCAGTATGTTGTGAGCAGTCAGTAAGCTTGGCGTTATTAACGATGGTGGTGATGATGATTGATGATGAATTCTCTGTTATTCAGCTTTATCACTAAAGCTAATCGCATAGAACGTTCAGCTTACCCCCCAGGATGGTCTTGGTCTCTGTCAGGCTGACCCGTGGGGTAATACAACACTCAGATTGTTGGGGAGACTTGAAAACCTGATTCAAGAGAGAACCCAAGAGGCGCGTCCCCACACAGGCGTTGGCTCTGATGTCTCCTACTCCTGGAAGATCAGAGCTTGGCCAGCTGCCTCCCGCCCTTTAAGCCTTCCTTTCTCAGTGCGGCCTGACGCCCCTGCCCCGTCCACAGCTGGTCTTCTCCATCCTTCGTCTTGTTCTCCTTTTTGTCATAATATTTACCTTCTAATATACTAGGTCATTTATTTATTTGATTGATTTTTGCCTCCCTGCACAGTGGACAAGGGTCTTTTTTTGTCACTCACATATCCCCCAGTCCCTGGAATAGTGCCTGGTACATAGTAGAGGTTCAGAAAATATTTGCTGAATGAATGAATGCTTTCCTGTGCAACATTCCCTGGCACTAACAAGCAATAGACATAGCAGATATTTAGTCAGGTAGTACTAATTCTGAATAAATATTAAATATTCCTGAATGAAGGTTAAGTTTTTTTTTTTCTATTAACCTTGACTGGTAAGAATATCTTCTAAATTATCACATGGTTTAAAGTATGAATCCAGAGTTGGAAGACACTGGATTACAATAAACAAGCCCTGAATGGTTTTTTGGGGCAAGTTACTAAACTGCTCTGTGCCTTAGTTTCCTCTGTAAACAACCTCACAAAACTGGGGTGTAGATTAAATGAGTCCATGCATTTCAAGCCTTAGAACAGGACCTGGAATGTAGCAAGAGATGAATTAATAAACTGAATTTATAGACTCTTTACTTGTTTAAAAAATAATTATATGATATTTTGCAATTAAATTTAAATAGGTTAGCCAGTGTTCAGAAGGGAAAAAAGCATCGATAAATGCACAATTTGGGTATTTTCCATATTCCTGTTTTTATTACAGTGACAACACACCTGGAATGAATCAAATATTAAATTTATTATGTAATCTCTTTTCTTATAGTGTAACAACAGTTTTGAAACAGAGCCTGGGAGTTTCATAAGAGCCCTTTGTTTTTGATTTCTTATAGATCCCCATATTAAGGTTTCTGGAAAGAAAGAAGATGTTAAGGAAGCCAAGGAAATGATCATGTCTGTCTTAGACACAAAAGTAAGTGAATGTTAAGGACACTCAGATGTCAGAACCTTGTCTCTGCAAGGGCTACTTCATGCTGTTGTGAAAGAACCATTTGGAGAAGAAAAACCAGGAGAAAGTAATGGTGGGTTTTGAAATAAGCACGTGTGATTCTACAGTGGATTAAAGTTCTGTTTAAAATTTGAATAGGTTCTCTCATGCTGGGTAATTGAATAATATTCTCTCCCCCCCCCCATATATATATATTAAAAAATATTGACCTGGATTAGTATAGGGCAAGTAATAAAGATTGCAAGAATTATCGTATTTGCCTTTATGATGTCAGTAGAAAACCAGAATAATCTTCTGTATAGCTCTGTGTGTGTGATGGCGTGAAATTTGACAATTTCTCTTGTACATTCTGTCTCTCTACAAGTATATGTAGAGAGAGACAATAGAGAAATTAAAATATGTAAAAATGTATACTCGTTTGTGAGAATTTATTTTAATAAACACGTCAAAATCACTTACTATATGCCAGGCACTTAGCTACACCCTTTACAAATATTAATTGGTTTAACCCTCATAACTATCAGCACAGAGATATTAGGGAATTTGCACAGGATTCAGTAGCTGAAAAGTGGGGAGGTGGGATTCAAATCCAGGCCGTCTGGCTCTTAACCACTATGTTTTGCCACCTGGTATTTCACTGAAATGGTTTCTGATCTCTTCCTCTTTATTTCCTTTCCCGTTCCTTTTTGTTGCTGTTTTTTTAATTTTTAAGAAATATTCACCTGATAATTATTAAATATTTTAGGATATCCAAAAAAGGATATCTTTTTTTCTCTTTTTAGAGGTTTAACTAAAAGAAGAACTAAGTTTAAAAACCAAAGTATTTAATGGATATAAGTTTAAAATTTAAGAATTCAGAAAATGTAAACCTATTGATATTTTTAACATCTTGTTGTATTTGACTTTTTAATTTTACTTTGTAGGGACTGAAGAATTTCAGTATCAGTTTTATAAATGAGAAAACATTTCATGTCAGTCTTTATAATTTTACAGCACTACATTTTCCCAAATTAAATACATGGATTCCAGTCTGACTGTAATTATTCATTATGTTTTAGAATTTTACATTTTGCTTTAATGTAGCTAACAAATCTTACACTCCATATTGATTTACTTAAGCCATTTTACTGCTAAAGATGTATACTTTGTGGTATCTTCCTCACTCTTATTTCTACTGGCAAGAATAATTTATCTACTTTGTAAAATTTGACATACAGTGATAGAGAAGTTGTGAAAATGTTTGTAAATATTTTTTTATTCTGTTTTGAATTTTATTGTTAGTTCCTGTTTTCTATCATTGTTCAACGTTTCTACTAACATATATATATTCACTCTTGTAATTGTTTTCATCTGTTTTTAGTTATTTGAATTCTGTTTCATGAATAATATCTATTAAAGGAAAAACAAGTAATTTTTTTGTAATTATACCTAATTTTACTTAAATACTACTGTCCCAAAAATTATCTTGGTAAAAAGTATATCTTTCTATTTTTTCTGACAAATTTGTCTTTAAATGAAAATTTCTTTTTTATTAGCCAAGGAGAAATAGATAGAAATTGAAAAATTTATAGATTAAGATGATCTTATTAAGAAATCTATAAGATTTTCCACTGGGTCACTTTTTGTTAATCCTATTCCTTTGGGGGAAAAGTGTTTTTTAAGAGTTGTTCCTTCCTTTTTTCATGCATCAAGAAATAATACATTATTTCCACGTAGAGCAATCGGGTCACCTTGAAGATGGATGTTTCACATACAGAACATTCTCATGTAATCGGCAAAGGTGGCAACAATATTAAGAAGGTGATGGAAGAAACAGGATGCCACATCCACTTTCCAGATTCCAACAGGAATAATCAAGCAGAAAAAAGCAACCAGGTGCTTTGTCTTTTCACGTGAACTTTTATGGGACAAATTAAAGCTTGAATTTTCTGTGTGCATAACTTTTTTGGGAGATGAGAGCAAAAGCGTAATCATGAAGTTGGCATTTAGTATGGATTGTATGTCCCTCTCCAAGGAGACTGCAGGTGCTCTTCTTTTTTGAGGAGATGAGTTGTAGATGGGCCATAAATCCTTGATCTCTAAACAGTTTGTAGAAGAGAGGGAAGGATATCATGGCAATATAAAACGAAGTCCCTATGAAAGGCTCGGAAGGCATGTGAGTTAGGAAAGGACCTGAAAGCTTGCCTAGTCCAAGCACCTATCGATAGCTGGGATTCTGTCTGCAGCATCGCACAAGTGGTCCTCCAGGCTACACCGGATCACCTTCTGAGAGGCAGTGTATGAGTGTCTGACTTCCTCATATTGACTGAATTATGGCTCTGTTTTATACACATTTTTTTCTAGTTCTTGGGTTTGGAAACAAATGGAACTCACCTGTCTACATGAAAACGCTGTCAGTGCTTGAAGAACAGATGGTGTTCTTTGTGTTATTTGGACGTTTTCTCTCCTCTAATCACAATATAGAAACTATGTTGGCCACAAAGCTGAATACA
Organism: Eschrichtius robustus; assembly: GCF_028021215.1. Classification (NCBI taxonomy): domain Eukaryota; kingdom Metazoa; phylum Chordata; class Mammalia; order Artiodactyla; family Eschrichtiidae; genus Eschrichtius; species Eschrichtius robustus. The sequence continues at coordinate 5,017,325 of NC_090830.1, read as the reverse complement.
ATACGGTTTTTTCTCTGTGGGGACTAATGGTGACAGTGGGACACATACATAAAGAACCAGATAGGAAGCCATGGTAAAAAGCAAGAGCAGTAATCAAAATATTTGACAGCTGATACGGCATGAGCGTGGCCCATGAGAGAGCACTGTCCTGGAGCCCCACCCGCTTGCCCTAACGCCAAGAGTAATTCTTTAGTTGATGGATCGTAGGAAAGCCCAGGAGATCCCAGGAGAGGGCTGTTGGAGCAGCAGTTTTTTGCCAACTAGCATGAAAGTAGTTCATTACTTTGAGAACTTAGTGCGGCACTATCATTGCACATTGATATCCATCTCGTATTCAGAGAGTTTTTATAAAAAGGGAGAAAGTGCAATGAACACGAGAAATTGTGAAGAGGGCAGGATGGGCTCACGGGGGCTGGGAGGTTTTAGGTAAGTCCAGGAGGTGACGTTGATCAGTTGACACACATCACCAGAGCTTGTTAAAATCCAGATTCTGATTAAGTAGCTCTGGGTTGGTGCCTGAGGTCCCTCATCTTTAACAAACTCCCAGCTAGGCGATGCTGTTTTATCCTGGACGACACTTTACGTAGTGAGGGTGTAGATAACCGGGAAAGCAGATGTGGGTTCAAGTACAATAACTCTAACTCTGTGTTTTCTTATTTTTGCAGGTATCTATAGCAGGACAACCGGCAGGAGTAGAATCGGCCCGAGTTAGAATTCGGGTAACTATTTATTACCTTCAGTTCTGTAAATCAATGTCAGCGATGTCTGCATTATAAGGCAATAAAAATACCATAATTTGTCAATTTATAACCAAGTCATATGTTCAACATGTAGGAAATAGTGACAGAAATAGTGTATGAATGTATCGGAGGTGTTTCTTAGAGACGTTCTGGATTTTATCTGGCTCGATTTCTCTGATGATTTTGAAATGATCAAAAAGGCGCCTGAGGAAAAATGCCACAGGCAGCTTAAGTTACAAACTCTCAGGTTTCACAAAAGGCTCCTTTCATTTAAAAAACTTTATATTGTCTACCCAAGCTTGTGGCTGTAATAAAAGCATTATGTTTTAAAATTCCATCTTCAGAAAAGAATGAATGAACTACACACATCTCTAAATGTACAATGACTTAACTATCTGCCCTGGGTTCTGTAATTTCATTTTAGGAGCTGCTTCCTTTGGTGCTGATGTTTGAGCTGCCGATTGCTGGAATTCTTCAACCAGTGCCCGACCCTAATTCCCCCTCTATTCAGCACATATCACAAACGTACAACATTTCAGTGTCATTTAAACAGCGGTCCCGAATGTACGGTGCTACTGTGATAGTACGAGGGTCTCAGAATAACACAAGTGCTGTGAAGGTAAGTGGTTCAGGTAATTCCGAACATTGTAGGTGTACAAATCATGCAATTTTTATTTTTTTATTTTTTTATTTTTTTGCAAATTTTATTTTTAAAGGATTTTAAAACTAATTTGTTTTCCAGAATTTTTTCTCATAGTACGTTTTGGTTCTTAGAATGTGTTGAGTTCTTCCATAGCTGTCAGAAGTGCAGTAGAATCTTTCCCTTCAACGTGGACGGTTACTGTACAGGCCTACTTCTTTCCCACCCTTTCCTCCCAGGAAGGAACTGCCATGCTATTGGAGCATCTCGCCGGGAGCTTGGCGTCCGCTATCCCCGTGAGCACGCAACTAGATATCGCAGCTCAGCATCATCTCTTTATGATGGGTCGAAATGGAAGCAACATCAAACATATTATGCAGAGAACGGGTGCTCAGATCCACTTTCCCGATCCCAGTAATCCACAAAAGAAATCCACCGTCTACCTCCAGGGCACCATTGAGTCTGTCTGTCTTGCAAGGCAATATCTCATGGTAGGTTTACTGAAGTTAATGGTACGATTTTTTTTTTTTTTTTTACCTCTTTGGGTACAGTGTTTGTTGCTGCCCATAATGTACCAATGTGGTATTTATGGAAGCACTTTGAAATCCTGGTCAAATAAGCAACTTACTTGGTAAAAGGAAATAAAAGAATAAGGTACATGGTGCCTCACAGACTTAATTTCATTAGATAGGTGAGTAATTTCCTTTTAGTATTTTTTTTAACTTACACTTAGCAACAGAAGAGGTGACATTGAAATAACTGGCTGTATTTTGTGGAAGGTGGTTATTTTTATCTGACGTGTAGTATTAGTTTGCGTTTGCCAAAAAAGTCTTCTGTTTAAACAGAAAAGTTAAAAATTAACACATTGAGAATTTTACCCTCAAAGATGTAAATTTTGGTAGCATGAAACATTTGAACATTTCATAAATCTCTGATACAATTTTAAAAATGCTGTTTAAGCCATGAATTTGAGTGTCATGCATTGAAGAAAAATAACAGTTATATAATTTACTACTGCTTCCAGTTTATAATTTTCAATATTTCTATCCTTCCTATACTCATTTAAAAACCCAGTGTGTAGGTTGATGTATAGTAACAAAATAGACTGACATACTGTGGACTCACAAGTATTCTTATTAAAAACACCATCATATTCTCCTGTTCGGGCTAGACCTTTAGTGACATTTGAATCCATAAGCTTCAGGTGTGACATTTGCTATTATTAACTTGTAGAATCTGTTCTAGAGAAACTTTCAGAAGATCCAGATTTGTATTGTTGATTCCATTCCTCTGACAGAGGAGAACTTGTTATAATCATTAAGGATTATGATATATAATTTTAAGAAATTAATTTTCTTAAAAGCCAGGCTTACTTAGGCTACTTTTAATATACGGCTACTTAGCATATTTGTATTCAAAGATTATTATGATTACTCTTCATATTTTCTTTTTTGTGCTTTTCAAGTTCTTTAGATATTATTTTGAGTTAGTAAACTTTTCAAGCGATCAGCACAGTTATGAATTCATATTCATACTTTGATCACACCTGCCAAAAATACAGGTGTGCAGTGAGACATATTATTATTATTAAACAATACTGAAAGACGTGACGGAGAGATAAATTAAATGGCTTTAACTTACATTTTAAATACCATCACCATTTTTTTATAGCAGTGTCCTTACAAACATCACTTATCCAGAAGATAAATGGAACATGGTGATTTCATTTTAATGCTAGTATGTTTGATGGTAACTTCTTCTGATACTTATATACAAATCCATCAATCTGTACCTCGTAAAAATGTATGGGATATGGTTCCTATACTAAGTAGATTAGGGGCCAGGAAGACAGCATCAGAGAAAAAAAGTGCTAAACTCTGCCATGCTAAAGAGTGAGATAGTGAAAAGAAGGGGTGATAGTAGCATTTTACTCCAGGAAGGAGGTAAGGTTTGAGCTGTGTCAGAAGAGACGTAGGAATTGGGTTGGCAAAGAAGCCTTTTGATGAGTTAAGAGACCAATGTCAGAACCTGTTTAAAAGATATTCAAGAGGCTGGTCTAGCCTGGAGGAAGGGGCAGACGTGTACACATAAACCTGTGATTGCACCAGCAAAGCCGAGCTGAAATGTGGAGATTTTTAAAGGCTGATACATGTTTAGAGTTCATTCAGGAGACAATAAAAAGCCTCCACTGTAGGTCTTTGAGCCAGGGCACAAGATTAGTATCCTTGATGTGGTTGAGAATGTAGTTTCTGGCGTCACTAACAAAACTAAAGTCAGAGAATGGGGGAATTTTCCAAGGTGGAGAGTAGATAAAGAATTCAGGGCCAAAAACAAACATAAGACACGTTTTTGTCATCCAACAAATAGTTTCTACCCCTCAACATTATTTACACACCAGCCTTCTAAGCTGTGTGAAGGTATATAATTTAGCTTTAATACTTTGGTTTTTACTCTTTAAATCTATAAAAGATTGTATTATCTGTAGGCATGTTAAATTATTGGATGTTTAAATGAGTAACTTTTTACCTCTCACCCTTTCCACTGTGACATTTCCTAGGGTTGTCTTCCTCTTGTGCTAATGTTTGACATGAAGGAAGAAATGGAAGTTGATCCACAGTTCATTGCTCAGCTGATGGAGCAGCTCGACGTCTTCGTCAGCATTAAACCGAAGCCAAAACAGCCGAGCAAGGTTGGTTCAGAGTCTGGGCCCGAAGAGAGCCGTGTATCACCTCACGTTCTGTCTAGTGTTGTTTTCGTATAAATGTGTATTTGCATATACATGGAACTAAATATTCTGTATAATATACATCGTTTTGTATTATATTTAGTTATTTTATATAAATGTAAATTTGTAACAGCATTCGTTATTGATCTTTTTTTTAATATATGTGTTGGTTTTTGGAGTCCATTTGTGACCATTATTTTAATTACCTATATGGGAAGGAAAGAGAAAACATTTTCTTATCAATTTGCAATCTGGTAACTTTAAACGTTACTAACTTGCCGAAGAGTTGGTAAGGCTAAACGTTGTGTTATGTGCCTATGTGTATGTGTACATATCCAAGGCAATTAAAAAAATACTTAGTTTACTTACTAATTGTGAGCCACTGTGCTAGCCCTGGTGACTTAAAGAATAGGCGCCATCGTCTGTCATATATACTTTAAATAATGAAGTATCCCCAGTTCAGCCTTCTTGGAACTTCTCCTCTAAGATGCTGCAAAGTTTAATGCGATAATTCTGGCGTTCTTAAGTGCTAGTGAGAGTGTGAGGAAAGAGGTGTGTTCCTACATTAAAGCATGTAAGTTGACACAGACACTTTGAAAAGCAACTTGTGATCATCTGCTCACACTGATAACACGGATACCCTACCCTCAGCGATGCTACTTCTACTTATACATGCCGAAGAAACCTTTGTATCAGAAGCCAAAGGACAAGAATGGTGTTGAATAAAAAAAGCAAGTTGTGGGCTTCCCTGGTGGTGCAGGGGTTAAGAATCCGCCTGCCAGTGCAGGGGACACGGGTTCGAGCCCTGGTCCGGGAAGATCCCACATGCCGTGGAGCAACTAAGCCCGTGCGCCACAACTACTGAGCCTGCGCTCTATAGCCCACGAGCCACAACTACTGAGCCCGTGTGCCACAACTACTGAAGCCCAGGCGCCTAGAGCCCGTGCTCCGCAACAAGAGAAGCCACCGCCACGAGAAGCCCACGCACCACAATAAAAAGTAGCCCCCGCTCGCTGCAACTAGAGAAAGCCCGCGCGCAGCCACAAAGACCCAACGCAGCCAAAAATTTAAAAAAAAAAAAAAAAAAAAATTAGCAAGTTGCATAATAACATGTACTAAATGATAACATTTATGTATATTTTTAATTATAGTAGGTAAAACACCAAACAGTTGTGCCTTCCATTTTTAAAATTTCTAAACTGAATTTTATCATATATGCATTTATGCATATGATATATGTATAACATGTATTACTGTATACAATTTTGTCTCTATGTAAATAATGTGGTATTTAGTGTCCAACATAAGAAAAAGAATCATGCCTTCTTCAAAAGAAAACTTTAAAGGAAAAGATAGGATTGATTCTAAATGAACTTGATATATTGAGCTTAAAGTTAGAGAATAGAACATTAATTTTATGTATTGTGAAGCTTTGTACTTTACTAATTTGAGTTGACTAGAGTCACTGTACGTACCAGAACGAAAAGATACAGTCAGAAAAGACTTTGCATGTAAAGATGGACAGGCACAGGAAGGTTTCTGGAGTTCAGCAAGAAGTGAGCAGAGGTCAGGGGAAAAGAGATTTTAAGTGAGAACTCTGAAACCTTGCGGCATCCCAGGGCCGTTGAATTATGCCTCACAGGCCCCGAGGCTGACTGTTGCTTTAACTGCTGTCTCAGCCACACGTTTTCTGTATTGTCCACTGGAGGCTTTCCCCCTTGGGTTCACATTTCCAATTTTCTAGATGAGTCCATTGAAGAAAAAAAGAAGATGTATGGTTTGGAAATTTATTTTACTATAAGCTTTGCCACAGATATGTCATCAATGAGGAAGAGTGGTACCTCAAGGTCCATTAGTTAACTAGTAGACTGTAAATGTCAAATGTAAGTGACTATTATTATGCAGTCTGTATACGGTGACATGTTTGATTTGTTTTGTAAAGATGAGATAAAGGGGGGAAAGCTTTAATGTAAAGACAAGAGGATATAAACGAGAATGGGCTGTAGAGACAGAAGGACCCAAGTTCCAATCCTCTAGCTGCTCCTCCACAGCTGGGCCGTGACCTTGGGTAAGGCCCTTGTCCTCACTGAACATGAACAATAATTCCACCCCATGAGGTTTTGCAGGAATTAGAATGTATGTGCAGCTTCCATCACAGTGCCTGGGACACAGGACACACCCAATAAATGGTAACTAACATTTTATGGTTTTACCAAAAGGAGTAAACTTAGGAAATACGTGGTTAGAATTTGCAGTTGATTTTAAAGCATCATTCATCCGTTCCCTGAGTGGAATTCTTATTACCATATTCATTTCTCACCCCCCTCCCCAATTCATTGTCGACTACTTGCATGTCACTTTTTTCTTTCCCATTATGTGTTTTCATAGTCTGTGATTGTGAAAAGTGTTGAGCGAAATGCGTTAAATATGTATGAAGCAAGGAAATGTCTCCTCGGACTTGAAAGCAGTGGGGTTACCATAGCAACCAGTCCATCCCCAGCATCGTGCCCTGCCGGCCTGGCATGTCCCAGCCTGGATATCTTAGCTTCCGCAGGCCTCGGACTCACTGGACTAGGTATAAAATTTATTATTATAGCCCTTCTCAGCCACTGGGGGATTGCTTATCCAGTTTCCTTTCTTTCTACTGTTTGGGGCTACATTTTAAAGGCTGTTTTTTTCCTCTTCAGGCACTACGATCAGGTGAAAAGCAACAAAACTCGAATCAATCCATTTTGATTTTTTTGTTAGACTCTATGGATTTCTGTTTCCCACATTCTTTTTATTTTGGCATAAATAATCAAGGTCTGGCTGTTGTATTTTTGGTGGCTGTGTTTGTTCTTCTAAATTAAGAATGCCATTGAGAGTGAAGTGAGCCGGCTGACTGTAATTGATGTGTTTGCTCTCTCTTGCATTTGCAATATTACCATTAGTCCCTAGAGATAAAGATTATCCAGTTTGCTTTTCAAAAAGTAATTGCAGACCTGCATGACGGGTGGGGAGGGGGGAGGTGAAAGGAAGCAGAACCCTCAGTCCCAGTGGTTAGGCCTGCCTTGCCCAAACACAAAGGAGATCTGGCCTGCGGCCACCACGGGAAACAAACCGACCTGCATTTATGTCTCAGGTGAAGAAGAGAAAGATGAAAGAACAACATCATCGTGGTGCTTTAGTTCTTTAAGAAAGCAGGGTGAGCCACTTAGTAGGCATGGTGTGATATGTATTGCCTCATTTACAGATTCCCATCTTGTAGGATGAAGTTCATTGCTATATTACAGTTATTCTAGGTTCATTACTTTTTTGCACATTTTTCAGTAGCTATTATATAAAAAGCTAATGCAATAACCCTCGCAGATCATTCTACCAAGTTCAGTGTTGAGACAGAAAAAGATACTCTCAGCAGTCTTTAAAATTTTTAATAGCTTTTCTTGCTTTTTAAAAATGTAATATGGTTATAATATGATTAAGATTCCAAGTATCCCTGCCCAGACACCATTACAAGTAAAGACAGATTTTCCCCCTTGGCCCCTAATCTCCCAAAGTTGTCCCTTCCACTGGAGATTCTGAACAGAGTTGTAATAACACAGCAATGCATGTGAGTCAGGAAATGCCAATCAGGCAACTTAGCAGGAACTGAGTTCTTCCTGTACTAGAGAGAAAAAAAGTGAGCAAAGATCAGAGTGATTTAATTTTAAAATGTTTTCATGGCTATCTCTAGCCTCTAATACTTAATGCTTTAAGTATTCCTGGGAACTTATTTATACAAACTCACATTTCACTTTAGAACATATTTGAAATGCCCGAAGGGAAATTTCGTTACTAAATCAAACGTTAAATCCTTAAAACAAGCAAAAAGCCGAAAAACAATTCTTTTTTCTGAGAAAAGTCTTCATACGCATTGAGATGGACCCAAAGACGTCATGTATGGACAGTCATACGTGGTATGAAAACTGTTCCAGGTGGGCCAGCCTCTGCAAATGGACCAAAGGGAGATATTCTGTTGCAGGAAAACGTCCCCCAAGTCACTGCTAATTGTAAGTGGTTTAAAAAGAGTTAGTTTGGAAGCAGATGACAAGTGAATTATGCAGAGAAATACAAAATGGGTCTCCACGTGAGCACAATTTTGTTCATCCTGGCTAGCTGAAGTGATTATGAAGCAAGTGACTGGTGTCCGGGCCCCTGACTGCTGTCCTGGTCTGGGCACATCTGTCTTCCATTTCTGTTTGTGGGCGAGTGGGGTCCTGTGTTGGAGTTGTATCATGCAATATTTCATGTGAATATTTGAAAAAAGGTAATCTGTCACTCTTATATTTGGAACATATCAGATTATATGAATGTGCATTCCAAATGGCAATATTGAGGCCATCTGTATTTCTAAATCTTGAGTTTATATGTATTGACTTTACATTCATTCATTACAGGTCTTTTGGGACCCACTGCCTTATCTCTCAGTACTTCGACAACCCCGAACTCACTTTTGAATGCTCTCAATAGCTCAGTCAGTCCTTTGCAAAGTCCGAGTTCTGGTACCCCTAGCCCCACATTGTGGGCACCTCCACTCGCTAGTACTTCAAGTGCCACAGGTCAGTATTATTTAAGTACAATCAAAGGTGTGTATTCTTAGGAATTAATCAGTTTTTTAGTAAAATTTACTAGTGGTTCTGTTTCCGTAGGGAAGAACTATGGTTCAAAGAATACTGCAGCCAAACAAGTTCTCCAGAGTGTAAATCAACTAAAATGAAGCATAATAGAGCAGGGAGATTTTCATAAAAGTAATATGTAATCTTCAAACGTGACAAGCAGATCAGGAAAAAGAGCATGGTGTGCAGGGAGCAGTGGCAAAAGCACGCGAGGGTCACTGACCTGGTAATTAGGAAATGCACGTTCTAGTTTGACAAGTTTGCTTGGTAGTCATACGCACATGCTAAATCTAGCTAGTTTCCTCATTTGTACAGTGAAGAGCTTGGACTGAATACTCTCTAAAATGTTGTTCCATTTTAATACATCTTCTATGTTTTTACAGTAATGTGTTAAACCTGTTAACAGAGAGGTATCAAAATTGAATTCTCAGTTTGCAGCAACAAAAATAACTTTTTTTGTTGTTACTGAAAATAATAAAATAATGCTTCTTGATTCTGAGTTTATTCCTGTCTAATGTCTGTCTTCATGAAATGCTGTTGTAGGTTTTTCTGCTATACCACACCTTATGATTCCATCTACTGCCCAAGCCACATTAACCAATATTTTGTTGTCTGGAGTGCCCACCTATGGGCACACAGCTCCATCTCCCCCTCCTGGCTTGACTCCTGTTGATGTCCATATCAACAGTATGCAGACAGAAAGCAAAAAAATCTCTGCTTCATTAAATGGACACACACAGGTAATGCCCTTCAGCAAGAATCATGTGACCTATGCTGTTTGTAAGAGATAAGCCACTGGTAACGCGTTTAAGCTTTCACCTGAGGTGAATGTTAGAACTGTGACCATATCTCTGTGTTGTTTTCTATTATTATTTCAGTCTCCGGATATAAAATATGGTGCAATATCCACTTCATCACTTGGAGAAAAAGTGCTGAGTGCGAATCATGGTGATCCATCGAGACAAACAACTGCATCTGAGCAGGCATCTACCAAATCAAACCCTGCAGAAGGTATCTTTCCTTCTGAACTTCAGCCTGCTCCGTTGATTGGATAAAGGGGATTGTAGAAAGTCTGTGGAGTGATTTTGAGTGGGTTTTTCTAACTGGTTATGATTCACCCTGCCTCAAGACTGCAGGAAGACAGTATCTTGAATGAAATTCCAAAGAACATGGTGAAAGAGCACTTTGCCATAGAAAGAACCACTTTCCCATTACATTGGACCTTCCTAAATTGAAGTGACTGTAATTGTGCAGCAGGAAAGCATTAACTTACTAAGTGTGTGTGTGTGTGCAATTTTTTCCCAAGTAGAGTATTTCTTTTTATAACACCTTCATCCTTAACAATCTTTAAAAAAACATGAGGGTCTTCAAATTTCATCTTGAGTTTTTGAGGTAGCCTGAATTTAAGGCATCTTCTCTGTAGCTGAAAGCTGTTATGCTTTTGTCTCCATAGAATTGGATTCTGATTTGTTTCCATTGCAGGTGATTGTTGATAGTAAGGTGATGTCTGGATTTTTGCTTTTTCCTCTCCCCTTCTGCAGGTTGTAATGATGCTTTTGTTGAAGTAGGCATGCCCCGAAGTCCTTCTCATTCTGGAAATGCTGGTGACTTGAAACAGATGATGGGTCCCTCCAAAGTTTCCTGTGCCAAGAGGCAGACAGTAGAACTATTGCAAGGCACGAAAAACTCACACTTACAGTATGTATTTTAATTTTAAAATCCCTTGATCCTTTGAAAGAAAGTGTATAACAGGCTGGATTTGTGTTAAACTCAATAGTTAGCGTTCTTTGGTTCAAGTGCATTTGACATTATCCGTGGGTTTTTTCATTTCTCTTTATGATTACCTTCTCTTTTTACTTTTAAAAATTTTATTAAGAATAGTATCTGATAACTTTCACCCTTGTTATAAAACAAAATTCAACTAAGTAAATTTAAAGATCGAATTGACTTTATTCAACAGTTCATGAATTGGCAGCTTCCCATTTAGCAAATGGAAAGGAGCTCCAAAGAGCTGCAGAAAGAAGAGGTTTTTAAAGGCAGAAAGGGTGCAGGACAAGGACGTCATAAAGAAAGGATTATTTCAGGCAAGGTCACCTTCCTTTGGGAGAAGGCAGGGGTCTATCAGGTGGGCTACCTCACTAGTGTTGGCTAGGAAATTCCAGACAGGACTGGTTAAGATTGCATTCCTAGGAGAGGCTGAAACTACAGTTAGGTTAGGTATCAGGTCTTGGTTTGCTGATATGGGGCTTAGCACAAGTGACTCCATTTTGGGCCTGTTGTCCCTTTGTTTCACAATTCTTTCCTTTTGATCAGACTTTCAGCCCAAGTGAGAGATGTGATCAAAATTTAAGGCATTAGCCCCACTCTCAGCTACCTCTCTGTAGCTTAGTTCTTATAGCTTTTACTGATCCTCTGTGTGGTGTTCACAGGTCGTGATTCTTTTTTTTGCTATTGAATCTCTGTGGTATTCACAGGTCATGACTTCAGGCTCACAATTGTTTTAGTCAGTCATTTTCTTCATCTCTTTTCTGGCATTCCAGTTATAGGGAGGTCATTTGCTCAGTGGTTAGTGGCTGCAAAAATACATTTAAAGCTTTTGAGAGAATACAATGCACCAGGGAGACCACTATGACTGTTATAAGTAGAATAATTTCCAGTGTTTGGAGGGCAGTTCGGAGCCATAGTCCTCCAGACCCAAACCAATCAAAATCAAATAAGTCAAAGAAAGACCCTGCTGAAGGAGTCATTTTTTTTAAGCCAAGTGGCTTGCTCAGTGATCTTAGTTAACCGAGTTTCCACTTGTCCAGAATGTTAATCCAGGTTCAGCATGTAGTGGTGGCCACAGCACAGACACTCCCTTGTTCAGCTAAAAGATAATCAAAGGCTATTCTGTTATCAAGAACAACTTTGGCCAGAGAATCTAAGGAATTTTGTTGGGCAGCTACTGTCTTGGTAGATTTTGTAGTATTTTCAAGAGTTAAGGAGAGATTCCTGATTATAGTTTCATTTACATTTACTCTTAACCCTGGGAGTAGGGCCCTGCTATGGAATGTGAATCCTGAGCCATGAAAGCCTCCTGGACTTTTCTAACTCTGCAATATAAATTCAGGGGAGTTGTCCAATGAAGTGTCTCAGTTTGTTTGTAAATAGTTAGGGGCACAGTTAGATAACTCAAGAGGCATTGCCCTGCTATGCGCCAGCCATCTAGGCATCCATACGCCCGAGGAGAATGATCACCACCACAGACAAAGATAAATACTGTTGGGGCACAGACCACTTCCACTAAAGTGGTGCTGTTCATGGATTCATTTGCAGGGATTGTTGCATTTGCCCATTCAAGCCATGAGTCATTTAAGTTTTCAGTGCATTTGGGAAGTAAATCTCCTAACCTGAAATAAAAAGTTCTGAATTACAGAGGTTACCTCCCTTAGCAATGGCCTGAGAGATTCAGATGACTGCATTATCTTTCTGGATCAATGCCAGACAGAGTAAAGGAAAGAAAAAGAGAAGAAAAAGGTTTCATATTTAGTTAAAGTATGAAGTCTTGATCTGGGGTCTCAGGAGGAAGCAGTCTACCTCAGTGTCAGCTACTTCTCCAACTAGTCAGTTTGATTTTGAGGTCTCCAGCTGGTGTACAGGACCAGATGTCAGGTGGAGACTTCTTCAGCTGTGAGATGTGTACCTAAGTCTCTCAAGTTTGGCTGCCATCTAAGTAGTGAAGAGGATCTGATATAGTCCCTTCCAAGGAGACTCAAGGACCATCTTTGTTCTTAGTGATTCCAAATCAGAAGGGTGGGAGAAAATTGGAAACATAAGTTTGGAGAATTGTGGCTAGTTATTTGAAGGGAACTAGAAGAATTCAGGATCCAGTCCAGTTTGCAGGAATATAACAAAACCTCAAAGAAAATTAATAGCACTAGAATCTAATATCTACAAAAGTACAAACATTTTTCTCTCTACAGTTACTTCCATTTTTTAAAAACAAAAGATAATTGCAGTTAAACTAATTTGTTTGCTTTAAAATTGGCCTGATTATTTACATAAGTGCAGCAAGAATAGTGATTATGTTGTATGAGTTCCTTTTAAAACTGCTTTGCAGGAACTTTTCATAAGGAATCTCAGATTGAACTCTTAAAAGCCTCTGAGGCCAGAAAGCCAAGCCAAGAACTCGCCATCAGATTTTACCTGCAATACCTATAGTTTGGGTGAATTCCTCTCTTCATAAGGTCCCAAAAATAACCTGAGGTTCCTGGGCCTGCCAGGAAATGACCTTCCTTACTCACTGGGTAAGGCTGCCAGGAACCCTGTAAGCAGAGTACGAGGCCAAATTTTTTCAAGGGCCTTTATTGGCTTTATTAAGTTAACCTGAGTTCCTTAAAGCTGTCAGATCATATCTGAGTCTGTGTACATCTCTCTCAAATATGACATTTCAGTCAGAGCTTTGGTAATACAGCCAATGTTTCCAGTGTATTCTGTTACAAGGAGAACAGATTTTTATTGACCTTTGCAAATAACTAACTGTATTGCTGTGCAAAGAATACAGAAGAGTTTCCAAATTCTGGAGGGATCAGGTAGGGAGAAAAGTAAATGTTTCGTCTTTGTTTACAAAGGTATACTTTACCAAATTGCCGTAAGTCATTGATAACTTAGGAAAAAAGGTTTCCTTAAACCTGGAAAAACAAAACATTAAGGAACTAGCAATTTTTCAAACAAAAAAAATCATTAAAAAATTATAATCATCCTCCTCCTCAGTTCATTTAGTCCCATGTACAGTAATTGATATTTGTTCTGCTTGAATCCAGTTCAGTTTTATGACCTTTACGTTATCAGAAACATGCACTTGTTAAAATCCTTTCCATGAATCTCCTTGAAGATGAAGCACTTCTGTAAGAACACTTCTGCAGAAGCATCTAAGACAATAAGTCTCTGTAAATGACAAAGACTTAAAAATGCCCATTGTTCAAGATCTGATGAGATTTCATGTGATAAAGAAATGTAGTTATTTCTGTGATATACACCAGTTTACGTTAATATTAATTATGACTGATAATATTATACCTGGACATATCACATCTCTAGGAATTTCACACAGCTCTGGAACACTTATATACCTATACAAATACAAAATAGAGAGGGCTTAGTATTACTTTTATTTGACAATACTTCCCATGTAATTTAACACATCAAAGAAGCCTAATTAGTTTAAGATCTCTCCTTTTATAAGGAGAGGGAACAAATCTTTTGAGATGTGTCCCAGGAGCCCTCTGGAAAATCTCAGAGTTAGTTTGAGGTCAGAAAGATTTCATTTGGGATTTGATTTGGGGGAATTTTGTCAAAAATATCAAAAGGTTTAAAAACATTTGGTCAGATAGGATCATAGGTCACTGTGAAACAACATTTAGTTATCCATTTAACCAAAGTGACAATTGAAGACTACACAGGCAAATATAGAAAGGTAAATCGTTGTTACAGGAAATTATTTTGGTAAAGCACAAAATACTTGCTTTCTAGGCAGATTACTTAAAGGTAAAGAACAACCATTTACAATCTCTTATTAAGAGCAGACCAGTAATTCAAAATCACTTGTTCTTTTAACAGAGAGAAAATCAATTCTGATTTTGCACTGATGTACTTTTGATATTAAAACTCATTGTTTTCCACTTAAATAAATTCATTCTAATTTCAGCCTGCTTGACCACACATAAAATTCCTTTCCCAAGATTCCTTTCCCACAAACCTTATACAGTTTGGTCTTATGTTTTCTTCTTTCCCATTCTGAAGTAACCAGTCTCACTTCAGGACAAAATTAGTTTCTTTTTCATCAACAAAAATTCCTCTCCATTCCTCATACCTTCTTTTACTGAAAACACACATCCTACTTTCCTTGCATATGGAAATGTTTCCTTATTATTTCTAGTAACTTTAATTATATATATACATATATATATATACACATATATATACTCTAAACATATTTATATAATATATATTTAATTTTTAACCCTAAACAACCTTTTTAGTGAAAAGAAGTAAACAATTGTGTGGCTTGACAAATTAATATTTTGTATAATGTCTAGAAACATATGCTTTTCCATAGTAAATTTCTCAGTGTGGCACAAAACACGTTTATTAATGTATCCAAATATCTTTAGTTTCTCTGTAAAAAAATAAAAAGGCCAAAAGTGGTAAACCTGTGTTCAGTAATTAATGTTTTAGTATTTTATCTTATTTGGAAATGATCTGGATATTCAATGACTATCCATCATTTACTTTAACTTAGCAAAACTTCAAGGTTTTAGGTTACCAAAAAGATTTTAGAGAAACTGTTTTAAAAGTTTACTGAAAAACTTTTATCCCATTTACATCTGTAGTAATCCCCTTTTTTCTGTGGGGGATATGTTCCAAGACTCGCAGTGGATGCCTGAAACCATGGATAGTCCTGAATTCCTATGTATACTATGGTTTTTCCTATACATATATACCTATGATAAAATGTAATTAGAGATTAACAACAATAACTAATGAACAATTATAACAATATATTATAATAAAAGTTATGTGAATGTGGTATCTCTCTCTCACTTTCTCTCTCTCTCTCTAAATATCTTATTGTACTGTACTCACCCTTCCTCTTCTTGTGATGATGTGAGATGATTAAAATGCCTATGTGATGAACTGAAGTGAGCTGAGTGATGTAGGCATTGTGATGTAGTGGTAGGCTACTACTGACCTTCTGATGATATATCAGAAGGAGGATCTGATCCTGGATTGTTGAGCTAGGATGATGTTGATGGTTGGGGAATTCCACGATGGGGTGGAGTGGGGTGGCAAGAAATTTCATCGCACTACTCAGAACAGCAAACAATTTAAAACTTATGACTTATTTATTTCTGGCACTTTTCATTTAATATTTTCAGACTGAGGTTGACTGTGGGTAACTGAAACCATGGAAAGTGAAACCACAGATAAAGGGGGACTACTGGATTCAATTTACTTAATTTATATAAGCACTTAATCTTTTAAAGCCACTTAAATAGAGCTCTTTTACAAATGAATTTTGGCAATACCATCCGGAGGTGGAAAATTCAATACATCTGCAAAACATACATATAGACACACATAAATTGACAGTCATAAACAGAGACCTTTTGGGTTCCATTTTTAAATTACTGCTGTGAATCAGGTACAATAATACAAAATTTCACTAGTTATTAAAAAAAAGTTGGATTTAAGTTGTTTTCTGGTAGATGGAATAAGTTAAGTTTACCTGCTTAGATGGCTGAAGCTTTTTACTGTATTTGTGGGGAAGACACTTAAAGATTCTTTGTCCACCTAAGTTTCAAATGACCTTTCCCCTTTTGTTCATCTTCTGATAAGAATTACCTTCCTGAAGTTTGTAGAACATTTACATCTCAAAGGTACAGGGAAAGAATGCAAGTTCCTCCAAGGACTTTGGTTTCATCCTATAAGGCCAGAATTTCTACAATACTTACAAGCCTTCTGAATAGGGGAGGTTTTAGGATTGGTAAAAGGAATAGGTGGACTTTGAACTGCCTCTACAGCTAGTTTCTAGTTTTGCAAAGATTTGTAAGATAAAGACAGTTGCTCTCAATTCCTCAAAGAATTGAGTTGCAGCCTAAATGACATTATAGTTTGAGCCACCCATCCAACTACATTATCCTTAATTTGCTTTTTTTTTTTTTTTAAATATCAGGGAGAAGATTTCTAACTAAGGTGGGAATCACAAGATTTCTGTGTTCTGGATTTAGAGCTGTTTGCCTTTGGAATGTTTTAGTAAATCCTGTCACAGAGGCTTTAGAGGGTTTTTCTTCCCCTCTGAGTGCATAGTTTAATTTTAGTTTAAGGGAGGAGACGTAAAAAAAATTCCCATCAGCCTCTGAATATCAGCTTCCAATTTTTGACCAACTGTTGACTGCAGAGCTACTTAAAAAAAAATCTTTTAACTATCTTGTCAGTTTTCAGTGTGGACAAGCGGTAAATATTTCTGGCAGTATTGAACAACCCCTTAGACTTAAGAGGTATTCCAGAAGAGGGTGCAAAAAATATTTTCCTCTCTTTATTGGGTACTACAGACAGAGACCCAGGAGAGCTGACTCTGGTAAGAATTTTCTCCCTTCGCGGGCTTCTGCCAGTTTTCCCAGGATCCCACCTACAGGCTCCAAGTGAGGTTTAAAATAGAGGGTGTAGCTCTAGTATCTACCAGAATTTGGCAAGGTTTTTCATGAATTTTAATTTTGTTTCCCTTAGCTGTTTAAGGGAATAATGTAGCAGTTTATAAGAAAATCCCTCAGAATCTCATCAATTCTGGGAGGGGCTCATTCAGGGGCCCTCCTTTGAGGGTAGATATGAGGGTGTCTATTGATGCTGAAAACTCAGCCTCTGTGCACCACTGCTGAAGCGAATCTTGGAGACAGAATTTGGGGTGAAGTAGAAGAGAACAGCTTTATTGCTTTGCCAGGCAAAGGGGGGCCACAGCGGGCTTGTGCCCTGAAAAACTGTGTGTCCTAACCTGGGAGGATTTGGTGAGGAGTTTTATAGCAGTGGTTCAAGGGTGGGGTTGCTGATAAGGAGCAGGGTGTGTGCAGGGCCTGCACTCCTTTAATCTGGCCTCAGGTGGTCTCCTGATGAGCTTCTCTGGTTCTCAAGGCTGTCAAACCGTGAGCCTCTCTCTGGAATGAGGATTGCTTCATCAGGTAGTTCGTCTTCCAGTTGTTGGGGTCTTTAGTTCCGTAGAAGAGCTCAAAGATGTTGTTATGTGTATCCCTTGATGCAGAATCAGCACTCTGCCCCAAGGCTGCACTATTGTTTCTTGACTGGTCCTCCCTTGTTTCTGTATCCCCTCCCTTCCCTAATTAGCAACTGTTCGAATCTGCCCTTTGGAACTCAGGGAAGGTCATAGGGGCTGGAGTCTATTCCCTACAAACAAGAAACAGGGGACACAGAAAGGCTTCCAGGCCCAGGAGCCCCACAGGGTCCCGATGGTTTCACTGCATGACCACTAACATGTCAGACATTTGTTTGTGATCTTCTAGTCTCTTCAGAATGGAAAGGCAATTTAGACAGGATTACTGGAGTGAGTACTCATATAAAAGAGGATAGGGAGAGTTCCCTCTTGGTTAGGCCTCTGTGCTCTTACTGCTGAGGGCCCGGGGTTTGACCCCTGGTTGGGGAACTAAAATCCCATATGTGCAGCACGGCCAAAAAAAAAAGAGGATAGAGGGGAGCGGTAGTAGTTATGTCAGTCTTATTGTCTCTTGTTTTAGGTACCTCTTGTGTCTTTAATTTTTCATTAGCCTTTTTGCAATGAATCTTTTCATTAAAGCTATTTTGGAATTTTGAAGCCTTTTGGAGTCTTCTGCATGCCAATTAAAATAGGTATCCCATTTTTTTGGGGGGGGGGGAGTGGGGAGCCCTTGCTTTTAAGTGCACTTCTTAAGTGATCTTATATAATTGGAACATTCCTCATAATGGCCATTCTAATTGTAGATCATCTTTAGTAACACTTTGCCATGTTTATAGATATTTATAGCTTCCAGGACCATAGTTCTTAGATGTAAAATAAGCAAGTGTACCAGAAGGTAGCGTGCTTAACTCTTTGAATTTTAAGGATCCCATTTCTTTCAGCTAAGCCTTTTTGGGTTTTGGGGAGCCAGATCAATATCTAAGAAGGATGTGCTGTGGGCTTGGGGATTGTGTGGTGTTTTACAGTGAACCTTGTTGCACGGAAATCTTCTTGAGGTTGGTGGATGACCTAGTGTCAAGCTAACCTGTTCCGTGACCAGCTTATTTGAACACGGGAGTCCTTGAGTTAGGTGGAGGGTACTTTATCAGCTTTTAAGTGCTTCACCCATGCCCACGAATTTTTGTGGCTTTTTGGCTTCTGAGATTCCTATTAGTGGTAGCTTTTATCTACAGAAAACAAGATAAACACACACATGCACCTTAACAAATTGGCAGTAACCAAAGGATTTTTGCTGTGTCCCAGCCAGTTAAAGGTCTCGTGTATACCACCAACAATTCCTGCCATGGGACCTTGGCCTGGGGAAAGAATTGAACCAGCTGACCTCAACAAATGGAGACTGAGGACTAGGGGCTCCACATACATGGAGAACTAATAGTTCCCACATGGATCTTGGGACAGAATCAAGGCCTGGGGGTTTCCACCAATTAATTGACTATTGTGGTCTGAAATAAAGGCGAGGGGCTTGAGCTCCCGGCAGAATCATCTGCCGGATCTAGCTGACCTGCCTTGTATTGGAAAGCCAATTAGATTGGGAGCTCAGTGCAAAGAGAGCAGAGCTCAGAACTGAGAGGAAGTTACCTACAGTCCTCAGAAGCAGTGAGAGAGACAGAGAACTCAAAAGGGTTTGCAGGTGCCACACCTGTGTTTCTCATTCCCAAAGTTATTGGAAGTCTCCTTCAGTCCTATTACTGCTATCAAATCTGTTAAAAAAAAAAAATTCAACTGAGTAAGTTTAAAGATCAAATTTACTTTATTCAACAATTCATGAATCGGCAGAATCCCATCTAGCAAATAGAAAGGAGCTCCAAAATGCTGCAGAAAAGAAAACATTTTAAAAGGAGAAAAGAGGAGGGACAAGGAAGTCATAAAGAAAAGAAAGGATTATTTCAGGCAAGGTTACCTTCCTTTGGGAGAAGGCAGCGGTCTGTCTGGTGGATTATACCTCACTAGTGTTGGCCAGGAAATTCCAGACAGGACTGGTTAAGATTACATTCCTAGGAGAGGCTGAAACTGCAGTTAGCTTAGGTATCAAGTCTTGGTTTGTTGATGTGGGGTTTAGCACAGGTGACCCCATTTTAGGCCTGTTGTCTCCTTTTTAGTACCCTTAAATCTTCTCTGTCATCTCTCCGCTTCCTTTAGCTGGTTGGGTTTATTTCTGGATTCTCTAAACCATCTCTTTTGCTCTGAAACTTTAGCATTCTCTCTGCTCTTCAGTAAGTCAGCAGGGCAATTTTAACTCTCCGATTTTTGCTGTAAGAAATTTTCTTAGTGTGAATTCTCCTTCCTTTGGCTTTGAATTTCCAACTTAAACTATGGCTCCCTTGTTCCAAGGTAGTGAATTGTTCACTTTGGTAATAAATACTTGGCAGTATCATGATTTTACTTATTACAAATCACAGTGAGTATAAATGCATATGTTATATTAAATATAATTCTCCCTTACCATAGCACCATTAGGGATAACAAATGTGTTATCCTTACTTCTTCCATTTATTTTCTTTTTTTCAAAGAGGCAGTCTATTCACATTTTAAAAACGCAAAACAGTGGAATGCTTCTACATCGAAAGGTTTTGTTCCCATCCACTTCATCTACCCAATTTCCTCTACTGTCTTTTATATCGTTACAGAATAGAGTGTGTTTAGGCAAATATAACATATATATATTTTTTTAACTAAAAAATTGTTTTTATTGAAGTATAGTTGATTTCCAGTGTTGTGTTAATATGTATTATTTCCTCTTTTTCTCAGCAAAATCTGTTTTGCTTTTATAAAAAGCAAAATCTGTTTTACCTTTATAAACTCTTTGATTAACTACCATTGTTCCCATTTTGTCCAAATCTGCTTTACTTGTGTTTTTCTTAACATGATACTAATACACTAAATTAACATTATTTATTACAGGTTAGAGAAATGATTTTGTTTTCCTTCTGTGTTGATGCATTTGAAGTATATACCTGTTCCTTTCATCATTAAATGTGTTCATTGAGTGTGTAAGTGTGAACTGATTATCTCTCATCTGAATTAAGCTGCAACCTCCAGAATGGTCTCCCTGCCATCAATCTCTTATCAGCTCTATCAATCCTTTATTTTGTTCCACTAATTTTTGTCACACTCTGACTTTAAAACCACCAGTGACTGCACACTTCCTTTCCTTTGCTTATGCTGTTTCCTCTGAGTTGCTGTTACACAATGGCGAACCTGCAGATGCCCTTTAAATTCCAGGTCACATGCCTGTGTGAAGCCTCTCTGAACTTCTGTCAAACAAAGTTCTTTGCTCCTCCTTTTGTATTCTAATAGTCCTTTCTAAATTCCTCTGAATTCCCCTGGCACAACTGAAGAGTGAATGATAAAAAGAAGAATGTGTGAGCAAATCAGCTCTTTGACTAATACTGTTTGTTATTTCTGTTTTACTTGAGCCTAACATGCAGTTGGATGTGAACTTGAGGTGCATGTATAGGGCATTATAAATTCATATAATTCAGATAATTGCCCCCCATTTTAAGAAGCACTTTCGTGTTCTTTCCCTGCACCCTGAACAGATGTTAAAGAATATTTACCTGCTGCCTTTATCATAGCAGATTTGTTAGCAATATCATGTATATTGCACACAAATGAACTGGATCATCTGCATGCCTTCAGATTGACTCAGTTTGTTTAGACTGCGTAAACATGGGTCAGGGATATCTCCTTGATGTATATAAATTAGAAATCTTGTCTGTATGTCTATTTCATATGTACTGCATACAGTGTATCATACATGCTATACTCAATGTGTGTGAATATAGATCATGAAATAGTTTCGGCACCATCTCTAGAGTCAGAAAGTCTGGGTTCAAATCCCAGCTCTACCATTTACCGGAGGTGTGACCTTGGACAAGGTACTCCCCTCGTCTGAAAAATAGGGATAATAAGACTGCCTTCCTCATAGCAGTACCGTAAGGATTAAATGAGATAATACATGTAAATGGTTGACGGTGGTAAACCTACATAGTCAATGTGGCACCTAGGAAACGTGTGCTACATTTGTACGTAAGGGTGGAGTGTTCAATCGCAAACTCTCTTTCACAGCAGCACTGACAGGTTGCTCTCCGATCCTGAGCTGAGTGCTGCAGAAAGCCCGCTGGCTGACAAGAAGGCTCCAGGGAGTGAGCGTGCTGCAGAGAGGGCTGCGGCTGCCCAGCAGAACAGTGAAAGGGCCCGCCTGGCCCCACGGCCATCATATGTCAACATGCAGGTAACGATAAAAAAGAAAAAATGGACAAGTCATCCAAATGTAGGCTGCCTAGGTTGGGGAATGGGGAATTCAGTGAGCTTTTAGCAGTAGAGCAGAAATTAAATTTAAATATATATGCAGTAGTTAGGAATTGGTTTTGCTGTAAACATTAAAAATGAAATGCAGGATTTAGCTTGAGAAGAATTCTTTAAAATATAATATTAAAAATGACATATATATGGTCTATGTCACTGTGTCTTATGCAAATGACATTTTTCATCTGTTTAAAAAAAGTTAGATAAATATGAGAGCTGTTATTTCTAAGCATTTACTATCTCATGACATAGTCTTGGATAAATAGATATAATATTCTTCTATCTGTGAAATGGAGAAGATAAATTTGGTGTTCCTTAGACAGTTATAAAAATACCTAATGTGAAGCTTTAGTGTTTTGAAAGGAGATGCTAAATATTATTGATGGTTATGTTGGTTCACAGATTTTTATCATTATTTTGAACAACTTCCTCAGCAGGGATTTTCTCTGTATCATTTTCAAAGTATTAGGCTAATTACTCAAAATAGACTATTGATCATGAAATTCAGAAATCTGATTTTCATATAGATCACAATATGAAAGATAAGGATGTTGTGCTTTTAGAGATGCCTGTAAACATTTGATTTCAGTATCCGAATTACTGGGTAGACTTGCCTACTTTGTAGAAAGAGATTATCATCCCCATCCCCCCACTTCCAAAAAAGGGAAAAACTTCACAAAACCCTAGAAATAAAGAAGTTGTCACAGATATGTCAAAGAAATTAATTCATGGGACTAAATTATACTTCTGTAATTCCAGTGAAAACTACAGTACAATCCTGCTTGTCTGTTTTTCTAATCCTTTGCATTTGAACATTTTCAAGAGTTTTTAGATGAATGTTTTTTACAAAAGCCATAGCCTTTATAAAGTGCAAAGTTTAAAAAAAAAAGATGTTTATTACATTTTCTCTGGTGGATTTATTTTCAGTTATTATAAATTAAAGTTCTCTCATCTAAGAAGTGTCGAATTCCTTTATGATCCCTTTATAGTTTTCATCTATCTTGTGATTCTTATCTTTTCCATCAGGTATATACCTATAGTGAACCATTTTCATGTTCCTTTCTTTCAGGATGGATGTAAATGTTCTTGGTGATAGAGTTTCAATTTAAATAGATGTTAAGAAGTGACTCTTAAAATCACCAAGAAATCAATGATAATAGTTTGAAGACTTCCCTGATTGCTTTAGCTGAAGATGATCTCTGTCTCCTGATCATTCTTGGACTTCTCTATCTCCAGCTCTCTCTTCACACTTTACCTCACTTTCTAATTTATTTTGTGGTTATTTCTCTTACTCATCCCTGCTAAGCCTCTATATGCTTTGAGGCTATAGATTATTTTTGATTCATTGTAATATTCTTCCACAGACTGCAGCACAGTCCCTTTAGCCAGAAGGCACTCAATAAATATTTACTGAACAAGTAACTTCAGCATCTCCCCACATCTTGCCCTTAGACATTAGTCCTTACAAGTTGATTTTAACTCCCAGAATCATTTTAGACCTAGGATTTCAAAAACATTATCAAACGGTGTTATCTAAAAATCTGACTCTCCCAGTTTACTGCCATGTTCCTTCTGGTTGGTCTAGGTCAGCCTGTTTACTTTTATTATTTTGGCCTAATCATTTGTAGTACATTTCACTTTCAGAAGTATCCTGTTTCAGACCGTAAATTATATGGACACCCTACATATGATGGTAGAGTCCTCCTGGGAGGAAGGTCCAAAGAGCTCTTGCCAGTGGGTTCTTGACCCATCTGATAGGCCTTTGAGACATTCTTTTTTTTTTTTTTTTTTTTAACTTATTGAAGCATAGTTGATTTACAATATTGTGTTAGTTTCAGTTGTACAGCAAAGTGACTTTGGTTATACATATATGTATATATATACTTTTTTAAAAATTCTTTTCCATTATAGTTTATTACAAGAGACACTCTTAAATCAAGTCTAAGCTAGTTCCTGAATTGGCGAGTTGAGAACCCTGGGTTAGCATTTGAGATGTAGCTATATCTGGACTTCTGTCTTCAAAATGACCTACCTTGGTCCCTAGGTAGACCTGACTGTGTCATAGTCACTTATTCAATGTGAATGGGAAGAATAAATGGTGCCATCCTAGTCCTGTGCAATAAAAGATAACTAAGTTTTATTTTTTTAATTTAGGTTTATATTTTTATTTAGGTTTAATTTTAATGTACTGCTTAAGCATTCTGATAATGCATTATTTTGAAACTTGGCATAACTGTTATTAGGTTATTCACTATACGTTAGCATATATTGGTCCTGGTGTGTTAAATATTTCATAGTAAATAGGAATTTTTTTCTTTTTGAAGGATAATTTCTGACTTTTGTCACTGTCATGACTTAAAGTTGGAAGTAGGACTTTATTATTATGATGAATTAGTTTTGAAAACATGTTTATCAGACTTGCATGGATTACTGTCACATGATGGTGCAGAGCTTAGCGTTTGTCCCAGGCAGATTCATGGGCTGTAGTCAAAAATCTTTTCATGAAGTATTGGCATAACATTTGGACAGACTGACAATAAAGATTTTCTCTCTGTTTTTTTTTTTTTTCTTCAGGCATTTGACTATGAACAAAAAAAGCTATTAGCAACCAAAGGTATGTGATACGTTAATGATCTATACTTTGATTTTTATTTCAGTAAACACATAAAATTTTTTCAGTGTTGATGTTGAACTGAGAAATTGGACCTTCATAAAAGGAATCCCAGAATGTTTAGGTTCAAGTTGCACAAACTTTGTTGAGGTTGAATAGATTAGCATTAGATCAATTAAGAAATAATGTATCATTTTAAAGTTTACCATTACTTTGTATAAAATGTTCTATGAGGATATTTTAAGGTATTTTGTGTTAAGAAATAATATTCAGTGATAATTTCTTTACCTATATCAAAGAAACGATACTCATCAATATTTTATTTAAGAAATTCATTAAAAATACCAAGCATTTGTTTTACGTTCTGTTTTCCAAAGCTATGTTAAAGAAACCAGTGGTGACAGAGGTCAGAACACCCACAAATACCTGGAGTGGCCTCGGGTTTTCTAAATCCATGCCCGCTGAAACTATCAAGGAGCTGAGGAGGGCCAACCATGTGTCCTATAAGCCCACAATGACAACCACTTTTGAGGTTTGTAGAGTCATGCCCTACCTATTCTTCCTGTCTGTTCTCTCAGCAGAAGAGAACAATCTTCTCTCCTCTCCCATTCTCTATTTATAGAAGGACAGTCTATTAATGGTGATTTGTTTTAATTTCTATTCCTGTAAACGTATTGCTATGGAATTGATACACTCCAATATATTATGATCTTTTATGCGTCTTCTCTCACAGTTGTTGATCAGCTGTGAAGGAGGTGTAAATTTGGATAAACTTGTTTTTGTTAGGTGGAGAGTGTCATAAGTGATAGAGCAGGGCTGAGATTAAGCAAAGGACAGATGTAACATTCCATAAAAAATGTGTAAAGAATCCCCTTATCCAAGGGTATCACTCGCAAGCCCACCATAGGAGGAAAAGGCAAGTATTCAACAAAAACAAGTTCTCAGATATGAGTTAAAAATTCAGTGTGTTCAGATGTGCCAGGAACACAGCAGGAAGGATCACAAACGAGAGCCCCAAAATGCTATGCTTCCCAGATGTTGGCTGTAGTGCTCAGGGTGAGACTGGGAAGCTGGTATCCTCACCACATGGAGAAGAGATCCAGAGTTCCTTGCTTCTAAGCTAGGCTATACGACTCACTCGGCAAGGCCTTTTCAGCTGGAGAGTGTCAGATTTTGGCTGTAAGCCTTGTGCGAGTGGGGTGGAGTTACAGCACGTGCACACACACTACTGGTGAGGCTGTGCAAACCCAAACGTGGATGAAAGTGATTAATCCAAGAATCACAGTGTTCAACCAGAACACTGTAGGCTGAAAAACAAATAGTGGTTAAGGGTTTCATAATTGTTAGTCTAATAACTAGCATTTGTAGATTGATCTTCTTTTCTCCACCCATTTTCTTTGTAATAAATTAGGATGTTGATGAAAGGCAGAAGCAAACATGACATTTTTTCCTTTGTCTCTTTGAGTAAGTGAAAAAGAAAATACTATTGAAATACTGAAAAGAACAGTCTCCTGTGAATTTCATTGTCCGACTTAGAGTAGCAACCTAGCGGCTGTATTTAAAGATTGAAGTGACCGTCAGCAGCTAGAATGTAGGAACCATTGTGAAAAATTTGAGGCTCTAGGAGGCACACCCCTCTTTCTGCCATTGTAGCTTTGAGAGAAAATAAACATCTCCTTTCACTGGCAGAGACCTTAAAACTGCTTCCACCCTATGTATTGAATACCTGCAGTCTTCCATCCTGCTCACCCTCACCTTTGGCGGGGTGGAGTGTTAGGTGGTTGATTGTGTTTCTGTAGTTTCAGAGATGAAATGTTTCACTTTAGAAATGCTAATTCAGTTCTCTTCTCAAAGACCAGTAGTGTGACAGGTTGAAATGATGATCATTCTAATAACGTAGTTGTCAAGTGCAGGGGCTATGGGGCCTGACAGCTACCACCGACACACGTACAGCTTTGATGAGTGACTTCACGCCTCTGAGCCCATTTTCTCATTGCAGTTGTTTCAGGATGATGTGGGAGAGGGCATCCAGTGCTCAGCGTGGTGTGCAGGAAGTTCTCAGCAATATTTAGCAGCTACTGTTATTTCCACTGAAGAACTTTACCCTGAAGAAAATCAAGAGCCTGATGAAAGATGTGATTCATATACATATATGAATGCTTATTGCTGGAAGTATTTCTGCACATTCAAACTAGATATGCGTTTTATATCCAAAGGAATAGCTTAGAGTGTTATATGAACACATAATGTGCTAGTAATAATTATCAGATCACACTCATTTATTTCTTTGTGGGTTTATACGGTACATTTTCATCCACAAGCTTATTTGATGCCTATAAACTCCCAGTGAGGGAAAGGGGCCCAGATCAGTTAAGTGTCTTACTTGAGGTCATGGTAGTAGTTGTCGGAGAGAAGACTTGAATTCATTTTACAAAATTTCTTTATACTCATCTTCCTAATGGTTTAACTCAAGAGGGTACATAGCAAGGCGATATATAAATGCTCTCGAGCCATGTTACTGTACCTTAAAAGACATAAGAATCATTTGGAGCACTTAAAAATGCAAATTCTTCCTCCAGGATCTCACTCATCAGGGAGGGAGCCAGCAGGAACCAGTAATCCACATTTTCAGCAAAAGTCTAGTCTGTCTCTGATGCAGCCTCCCTTCTGGAAACATTGCTCTACAGGGACACGTAACATAAGGGGGATGGCACAGAAATCATGTCAGAAGCTGGAAGACTCTTCTGCTCTGGCACTTGTCCAAGGACAAGTAGACCACTTTCTGTGGGCGGGAACGTGCAGGGTCCTGACTCAGTGGCTGAATCCCCTCCTGTGGCTTTTCTTGCTTTGGCTCTCTTGGGCTAGCCTGTTCTACCTTCCTGGCTAATGTCTAACAGCTCATTCGCATTGAAAGGTAGGGGAGAGGATGTAACCAGCGAGATCAGTGCAAGGGCATTCACCATGTAATCTGCTTTTATTCACGGCCCCTTTAAACACTGCTGATGAAGAGATACAACCAAGCTTTCTTAGGGAATGGTTCTAGATTCTCCCAGGTGT
Source organism: Eschrichtius robustus (assembly GCF_028021215.1). Lineage (NCBI taxonomy): Eukaryota > Metazoa > Chordata > Mammalia > Artiodactyla > Eschrichtiidae > Eschrichtius > Eschrichtius robustus. The sequence continues at coordinate 4,989,846 of NC_090830.1, read as the reverse complement.
GTAAGACTTAAACTTTTCTTCGTGTATCCGAAAGCCATTGAAAGGAGGTGAAAGGGCCCTTACAAAGCATGATCTGATATTCTGAAGCAGCTGCTATCTGCAGGTGCCCTCCCTTCTCTTTATTCTGTTATAGCTCAGAGGGATTAAAAACTGGGCAATTAGTGAAGACTGTTTCTTTGGGTTAGAACACAGGGACAGGGTTGGGTTGAGAAGGACCTGGGAAAAGTGAAGAGAACTTAAACAATTTTTATTAAAAGATTGACCACATCTCTGCTTGTAGCACTATTTTAAAGTTGGAGCGTAGCTAGAAACACTCTTTTTCCTTAATCTTTTCCAAAGAAAAACAAAACCAAATAGACAAGTAGAATGCTGCTCTAGAGAAGCACACTTAGCCAGTAGGTCCTGATGGGTGTGGGCTGTTCGGTGTGTCGGGGATCAAGGCACATGAGTTTCCTGCTCTGGGAAGCTTGCTTAAGGGAAGAAACCGAGGCTTTGAACATCTTGTTCAGATTTCTGAGAAACCAGATTTGAGCAGTTGTTTCCAGTTTTAAGGCATTTTTGAGAACTTAGCCTTTTCCAAAGAGCTCCTTTAGAGAAGAAGTAGGTAGCTTGAGGCTTATTTTTGTTTTCTTCAAGACTCAAAAGTATGACCCTATCCACTTGATGATATACTGGGACGGCAAAGGTCAAACAAAAGGCTACTTGACCTGCAATATTTTTGTCACATCAACAGAACTACAAAAGGTTTGGGATTTTCTTTTTCTTTTTGCTAGTCGTCTCTTAAAGGCATTAGGAATGGTTACATATTCTCTGGAGCAAATAAAACCTGCATTGGGAATCAAAAAATGGTTTTTAATTTCCCCAGCACTAAGAGTAATGAGGTTGTCTGGTTATTTTACGTCTTACAGATCTAAGAGTGGAGGTGAGCTGCCCTTCGTGATACTCTAGTTAGTTAGTAGATAACGAAGTAGTAAATATCACAAGACTATGTTTTACTTAATGTTTTTAGAAAACATCGTTTAGCCAGGTCTGATATAGCTGTGTGAATTAAATCAGCTTAGATCTCAGATGAGTGGTTTCTTTATACTCAAAAAGAGTTTAGATATGGAAGTTTTAAAATATATAGAAATACTACATAATAATCTCATTAATGCTTCTGGTAATTACCAGTTTTGAGCATGTTCTTATTTCCCTTGCTGCATGGGATTTATCTGGTGGAAGTATAATGTTAAACATGGTTTTAATTGAAAAAGAGCATTTTTTTGGTCTTAGGAGCCTTCCTTTCCCTATGCCCCTTCCCACGGTTCAGCAAAGGGGATCCCATAGATGATGTAGGAAAAGGTATCTGTGAGATCCAGTATTCTGCAAATATTTATTATTAAGGACCTTCTGTGTTTCAGACACAATTCTAGACAGCAGAGATACAATGCTTGAATGTGGATTCTTCCTTTCATGGACAGAGCTTTCTTTTTGGTGGGTAGAGAGAAATATGTAACAAGTTAACAAGAAGGCATTAAGTAATAGAAGTCCCTGATAAATGTGAAGCAGAGGCTGCTTTATACTGGGTAGTCTTAGCTGGCTTTAATGAGCAGATGATGGTTAAGGTAAGACCTAGAGGGCAGGAAAGGGCCAGCCTTGTGAAGATCTAGGAAAAGAGTGTTAGGCCAGGGAAACAGCCGGCATTATCATCTTGAAGTCAGAGCAGACTGGTAAGTTCATGGAGCAAGGTGGATAGGGTAGGGTGGTGGAGCACTGAAGATAAGGCTGGAGAGACAGGCCAGAGACTCAGCTATGGAGCCTCTCAGCCCACGGTAAAGTACTAGGAAAGCATGGTAAGACTTTATACTTAGGAGAGGCATGAATTTGTTCTAATTTGCATTTAAAAAAACAACCTAGTTGCTTCATGGGAAATGGATTATTGGGGTGGGAGGCAAGATGGAATCAAAATGTCCATTAAGGAAGCTATTGGTGACAGTCGTGGAGATGGAGAAAAGTAGGTAGATTTGGGGTATGTTTAGATATGACATTGATAAAACTAACTGATAGATTGGATGTAGTGAGGGGAGGAGGAACGAATATGACTCTTAGAAGTTTGGCTTGAGCAACTGGATGAATGGTCGTCACTGAGATTTAGGAATTCTGGGAGAGGGGTAGGTTTGGGTGTAGCTGGGGGAGATGGTCATCAACAATACGATTTCAAGCACTCTAAGTTTAAAATACCTATGAGACAGTAAAATGGAGGTGTCAGATTGGCAACTCTGTGATGCTAAATTTCAGTAGGGAATTCAAACCCAGAGGTAAAAATTTGAGTCATGGCTGCTCTTAAGCCTTGACAGAGGTTGTGATTACTGATTACTTAAGGAGAAGGTGTAGCGCGAGATGATAAGGAATGTGAGGACCAAGTCCCAGGGTAATCTGACATTTGGAGTAGAAAAGGGGAGGAAGATCCTACGATGGCTACAGTGAGGTAGGTAGACAGCCTCGAGAGTGGTGGTATAACGCCCTGCAGAAAGAAGCATTACAGCCCCGCACGGTCAGCTGTGGTTATGCTGCTGCGGGATTGAATTAAGTGAGTTTAGTGACCTGAATAGTAAAGGATTCTCTTGGAATTACCCAGTAAACATAAAACTTCTAGAATCAGAGAATCTTGACTTTAATACTGTAGATACAGTACAGAGTATGGTACCTGTAATACAGTGATTAAATAAATGAATAAAGAATGAACAAATGCAAGTCCAGTGCAAACTGTGAGATCTTTTAAATTACTATTTTTATTTTGATTTGGGGGAATTAAAAAAGTTAAAATTTCCAGGTACTTGTAATTTGTTGGAGAGATCATGTACTTATTTGAATGAGAGTAACACAGGACAAATGCCAGATTCCTCTCCACCCTTCCACTCTGTGAGCCTGGGAGCTCGATTCCTGTCAAAACATTGGGTGTAGCTGCACCGCTTCCCTACTCGTCCTGTGTGATACAAGGCAGAGAATCTCTGCTATACCAGATGGAGGATTTGCCTTGTTCCCCAAAACAGGAATCCTCTAAATCTTATAGGAATGAATCTTTATACTGGGGCCTCTCAGAACTCCTCTGGGCACCCTCATTATCAACGCCCTCATAACGAAGGAAAAACACTTCACTGTGTGTATTTCCAAGTGTCCTTGGTAGCTGGAAGACAAAGACTATAGACAGGTCCCATAGCCTCTTCTTGAGAATCAGCATTCGTGGGTAATGGCATTGGCCAGCAATCGAAATAAATGATAAGTGGTCTAATGTGTATTCTTTTCTCCTCCCACCCCGGGAAACCTACCTTATTAAACATTTCCTTATCTGGCTTTGATTGTTTTCAGGGTTCGTCAATGTCCCTCTCGAGGTCCAACAGTCGTGAACACCTGGGAAGTGGAAGCGAATCCGATAACTGGAGAGACCGAAATGGAATAGGACCCGCAAGTCATAGTGAATTTGCAGCTTCTATTGGCAGCCCCAAGCGTAAACAGAACAAATCAAGTGAGCTTTGACTTTTCGTCATACTTTTAGATGTAATCAGCTTGGAATTTGTTTAGTTGGTTTAGGGTAATGTTCGGGTATAAACTCTGGACTCCATGCCTTCAAGTGTTTTGGATTACTCACAGGCCACCTCTTGTGAGAAGCCTTCCCTATTTTTTTCCAGTGAAGCAGGGCACATGGTTCTCTGCTTTCACTGCATTTTGTATATGCTTTCATTTTAGCATTTGTCGTACTGAAGTACAATTACTTACTTACATAACTGTCTCTTCCTGTAGAATTTGAGCTCCACAAGTCAGGGACTACATTCATTCAGTAAACACTTATTTAGTGCCCATGTGCCGAGCATTCTTTTAGGCTGTGCCTTCTTTCTTTTTTCTTATCTGAAATATAGTTGGCGTACAATATTATGTTAGTTTCAGGTGTACTACCTAGTGATTTTACATTTGCAGGCATTAGGAGATGATCGCCACGATCAGTCTAGTAACCGTTTGTTTCTGTACAGTTATTACAGTATTATTGACCATATTCCTTACGCTGTGTGTTACACTCCTACAGCTTGTTTATTTTATAACTAAGGAGGTTTGTACCTCTTAATCCCCTTCATCTCACTCCCACCCCCACTTCCCCTCTGGCAACCACCCATTTGTTCTCTGTATCTGTGAGTCTGTTTTCACTTTGTTTCGTTTTTTTTTTTTTTGGATTCCACATACGAGTGAGATCATACAGCATTTGCCTTTCTCTTTCTGACTTATATGACTTGCCAAAATACCCTCTAGACCCCTCCATGTTGTCACACATGGCAAGATTTCATTTTCTTTTATGACTGAGTAATATTCCATTGTGTGTATATATATATATATATATATATATATATATATATATACACATACACACACACACCACCTTTTCTTTATCCGTTCATCTGCTGATGGACACTTAGGTTGCGTTCATATCTTGACTATTGCAAATAATGCTGCAGTGGACATAGGGTGCATATATCCTTTTGAATTAGTGTTTTTGTCTTCTTTGGGTAAATAGAAGTGAAATTGCTGGATATGGCAATTCTGTTTTTAATCTTTTGAGGAATCTCCATACTGTTTCCCATAGTGTCTTCATCAGTTTACAATCCCACTAACAGGAGGCTGTGCCTTCTTTCTTAATTTATTATTTCCTCTCAAATGTCTAACAGTGTCTGACACCTAGTAGGTGCTCGGTAAATGTTTGTGGAATGAATATATGAATGTCATGCACACACGAACATCAGAATGATGAGGAAAAGGCAGGGATGTAAAGGAGTTGAGCAGAATGTGATCAAATTAGTATCTTAGACAGTAGAAGAAAGTCTGCCCAGCCACCTTTGGCTACCAAAGGTGAAGAGCAGGATTTTTCAAATTGACAAGATATAGCTAAATGACATAAACAGGAAAAAAAAAACGTTTAAAGCATAGGCTTTGAACAAATAATGATTAAGACGCAGCATGAGTCCAGTGGTTGTGTCTGTAACAGCACCCACGTGTCTGTATAAATAGGTAAACAGACAAGAACTGACACAGTAATCACAAGATATTCCCGTAATGCCTTATTTCAGGGTTTTTGATGAATTTGGAATCCTGAAGCACATACCCTGGAGTGTTTGAAGAATACTTGGAGAAAGGCAATCTCAAGGAGCATAGTAAACAGTAATAGCCAGTTGTTACCATCAGTCAAGTGGGCCGTGTTGTCAAGAGTCTCAGATTTGAAAAGACCAGTCATGGTGTCGGCCAAGTCTAAATAAGAAAGCATGGTCTACTCTTTCATTCCCAAGCGTACTGTCAATAGTAGCCTGGAGTCTTCCCGTTAGTCCTGGGCTAGGTCCTCCACCGCTGACAGGACAGTGGAGCTGAGAGGCAGGCTGGTGCCAGGTGCACATCTCGGGGTGGAAATGATCTCCGTTTTATATTCCAACATCAATTAGCTTTGTGCCTCTCTTCTTCTATCTTTATCCCCTTTCCCTGCACTGAACCCTGGATGATTAAAATTGACTGTGGGACTTAGCTGCATTGAAATTCAGGATTAGGGTTAAGATAGGGGATTCATTAATTTAAAAAGACTGGTTAAAAAAGCACTGTTCCTTGGCCTTTGTCCAATGTTTTAAGAGCCTAGGGGGTTTAAAAGAGAATATAGACACTATAAGTAGTTAAGATGAAAAGAAATGTAAAAAAAAGTTGTGTACCATAATAAATATTTATCACTAAGAATATTTTAAAACACTTTTTTCACTTTTTGCTGATCTGTTTGCCTAACTCAACGTATGTAGATTATTATCATTTAAACATGTAATCAATGTAAAGATATTTTACATTCTCTTTTTTTTTTGTACTAAGTCTTTAAAATATGGTGTGTGGTATTTTACACTTAAGAGTACATTTTTAATCCACACTAGCACATTTTAGGTGCTCAATAGCCACATGTTGCCAATGGCTAGTGTACTGAACAACAAAGTTTTAGAAAAGTTTTCTTGACACCCTTGTCAAGGTCACCAATGTCTAGGTTTTCTCTGGGTATCCCTGTTTCACCAGTTGTTCCCCTGTAATTCCTCCGTAACTCCCTCTTTTTTTTTTTCCTCAAAGAAAGTAAATTTATCATTCGGACAGTAAATTATGTGGTCAGCCTGACAGTAACCTCCATGTTGTCAAGTCCAGTGGTCACTCCAGGGTGCTCATCATACTCTGCTTTGTGTCACCCTCGAACCGGTACCTCACTGGTCATTCCTCCTCAATCTTTTTTGGTGACTTTGGGGCCTTACCTTCATTTGGTGGCGTGTTCCAGGGCTCAGCGCATCAGGGCTTGGTCCTGGGTCCTTTTCTCTACACATTCTTCCTACAAGAGAGAAAATATCTGTCTTTAAAAGAAAGAGAAACCTTATCAAGAAATTCCTTCCACTTGAAACATATATAGGATTTCTCAGTTGGGAGATGAAAACAACCAGAGAAAGTGATTAGTGGCACCCAGTGCAATGCAGAACAAAATTCTTAGATTTGCTGAATGCACTGATCCCAGAGGAGAGTAGATGGATCTGATTACCTAGGTGAGTGTCCTCTGCCCTCATCAATCTGGGAGTCCCCCTGAAGCTGCATCTTTCGTATAAGAGGATAGAATTTCCACATGGATGAGAGTCAGTCAGTTGTTGGTCAGGGTGGTAGGAATGGCTGCATAGCTCTGCTAGATTCTCCAAAGCAGCTCCTGAAGAGTGTTTGAATATTTGGTCAAGTACTTGGTGTGGCTTACTAGTCTGTCACCCAGCTGTGCATGTCCTTGGGTCTGAGAACCACAGACAACATGGAGAAGTCTTCGCCCGCCAGATCAGTAGCAGAGCCAAAGCAAAGCTCGGCATGGCTGTCTTAGAATTTCCCCTAAGAGATGGATTTGTTTTTGTTGTAAGTTAAATCCAGGAACTCCAGCATCATTCTTTTCATTCATATGTTGCTCTTAATTTTGGAAGCACTCTTATTTCATAAACTCACTGCCCAATTATGTTTGAGGGAAATGAGATTTATATGTGGTAATATCATGGTGTTTCTTTGACCACAGGAAAGCACAAGTGTGGACACGGAGGGCCAGCCTGCACCTAAAAGGAGCCTGTAGCTTTCCTTACCTTTACTGTGTCCCAGGGATCCTGCTTCCACTTCCCCGTTTAGTTCACATCAACTCAGTTGTGAAGAGCCAGTGCTCCTGAATGCTCAGGGAGAGTATGCTTAACGATTATTAACTGCGGAGGCCCTGTTGCCGAATTGCTCCCTCCCGAGCGTGACCTTTTAGATGGCGAGAGCCTCCCGGAAAGCCGTAACCAGCATTTCCTTAACGAAAAGCCGGTGTTTCAGTAAAGGACTGCTGCACTTCTGCAGCTACTGATCTGTTCAGCCCAAAACACTGAATCTGAACTGTCTGAGTGATTAAGACTTTTAATTAAACGATGCTGTCTCTGGGCATTTACACTTCAGGCCTGTCTTCCCTCTGCCTTTCAGCGGAGCACTATCTCAGCAGTAGCAACTACATGGACTGCATTTCCTCGCTGACGGGAAGCAACGGCTGTAACCTGAACAGCTCTTTCAAAGGCTCCGACCTCCCTGAGCTCTTCAGCAAACTGGGCCTGGGCAAATACACGGACGTCTTCCAGCAACAAGAGGTCGGTGGTTATTCACTTATCTTCCCAGGCATCTTTGTTTCGGTTGTGTGTATGATGACTGCTAGAATGAAATCACTCATTTACCACCTATGACCGTGCTTTCACTGAGCATTTATTCAAGTCTCATCGCTTATTTTTGCTGCCAAGAAAATTGTCGCCATCTTATTTCTTACTTAGTGCAACGGGTAAACACGGGATCGCAGAAACATAGGAAACTGTGTTTGCCAAAACACCTTCACCAGTTTTAGCTAAAAGACCTAATGAGTGTCTTGATTTATAGGAACTTCTGATTCACAGATTCCCTAAGGTCAGCAACAACTCTCTATTTAATCAGATTTTACTCTTTCATCTGTTCTTATCTTTGCTTGTGGCACTTAAAAGTAAATAACAACGTCTGAAATAAATAACCATGGTTGTTTGTGACACCATCCTAATCATGTTACTGAAGTTCTCACAGAAGATAATGCGCTTTTTATACATGTTAACTTATTCATTAATTTACTGTTTGGGCTTTGCCTGAACTGAGGCAGAACTAAGATGTCTTCTGAAACATCCCTACCGTGGATTTTGGCCAGACTGATCAGCCGTGGCTGTGACGCTCTGGCATAAAGAAAAGAGCCCCTAAGTGTGGTTCTTTCTAATTGTGTTGTCATATTACCAGGGCACAGCTAACTCAAGGCAACAGAAAGTTAGAATAGTTCTCTAAATGTATCTGTTTTTCAAATCCTGACATGGTCCAAGTTTCATGCTAGTTGGCTTCATTTCATGTTAGATTACATGCCAGTAATTCCCTGGCATGCATCAGTCAGTAAATAATCTAAGATTTTTATTAGGCACTTTATATCATAAATTCAATGTATTGCCCATAACTTAAGTTTAATTGCTGAACTTTTTTTGTTCTTTAACACCAAGAAAAATGTTGTCATGTGTATTTTGGACTTCAGGACAATGATTTTGCTTTCTTTTCCCTAAACCTAAATTACTGCTCATTTAACCAAGGATTTTCTAAGTTGAATAACACGTTCATCATCAGTGCATTAAAGAACTGCATTTACTTATTTAGTCTTCCTGGTTAGATGCAGGTGGCTGATTGAGAAGCTCAGGGCAGAGGTATTTTAACTTGCTCATGCACAGAAGGTTTTAGAAGTAAGTGACTAGATGTTATTCAGTGATATTCTGGGTTTGTTTTAAATCTCTATTTCCTATTTGAAGAAGCATAGAAATTTATTATGGGTACTTCTTATCTAGTTACTTCAAAAAGGAAGAAAACATGATAATATAAAGTCAGACTGGCTTCATCTAATATTAACTGGAGCAGGGGTCAGTGAACTGTGGCCTGCAGACCTGCTGCCTAATTTTGTAAATAAAGTTTTATTGGAACACAGCCACACTAACTCAATTACCTCATATTGCCTGTGGTTGCTTTCAAGCTAAACCAGCAGAGTTGAGTAGTTGCAACGGAGACAGTACGTGCACTAACCCTAAAATAGTTATTCTCTGGCCCTTTAAAAAGAGTTTGAGGATCCCTGAAATAGTCTCCATTGGACAGAATTTCTAAAAAACATATCTCTAGGTTTGTGATAAATGGTAAATGAAAAGGTTTTTCAAGATCTGGGTGTAATCTTCAAAAGCAAAACAGAAAATTTCAAATTAATTTCTACATAATTTGAATAAAAAGTATATTTTACTGTTTTCAGGTGTGTTGAAATTTGGTACTATTCCCTTTATGTAGGATATTTTCTCATATACAGATATGACTTAACAAGAATCCCCCATTTAAGTAACCTTGTGAGATTTAATATATTGTAACCAGGATGAAGATTTATTTAGCAACTTTCACAGATGATATGTCTGTATACATTATTACTAACTAGAGCTGCCAACTATTTTACCCCTTTGGTGAGCACATTGCATTATACCTAAGATCATATTTAAGGCCCAAAACAACCCTGTGAGGTATAGGATTGTCTACTCTCAGTGCCCACAACTAGTAATGGCAGAGTCAGAACCTGAACCCAAGTCTCTCTGGCTTCAGAGCCCATTGCCTTTCTGTTCCTCCACACAGCCTTCACAAGGAACGGTGGGATTCTTGGGCTACTTCCTTCCACACATTGTTGCCAGGAAGTACATTTATACTGTTGCCAGAAATACTTCATGTATGCCACTTTCAGAGATAGTCTGCTGGGTTAAGCGAAGTGAGTCATGGGTCTGAGGTAGACTGTGAATTCTGCTATCATTTTTATGTAGAATACAATGGAAGATACCCTTTATGGTATTATTCAGTCTCTTTTTATGGAGATATACTTAACCAAGTCAGAATCTAAAACTAAGAATTATTTTCTCTCTTCTGGACCAGTATGTATTCTTCCTTTCGTCAGATCACAAAACTGTGCAATTTCTGTTTCCCTTTTTGCCCTGGCTGCCAGGATGCTAAGACCTTAGGATGCCTCAGTTTATATATCTCAATTGCAGTAAATCATTGGCTTAGATTGTCTTCTGCTAGAATCATCACTTTCATTTTACCACCTTTATTACTTAACTCTTGTCCCTTAGGTTTGTATTGTCCCCACCATTCTTTTTTGAAAGTAGGCAGAGCGTAATTAATAAATAAAATAAGTGTAGCAATGAGTTGAATTTACGCTGAAGAAGAAAAATACTTAATATATTGATTATAGATTACTTGTTCACCCACAGATCGATCTTCAGACATTCCTCACTCTCACAGACCAGGATCTGAAGGAGCTGGGAATTACAACTTTCGGTGCCAGGAGGAAAATGCTGCTTGCAATCTCAGGTGAATATAAATGTTCTTATTCATATTTTAAAGTCTGAAGAACCTCTGCCATTGGTCTCCAGCCAATGGGGCTGGTTCTGCCCATCAGCCCCTTGCTCACTACCTGGCAGCTTTGTGGTTGTGGGTTCACTAACAGTGTGACAGATGCCAAGAACATGCCCACTCCTTCGTCAAGGCATTGCCTGAAAACCTGCCTTGACAGTGTCTTTCCTTAAAACAGATCTCTTTGGAAAGATCTAACCAAAACTGCCCTTTGCAGAACACGGGGATGAGGGAGCAGTTTAATTCTCCATTTTGCGGTTGTATTAAGCAATGATCATTGCGTTCGTGAATAACTATTCTGGACTGGCTGTCATGCTTTAAATGCATGTGTTCCTGTATAGCAGCTGAGATCATTGCACCAGAGAAAAAGAGAATCGGTACTTCTTGTCTTAATGCTTTTTAACTTTACCCCAAGTTTTAATAGAATTTGTGAGTCACAGAAGAGGGTAGTATCGTAAAAGTAGTCACAGAATGAAGGAAAGTCTGAAGGCCTGTCTCCCAGCCCACCGCCTTTGTGCATCTTCTGCGTGTTCCGTGTATAAGAAAATGCTCTATACGTATTTACCAGGTACCTCCCACGTGGAAGGAATGGGCAGATGATGAGTTGGCAAATACATAACAATGTACCTCAGAAAGGTTTTTAGAGAAATATGAGGAAGGAATCTGGGGGACAAAAAAATGAGGTTACTTTTTGAAGTCCTTCTGATTAACTTCATGAATGCCAGTTTTATACGTGTGCCAGTCTCTCAAAAAGACAGAGCCAAACGCCAGGCGTGGTGAGAAAATGACGTTGCTTTTCAAAACACTGAATTTGTAGGCTATGCTTTTCTGAGGTCAGCAGTGGCATCCAACTGGTGAAAGCCCTTTCTAAACAGCATTCGCTAATCGAACCATCAAACTAAAAAGCCTCGGTGGTTTTCCGTTTTCTTTCAGCAGCAGATTGCTCTTCCATTATTTTACAGCAGCTGATCAACCCCGCCCACCTCCCCACAGGAAATCGTATATATCTGAAGCAGATATAAGCAGAGTAGCCTTGAGATAGGTGTAGAAATTCAGCCGTTGGGCAGCCCGTTAGGCCTGTCCGTGGACAGAGTCCTGCACACGTCAGTTTGAGAAGTCTTCCTCCGCCCTGGGTACCCAAGCGGCTGCATTGATGGCGCGCCACAGGGCAGCCATGGTTTCCTGTTCACTCATCAGATCAGCTTGGTTATAGTGGAAAGAACACTATATTCACATAAGGAGATCTGAGATTTGCCCCTCCAAGTCATGTACCCTTGGGTGAGTTTCCAAAAACCTCTTTTGGTTGTGGTTTCTTAACTGTGAAGGTGGATTGGATTAGATGATTGTGTAAGGTCACCTTCCATTTCTAAAATCTGTCCTTCCATGTGGTGTATCATCAGGCACAGTGAAAATAACCTACAGTTTTAATGATATGTATTATTATTGTTCTTTCTTTTTTTTTTTTTTTTTTTACTATCTGTGGCAATAGGATAGTTTCCAACTTCTTTACCCTAAAGCTCAGTCTCAGAGGGTTACTTCTGGACCCAAATTAACTTGATATATTTTTACATTATTTTATTAATTTGAAAATGGAATTGACATACTACTTGAAATTTTATTAACTCAATCACCATGCCTGTGCTGTTAAAATATGTCTATGGGGCCGCACATTTATACCACAGAAGTGTATGTTTCAGAACTCCATAATCTTTCACTAGAGATTTGTGGAATATCCGTGACAGTATAATGAAAATTAAGTCTTTTCTTTGTGTACCAACCCAATTCCAAACTCTCTAAAGCTTCCAGCAACAAGCAAATACTCTTAAATATTTTCGTAGATTCCAAGTGGATCTTCAGTACTTTTACTCTGGGATACATTGGTGATATATTCTAGGTGGGTTCTGGGGAGTAGAGTGCAAAAACAGGAGGGGTTTTGAGTCCTCGTTTAAAAAAATGTTTTCTCTAGTCATCATCTTCAATGTGTTCTATTGAGGTTATGTCCTACTTCTACAGACTGCCTCTCTCAGTGAGGTTCACAGGTCCTCTTGCTTTTAAAGGGAATTAGAGACTTTGAATAAGATGCCTTATGAATGCTCTGTACAGTGGGAAGTATTTGATTATTTAAGGATGATTTTGCCTTACTTTGTTGAAGTGCATTTGTTTGAACTTGGTAAATCATTTTCTCTGCAAGGAATGAGTTTTTATTGAGAAACCCTTCATCAAAAAGCTTCTTTTTCCAATTCAGTTCCTCTGATAACAAAGACATTCATTTAAAGTCTCAGAATACTTCATTTCCAGATAGAGGCAGGATATCAGGTCAGCCTTGACTTAGGTTTGTCTTGTGGTTACATAGTTTGGTTAGATACAGAGTTTGCTCAAACGACTTTTTAAAATTTTGTAGATTTTTAACTTAAAATCGGAGTTGTTCTTTCAGTATAAGGTTTTGGTTTGCTTTTAATCTTGGGCCAGAAGACATTTATTTTAATGTTATAGGAGGAGATGAGATTTACCTCGAATAGGAATGAATCAGAGAAAAAATTTCATCTTTTTTTCAAATCCACGATTTTTTGAAAAATTCATGGATTTCTCTCTGAGTATTTTAGCGATTGGTTAACTAAATGTACAGGGACTCAGTGAAAGGAAGTTTAGCGTCCTGTTGACAGGCTTTCCGCCACAGCCTCAGGTAGATCTAACATTTCCCGACCTATTCTTTTAGTTTGTGACTCTGTTCAGATCCGCAACAAGATCCTGAGAGCTGCCAGGATTGTGTGAACCTTGGAATTTCAAAGAAAAAGGTTGGTATTTTCTCAAACTATCCCTTAGGCTTACTGAAAAAAATCAGAAGAGGGAGTTTGCTTTCTAATTTAAAAAACAACAGCAAAAACTAAAGTCTCTTCAGTAGGACTTGATCCTTGATAATCTTAAAGATTTTTCTCTGTGCTTCACACTTGGAGTATCTCTATATAGGTACTCTTAGAAATTACATCTTTAGGGAGTGGCTGAATTTCTTCATGATCATTTGTCCTCTCAAAAATCTAGCTGATGTGACTTTTCAGAATGAAGTTTTCAATGTCTGTTAAAAATTTTTGTCTTCAGTGGCCCGATTGTTTTCATGTGCTCATGGAGAATGGTGTTTGACTTACTCCTTTCTTTTCCTTCTCTATAGTGTGGGAATGTCCTCCTGATTCATGGGTTATTATTTCCCCATGAGAAAACGGAGGCCAAAGAAAGTCTCCTCATTTGAAGGTGATAAAACTTTCCCAGGCTGTGTTTAAGGGGATTCATTTATTCTCAACTCGCCTATAAGTTTGCCTTTAAATATATTCAATTCTGTCTTGATCTCTGAGTTTTACGTGTTTGTTTTTTAAACAAGATACATGTGATAGGAATGTCACTGCTACTGCGTTTCTGCAGGAACTTGAAACAATAGCCATCTATACGCATGCCTGCATGTGTCTTTTGCTTGTAATGTCTTCCTTGCTCCTTCAGAGTTTCTAAGCTTTATGTATTTAAAAAGTATATTTGATATCCATATAAAATATGAAGGAAGGCTCTGTTATCTACATACCTGAAACTACCAATTTCTCATATTTGTATTCCGGATACCTCGGTTGATCTCCGCCGAATGGATGGACCACTGAAGCCCATAGCATAGACCTTTGCATCAGGCAGGCAGGGTTTCAGCTCTGTCATTTAACAGGCATGTGGGCAAGTTACTTCGTCTATTTTTAAAACTCAGCTTCCTTATCTATAAAATGGAGGATGGTAATATTATCTACCCCTTAAGGAGGACTTAAATAGGACACAACGAACGTAAAATGCTTGTCGTATAATAGGCTCTAATAAATTACTGTTGGTTCTCTTCTCCCCTAAGACTTAAATGTGAACAGAAAAGAGGTGTCTTCACTCATGCGTCACCCCTATAGGGCAGACAGTTAAATCTTGGAAAGCAGTGGGGTGAAATGTTAAGGGTATTGATCCCTCTTCTAGCACTTGGGAGACAAGAGCACATCTGGCCACATGGCTGTCCCTGGCCACCTACGACCCACTGCAACCGCCTGAGCCTCTGTTCTCATCCTCAGCATTACTGTAGCAGGCCACAGCTTGCTGTGTAATCTCAGAGCTCAGAATGGGGTTTTGTGTGTGTGTGTATGGTTGAAAAAGTACTGAGTTCCATGCAGATAATTAAAGGTGCTGAATCACCACCCTCCCAGAGAAAAAGACAACAGCTTTAAACACATCAGCTATATATTCCGTCTACTGGAGATTGAATAAGTTTGAAGATACAGTTGACCCTTGAACCACACAGGAGTTAACCCCCATGTAACTTATAGTCACCCTTCGTATCCACAGTTCCTCTGCATCTGCAGATTCCACCAACCGTGTAATACTGTACTATTTACTATTGAAAAATATCCATGTATAAGTAGACCCACTCAGTTCAAATCCGCGCTATTCGAAGGTCAACTATATTTGCATTTGGTGGCTATCAGAAACGCTGCTTTCTAGAGTCTGACAATTCTGTTTACTTGTATGAGTTCGTTAGTAATAATTACATCAGTTGACTTGAGAATTTGTGAATGTGTGTATGGAGGGGAGGATGGGGTATTGCATAGTCATAAACAAGGTAGGCTGCTTCCATTTTTCACCTTTCTGGTTAATAATTTTTAGTTGGGAAAAGACAAACTAAACAACCAGTACTCTGGTTTGTTTCAAATGAAAATCGAGGATCTTAGTTTTTCCCTGAAAATCTGGATTCACGTATTGGTTGTTTTCAGTTGTATTAATTTCTGTAACTGTTGCTATGTTTACTAAGTTGATTTTTTATTCAAAGAAACCTCCTGCTGATGCGATATGCTTCTTCATATAACCCTTTCTGACTCAAGGAGCGTAGGCAATCATGAGTCGGTGGAGCCACAGGGCTGTGGATTTTTTTTTTTTTTTTTTAACATCTTTCTTTACTGGAGTATAATTGCTTTACAATGGTGTGTTAGTTGCTGCTGTATAACAAAGTGAATCAGCTATACATATACATATATCCCCGTTATCTCCTCCCTCTTGCGTCTCCCTCCCACCCGGGGCTGTGGATTAACAGATCAGTGTGCTTCTCCAGTATTCTGGTGTTTAGAAGTGGGATCCTCTTTTCATGTCGACTTAAATAATTTAATGATCGCTGTGTTTGACATGGATGAGTTTAATGAGCTGTAATAATTTTCTGTATCACTGGTAATACATCCTCTCATATGCCTTTAACCAGCTTTGATGGTGCCTCTCCCTTTGCCTCTGAAATGACATTTGGGATCGGTGAAACTATTTTGTATATTTGGACTTGAGAGTGTTCTGAGGATGACATATTCCCCAGATACTTTACGAACTGCAGTAAAAACGATTTGCTGTCCTTGGTTCTCTCAGCTACAAATGGCTACCTTTCGTATCAGACTTTCTAGCATTTCAAAAATGTCTTGACGGTCAACTTAAAGGTTTTCCTTTTGCTACCTACTTGACTTTCCCCGCAAAACCTACCACATCACCATTTTCTGAGCTGAGCCCTACTGCCATGTGCTGATTCTGTCTCTCTCTCTCCAGAACTAAATAAAAACCGAAGAAAGCTCTTTGAACCGCCAAATACACGCACCTCTTTCCTGGAAGGCGGAGCAAGTGGGCGGCTACCCCGTCAGTATCACTCAGACATTGCTAGTGTCAGTGGCCGCTGGTAGCGGTACCGTCCAGGCACACACGCCCGCCAACTCTGTCAAGTTGGACGCAGGAGATCTGTGAACAGCCTTCACTGCACACCGTCCTCAGCACTCGGGTGTCTGGTATCAGGACCAAAGCATCTTATTCGCACCTGAACTTTGTGCCGAAAAGAGAGAAGATGACGTTCTTATGTCATCCTACAGAATGCCACACGAGGATTACTTTTTTTTTCCTAACGGCAATTGGACAGAATTTGCAATATGAGGGTAGGGCTTTATTTCCTGTTTTTATTTACCTATATAATAACATATGCACTGATTTTTTTACTTAACATGAAGGCTGAGTTGACATCTGGGATGCCAGAAAACACAGAAGTTATTTTGTTTGTTTGCTTATTTTGTTTTGGTATTTGGGGATTTTTTAAAAAAAATAATCAAAGTGGAATTTTCTGGTACTGCTTTAAAATAATTATTGAGGTCTTTCAGCACTTTACACTTTCTTACTTCTTGTCCTGTGGAAATTATCTCTCTTTCTCTCGTTTTTATGTCACCTGATGTATTGGTACAAATCAGACTGCGTTAAATTTTTATTTGACATAGTAGTACTGGATTATTAGTTTTTGTGCAGAATAGTCTGTGACTTCTTCGGGAAATGTTAAGTGACTCCACTTGGTTATGGACCAGTTCTGTTCATGTATGTCAGCATCCTAGAAACACTTAGCAATGAACCTAGTTCACTGTAACAGGTGCGAGCAAAGAAAGACCAAATGGACTTTGCAATATTAACCCTTTGCAGTCATCATATTTAGCTGCTGCCTTTATTGCTAAAATGTTTTTAATGGTTGTCTGAAGGCAAAGGACTATTTTTAGTATACTGCCACTAAAGGACACTTATTTATATCAAACTTTTATTTTTAGATATTATAAGCATACCGTACATAACTGATTAAATTGATATCTACTAGAGATTTATGGTAGAGAATGGACGGCATTCAATAACTGGAGCCCTAGATTGTCACTTTATTTAAAAAAGATAAATAATCATCTGACAAGACAGCACTGTTGCCATGAGGAGGAGAAATACATTACTGTCCTTATGTACACATTAGCTGTGCTCCATATGGTCACAGGACTTTCCTAAAAAACCGTATCTGTCTGCTTGAAGTAGACTTGGGTTTGTTGAGAATGGAAAGGCTTTATTTAAGTCTCCAGGGTGACAGTTTACAAAGACAGCAGAGTTCTGAAGGAGGAAAAATAAAAGACTATTTTGTAAGTGGCTAAACTCCTTGTTACAATCTTGATACTGTGAAAGTCCAAGAAATCAGGCAACATTGTTTCCTAGGTCTTTTCAGACATCTTATTATGGATTTATGAAGGGTTTTCAATCCATGAAGACAATCACTAAGTGCCTCTCTTTCTTCAAAGCAGTATTATTTCCAAGTGCATTAATTTGTTGGAAAACTTTCCCACAGGACATGTGGTGACTTACCTGTACTGTAATGACTTATTTATGTTCAGTATTCGAGACTTTCTACATGGACATAAACCACTGTCACGTGCTCTCCACAGAAGGCATTAGATTCATACACAACAATTGGGGACTTTCATACAGATGTGGGATCAGAAATACTTGTCTTATTTTTTCCATGGTTAAGTAAGTCTTATCATTAAAGTAAGAACAAGAATCGGAGAGAAATTTTGCACACCGAAAAATTTTCACTTAAAAAAAAAAAAAAAAGAGTATTGGTTACCGTGAAGGCATAGATAATGGACCTGTCATAAAATTATCAATTGTAACAGCACTAAGGAGATGCCTGTTCCCAAACAGAACTGTATGTGCTTAAGGATGTAGAACTAAATCGCTCCCTTCACAAGTACAATGGAATGATCCCGCATGTATGTCACATGTATGCAGGTCATCACATGGAGCTCCCTGCCTTATATGGCTATATGAACACGTCATGCTACACATTCAGCAACAGAGTAAGAATTCCAGATCAGTTTCCTGTGCAACAACTCAGTGCTCTAAATTTTATCATTTCTTTAATAAGACCTCCTCCCCAAATAAAAAATAATCATTTGGAGTCTTTCCCCCCAGCTCTCTACCATGCATTTGCAACAGGAGGAAGATGGAATGATTTGCAGGATTGAGTTGATATAGGTTTTATGAACAGTGCTTTGATATTATGCCAAAGGGAAAACTGTCCCAATTAAACCAGATTAAATAGGGTGGCTAAAAAAATAAATAAAAAACACTGGAAATTACTTTTCTCACTTTCTCTTGATGCAATGAAGGGATTATGACACTACAGTATACGGTGTTGTCAGTGTTATATGATGCACAAAATATTTGGATTATTTGAATAAATGTTTTTAATCAATCTGTGCCTTAATAGTGACCGGTTATCTGTAAATATAGAACAGATACAGATTGTATTTTTGTGTGGGTTTTTGTCCTTTTAGTGACTTTTTTTAAAAAATGAGAGATGGAATTAAACATTGAAAATGGGAATTTTTTCTAAACTAATCAATTGTTATATGAAAAATAAATTTATATAACCCCTTTGTATTGCCCTTTCTAGATGAAATGTGTCTTTGTTTTCTAGCTTTTCAAAAAATATTTTCAGCAGAATTGAAAGACATTTCTGCAGTAGAATTATATATGCACTCCCTGTCCTGTTGTTTTGCATTGACAGTCCTCATTTTCAACCAGAAACTAAGGCACTTTATTTTAGCCAGAGAATCCAGGACCAGTAATCAATCATTGTTTCTGTGGCCACCCACAGGTACATAGAAAAAGAGTAAGATTATGGAACAGGTTTCATTCTTGTTCATTCTTTTTTTTAATAAAGACTCAAGTCTATGACTGCTTTGACGACCTCATCCATAAGCAAAGGAGCTCCTTACTAAAGTGATGCAGGGTTTCTTGACCCAGGTTCCCATTTCAGAGGCTGACTGTGCTATCACACCGAATGGTTACTGTGCCTTGCTCTGAGATTGTATCTGAACTTATTCTCGGATGGAATTGGCACTATACTATTAATCCTGAGATTTGTCTAAATCTCAAAGAAACCCTAGCCCTCTACCCATTATGCTCCCAGAGTTATCTCCACTTAAATTACCTGTGCTAGTGGTTCTTAAAAATTGTTTCTAGCAAATAGTTCTTTTGATGATAACTGAAAT
Organism: Eschrichtius robustus; assembly: GCF_028021215.1. Lineage (NCBI taxonomy): Eukaryota > Metazoa > Chordata > Mammalia > Artiodactyla > Eschrichtiidae > Eschrichtius > Eschrichtius robustus. Next base: position 4,970,461 of record NC_090830.1, on the reverse strand, counting down.
ATTACTTGTGAACCCAATATTGAATTATTCATCCATCCATTCACTCATTCATTCATTATATAAATACTTAAATGAGGGCTAAGTACTAGGCCCTGTTCTAGGAACACCAGTAAATGAAACATAAACCCTTGTTCTCCCTAATCTTACATTCAAACTGGAGAAAGATGGAACTGATGAAGAGGGAATGAAGGATGGAATACCCTACGCTTCAACACAGGCCTCCTTGCATTTACAGCATGCCAAGGGAGCTCTTGAGTGCTGTCTAGAAACCCCGGTTTCTGACAAAATGGTTGAAAGTACCCATCTCATAGAAACAGGCCTGTGCTTTCAATGCAAAATATTATTCACAGCCTCCCTTTCTCCTTTTTCTAGGTTTCATAGATTCAATCACATTCTTGAAAGGAGTGTGTAAGCCAAAAGGGTTATGACACAGCTTTGTTGATGACCCACCACTTCCTAGATTTGACTCCCAGTGACTTTGCAGTATTCAGAAATGAGATTTACCTTGAAAGAACATGAGGTCGCTTCCCCTGAGGATACTCCAAGAAGGCAATCATAGAGAATGATGTCACCAAGATGGTGACAGGTCATTCCTGACTTCACTTCCCCTAACTAAAAGAAAAACCAGCAACTGTTCATGGATAAGACACCACTAGGGAGGGGCTTGCAACAACCAGCCCTTGAATCTTGGCAGTCTGAGTTCCTACCTGCAGTGCCCAAGTAGAAGTCCCAAGCAGCGGCTTTGCTCATCTGCAGAACCAAGACGGTAGCACAGTCTGACCAGGGAACTTAGAGGAGTGCAGGTCTGCCTGATTCAAGTCCTCAAATGAGGAGTTTTTCAGGCCCTGGAGCCTGGTCTGCCCACACCCAGGCAAGGGAGCTGAGCCATAGCCTCGCCCTCTGTGGATTGTGAGTCCCCACCCCGTCTGACAGGAAGGGCTGGCAGAGCACCTGGAAGCTGCTGCATCGCCCAGTAATGCGCAAGCTGAGAGGCAGGCAGCAGAGCTGACCTCCAGGGCAAAGCAAGCGGCCCTCTTTGGCCAGGGAACTTGGGGCATGGATTGGCTTGAGTCACCACCACAAACAAAGAGACTTATCATGGTCTTGGAGTTGCTTCTCCCACTGCACTGGGGAAGGGAAGTGAATTCATAGTTCCGTTCATAGCTCCTTCAGGCTTCCTGATCGGGGAGCCTAGCCAGAGCACACTCATAGCCGCTCCAATAGCTCTGCTTACAGTGTCACTTGAAACCCATGAGCACAATCCATGGCTGTTCCCATCTGCAGAGCAAAACTGGTGGCCTTGCCTGACCAAGATACTCATGTTACACTCCTGCCTGATTCACGTCCCCAAACAACAAGCTGTGCAGCCCCTGGGTCCTGACCTGCAGTCCTGCAAGGCAACGTAATACATAGCCCTACCTACTGCTGAGTAAAGAGGCCAGTCATGACCACTTAACAAGCATCACCAGAGAATCCAAGCAAATGTGGAGCACATCCTATAGCCTCCCTTGGGCAGGGAACCAAGTAGCAGTCTATCCAGCTGTTCGCAGCTAGGGGCACATGCCTCACCCTGACCTTAGAGCTCAAACAGTTGCCTTGCCCCAAAATAGACCCTTAGCAGCTCCCCACCTGCCCAAGGATGTTACCAGCAGACATGCCTGGAAACCCAACTGAGCTGACCAGTGAAAAATTTTCTCTGCCAAGGTGAACCAGCAAAGTCTGGGGGGAGGAGACCACTTATTCAAATATACCAGTGTAAGAAATCAAGGACCATAAAACATCACATAAATATGACACCATGCAAGGAAATTAATAAAGCAGTAATAAAGGATCCTAGGGCTTCCCTGGTGGCGCAGCGGTTGAGAATCTGCCTGCCAATGCAGGGGACACGGGTTCGAGCCCCGGTCTGGGAAGATCCCACATGCCGCGGAGCAACTGGGCCCGTGAGCCACGACTACCGAGCCTGCGCGTCTGGAGCCCGTGCTCCGCAACAAGAGAGGCCGCGATGGCGAGAGGCCCGCGCACCGCGACGAAGAGTGGCCCCCGCCTGCCGCAACTGGAGAAGGCCCTCGCACAGAAACGAAGACCCAACACAGCCAAAAATAAATAAATAAATTAATTAATTTAAAAAAAAAAAAAAAAAGATCCTAAAAAAATGGAGCACTATTAAATGTCAGGCAAAGAATTCAGAATAATCCTCTTAAGTTACTGAACTACAACAAAACACAGGCAACTCAATGGAATTAAGAAAGTAACAACACATGAACCAAATAATTTTAACAAAGAAATAGAAACCACTAACAAAAACAAAACAACAATAAACAAAACCAAAACCCAAAACAAAAAAACTCAAAATGGAAATCCTAGGGCTGAAAAACAGAATAAATGAATTGATAATTCAATAGAGAGCTTCAAAAGCCCACTTGACCATGCAGACAAAGAATCAGCAACCTGGAAGATAGGACATTATCTAGTCATAGGAGCAAGAAGAATGAAAGAGAGGCAGGTTGGCAGAGTAGGAAGATTCTGAGCTCAACTCCTCCCATGGACACACCCAAACTACAACCACGTATAGAACAACTTTCTCTGAGAGCAACCTGAAGGCTAGCAGAACATCTCTTCTACAATTAAGGATATAAAGGAAAAACCCATCAAGACAGGTAGGAGGGGCACAGATGCAATCTAGTCAGGACCAACACCCCAATGGGTGACCCACAAGCAGAAGGGGATATCACAAACTTGGAAGTCCTAAGAAATGAGGGGTTCAAACCCCAAATAGAGCACCTTAGCCCTAGGGACTAGAATTGGGAATATGAGCCCCCTTGGGGTTTACAACCAGGAGAGCCAGAGGACAACAAGAAACCAAAACTTGCTCCTAAAGGGGTTACTTGCTCTGAGTCCCAGCATAGAGGCAGCAGATTGAAAAGCACCTGGCACTCTAGCCAGCTTGCTAAGATAGCATGCCCCCCAGCCTGTTCTGAGCTCCAGCTCCAGTCCCTCCTACCCACCAAGGCAGTAGCCCCTGGTGCACCACTGGAGAAGTCCTGGTCCATGCTGGGCTCCAGTGTTCCCCACACCCATCTAGGTGGTGGCTCCCAGTGTAACCTGGGAGAAGCCCTGGCTTGCACCAGGCTCTGGCCCCAGCCGCGCCCCCCCCCAACACCCACCAAGGTGGCTGCCCTGGCATGCCCTGGGAGAAGAAGCCCTGGCCCATGACCACTTCAGCTCCAGTCCTCCTGCCAAAGCCACAAGACACATGCAGTCTGCATAAGGGTGCTCCTACACAAGGACATGCTTTCAAGACTGGTAGAGTAACTTTCATCTACTTCATAAACACAGAAAGTCAAACAAAATGAGAAGACAGAGGATGTGTTACAAATGAAAGAACACGATAGAACTCCACAATCCCCCCTAATGAATCAGAGATAAGTGATTTACCTGATAAAGAGTTCAAATCAATGGTCATAAAAATGCTTACTGATCTTGGGAGAAAAATGGAGAATATGGCAATAACTTCAAAAAATTAGAAAATATAGAAAAGAGCCAGTCAGAGCTGAAGAATATAATCAGTGAAATAAAAATACACTACAGGGAATCAAGAGCAGATTAGATAAGACAGAAGAATGCACAGGTGATTTGGAAGAAAGAATAGTGGAAATCAGCCAATCACAATGGCAAAAAGAAAAAAGAATTTTTAAAAATGAGAATAGTTTAAGGGACCTATGGGACAGCATCAAACATACTAACAGTAGCATTACAGAGGTTCCAGAGGAGAGAAAGAAAGGGACAGAAGATGTGTTTGATGAAATAATGGCTGAAAACTTCCCTAACCTGGGGAAGGGAATAGATATCTAGATCCAGGAAGCACAGAGATTCCCAAACAAGATGGACCCAAAGAGAGCCACACCAAGGCATATCATAATTAAAATGGCAAAAGTTAAAGAGAATTTTAAAGGCAGTAAGAGAAAAATAAGGACTTACATACTTACAGCCCCATAAAGCTATCAGCTGATTTTTCAGCAGATACTTTGCAGGCCAGAAGGGAGTGGCATAATGTATTTAAAGTGCTAAAAAGAAAACACCTACAACCAAGGATACTCTACTCAGCAAAGTTATCATTCAGAATTAATGGAGAAATAAAGAGTTTCCCAGAAAGTAAAAACAGAGTTCATTGCCACTAAACCGGGCTTACAAAAATGTTAAAGGATCTTCTTTAAGTGAAAAGAAAAGGTCATAACAAGAAATAAAATATATTGAAAGAAAAAAAAATCTCACTGTTAAAGGCAAACGTATAGTAAAGGCAGTGGATCAACCACTTACAAAGCTAGTTGGAAGGTAAAAGAAAAAAGTTGTAAAATCAACCATAACTACAATAAATAGTTAAGGAACACACAAAATAAAATGTAAAATATGATGTCAAAAGCATATTTGCAGGGGTGTAAAAAAAAAATGTAGAGCTTATAGAGTGTGTTCAAACTTAAACAACAGCTTAAAATAAATAAACATATATGTCTATATATATGGACCACGTGGTAATCACAAACCAAAAACCTATAACAGATACACAAAAAAACAAAGAGAAAGGAACCCAAACATAGCACTAAAGAAAACCATCAAACCACAAGGGAAGAGACTAAAAGAAGAAAAGGACAGAGAAGAACAACTAGAAAATAAGTAACAAAATGGCAATACGTATATACCTATCAATAATCACTTTAAACATAAATGAACTAAATGCCCCAATCAAAAGATACGGAGTGGGTAAATGGATGAAAAAAAACAAGACCCATCTATATGCTGCCTATAAGAGACTCACTTCAGAGCTAAAGACACACAGACAGAAAGTGAAGAAATAGAAAAAGATATTCTATGCAAATGGAAATGAAATCTGTGGTAGCAATACTCATATCAGACAAAATAGACTTTAAAACAAAGACTATGACAAGAGACAAATAATAAAGGGGTCAACCCAATAAGAAAATATAACACTGGTTAACATATATGCACATAATATAAGAGCATTTAAATATATAAAGCCAATATTAACAGACATAAAGGGAAAAATTGATAGTAGTACAGTAGTAGCAGGGGACTTCAACACTCCACTTACATCAATGGATAGATCATCTGGAAAGAAAATCAATAAGGAAGCAGTGGCTTTTAATGACACATTAGATCAGATGGACTCTCTCTATATATTTATTTATTTATATATTTATATAGTCAGAGAGAGAGAGAGAACATTACATCCAAAAACAGCAGAATGCACCTTCTTTTCAAATGCACATGGAGCATTCTCCAGAACGGATCACAGGCTAGGCCACAAAACAAGTCTCAAAAATTTAAGACTGAAATCATATCAAGCATCTTTTCTGCCCACAGCAGTATGAAACTTAAAATTAATTATAGGAAGAAAACTGGAAAAAACACAAACATATTGAGACGAAATAACATGCAACTAATAAACAAATGGGTCAACAAAAAAAAATCAAAGAGGAAATAAAAACACACCTTGACATGAATGAAAACAGAAACATAAATTTCCAAAATCTAAGCAGCTCTAAGAGGGAAGTTCATAGCGATAAAGGCCAATCTCGAAAAAACAAGGAAAATGTCAAATAAACTACCTAATTTTACATCTAAAGGAATTAGAAAAAGAAGAACAAACAAAGCCCAAAGTCAGTAGACGGAAGGAAATAATATATACCAGGGCAGAAATAAATAAAATAGAGACTAAAATACAATAGAAAAGATCAATGAAGCTAAGAACTGGTTTTTAAAAGATAAAATACACAAACCTTTACCCAGACTCATCAAGAAGAGAGAAGGCCCAAATAAATAAAATCAGAAATGAAAGAGGAGAAGTTACAACTTTTATCACAGAAATACAAACAATCATAAGAGAATACTACAAACAATTAAATGCCAACAGAGTGGACAACCTAGAACAAATGGATAATTTCCTAGAAACATAAAATATTCCAAGACTGAATCAGGAAGAAATAGAAAATCTGAACAGACCAATCACTAGTAATGAAATTGAACTGGTAGTCATTCCCCCACCCCCTGCCCCAAATAAAAGTCTAGGACCAGATGGCTTCACAGGGGAATTCTACCAAACACCTAAAGAAGAACTAATATTTATCCTTTTCAAACTATTCCACAATATTGAAGAGGAGGGAACATGGCCAAACTCATTTCACAAGGCCAGCATTACCTGATACCCAAACAGAAAAAGACACTATCAGAAAAGAAAACTACTGACTAATATCTCTGATCAATATAGATGCAAAAATGCTCAGTAACATACAAGCAAACCAAATTCAGCAGCACATTAAAACTATCACTCACCATGGTCAAGTGGAATTTATCCCTGGATGCAAGGATGATTCAAAATACATAAACTGATCAATGTGATACATCACATGAATAAAATGAAAGGGAAAAAACTATACGATCGTCTCAATAGATGCAGAAAAAGCATTTGACAAAATCAACATCTTTTCACGATAAAAAGTCTTAACAAATTAGGCATGAAAGAAACATATCTCAACATAATAAAGCCCACATGTGATAAGCCCACAGCTAATATCACACTCAGTGGAGAAAGATTAAAAGCTTTTTCTGGAGCGGCTCCCGGGGCGCGAGGCTTCTGACAGTTGTGCCTGGCGGCAGCCCCGTAAAAACCCTACATAGAGGGGTTCCGAGAGCTTCTGGGTCGGGGAACCCATCCGCACGTTGGGAGAGTGACGCCCCCCCCAAACTCCACGGAGACAGAAGCTCCCACGCTCGGGACCCTCCCGGGCCTCACCCTCCACCGCTCCCTCTGGCTGTTCGTCCCTTTCTGATAAACGGATACAGTAGAAATACATCTACACGTGGAACTGCTCCTACAGAACACCCACTGAACGCTGGCAGAAGATGCCAGACCTCCCAAAAGGCAAGAAAATCCCCACGTACTTGGTTGGGTAGGGCAAAAGAAAAAAGAAATAACAGACAAAAGAATAGGGACGGGACCTGCACCAGTGGGAGGGAGCTGCGAAGGAGGAAAGGTGTCCACACACTAGGAAGCCCCTTCGCGGGTGGAGACTGCGGGTGACGGAGCGGGGAAGCTTCGGAGCCACGGAGGAGAGCGCAGCCACAGGGGTGCGGAGGGCAAAGCGGAGAGATTCCCGCACAGCGGATCGGTGCCGAGTAGTACTCACCAACCCGAGAGGCTTGTCTGCTCACCCGCCGGGGAGGGTGGGGGCTGGGAGCTGAGGCTCGGGCTTCGGAGGCCGGATCGCAGGGAGAGGACTGGGGTTGGCTGCGTGAACACAGCCTGAAGGGGCTAGTGCGCCACGGCTAGCCGGGAGGGAGTCCGGGAAAAGGTCTGGAGCTGCCGAAGAGGCAAGAGACTTTTTCTTCCCTCTTTGTTGCGCAGTGCGCAAGGAGAGGGGATTCAGGGCGCCGCCTAAACAAGCTCCAGAGACGGGCGCGAGCCGCGGCTATCAGCGCGGACCCCAGAGATGGGCATGAGACGCTAAGGGTGCTGCTGCCGCCACCAAGAAGCCTGAGTGCGAGCACAGGTCACTCTCCACACCGCCCCTCCCGGGAGCCTGTGCAGCCCGCCACCGCCAGGCTCCCGTGATCCAGGGACAACTTCCCCAGGAGAACGCACGGCGCGCCTCAGGCTGTTGCAACGTCATGCTGGCCTCTGCCGCCGCAGGCTCGCCCCGCATCTGTACCCCTCCCTCCCCCCGGCCTGAGTGAGCCAGAGCCCGCAAATCAGCGGCTCCTTTAACCCCGTTCTGACTGGGCGGGGAACAGATGCCCTCAGGCGACCTACATGCAGAGGCGGGTCCAAATCCAAAGCTGAACCCCGGGAGCTGTACGAACAAAGAAGAGAAAGGGAAATCTCTCCCAGCAGCCTCAGGAGCAGCGGATTAAAGCTCCACAAACAACTTGATGTGCCTGCATCTGTTGAATACCTGAATAGACAATGAATCATCCCAAATTCAGGAGGTGGACTTTGGGAGCAGGATATATTAATTTTTCCCCTTTTCCTTTTTTTTGTGAGTGTGTATGTGTATGCTTCTGGGTGAGATTTTGTCTGTATAGCTTTGCCTTCACCATTAGTCCTAGGGTTAGGTCCGTCCGTTTTTTTTTGTTTGTTTTACTTAAAAAAATTTTTTTTCCTAATAAATGTTTCCTTAATAATTTTTCCTTATTTTCTATTTTTAAAAATTAAAAAAAAATTTTAATAAGTTTTTTCATACTTTTTATTTTAAAAAATTAAAAAATTTATTTTTTTCTTAATAAATTTTTTCTTAATAATTTTTTCCTTATTTTTTATTATAAAAAATTAATAAATCTATTTTTAAAAATTAAAAAATTTTTTTCTTAATAAATTTATTCTTAATAATTTTTTTTCTTATTTTTTATTATAAAAGCTTTATTTTATTTTATTTTATCCTCTTTCTTTCTTTCTTTCTATTTTTTCTCCCTTTTATTCTGAGCCGTGTGGATGAAAGGCTCTTGGTGCTCCAGCCAGGCATCAGGGCTGTGCCTCTGAGGTGGGAGAGCCAACTTCAGGACACTGGTCCACAAGAGACCTCCCAGCTCCACGTAATACCAAACGGCAAAAATCTCTCAGAGATCTCCATCTCAATATCAAGACCCAGCTTCACTCAACGACCAGCAAGCTACAGTGCTGGACACCCTATGACAAACAACTAGCAAGACAGGAAGACAGCCCCATCCATTAGCAGAGAGGCTGCCTAAAATCATAATAAGGCCACAGACACCCCAAAACACACCACCAGACGTGGACGTGCCCACCAGAAAGATAAGATCCAACCTCATCCACCAGAACACAGGCACTAGTCCCCTCCACCAGGAAGCCTACACAACCCACTGAACCAACCTTAGCCACTGGGGACAGATACCAAAAACAACGGGAACTACGAACCTGCAGCCTGTGAAAAGGAGACCCCAAACACAGTAAGATAAGCAAAATGAGAAGACAAAAAACCACACAGCAGGTGAAGGAGCAGGGTCAAAACACACCAGACCTAACAAATGAAGAGGAAATAGGCAGCCTACCTGAAGAAGAATTCAGAATAATGAGAGTAAAGATGATCCAAAATCTTGGAAATAGAATAGACAAAATGCAAGAAACATTTAACAAGGACATAGAAGAACTAAAGAGGAACCAAGCAACGATGAAAAACACAATAAATGAAATTAAAAATACTCTAGACGGGATCAATAGCAGAATAACTGAGGCAGAAGAACGGATAAGTGACCTGGAAGATAAAATAGTGGAAATAACTACTGCAGAGCACAATAAAGAAAAAAGAATGAAAAGAACTGAGGACAGTCTCAGAGACCTCTGGGACAACATTAAACGCACCAACATTCAAATTATAGGGGTCCCAGAAGAAGAAGAGAAAAAGAAAGGGACTGAGAAAATATTTGAAGAGATTATAGTTGAAAACTTCCCTAATATGGGAAAGGAAATAGTTAATCAAGTCCTGGAAGCACATAGAGTCCCATACGGGATAAATCCAAGGAGAAACACGCCAAGACACATATTAAATCAAACTATCAAAAATTAAATATAAAGAAAACATATTAAAAGCAGCAAGGGAAAAACAACAAATAACACACAAGGGAATCCCCATAAGGTTAACAGCTGATCTTTCAGCAGAAACTCTGCAAGCCAGAAGGGAGTGGCAGGATATACTTAAAGTGATGAAGGAGAAAAACCTACAACCAAGGTTACTCTACCCAGCAAGGAGCTCATTCAGATTTGATGGAGAAATTAAAACCTTTACAGACAAGCAAAAGCTGAGAGAGTTCAGCACCACCAAACCAGCTTTACAACAAATGCTAAAGGAACTTCTCTAGGCAAGAAAAACAAGAGAAGGAAAACACCTACAATAACAAACCCAAAACATTTAAGAAAATGGGAATAGGAACATACATATCGATAATTACCTTAAATGTAAATGGATTAAATGCTCCCACCAAAAGACACAGACTGGCTGAATGGATACAAAAGCAGGACCCATATATATGCTGTCTACAAGAGACCCACTTCAGACCTAGAGACACATACAGACTGAAAGTGAGGGGATGGAAAAAGATATTCCATGCAAATGGAAATCAAAAGAAGGCTGGAGTAGCAATTCTCATACCAGACAAAATAGACTTTAAAATAAAGACTATTACAAGAGACAAAGAAGGACACTATATAATGATCAAGGGATCGATCCAAGAGGAAGGTATAACAATTGTAAATATTTATGCACCCAACATAGGAGCACCTCAATACATAAGGCAAATACTAACAGCCATAAAAGGGGAAATCGACAGTAACACAATCATAGTAGGGGACTTTAACACCCCACTTGCACCAATGGACAGATCATCCAAAATGAAAATAAATAAGGAAACACAAGCTTTAAATGATACATTAAACAAGATGGACTTAATTGATATTTATAGGACATTCCACCCAAAAACAACAGATTACACTTTCTTCTCAAGTGCTCATGGAACATTCTCCAGGATAGATCATATCTTGGGTCACAAATCAAGCCTTGGTAAATTTAAGAAAATTGAAATCGTATCAAGTATCTTTTCCGACCACAACGCTATGAGACTAGATATCAATTAAAGGAAAAGATCTGTAAAAAATACAAACACATGGAGGCTACACAATACACTACTTAATAACGAAGTGATCACTGAAGAAATCAAAGGGGAAATCAAAAAATACCTAGAAACAAATGACAATGGAGACACGACGACCCAAAACCTATGGGATGCAGCAAAAGCAGTTCTAAGAGGGAAGTTTATACCAATACAAGCCTACATCAAGAAACAGGAAACATCTCTAATAAACAACCTAACCTTGCACCTAAAGCAATTAGAGAAAGAAGAACAAAAAAACCCCAAAGCTAGCAGAAGGAAAGAAATCATAAAGATCAGATCAGAAATAAATGAAAAAGAAATGAAGGAAACAATAGCAAAAATCAATGAAACTAAAAGCTAGTCTTTGAGAAGATAAACAAAATTGATAAACCATTAGCCAGACTCATCAAGAGAAAAAGGGAGAAGACTCAAATCAATAGAATTAGAAATGAAAAAGGAGAAGTAACCACTGACACTGCAGAAATACAAACGATCATGAGAGATTACTACAAGCAACTCTATGCCAATAAAATGGACAACCTGGAAGAAATGGACAGATTCTTAGAAATGCACAACCTGCCCAGACTGAACCAGGAAGAAATAGAAAATATGAACAGACCAATCACAAGCACTGAAATTGAAACTGTGATTAAAAATCTTCCAACAAACAAAAGCCCAGGACCAGATGGCTTCACAGGCGAAATCTATCAAACATTTAGAGAAGAGCTAACATCTATCCTTCTCAAACTCTTCCAAAATATTGCAGAGGGAGGAACACTCCCCAACTCATTCTACGAGGCCATCATCACCCTGATACCAAAACCAGACAAAGATGTCACAAAGAAAGAAAACTACAGGCCAATATCACTGATGAACATAGATGCAAAAATCCTCAACAAAATACTAGCAAACAGAATCCAACAGCACATTAAAAGGATTATACACCAGGATCAAGTGGGGTTTATTCCAGGAATGCAAGGATTCTTCAATATACGCAAATCAATCAACGTGATACATCATATTAACAAATTGAAGGAGAAAAACCATATGATCATCTCAATAGATGCAGAGAAAGCTTTCGTCAAAATTCAACACCCATTTATGATAAAAGCCCTGCAGAAAGTAGGCATAGAGGGAACTTTCCTCAACATAATAAAGGCCATATATGACAAACCCACAGCCAACATCGTTCTCAATGGTGAAAAACTGAAACCATTTCCACTAAGATCAGGAACACGACAAGGTTGCCCACTCTCACCACTATTATTCAACATAGTTTTGGAAGTCCTAGCCACAGCAATCAGAGAAGAAAAAGAAATAAAAGGAATCCAAATTGGAAAAGAAGAAGTAAAGCTGTCACTGTTTGCAGATGACATGATACTATACATAGAGAATCCTAAAGATGCTACCAGAAAACTACCAGAGCTAATCAATGAATTTGGGAGAGTAGCAGGATACAAAATGAATGCACAGAAATCTCTTGCATTCCTATATACTAATGATGAAAAATCTGAAAGTGAAATTAAGAAAACACTCCCATTTACCATTGCAACAAAAAGAATAAAATATCTAGGAATAAACCTACCTAAGGAGACAAAAGACCTGTATGCAGAAAATTATAGGACACTGATGAAAGAAATTAAAGATGATACAAATAGATGGAGAGATATACCATGTTCTTGGATTGCAAGAATCAACATTGTGAAAATGACTCTACTACCCAAAGCAATCTACAGATTCAATGCAATCCCTATCAAACTACCACTGGCATTTTTCACAGAACTAGAACAAAAAATTTCACAATTTGTATGGAAACACAAAAGACCCCGAATAGCCAAAGCCATCTTGAGAACGAAAAATGGAGCTGGAGGAATCAGGCTCCCTGACTTCAGACTATATTACAAAGCTACAGTAATCAAGACAGTTTGGTACTGGCACAAAAACAGAAATATAGATCAATGGAACAGGATAGAAAGCCCAGAGATAAACCCACGCACATATGGTCACCTTATCTTTGATAAAGGAGGCAAGCATGTACAGTGGAGAAAAGACAGCCTCTTCAATAAATGGTGCTGGGAAAATTGGACAGGTACATGTAAAAGTATGAAATTAGAACACTCCCTGACACCATACACAAAAATAAACTCAAAATGGATTAAAGACCTAAGTGTAAGGCCAGACACTATCAAACTCTTGGAGGAAAACAGGCAGAACACTCTATGACATAAATCACAGCAAGATCCTTTTTGACCCAACTCCTAGAGAAATGGAAATAAAAACACAAATAAACAAATGGGACCTAATGAAACTTCAAAGCTTTTGCATAGCAAAGGAAACCATAAACAAGACAAAAAGACAACCCTCAGAATGGGAGAAAATATTTGCCAATGAAGCAACTGACAAAGGATTAATCTCCAAGATTTACAAGCAGCTCATGCAGCTCAATAACAAAAAAACAAACAACCCAATCCAAAAATGGGCAGAAGACCTAAATAGACATTTCTCCAAAGAAGATATACAGATTGCCAACAGACACATGAAAGAATGCTCAACATCATTAATCATTAGAGAAATGCAAATCAAAACTACAATGAGATATCATCTCACACCAGTCAGAATGGCCATCATCAAAAAAGCTAGAAACAATAAATGCCGGAGAGGGTGTGGAGAAAAGGGAACCCTCTTGCACTGTTGGTGGGAATGTAAATTGATACAGCCACTATGGAGAACAGTATGGAGGTTCCTTAAAAAACTACAAATAGAACTACCATACGACCCAGCAATCCCACTACTGGGCATATACCCTGAGAAAACCAGAATTCAAAAAGAGTCATGTACCAAAATGTTCATTGCAGCTCTATTTACAATAGGCAAGACATGGAAGCAACCTAAGTGTCCATCATCGGATGAATGGATAAAGAAGATGTGGCACATATATACAATGGAATATTACTCAGCCATAAAAAGAAATGAAATGGAGGTATTTGTGATGAGGTGGATGGAGTTAGAGTCTGTCATACAGAGTGAAGTTAAGTCAGAAAGAGAAAAACAAATACGGTATGCTAACACATATATATGGAATCTAAGGAAAAAAAAAAAGGTCATGAAGAACCTAGTGGCAAGACAGGGATGAAGACACAGACCTACTAGAGAATGGACTTGAGGATATGGGGAGGGGGAGAGGTGAGATGTGACAGGGTGAGAGAGTGGCATGGACATATATACACTACCAAATGTAAAACGGATAGCTAGTGGGAAGCAGCCGCATAGCACAGGGAGATCAGCTCGGTGCTTTGTGACCGCCTGGGGGGGTGGGATGGGGAGGGTGGGAGGGAGGGAGATGCGGGAGGGAGGAGATATGGGAACGTGTGTATATGTGTAGCTGATTCACTTTGTTATAAAGCAGAAACTAACACACCATTGTGAAGCAATTATACTTCAATAAAGATGTTTAAAAAATAAATAAATAAATAAATTTGCTATAAACATCAAAAAAAAAAAAAAAAAAAGCTTTTTCCCTAAGATCAGAAACAAGACAAGGGTGCCCACCCTCACTACTCCTATTCAACATAGTATGGGAAATCCTAGCCAGAACATCAGGCAAGAAAAAGAAATAAAAGTCATCAAAATTGTTAAATGAAGTAAAATTGTCTGTCTCTGCAGATGACATGATTTTATATGTAGAAAATCCTAAAGACCCTACCAAAAAACTGTTATGCCTAATCAATGAATTCAGTAAAGCTGCAAGATGCTATTTTTATAGGTTAATTTTGTATTTCTATATACTAACAACAAATGGTCTGAAAAAGAAATAAAGAAGTTGATCTCATTTACAATAGCATCAAAAACAGTAAAATACTTAGGAATAAACAAAGTAGGAGGTGAAAGATCTCTACTCTGAAAATTACAAGATATTGATGACAGAAATTGAAGAAGACACAAATATATGGATAGGTACACTACGTTCATGGATTAGAAGAACTCATATTATTCAAATGTTCATAACTACTGCCAACCATCTATAGATTCAATGTAACCCCTATCAAGATTCCAATGGCATTCCAATTTCATTTTACAGAAGTAGGAAAAACAATCCTAAATTTTACATAGGACTACAAAGACTCCAAATAGCTAAAGCAATCCTGAGAAAGAAGAACAAAACAGGAGGCATCACTCTTCTTGATTTCAAGCTGTACTCTAAAGCTATAGTAATCAAAACATATGGTTTTGGATAAAAACAGAGGAATCAATGGAACAGAATTGATAGCTCATAAACAAACCAAAATATATACGGCCAACCAACATTTGAAAATGGAGCCAACGATACCCAATGGAGAAAAAAAGGTTGTCTCTTTAATAGATGATCCTAAGAAAATTGGACATAAGGAATTTAACTAGACCCCTGTCTTACACCACTCACAAAAATTAACTCAGAATGGATTAGGACTTAAATGTAAGACCTGAAACTAAAACCATAAAACTCCCAGAAGAAAATCCAGGAAAAAAGCTCCTTGACATGTGTCTTGGCAATGATTTTTTGCTATGATTCCTAGAGTCCAAGCAATAAAAGCAAAATTAAAAAGTGGGACTACATGAAACTAAAATGCTTCTGCAGAGCAAAAGAAACAATCAACAAAGTGAAAAGATCACCTAGGAATGAGAAAAAGTATTTGAAATCCATATATCTGATAAGAAGTTAATATCTAAAATATATAAAGAACTCATATAACTCAACAGCGAAAAAAAAAAAAAACCCACCAAATAATTCAATTAAAATAGGGTAAAAGACCTGAATAGACATTTTTCCAAAGAAGATACAGGAGTGGGCAACACATACACGAAAGGACACTTAACATCACTAGTCATTAGGGAAATGACAATCAAAACCACAATGAGATATCACCTCATGACTGTTAGAATGGCCATAATGAAAAAGACAAGAGAAAACAAATGTGGCAAGAATGTGGAGAGAAGGGAATCCTTGAACATTCTGGGTAGGACTGTAAACTAGTATAGCCACTGTGGAAAACAGTATGGAGGATTCTCAAAATATTACAAATAAAACTACCATATGATCCAACAATTCCACTTCTGGAAATATATCTGAAAGAAACAAAGATGCTAACTTGAAAAGGTACCTGCAGCCCCATGTTCATAGCAGCAACATTATTTACAATAGCCACGGCATGAAAGCAACCTAAGGGTCCATCAATGGATGAATGGATTAAGAAGTAGTAGTAAATATATACAATGGAATATTATTCAGCCATAAAAATGAGAAAATCCTGTCATTTGCAACAACATGGATTGATCTTGAGGGCTTTATGCTAAGTGAAATAAGTCAAACGAAGAACAACAAATGCAGTATGATCTCACATGTAGAATCCAATTAAAAAAAAAAAACTCATAGAAAAAGAGATTGATTGTCAGAGGCAGGGGGTAGGGGAGAGGAATTTGGAGGAAGGTGGTTAAAAGATACAAACTTTCAGTTATAAGATAAATAAGTACTAGCAATATAATGCACAACATGATGACTGTAGTTAACACTGCTGTATGATATATAGGAAAGTTGTTAAGAGAGTAAGTCCCGAGTTCTCTTCACAAGGAAATAATTTTTTTTTCCTTTTTCTTTCTATTGTATCTATATAAAGATGATGGCTGCTACACAAACTTACTGCAGTAATCATTTCACAATATATGAAAGTTAAACCATTATGCTGTACATCTTATTTAGTGATATGTCAATTACATATCAATAAAACCGGAAAAATACAGTAATATTTAGAAGTTAATTCCAAAAATAAACCTCCCAATTGTTTTGTGTATCCCTTAACTACTTATTGTGGATGTAGATGATTTTAGTACTTTGGTCTTTTAACCTTCCTACTAGCTTTTTGCATGGATAATTTCCTACCTTTACTGTATGTTTGCCTTTACCAATGAGCTTTTCATTTGTAATTTTCTTGTTTCTAGTTGTGGCAGTAATGAGGGGAGGAGAGTAAAATGCAGGGATTTTTAAATGCATTTGAAAATAAGAGATCAGCAACTTAAAACAATAATGTATATATGTAGATTTCTATATAAAAACCTCATGGTAACCACAAACCAAAAATCTATCACAGGTATACACACACAGAAAGAAAACGGAATCCAAACGTGACACTAAAAATAGTCATTAGGGCTTCCCTGGTGGCGCAGTGGCTAGGAATCCGCCTGCCAATGCAGGGGACACGGGTTCATGCCCCGGTCCGGGAAGATCCCACATGCCGCGGAGCGGCAAGGCCCGTGAGCCACAACTACTGAGCCTGCGCGTCTGGAGCCTGTGCTCCACAATGGGAGAGGCCGTGACAGTGAGAGGCCTGTGCACCGCGACGAAGAGTGGCCTCCGCTCGCTGCAACTGGAGAAAGCCCTTGCACAGAAACGAAGACCCAACACAGCCAAAAATAAATAAATAAAATAAATAAATTTTTAAAAAAGTCATTAAATCATAAGAGAACAAAAAAAGAAGGGAAAAAAAGATCTATAAAACAGTTCCCAAACAAGTAACAAAATAAGAACATACATAGCAATAATTACCTTAAAAGTAAATGGACTAAATGCTCTAATCAAAAGACACAGAATGGCTGAATGGATTAAAAAGTAAGACCTGTATATATGCTGCCTACAAGAAACTCACTTCAGATCTAGAGAAATACACAAACTGAAAGTGAGGGGATGGAAAAAGGTATTCCATGCAAATGGAAATCAAAAGAAAGTTGGAGTAAAAATACTTATATTAGACAAAATAGACTTCAAAATAAAGACTATTACAAGAAACAAAGAAGGGCACTACATAATGATTAAGTGATCAGTCCAAGAAGAAAATATAACAATTGTAAATATATTTACACCCAACATAGGAGCATCTAAATATATAAGGGAATATTAACAGACATAAAAGGAGAAGTTGACAGTAACACAATAATAGTAGGAGACTTTAACACCCCACTTACATCAATGAAGAGATCATCCAGACAGAAAATTAATAAGGAAACACTGGCCTTAAATAACACGTTAGACCAGATGGATGTAACTGATATTTATAGAACTTTCAATCCAAAAGCAGCAGAATGAACTTTCCTTTCAAGTGCACATGGAACATTATCCAAGACAGATCACATGCTAGGCAAGCCTCAGTAAATTTAAGAAAATTGAAATCATATCAAGCATCTTTTTCAACCACAACCCTATGAGACTAGAGTCAACTACAAAAAAACCCCAAAAAACAAAACTGCATAAAAAACAAGAGGAGGCTAAACAATATGTTACTGAACAACCAATGGATCACTGAAGAAATCAAAGAGGAAATTAAAAAAATACCTAGAGAAAAATAAAAATGAAAACGCGATAATCCAAAACCTATGGGACACAGCAAAAGCAGTTCTAAGAGGGAAGTATCAATAGCATCAATATATAATGATACAAGCTTACCTCAGGAAATAAGAAAAATCTCAAATAAACAACCAAAACTTATACCTAAAGCAACCAGAGAAAGAAGAACAAACAAAACCCAAAGTTAGTAGAAGGAAAGAAATCATAAAGATCAGAGCATAAACAAATAAATTAGAGACTAAGAAAATAATAGAAGAGATCAATGAAACTAAAAGCTGGCTCTTTGAAAAGATAAAATTGATAAAGTTTTAACCAGATTCATCAAGAAAAAGAGGGAGAGGGCCCAAATCAATAAAATCAGAAGTGAAAAAGAAGTTACAACTTACACCATGAAATACAAAAGATCATAGGAGACTACTATGAACAACTATATGCCAATAAAATGGACAACCTAGGAGAAATGGACAAATTGTTAGAAATGTACAATCTCCCAAGACTGAACCAGAAGACACAGAAAATATGAACAGACCAATTACCAGTAATGAAATTGCATCAGTAATTTAAAAACACCAACAAACAAAATTCCAGGACTGGATGCCTCACAGGTGAATTCTACCAAACATTTAGAGAAGAGTTAATACCTATCCTTCTCAAACTATTCCAAAAATTGCCAAGGAAGGAACACTTCTGAACTCATTCTATGAGGCCAGCATCACCCTGATACCAAAACTCGACAAAGATATCACAAAAAAGAAAATTACAGGCCAATATCACTGATGAACATACATGCAAAAATCCTCAACACAGTATTAGCAAACCGAATCCAACAATACATTAAAAGGATCATACACCATGATCAACTAGGATTTATATCCCAGGGATGCAAGGATTTTTCAATATCTGCAAATCAATCAATGTGATATACCACACCAATAAATTGAAGAATAAAAATTAAATGACCACCTAAGAGATTCAGAAAAAGCTTTTGACAAAATTCAACATACATTTATGATAAAAACTCTCCAGAAACTGTGCAACATAATAAAGGCCATATATGACAAGCCCACAGCTAACGTTATACTCAATGATGAAAAGCTGAAAAAATTTCCTCTAAGGTTAGAAACAAGACAAGGATGTCTACTCTCCCCACTTTTATACAACACAGTATTGGGAGTCCTAGCCACAGCAATCAGACAAGAAAAAAATAAAATGAATCCAAATTGGGAAGGAAGAAGTAACTGTTATTGTTTGCAGATGATGATACTATACATAGAAAATCCTAAAGACCCCATCAGAAAACTACTAGAGCTCATCAATAAATTCAGTAAAGTTGCAAGATACAAAGTTAATATACAAAACTCTGTTGCATTTTTATATGCTAACAATGATCTATCAGAAAGAGAAATTAAGAAAACAATCCTATTTTGCCATTGCATCATAAAGAATAAAACACCTAGGAATAAACCTACCAAAGGAGGTATACGGCCTGTACTTAAAAAACTGTAAGACACTGAAGAAAGAAATTGAAGACAACCCAGATGGAAAGATATACTGTGTTCTTGAACTGAAAGAATTAATATTTTTTTAAAGATTTGTTTTTGATGTGGACCATTTTTAAAGTCTTTATTGAATTTGTCACAATATTGCTTCGGTTTTATGTTTTGGTTTTTTGGCCATGAGACATGTGGGATCTTAGCTCCCCAACCAGGGATCGAACCCGCACCCCCGGCATTGGAAGGCGAAGTCTGAACCACTGGACCACCAGGAAAGTCCCAAAGAATTAATACTGTTAAAATGACCATACTACCCAAGGCAATCTATAGATTCTATGCAATCCCTATCAAATTACCAATCTTACAGAACTAGAACAAATAATTTAAAAATTTGTATGGACACACAAAAGACCCTGAATAGCCAAAACAATCTTGAGAAAGAAAACAGAACTGGAGGAATCAGGCTGACTTTGAACTATATTACAATGCTACAGTAATCAAAACAGTATGGTAGGGCTTCCCTGGTGGCCCAGTGGTTAAGAATCTGCCTGCCAATGCAGGGGACACGGGTTCGTGCCCCGGTCCGGGAAGATCCCACATGCCGCGGAGCGGCTAGGTCCGTGAGCCACAACTGCTGAGCCTGCGCGTCTGGAGCCTGTGCGCCGCAACGGGAGAGGCCGCGACAGTGAGAGGCCCGCGCACCGTGATGAAGAGTGGCCCCCGCTCGCCGCAACTGGAGAAAGCCCTCGCACAGAAACGAAGACCCAACACAGCCAAAATAAATAAGTAAATAAATAAATTTATAAAAAACAAAACAAAACAAAACAAAACAGTATGGTACTGGGACAAAAACAGAAACATAGATCAATGAAACAGAATAGAAAGCCCAGAAATAAACCCATGCACTTATGGTCAATTAATCTACAACAAAGGAGGCAAGAATACACAATGGAGAAAAGATAGTCTCTTCAATAAGTGGTGCTGGGAAAACTGGACAGCTACATGTAAAAGAATGAAGTTAGAAATTCTCTAACACCATATAGAAAAATAAAATTAAAATGGATTAAAGACCTAAATGTAAGACTGGAAACCATAAAACTACTAGAGGAAAACAGGCAGAACACTGTTTGACATTAATCACAGCAATATTTTTTTGGATCTGTCTCCCAAAACAAAAGAAATAAAAGCAAAAATGAACATATGGGACCTAAGCACAGCAAAGAAAACCATCATAAAATGAAAAGACAACCTACTGAATGGGAGAAAAACATTTGCAAATGATATGACCAGTAAGGGGTTGAAAATCCAAAATATATAAACAGACCATACAACTCAACGTCAAAAAAACAAACACCTGACTAAAAAATGGGCAGAAGGCCTGAACAGACATTTTTCCAAAGAGGATATGCAGATGGCCAACAGGCACATGAAAAGATGCTCAATGTCACTAATCATCAGGGAAATGGAAATCAAAACCGCAGTGAGATATCACCTTGCACCTGTTAGAATAGCTAACATCAAATAACAAATGTTGGCGAGGATGTGGAGAAAAGGGAGCCCTGGTGCACTGTTGGTGGGAATGTACATTGGTGCAGCCACTGTGGAAAACAGTATGGAGGTTTCTTCAAAAACTAAAAATAGAACTACCAAATGATCCAGAAATTCCATCCCTGGGTAAATATCCCCAAACTGCAAAAAGACTAACTCAAAAAGATACATGAACCCCAGTGTTCATAGCAGCATTATTTACAATTGTCAAGATATGGAAGCAACCTAAGTGTCCATCAACAGATGAATGGATAAAGAAGATGTGGTACATATACACAATAGAATACCCCTCAGCCATAAAAAAGAATGATATTTTGCCATTTGCAACAACATGGATGGACTTGGAAGGTATTATGCTAAGTGAAATAAGTCAGAGAAAGACAAATACTGTATGACATCACTTATATGTGGAATCTAAAAACACAGCGAACTAGTGAATAAAACAAAAAAGAAGCAGACCCACAGATATTGAAAGCAAACTAGTGGTTACCAGTGGCGAGAGGGAAGGGGAAGAGGGGCAGTACAGCGGTAGGGGATTAAGAGGTACAAACTATTATGTATAAAATAAGCTACAAGGATATATTGTACAACACAGGGAATGTAGTCAATATCTTATAATAAGAAAAAAAATAGACCTCCCTAAAGACACTGGACAATGGAATAACTGGAGTCTCCTTGGATGACTGTTTCCAAGGAACTTTCACTCTCTTGGCTATGTAAAACTTGTTATACATTATTAAATTGGCTTAGGATTTGTCCTGTCTTGAGTATTTATTAATTAAATATATTCGATTACGTTAACGTGCATTTAAGCTAATTTTGATAATACACTGAAGTTTTTTCAATGTTATACAATTCCAGTCCTCGCCAGAGGCCATGAGCCTGTTTTTTCTCTTATAATCCTGCTCCAGGTAAGTCACTTCCTTTCCTCACCTCAAACAGCAATTCAGATAAATTTCAGGCAATTTGGCTGAGTGGTGAAGAGGCTGGACTTTGTAGTTTGACAAACATGCATTTAGATCTTGCCTTTAGATCTCAGGAGAATCCCTCTTTGCCTCAGAGTCCTCACCTGTAAGATGGAAATAATACCTACCTTCTAGAATGGCTGAAAGGGTAAAGAGAGGCCCTGTGTCAATCATCCCACATAATATGTGACACATAGTGAGCAGTGAATCAACAGCAGCTACTATTATTACTAACTGGGTGTTCCTTTCACCGCATGGGTGTTTCTTTGCCCATCAGGGATCTTCATTGTGCTCAACTGCCTTCTGCATCAGGAGGAGACTCCCATTTCCTGTGCCAGAACATTAGTCATGAGAACTGTAAACTCCGGTCTCAGGGACTTGCCTCCAAGACTGATTCAGATCGAAGTCAGAACACTTTCCTGAAGGTGAAGGTCGAGGGCCTTACACTTTGTACAGAAATCTGTACTGTATTTGATTGCTCTTTATTTTGATTCTTTTAAATCTGACTCGCCAGAACATTGATAACAGAATTCTTCAAATGTGTGGAGAGGATTAGTAGCTAATTCTAAGAGTCATATACTTCGCGCCCAATTGTCATGTTCCCAGAGAGTTCTCATTACTTCCTGATGGCATTTCTCCCCCCTAAAGTCAATGCTACTCCCTGGTTTTGCCCAATTTCTCCCACTCTCATTCCTTGGGGCCCACACCACCCCAGGGTTTAATACCAGTTTCCTTTGTGTGTGTATAATGAGCTTTTCTTTTCTTTTGGAAGGAGTCATTTGCCTGGATTTGTGCTAAGTTTAGTTGTTTTCCACTTTAAAAAGTGAACTGAGTTAGATAATATTTGACCATTTCTACAGACGTGGCCAGGACACTTCAAAAACACTTCATCAAGGGATTTCACATTTTTGTTGCTTTTTAAAATACTTTGACTCATTCTGCAAGGAGACAAGTGGAGCTTGAAGTTTCCTTTCTCAAGGGTTAGGCCGTGAATGTGTCTTGGAACAGATTTTGGGAACTGGATTCTGAATCTGACTGTGGAGGCAGAATTTCAGTGTGGGAACCAGAATCTTTAGGAAAAAATTACAGTAACTGAAATGTTTCAACTTCACAATAGACTGTTTGGATGGGCTACAAGAGGAAAAAAAAGAGTAGCTCAATAATTTGGTGTGTGTGGCCCCCTTCTTTTTTCAAGGCCAGAGGAAACAAATGACTCTGAACTCACTGTGTTCACTGGTTCTTAATCCCTCATAGAGAGGTTGTGGGAATTGGACATTAAAAGACTTTAGCAAAACATCTAGAAAACAATTTATGTTCAAACAAAATTTTCACTGAAGCACTACTGACTCTTTGTCCAAATGGCTGATGCAATTTGATATAAAGTCACTGTGAATAAAGTTCTCCAGCTTTTTAAGTTTGGTGATGTGCGTGGGTGACACTTCCTTTATTTTTCCCCCTCTTTGCCAGAATCTTTAACTGACACTAATAACAACCAAATGAAGTTGCTCTACTTAAATTCTTCCTATGGGCTGAAAGAGTCTCCACAGTGAAAAGTCAGGCTACCTTCTGTTTCACAAACCTGAGTTAAATTCCTAAATGAGGGGGTAAGTCCATCCTATTACATTTTTTCTATATTTAAAATCTTTTAAGAACACATAAAACTATGTTAAAATTTTCCATAAAACATGTTGGGACAGGGTAGCTTTAAGGAAAGTTACAGCTTTTACTTGTCATAAAATAAATTTTAAATCAGGCACTCCACTATAACGATGTCTTTAAAGAACTGACTTGTTAAAAATATCAGAGAACACAGAACTGAGTTAGAAACTGAGTATTGCAGGAATGATAAAGGTAATACTTATTTCCCTTGTATTTTAAAAGCCTAGTATATACAAACTTTTTGGAATATCCATGTATTATTAGGAAGTGGAAATATGAAAAATGGATCCCTTACTTTTGGTCACACTACTTTCAGAAAAGGCAGTGATAAGCTAACAAGACAGAGAAGCTAGTTAGAAAGTTAAAGAAATAATTTAAAAGCAAATCTTAGGTGCATAACTTTGTGTCCTCTTCATACAGTATTTCTCTATGAAGTATTCTGTATTTCTCCCAGTTTGTTAGAAACAATTAAATCTAGGTGATACAAACATGGGTGTTATTCCAGTGCCTTCCAAACCATATGTGATTAAAATGCCAGTTTTTAAAAATTCATTTGAAAAAATGAATTCATTTAACTAATACAGTTGTAAAATATAGTGAAAACAATGTGGCAGTATAAAGTTATAATAAACATTTCTAAATGCTTACTCTCACTTCCTGTACTTATTGTAGACCAGGAATAAACAGTTCTCAAATGCACACCTCTCCACAGACCACTCTTAGAGGAGGACTCAACTGTAAGTTTTTTGTAATAGAAAGTTTTAAAATGTATTAAAAAAAGATACACACGGAATTACTGAGTGTCGTCCACATGTTTTAGCAGCTGCACCAGCCTAGGAAGAACTTGGATGTGCTTTCAAGCATCTTTAAGATGCAGTAAGTTGAATAAATCTGCTGGAGAAACAGCGAATGTACCTCCCATGTACTCAATGTCAACGTGATTTGCTTTTGATTTCTGTTCTTTTGCCAGCCCTGTGGCTACTACTGCTGCTTCCCATGTGTTTAGTGTATCAGATTCTCCCTCTGCTGGTTTCTCCATCTCACGCTGTCCCATTTATTTATGCTTTCCCACAATTGAGGGGAAATAGCATTTTCAGTCACTTGGAGGAGAGTTTATTTTGTGTGGCAGTACCTCTAGGATCTGGCACGCTCTAGAAGTGAAAAATATTTCCTTTGATGTTTTCAAGATGGTGGCTTGTAGGGTTCCAAGGCAGAGGCTGGCAGGGCACGCATGTAATATTACAGCATTTTGGAGGGAGGCCCATTTTCATTTTCACCCTTGCAAGGCTAATCCAGGCCACTTTGTTCGGAGCCATTCTTTAGTAGCAGACGTTAGAACTTTACCTTTTTTTTTTTTTTTTAACATCTTTATTGGAGTATAATTGCTTTACAGTGGTGTGTTAGTTTCTGCTTTATAACAAAGTAAATCAGTTATACATATACATATGTTCCCATATCTCTTCCCTCTTGCATCTCTCTCCCTCCCACCCTCCCTATCCCACCCCTCTAGGTGGTCACAAAGCACAGAGCTGATCTCCCTGTGCTATGCGGTTGCTTCCCACTAGCTATCTATTTTACGTTTGGTAGTGTATATATGTCCATGCCACTCTCTCACTTTGTCACAGCTTGCCCTTCCCCCTCCCCATATCCTCAAGTCCATTCTCTAGTAGGTCTGTGTCTTTATTCCTGTCTTGCCACTAGGTTCTTCATGACCTTTTTTTTTTCTTTTTTTCCTTAGATTCCACATATATGTGTTAGCATACTGTATTTGTTTTTCTCTTTCTGACTAACTTCACTCTGTATGACAGACTCTAACTCCATCCACCTCACTACAAATAACTCAATTTCGTTTCTTTTTATGGCTGAGTAATATTCCATTGTATATATGTGCCACATCTTCTTTATCCATTCATCTGTCGATGGACACTTAGGTTGCTTCCATGTCCTGGCTATTGTAAATAGAAATGCAATGAACATTTTGGTACATGACTCTTTTTGAATTATGGTTTTCTCAGGGTATATGCCCAGTAGTGGGATTGCTGGGTCGTATGGTAGTTCTATTTGTAGTTTTTTAAGGAACCTCCATACTGTTCTCCATAGTGGCTGTATCAATTTACATTCCCACCGACAGTGCAAGAGGGTTCCCTTTTCTCCACACCCTCTCCGGCATTTATTGTTTCTAGATTTTTTGATGATGGCCATTCTGACTGGTGTGAGATGATATCTCATTGTAGTTTTGATCTGCATTTCTCTAATGATTAATGATGTTGAGCATTCTTTCATGTGTTTGTTGGCAATCTGTATATCTTCTTTGGAGAAATGTCTATTTAGGTCTTCTGCCCACTTGTGGATTGGGTTGTTTGTTTTTTTGTTACTGAGCTGCATGAGCTGCTTGTACATTTTGGAGATTAATCCTTTGTCAGTTGCTTCATTTGCAAATATTTTCTCCCATTCTGAGGGTTGTCTTTTGGTCTTGTTTATGGTTTCCTTTGCTGTGCAAAAGCTTTTAAGTTTCATTAGGTCCCATTTGTTTATTTTTGTTTTTATTTCCATTTCTCTAGGAGCTGGGTCAAGAACTTCACCTCTTTAGGATGCTCTTGGGAATTGATTTCAACGTTCTGCTAAAGCAGAGGAATCATCCCAATACCCACAGCAGGCAGTGACACAGATACACTTTCAGTAGCAAAAAGGGAAACCAAACCCCAAACAGTGGCCACTCCGGCCTACGGCCTAGAGAAACGAGTTGACAGCTATGTGAAGAGGATGTCCAAACCAATGTGCCTGCTGGAACCGAACGCAGCGACCATGTGGAATGACGGTAACAAACCAACTACAAGCCACCTGGGGATTATGAGGACCAACTGCTCACACAGAAGGGAAAGGAACCAAATAAAACACTAAAAAGGGAAAGAGGGAAATTGGGGGAACATGCTACAGTAAGGCTTACATGCCACAGCATAAGAGAATGAAATCCCTGGTCTGTCTGTGGGCCCTGGATGTGTTCTGCTTCCAGACCCTCCAGCCATGCAGCGGAAACTGCTTCAGTCAAAAAAGGAACTCCTGAAATGACAAGGCTCCAGGAAGAGGCTTCCTTTCCAAGGGCTGCTCAGGCCTTCCAGGATTTCTCCCAGTTAGCTGGGGGAGAGAGAGGGGACAGACAAGAACACCGCTGTCTTCATGATGGGAGGGATGGGGAAGATGCCACGGCAAGTTTGATGTTAAGTGATGATCAGAGCTTGCACACAAAGTCTTCCTTTGTAAATAGATATATCTGCATCCTGCGGCCACACGTAGACAGTCTTGCTGGGTTGTGTGGGCTTGTGTGTATACAGTGCCTGTGCCAGCTTGGAGGGTCCTGCAGGGTGATACTTTCATTCCTGGCTCTCAGACCCAGGTCCGTCTATGAGTCACAAAGATTAATTCCTACTTTGTGCTTGGTTTTGTGACTTGTGATGCTTATGCCTACGTACTTCTTTTTAATGTTTACTAAACTGAAACCAGTAGTTTTATAGAAATACAGATTTCTCAGCTCCACTCTAATGACTGAAAAATTTCTGGGGAAAATTTCAGGGAATCTGTATTTTTCTACGTTTCCCAGATGGTTCTGTCACATCATGGCTGGAAGCCCAGTCTTTGTACCCAATGGACCAGATCACTGTTAAATAATCATTTCCAATTCAACACTTTTCTATTCTAAATTGACGTCTAACGCCATCTTTTGAATAATATTGAAAGATTTTGAGTAGGGGATGAATTGCAATTTGCTTTTGTTTGGCAAATCCATTCTTCAAAGTGTAAATAACAAGGGGCAACTAAGAGCTCTAAATGGGGCAGTCCTAGGAAAATGCACTTTTAACTCCCTCAAACTTTAAAAACATTTACTATGTACACATCAGTTGCAAGATAATCCAGTAATCAGTCACAGATTTCCTAAAGATTTGTATAAGGCAGTGGTTTGAAGAACAGATTAGTGGGTTGGACACTGTCCTTGGAAGGAATAAAATTACATTATTAGAATTTTGCCCTTCCCCCAGTTCGTGAAGTCCCCATTCTACCACTTTAAAACTGAAATTCACGTTATTAAAGTTCTTTTTGTAAGCTAAATCTAACCTCTCATGTCCTAAAGTTCATCATTAGAAGTAATGATTTGCCATATTCTGTCATTGCCATATTCTTTCTCTTCTTTTGTACACCAACAACTTTCTTCCTGTGAAGGGGAGATGTTAGTTGTGACCTATAGCAGAAAATGGCATCTGGGTGCTGAAAACACTGAGAAGGCAGCTCCCATTGTGGATCTGGGAGCCCACACTCCCCTGGGGCTTAAAACATTTCTCTTCTGGGACTGTCATGGTACCTGAAGTCCACCGTTAAATCTGCCTCTTTGGGCTAAGACAGGTATGCTCCCTAACAAACAAAAGTAAGATGTGGAGACCGGAAATATGTTTCATTGTGCCTCCTTTTATCCTTCCTACCTTGCTGGATCCCTTGATTCTGGGCACAGTCAGCTTCATGGGCATGCTTAGATGGGCCTTGCACTTGGTTTAATGCTCTGCTATTGCCATTTTGAAATTCTTAATACATTTTGAATAAGAGACTCCTCATTTTCATTTTGCACTGGGCCCACAAATTATGCAGCTGTTCCTGCCTCTAAGGTTGATCCAGCTCCCTATGAATGCTCAGAAACACTTGGCCAGTCCAACTTCCTTTCCATTTTTGTGGCTGTCACATTAAACTGTGCAGCAAGATGAATGAGGAGAGGTGACCTGATTTGGGGGATTAGACATAGGTCTTCTCACTGGAACAGTGATGGGGAGAATGCTTCCTTTGGCCCACTGCCCCTTCTTGGCAAGACACATAGAGCTCCCTCTAAGCCACACTTGGCCCACAGACTGGGCTCCATTCAATAAACAGCCAATTCGGCATATAATTTTATCATTATTGTTTTTGTGGAGAGTTATAGGGAAGCCAGAATCATAAAAGAATCCTTTCTCCCTTGCCTCCTGCTTAGGCTGGGCCATGTGTGTGTGTGAAGTTAATGATTGACTTAAGGGCCATGTGGTCTGGCCAGTGACTGCCATTAAATTCTTGCTCACTCTGCCTAGTGCCTTTGCAAAGGAGCCTGCGGGTCTACTCTTCTTCGTCCTTGGATCATCTGCTTTTTTGTGATCTTTAAGCTAAAACTCACTTCTTTTTCTCCTAACCAGCTTGATACTCCCAGCAAATATCAAATGGGTCCTCAAGAATAAAATTCAAGGTGGGAGTATGGGGTGGGGGGAGGGGAAAGAGATGTTAGACTAGGACAGAGCAGGTGAGAGGAGAGGGAAAATTGTTTTCTCTTGCCTAGGGCATTGGCAGGAAGGAGGCAGTGTTTAATCAAACGAAGGTTCAAACCCTCACCCGGAATTGCTTTCTGAACCCCTTAAGTAGCCCACTTTATGTTCTAAGATATCCTGGATTTGGCATGACATGTGTCAGGGAGTAGAAAGGTCAGATGAAATAGTCAACATGACAAGAAGTCATGGCACTGAGAGGTACAGTACCTGGCTAAATTCTGAAAGTTGCAGAGATCAGAAGCGATTCAAAGGAGAAAAGGGTGATGTAAGTGTTTTGGTATTTACCAAGTGCTGAGGATTTCCTGCAGAGGGGAGTCAGTCTCTTCCAGACACCTTTGCACTCACCAGGATCTGAAAATGGGTTGGCTGGCTTTCAACTATTTACTGAGCTCTTGCCATGTACCATGCATGCACTGTGCTAAGTACTTGACATAGATTACCTCATTTACACCTCACGATAACCTTAGGAAGGTATTAGTCAGCACTCCTTAGGTTGCAAGTGACAGAAACTCATCTCAAATGTACTTAAAGCAAAAAAGGGAATGCACTGATACATACAACTGGAAAGACCAGGGGATGCTTCAGGCGTGGCTAGATCCCTGTACTCAGTATTCTTAGGAATCTGGTTTCTCCAACTCTCAGGTTTGCCTTTCTTTCTGTGGGCTTTATTCATTAGTTCTCCTCAAGATGGCTATTAGCACCTCCAAGTTTATAGCCTATGGAAAGATGTCTTTCACATTATTCTAGCAAAAGTCCTGAAGCAGACTCTTACTGGCTTACATTGGATCACATGATGATTTCTGACCCAGTCTTTGACTTTAATTAGCCAGGCTTGGATTACATGCCCACCCATGAAGCCTACTGGTGGGTGCATCCCAAAGAGCCACATGGACTGAATTGGGGAGGAGTAGCTCCCCAAAAAAGAGGGGCTATTGTTGGAAGAAGGTGGAAGAAGTAGCAGGGAAAACAGAACACTTCCATTATAGGGAGGCACTATTGTTATTCCCTCTTGCAGACGGTAAAAACTGATGCAGAGTCATGTTACCTAATTTGCTAGGGGTCATATAGCCAGTGGGGGATTAAACATAGGCTCTTCTCCAGTCGGCTGAGCTGCAAAAGATCTGGGGCAACATGGGCTGATTTGGCTGATCATAAGTTGCCTATTTGTTTTTAGAGGGGAACCGTGGTCAGAAGACTGACTTGAAAAGAGAACATCTTTCTGTCTCTGGGAGCAGACAGGATGGTGGGATTCTGTGCAGCCTGCCCTCTCCAGGCAATGCTGAGAAGTGCTGTGAGAGCATCTTGCACAGGAGAGGATCACAGCTGAGCCTGCACAGCTTAGACGTGGCAGCACCTCCTCGAGACTGTGTGCTGAAAACACTTGACCTGGGGGAGTCACATGGGGAACAAATGTGGAAAAGTGCTTTCCTGGCACTTCAGCCCTCTTGGGAGATTTGCAGGCTCTGATCTCTCTAATCGCCACAGAACCTAAAGAAGCCTTGACACGGAAAATAGTGTAAAGGCTGTGGCTCCCACATGCCTCATTCTCAACCAATCAAGAAGAAATTGCAACTATAACAGGAAGGGGGAAGAGGACATGGAATGAGCCAGGTCTCCCCATCCCACTTGCACTCCCACCCTCCATTCCCAACCCTCCTTCGGGGTGGGGGAACATGTCTGATGTATCTTTGAATTCCTCCAGGGGTGCTTTTGGGATAGTGTTTGATCACAAATATTCTGCTGTGCTCTTCCTAGAGATCTGATGGAATTGAGCTTTGCTACTGACTAAATATTGACCATTGGATTTAGCTTACTTATCAGCTTGTCATTACTTTGGGGCAAGTTATTTGGCTTCTCTGACACTCAAGCTCCTTGTCTGTAGAATGTAGTTAACAAATATCTACTGGCCAGGGTTATCCTGAAGATTAAGTAAAAGAATCGGAGTTAACCTAGTACCTTTCAATTAGCATTGCTCAGTAAGTGTTCATTTCTTCCTCCCTCCTGTCCCAGTACTCTTTCCAGGGCAACACTTCAAAAGCTGTTGGAAAAACAATAACTAAAGCTATCTGCATAGAATGACATGTTTCATAATCTGACAGGCAGGGTTCCTTGCCTCTCCTGAAGTGAATTTTTCACATAAGGTAGTTGTTGGTGCTCTCCAGCCAGACTGGAGACAACTCCAGCTGACAATTGGGTTTATCCTCCCGTGCAGAGAGGGAGAAAGCCCCTATGGGGAACTGTGAGGGCACCTCAGTAAGTGGTATTAAAAAGGCCTTCTTAGGATTTGGGCTGGTGTTAGGTGATTTGGGGGAAGAGTTTAAAGGAAGAGGGGTTTTGCTCTGGGTTGGATGCTGTCAGGAAGCAGGGGTAATTCTGATTAGGTTTCTTAATGCATTTGATCTAGAAGGATGCAGGATAGGATAAAGCTGTGATACGTAAAAATGCAACAAGCAGTGACCCACATGAGCTAGGAGAGTGGGATGTTTGGAATTCTGAGGCTTGGACAATGTTCATGTTTTGTCTGTGTTCAGATGTGGTGATGGAATGGTCTTGTTTTTGTCTTGATCCATCACGGTCACTGAGCGGCCTTGTCTGATGTTGATGCTGTGCAAAACTGTTTATGTTGCACAGGAGAACACCAAGTTCTGGCTGTGAGTTCCAGGCAGCTGTCCCACATATTAGGGGGCTGCCTTTCTCTTTCTCATGACTTTTCCATTTTTTTTTTTTCTAGTTAAACAATTTATTTAACTAATTTACTTACAGCATTGACTATTTAGTCCTTGCCAGGGATTGTTCTGAGAGCTTCCCAGATATCGACACATTTAATCCCATAATACTCTGAAGAGATTAGTCCCTTTTTTAGCCCCATTTTACAGATGAGGAAACTGAGGATCAGAGAGTTGAAATGACTTGCCCAATAAATTTCCCACAGCTCGTGGATGACAGAGCTGGGATTCAATCCCAGGCAATCTGGCTCATGAGTCAGGGCTCCTAAGAGTCACCAGTGAAGGCAAGTTGTGTTTATCCTAGAAGGCAGTCATCAGGGTCCTTTCAGCAACCCCCTGCCCTGCACTACCCCATGAACTTTACCTGCCTGACCTTTGGGATGGCTCCTGCAGTACATAGAGGAGGGAAGAGATTTTGAGGGGGCACTTCTCTAGTGCCCTGATATCTGGGAATGACTCTTGAGAACCAGTCCTGGAACAGCTTGGGAGAGAGAGGCCAGAGAGGGACAGAAAGAATATTAACCACAAAAAGTTCTCATGGTCCAACTATGGTTTTTTTAAAAAGTTATTTTTTGAATTTCACTCTTCTTTAGCCCTTCTCATCCCATCATTGACCCTGGATTCTGTACGTTTATTCATTCAAAATTCCTTACTTAGTACCTACTGTGTGCACACAGTGCATGTGTGTGTGTGTGAGTGTGAGTAACCCAGACATTGCCAGGCCTCCTGCGGGCAGTCGACAGTCTCCCTTCTCTGCTGCACCTGCGTGGAAGAATCTGCACCCTGACACCTGTTTATACCAAAGCAAGATACAGGTCACTCTCTCTCAGGTTAGTTGTTGGCGAGGGAGAGAGTGAATCTTGAGGGCAGGTCAAGTATTACAGCCTCCCACCAGCCAGCACTCTGCCTGTGTTGCCAACACCTGAACAAATGGGATGAGACGTCCCCATCCCAGAGAGCGCTGCAACAATTCCAGGTGTTGCTCAACCAGAGTGACAGAGCAGAAGATGAACTGATTAGGCTGGGGATGGCTGACTACTGTTTTGACACTGAGGTCAGAGAGAGTGGAAAGAAGCAGATCCGTCTTTACATGGTCAGTTTATGGACAGCGTGGCATTTGGTTGAGATTTCTCTTGGCAGTGCATGCTCCAAAGGAATTATAATCAAGATGCCTCCTAAAGCTATAATCTAAGACTATTAACAAGCTCTGCTGTTTGTAGTATTTCTTTAGAAGAAAAAATGCAAAGACCCAAGAGGAAGTGGGAAACACATTTGGAAATGGAAAAGATGAGCTCAAAGCTGGTAGAGACTTGGGATTCTGCTTCCAAGTGGTCAAACATCAGTGAACAAAAACTACTAGGAGGGAGTTCTTCTTTATATCCCAGTTAAATCTCTCCTGTTATAACTAATTCACCTCCTCTTTGCATGCTTCGTTCTTTTGCATAGGAGAGAAGCAAAGTTATCTGTGGGAAAAGCTGTAGAATAAATACTTCATCCCTGACAGGCTCTGAACTCAGCTTTCCCTTGGCCTTCTAGAGCCTCCAGTTTCCCCTCCTAATCTACCTTTATAGGTTCCCCAACATGTGTCTGTCCCCTTCCTCAACAAATTAGTTTTGCTTTCAAATCAAATAAGGTCACCTGGGGAAGAGGGGAAAAAATGCTGCTTAGGTGTGAATGGCAAGAATTTCTTTTAATTCTCAAAGTGGCTGTTGGTAACTTGTCCAGAAATAATGACTTAATCTAAAGGAATGAAGAACCAATGGTGGCAATATTAGGCATCAGCCATTGTCCTTTCTAGAAAAGATTTTCAGTACGGTTTTCATAAAACTTTGAATGGTACCAGGAACCAGGTACTTGCTTTATCCCCATAAGAGGCCTTCTCTGTGGAGGATTGATGATCATCATTAAGTTAAATAATGGATATGTGAAGTACTTATCACAGTTTCTGTCACATGGTTAGTGGTTACTGAAAGGCAGCCATAATCATTATGATCTATTAAATTGCTCTTTACATACTTTGGTTATTACTGATATGGGTGGGGTGGTCTCAAGCAACTGAACCTGCAATTTGAGTCATGACCTTGTAGAGTAAAAGATTCAGGATAGGTTTAATGTGCGGGAGGGCCATGTGCCCCTCATCCACTCCAGGGTATCCTGTCCTCAAAGGACAACTGGGTGTATGTTTGGGCCTTGCTGTGCTTTTTGTAACCGACCATGTGATCCAAATCACTTTTTATTAGTATATGACCCTGGTAACTTAGGCTTTGACAATCTGAGCTAAAATACTGTGTGAATGCCATCCAGGACAGAAATTAACAGAGCCTCAGAAACTCACATTGACACACATCATAGATGCCTCGAACCAGACACTTTTATAGAGATGTATGTGGATTTGAGGCAAGTCATGGCCCAATTCTGACCTAATTATCAGGGAGATGAGGTTTCACTGGATCGTTTTGGGGGAAGTGAAGCCCTCCTTGCAGTGCTCTGAGGTCACTCCAGAACACCATCTGGAAGATGGGGTTGGGACAGTTAATTTTTTTTTTTTTTTTAAAGTTTTTAAGTAAATATATTTTACTTTAACTTTTTTTTTTTTTAATTATTTATTTATTTATTTATGGCTGTGTTGGGTCTTCGTTTCTGTGCGAGGGCTTTCTCTCTAGTTGCGGCGAGTGGGGGCCACTCTTCATCGCGATGCGCAGGCCTCTCACTATCGCGGCCTCTCTTGTTGCAGAGCACAGGCTCCAGACGCACAGGCTCAGTAATTGTGGCTCACGGGCCCAGTTGCTCCGCGGCATGTGGGATCCTCCCAGACCAGGGCTCGAACCCGTGTCCCCTGCATTGGCAGGCAGGTTCCCAACCACTGCGCCACCATGGAAGCCCCGGGACAGTTAATATTTTAAAGAATTTAGAGGGGGGGATTATAATAACAGGATCTTAATAATTA
Source organism: Eschrichtius robustus (assembly GCF_028021215.1). NCBI lineage: Eukaryota > Metazoa > Chordata > Mammalia > Artiodactyla > Eschrichtiidae > Eschrichtius > Eschrichtius robustus. Next base: position 4,935,738 of record NC_090830.1, on the reverse strand, counting down.
TCCTATTAGTATTATATTCTTTTTGCAACAGAAAAAGACAAGAAGAAGAATAAATAGGAAAATATCATGAACGGCACCTTTTTGGAGGAAGCTAAGGTATTTAGGAAGATAGGTGCGCACTACTGAGAAGGTAGTGTTGATCAGACTGATAATCTTGAGTTGGAAGGAGGAATGTACCAGGGTTAGTAAGAAGAAAAGAATAAGTGAAGCCTGTGGATTCAGAGTAATGTGTACAGATTACAAAAGACCTTGTGGAGAAACAAAATAAGGAGAGGGATCTGCAGAATATTTGAGCTGTGCAACCACAAAGTAAGGTAAGCCGAGGACACCGTGAAGGTTAATGGAATAGATGTGCTTCTGCCATAAGGGTAGGACACGGGTGACAAGTGGGGCTCCTCCTCGTTACCAATGTGACCGTGAGAAAATCGCCTACACGGAAATGAAGTAAACAGGCATTAGAGGTGTTGCCAGAGATGGGAATTCTAGGATTTAAGAGCTATTTATCGGCAGATAGAAAAAAATGACGTTGAGGGAAATAATATGAGTTCTGTAAACAGAGTTAAATGGATGTGTGATCATAGGGTTCCTGGGTACATCTCACAGCCTGTTTGTTTTGTTTTGTTTTTTTACCACTTCCATAGAAGTCAGGGAAGGTATTAAGAATACTATGCAGTTGCTTATCCATATTGCTTCCCAGTTATACTGAACAGCACTGCTGCCTGAAGGAACCCTGGGACGAGGAAGTGATAGACACGTACTCTCTGGGTTGCAGTGAAAGACGAATGGGAAGTACAGACGCTGATGCTTAGATTTCCCTGCTTTTATTATCAGGAGGATGGTTCGGCTCACTCAGAAAGGAAAGTGAGAACAGAAGAGGAAGGCCTCTGGGAATAGTATCTAAATAGGAAATGAAGTGCTTCTTTTTATTAACAGCTGAGTACATGCCTAATATTAACTCCAATTCCCCTTCCCAAAGAGGATTCTCTGATAAAACTGAGTTTGGGAACATGGTTGAACCAAGAGGTAAAGTGAGGGATGTATTCCTTCCCCCCTTGACACTGGATGGCTGGGTCGATGGAGCACAGTCTGAGTTCGTTCCTAGGGGCCGAGCCCTGGGTACACATCACAGAAAGTGGGAAGAGGAAGTGAAAAGAGGGCCCACTGGGCAGGGACCAGAAATGACAAGAGGCAAGCTGAAGTCTGGATTCCATCTGTGAAGCTCAGCACTAGCCCACTAGAAATAACAGATCCGATGAGTGATAAAAGACTCTGCAATTAGATTTCTAACTTTCCCTTTTGTTGGGAGGAGCTACAGGGAGGAGTATATGGGAAAGAACATCCAATAACACTTTTTCCCCAGATGTTAGCTGTCCCAGAAATATAAAGTGATGGACAGGAAAGTTATCCCCACCTCAACACTCCCCAGTTCCTCAGATCACAGTTCAAGTCCTTTATCACAGTTTTTAAGACCCTCCACACTTCGTTTCTAGTCTTATCTTCTAAGACTCATGACACACACTTCTGTTCAGCCTAATTAAACAGCTGGACATTCCTTGAGCACATTCTCCATGCCTATGAGTCCATGACCATGTTCCCTCAGCCTGAAATGCCCTCCCTGACACTCACTGGTTGGAGAAATCTTATCTGTCTCTGAGGGCCCAATTCAGAAGGCGGCTCCACCATGCAGATTTCTTGATTACCTGGGTAGAAGCATCTCACTCCTCCTTTGAATTCCTGTCGCTCTGTGTACCTCTCTCACGTGGTTGATCAAATGCTGCCTTGTATTACAATTTGAGGATAGATGCTAGCCTTCATTCTTCTTTCTATTTCCTCATTGGTGCCTAGGATGGTGCCTAAGATAATGAGTGGAAGAGTAAACGTCCAGCAAATATTTGCCAACGTGAACTGAGTTCAAGGGTACTTGACGGAAAATAAGGAGAGGCTACAGAGAAGTGGAAATGACCAGCATTTCTCTTGTGCTGCTGTTCAGTAAATATCATTTCATACCCAGTTATACTGGAGGAGGTCCTGGAGGTGACTGAACTAAGGCAGGAAGTAGAAGGATGCAAGACATATAAGATACAATTATTTTTTTTTCCAAATGCAGAATCTGTTGTTCTTGAAATGGACAAAATGCATGCTCTGCTGCAGCTCTGTGTCATTTCACAGCATGGCCCATCTGCTATAATTGCTCTGTGAATATTTGTGCTGATATTTGGTCTGATGTGTGTCAAAGACCAAAGGATCAAACTGATAAGAATTAGTGAGAATAGCCTCAAACTGGAAAGGGGATATAGAACAAAAATGAAACATCAATAGAGCAACTGGGGTAGTAGCTGGCAGGTGAAGATCATTCTGGAGTGTACTGGGAGTCAGATCTGCTAAATAATAGACTTAGCAGTGAGGACTTTCACTGGCCCAAGAAGGGGTTGGTACTAGAAACCAGGATGTCTAAGCTCTTTTTACAGCTCTAATCTCCTCTAGCAATTAACTTCGATTGGCCTCAGGTTTTCCATCTATGAAACAGATAGATGGAAATGATATGCCACAAAGCATCTATCTCCCAGAGAATATGGAACACACCCTGACTTTTAATTCTATTAGAACAGCAGCTCAACCAGGACAAGTACAATTTGTATCAATCCATTACAAAATTATTTCATAAGTAGCTATTGTGTGCCAGGCTGTGCAACATGTTCTGGGAATGGAAAAAAGAACAAGACAGACGCCTTTTGAGACCAAATAGCATTTGATAGGATTCTAGCCAAGTCCACTTTAGGTGTGTGACATTGGGCGCCCTGCTCACCATCACTAAGCCTGTTTCCTCGTATGTAAAAATGAGCTGATGATAAAATTCAACTTAAAGGACTGTTGTGAGGATCATAGAATATGAAGATGTCTGGCACATAGGAGGTCACTAACAAATGGGAGCAGGGATGATGATGATCGTTTGACTACGCCTGAGTGACAGAGAAACAGGTATTTGGAGGGAGGCATATAGATCAACCTGAATCACTCACATGATAGCTTTAAAAATTCAGATGAACCATGGTACATTCAGACAACGTAATATTAATCAGCGCTGAAAAGAAATGAGCTGGACATGACTTCACCAAGATGGTGACACAGGTCACCCCTGATGTCATTCCCTCTCACAGAAGAAAAACTGAAAACTATTCATTGATGACATACCCCTGAGAGAATCCTAGAGCATGGGGATGAGGCTGAAGCACCCCCTGCACCACAGAGACCAAGATAGACTGCACAGAAGGGAAGAAGTGGCTACACGCTGACCACACTGCGCCCCCGCCCCCAGGCCAGCGCAGCACCGTGTGGAGAGGTCTCCCCTGAGTCTACCATTCCTCCAGTGGGAAGAGACAACCTGGGAGGGACTTCACCCAGCCTCCCCAGTGCTGCGGGTTGCTTGGTGGGAGCCACTACTCTCTGGTCTTGCCCCACGGGGACTGCAGGGCTCAACCACTGGGAATCTGACTGTGAAGGAGAAGAGGGGAGGGGCTTGCAATAACCAGCACTCAAATCTTGGCAGACCAAGTTCCTTCCTGTAAAGCCCCAAAACAGCAGCTTTGCTCATCCGAAGGATCAAGTCAGGGGTACACTTTGACCAGGGAACTCAGTGTGGGGTGCAGGTTTGCCTGATTTAGGTCCTCAAACAAGGAATTTTGCTGGCCCTAGAGACTGGTTTGCCCACATCCAGGCAAGAGAGTTGAGTCATAGCCCCACCTGCTGCTGCGGGCATGACTCCTGGCCCCAAGAGACCAGAAGGGCTGGGGAGACCTGTGTAACTTAGCAACACTTCAGCTGAAAGGTGACTGGGCGGAGCTGATGTCCCCAGAGCAAAGCCAGTATCAGGTGTAGAGGGTTCCCCTTCCACACCCAGGCAGGGGAATTAATCCATAGCCTCACCCGAGGTAGAGGGTAGCTCCTGGCGCCTCCTGAGTGGAAAGCCAGTTCAGAAAAAGTGTGAGTTTCCTGGAGTGGACCCTCCTTGTCCCATCCAGGCAGGGAAATGAGTCATGGTCTCATCTGCTGTGGGGCCTGGCTTCTGGCCCCATCTGACCAGAAGTGCCAGAGAGAACACCTGGAAGTTGGTAACCCAGCAATGGTCAAGCCAAGAGATGGGCAGGCAGAGCTGATAGTCTGCAAAGCCAAGCCAGTGGCCCTATTCAACCAGGGAACTTGGGGCATGGATCAGCTTGAGTTAAGACCACAAACAAAAAGCCCTTAGAGCTGCTTCTACTGCTATGCCTAGGCAGGGAAACTAATTCACAGCCCCACTTATTGCTGAAAACAGCTTTCCAACTGCCCAATCAGGGAACTTAACCAGAGCACATAGGAGGGTGCGTAGCCCATCCAACAGTCCTGCTTACAGCGGCACTTGAACAGAGAGCACTGCATCTAGTCTCCCCATCTGCAGAGCAAAAACCAGTGGCCTCACCTGTCAGGAAATTCAGTGCACACACTTGCCTGATTCCGGTCTCCAAACAACAAGCTGTACAGGCCCTGTGTCTTGTCCTCCTGCCCTGTCAGGGAAGGGAAGCTAATTCATAGCCCCACCTACCAGTGAGTATAGTACCCAGTCATGATGATCTAAGTAAGCATTACCAGAGAAATCAGGCAACTGCAGAGCCCATCCTACAGCCTCACTTGGGCAGGGAACCAAGGTAGAGTCTTATCCAGCTGTTCTCAGCCAGTGGCACACCCCTCATACCAAGCTCAGAGCTCAAATAGTTGCCTTAACCAAAATTAGATCCTAATAGCAGGCCCCATCTGCCCAAGGAAATTGCTAGCAGACACACCCAGAACCCAATCTGAGCTGACTGGTCAAAAACCGTCTCTGTCAAAGTGAACCTGTAAAGTCTGGAAGAGGAGCATACATAGATACCAATGTAAGGAATCAAGGATCATAAAAAATTAGATAAATATGATACTACCAAAGGAAACAAATAAGGCTCCAGTAAATGACCCTCAATAAATGGAGATCTATGAACTATCAGACAAGAAATTCAGAATAATCCTCTTAAAGAAGTTTAGTGAACTACAAGAACACATGCACAAGTAAAAATTAAAAAACAATGAATAAACAAAACGAGAAGTTCAACAAAGAAAGAGAAACCATAAAAAAACAAAAACAGAGATTCAAGAGTTGAAAAAGAGAATAACTGAACTTAAGAATTCAATGGAGGAGGAGGAGCTTCAAGATGGCGGAAAAGTAAGATGTGGAGATCACCTTCCTCCCCACAAATACATCAGAAATACATCTACATGTGAACAACTCCTACAGAACACCTACTGAACGCTGGCAGAAGACCTCAGACTTCCCAAAAGGCAAGAAACTCACCACGTACCTGGGTAGAGCAAAAGAAAAAAGAGATAAAAGAATAGGGACGGGACCCGCACCAGTGGGAGGGAGCTGTGAAGGAGGAAAGGTGTCCACACAATAGGACGCTCCTTCGCGGGCGGAGACTGCGGGTGGCGGAGGGGGGAGCTTCGGAGCCACGGAGGAGAGCGCAGCCACAGGGGTGCGGAGGGCAAAGCGGAGAGATTCCCGCACGGAGGATCGGCGCCGCCCAGCACTCACCAGCCCGAGAGGCTTGTCTGCTCCCCCGCCGGGGCGAGCGGGGGCTGGGAGCTGAGGCTCGGGCTTCGGAGGCCGGATCGCAGGGAGAGGACTGGGGTTGGCTGCGTGAACACAGCCTGAAGGGGATAGCGCGCCACAGCAAGATGGGAGGGAGTCCGGGAAAAGTTTGGAGATGCCGAAGAGACAAGAGACTCTTTCTTGCCTCTTTGTTTCCTGGTGCACGAGGAGAGGGGATTCAGAGCGCCGCTTAAAGGAGCTCCAGAGATGGGCGCGAGCCGCGGTTATCAGCGCGGACCCCAGAGACCGGCATGAGACGCTAAGGCTGCTGCTGCCGCCACCAAGAAGCCTGTGTGTGAGCACAGGTCACTCTCCACAGCGCCCCTCCCGGGAGCTGGTGCAGCCCGCCACGGCCAGGGTCCCGCAGGGACAACTTCCCCGGGAGAACGCTCGGCGCGCCTCAGGCTGGTGCAACGTCACGCAGGCCTCTGCCGCCGCAGGCTCACCCTGCATCCGTACCCCTCCCTCCCCCCGGCCTGAGTGAGCCAGAGCCCCCGTAGCAGCTGCTCCTTTAACCCCATCCTGTCTGGGCGGGGAACAGATGCCCTCAGGCGACCAACACGCAGAGGCGGGTCCAAATCCAAAGCTGAACCCCGGTAGCTCTGCGAACAAAGAAGAGAAAGGGAAATTTCTCCCAGCAGCCTCAGGAGCAGCGGATTAAATCTCCACAATCAACTTGATGTACCTGCATCTGTGGAATACGTGAATAGACAACGAATCATCCCACATTGAGGAGGTGGACTTTGGGAGCAATGATATATATATATTTTCCCCTTTTTCTCTTTTTGTGAGGGTGTATGTGTATGCTTCTGTGTGTGATTTTGTCTGTATAGCTTTGCTTTTACCATTTGTCCTAGGGTTCTGTCTGTCCAGTTATTTTTATTTTTATTTTTTTAATATAGATTTTAGTGCTTGTTATCATTGGTGGATTAGTTTTTTGGTATGGTTGCTCTCTTCTTTCTTTCTTTCTTTTTTTTTATTACTTTTAAATATTTTTAATAATTATTTTTTATTTTAATAACTTTAATTTATTTTATCTTTTTCTTTCTTTCTTTTTTTCTCCCTTTTATTCTGAGCCGTGTGGATGACAGGCTCTTGGTGCTCTAGCCAGGCGTCAGGGCTGTGCCTCTGAGGTGGGAGAGCCAAGTTCAGGACACTGCTGCACGAGAGACCTCCCAGCTCCATGTAATATCAAATGTCTAAAATCTCCCAGAGATCTCCACCTCAACGCCAAAACCCAGCTCCACTCAACGACCAGCAACCTACAGTGCTGGACACACTATGCCAAACAACTAGCAAGACAGGAACACAGCCCCACCCATTAGCAGAGAGGCTGCCTAAAATCATAATAAGGTCACAGACACCCCAAAATACACCACCAGACGTGGACCTGCTCACCAGAAAGACAAGATCCAGCTTCATCCACCAGAACACAGGCACTAGTCCCCTCCACCAGGAAGCCTACACAACCCACGGAACCAACCTTAGTCACTGGGGGCAGACACCGAAAACAACGGGAACTACGAACCTGCAGCCTGCGAAAAGGAGACCCCAAACACAGTAAGTTAAGCAAAATGAGAAGAGAGAGAAACACACAGCACATGAAGGTGCAAGGTAATAACCCACCAGACCTAACAAATGAAGAGGAAATAGGCAGTCTACCTGAAAAAGAATTCAGAATAATGAGAGTAAAGATGATCCAAAATCTTGGAAATAGAATGGAGAAAATACAAGAAACGTTTAACAAGGACCTAGAAGAAGTAAAGAGCAAACAAACAGTGATGAACAACACAAAAAATAAAATTAAAAATTCTCTAGAAGGGATCAATAGCAGAATAACTGAGGCAGAAGAACGGATAAGTGACCTGGAAGATAGAATGGTGGAAATAACTACTGCAAAGCAGAATAAAGAAAAAATAATGAAAAGAACTGAGGACAGTCTCAGAGACCTCTGGGACAACATTAAACGCACCAGCATTCAAATTATAGGGGTCCCAGAAGAAGAAGAGAAAAAGAAAGGGACTGAGAATATATTTGAAGAGATTATAGTTGAAAACTTCCCTAATATGGGAAAGGAAAGAGTTAATCAAGTCCAGGAAGCACAGAGAGTCCCATACAGGATAAATCCAAGGAGAAACATGCCAAGACACATATTAATCAAACTATCAAAAATTAAATACAAAGAAAAAATATTAAAAGCAGCTAGGGAAAAACAACAAATAACACACAAGGGAATCCCCATACAGTTAACAGCTGATCTTTCAGCAGAAACTCTGCAAGCCAGAAGGGAGTGGCAGGACATATATAAAGTGATGAAGGAGAAAAAACTACAACCAAGATCACTCTACCCAGCAAGGATTTCATTCAGATTTGACGGAGAAATTAAAACCTTTACAAACAAGCAAAAGCTAAGAGAATTCAGCACCACCAAACCAGCTTTACAACAATGCAAAAGGAACTTCTCAAGGCAGGAAACACAAGAGAAGGAAAAGACCTACAATAATAAATCCAAAACAATTAAGAAAACGGTAAAAGGAACATGCATATCGATAATTACCTTAAATGTAAATGGCTTAAATGCTCCAACCAAAAGACATAGACTGGCTGAATGGATACAAAAACAAGACTCGTATATATGTTGTCTACAAGAGACCCACTTCAGACCTAGGGACACATACAGACTGAAAGTGAGGGGATGGAAAAAGATATTCCATGCAAATGGAAATCAAAAGAAAGCTGGAGTAGCAATTCTCATATCAGACAAAATAGACTTTAAAATAAAGACTATTACAAGAGACAAAGAAGGACACTACATAATGATCAAGGGATCAATCCAAGAAGAAGTATAACAATTGTAAGTATTTATGCACCCAACATAGGAGCACCTCAATACATAAGGCAAATGCTAACAGCCATAAAAGGGGAAATTGACAGTAACACAGTCATAGTAGGGGACTTGAACACCCCACTTTCACCAATGGACAGATCATCCAAAATGAAAACAAATAAGGAAACACAAGCTTTAAATGATACATTAAAAAAGATGAACTTAATTGATATTTATAGGCCATTCCATCCAAAAACACCAGAATACACTTTCTTCTCAAGTGCTCATGGAACATTCTCCAGGATAGATCATATCTTGGGTCACAAATCAAGCCTTGATAAATTTAAGAAAACTGAAATCGTATCAAGTATCTTTTCCAACCACAACGCTATGAGACTAGATATGAATTACAGGAAAAAGTCTGTAAAAACTACAAACACATGGAGGCTAAACAATACACTACTTAATAACCAAGAGATCACTGAAGAAATCAAAGAGGAAATAAAAAAATACCTAGAAACAAATGACAATGAAAACACGATGACCCAAAACCTATGGGATGCAGCAAAAGCACTTCTAAGAGGGAAGTTTATAGCAATACAATCCTACCTTAAGAAACAAGAAACATCCCAAATAAACTACCTAACCTTACACCTAAAGCAATCAGAGAAAGAAGAACAAAAAACCCCGAAGTCAGCAGAAGGAAAGAAATCATAAAGGTCAGATCAGAAATAAATGAAAAAAAAAATGAAGGAAATGATAGCAAAAATCAATGAAACTAAAAGCTGGTTCTTTGAGAAGATAAACAAAATTGATAAACCATTAGCCAGACGCATCAAGAAAAAAAGGGAGAGGGCTCAAATCATTAGAATTAGAAATGAAAAAGGAGAAGCAACAACTGACACTGAAGAAATACAAAGGATCATGAGAGATTACTACAAGCAACACTATGCCAATAAAATGGACAACCTGGAAGAAATGGATACATTCTTAAAAATGCACAACCTTCTGAGACTGAACCAGGAAGAAGTAGAAAATATGAACAGAGCAATCAGAAGCACTGAAATTGAAACTGTGACTAAAAATCTTCCAACAAACAAAAGCCCAGGACCAGATGGCTTCACAGGCGAATTCTATCAAACATTTAGACAAGAGCTAACACCTGTCCTTCTCAAACCTTCCAAAATATAGCAGAGGGAGGAACACTCCCAAACTCATTCTACGAGGCCACCATCACCCTGATACCAAAACCAGACAAAGATGTCACAAAGAAAGAAAACTACAGGCCAATATCACTGATGAACATAGATGAAAAAATCCTCAACAAAATACTAGCAAACAGAATCCAACAGCACATTAAAAGGATTATACACCATGATCAAGTGGGGTTTATCCCAGGAATGCAAGGATTCTTCAATATACGCAAATCAATCAATGTGATACATCATATTAACAAACTGAAGGAGAAAAACCATATGATCATCTCAATAGATGCAGAGAAAGTGCTTGATAAAATTCAACACCTATTTATGATAAAAACCCTCCAGAAAGTAGGCATAGAGGGAACTTACCTCAACATAATAAAGGCCACATATGACAAACCCACAGCGAACATCGTCCTCAATGGTGAAAAACTGAAACCATTTCCACTAAGATCAGGAACACGACAAGGTTGCCCACTCTCACCACTCTTATTCAACATAGTTTTGGAAGTTTTAGCCACAGCAATCAGAGAATGAAAAGAAATAAAAGGAATCCAAATTGGAAAAGAAGAAGTAAAGCTGTCACTGTTTGCAGATGACATGATACTATACATAGGTAATCCTAAAGAAGCTACCAGAAAACTACTAGAGCTAACCAATGAATTTAGTAAAGTAGCAGGATACAAAATTAATGCACAGAAATCTCTTGCATTCCTATACACTAATGATGAAAAACCTGAAAGTGAAATTAAGAAAACACTCCCATTTACCACTGCAACAAAAAGAATAAAATACCTAGGAATAAACCTACTTAAGGAGAAAAAAGTCCTGTATGCAGAAAAGTATAAGACACTGATGAAAGAAATCAAAGATGATACAAACAGATGGAGAGATATACCATATTCTTGGATTGGAAGAATCAACTTTGTGAAAATGACTATACTACCCAAAGCAATCTACAGATTCAATGCAATCCCTATCGCACTACCCTATCACACACACTGCCACTACAAAACTGGCAGTTTTCACAGAACTAGAACAAAAAAATTACACAATTTGTATGGAAACACATAAGACCCCAAGTAGCCAAAGCAATCTTGAGAAAGAAAAATGGAGCTGGAGGAATCAGGCTCCTGGACTTCAGACTATACTACAAAGTTACAGTCATCAAGACAGTATGGTACTGGCACAAAAATAGAAATATACACCAATGGAACAGGGTAGAAAGCCCAGAGATAAACCCATGCACATATGGTCACCTTATCTTTGATAAAGGAGGCCAGAATATACAATGGAGAAAAGGCAGCCTCTTCAATAAGTGGTGATGGGAACCTGGACAGCTACACAGAAAAGAATGAAATTAGAACACTGCCTAACACCATACACAAAAATAAACTCAAAATGGATTAAAGACCTAAATGCAAGGCCAGACACTATCAAACTCTTAGAGGAAAACAGAGGCAGAACACTATGACATAAATCACAGCAAGATCCTTTTTGATCCACCTCCTACAGAAATGGAAGTAAAAAGAAAAATAAACAAATGGGACCTAATGAAACTTAAAAGCTTTTGCACAGCAAAGGAGTCCATAAACAAGACTCAAAGCCAATCCTCAGAGTGGGAGAAAATATTTGCAAATGAAGCAACTGACAAAGGATTAATCTCCAAAATTTACAAGCAGCTCATGCAGCTCAATATCAAAAAAACAAACAACCCAATCCAAAAATGCGCAGAAGACCTAAATAGACATTTCTCCAAAGAAGATATACAGATTGCCAACAAACACATGAAAGAATGTTCAACATCATTAATCTTTAGAGAAATGCAAGTCAAAACTACAATGAGATATCTCACACCAGTCAGAACGGCCATCATCAAAAAATCTGCAAACAATAAATGCTGGAGAGGGTGTGGAGAAAAGGGAACCCTCTTGCACTGTTGGTGGGAATGTAAATTGATACAGCCACTATGGAGAACAGTATGGAGGTTCCTTAAAAAACTAAAAATAGAACTACCATATGACCCAGCAATCCCACTACTGAGCATATACCCTGAGAAAACCAGAATTCAAAAAGAGTCATGTACCACAATGTTCACTGCAGCTCTATTTACAACAGCCAGGACATGGAAGCAACCTAAGTGTCCATTGACAGATGAATGGATAAAGAAGATGTGGCACATATATACAATGGAATATTACTCAGCCATAAAAAGAAATGAAATTGAGTGATTTGTAGTGAGGTGGATGGACCTAGAATCTGTCATACAGAGTGAAGTAAGTCAAAAAGAGAAAAACAAATACCGTATGCTAACACACATATATGGAATCTAAACAAAGTAAAAGGTTCTGAAGAACCTAGGGCAGGACAGGAATAAAGACGCAGACATACTGAGTGGACTTAAGGACACAGGGTGGGGAAGGGTAAGCTGGGACAAAGTGAGAGAGTGGCATGGACATATATACACTACCAAATGTAAAACAGATAGCTAGTGGGAAGCAGCCGCATAGCACAGGGAGATCAGCTCAGTGCTTTGTGACCACCTGTAGGGGTGGGATAGGGAGGGTGGAAGGGAGACGCAAGAGGGGGGGGTATATGGGGATATATGTATACGTACAGCTGATTCACTTTGTTGTACAGCAGCAACTAACCCAACAATGTAAAGCAATTATACTCCAATAAAGAAGTTAAAAAAAAAAAAAGAAATGCTAAAGCGAGTTATTTGAGTGAAAGTAGAAGGACGCTAATTAACATCATAAAAACATAAGAAGGTAGCATAAAACTCACTGTTAATGGTAAATATATAGTCAACGTTAGATTCTGTAATATGGCAATGATGGTGCAGTATTCACTTTCAGCTCTAGTTTAAAAGTCAAAATATCCATAATAACAATAATCTCTTATTAGTTGCACAATATAAATATATGTAGGGAATTCCGTGGCAGTCCAGTCATTAGTATTTGGCACTTTCACTGCCTTGGCCCGGGTTCAATCCCTGGTCGGGGAATTAAGATCATGCAAGCTATGCAGTGTGGCAAAAAAAAAAAAAAGTAAATTGTAACATCAATAACCTAAAATATGGGGGAGGGGAAGTAAAAGTATAAAGTTTAAGAATTCTGTTGAAGTTCAAATTTAACACACCATTTTAAACTGATAACAACCTAAGATATATGATGTAAGCCTTGTGGTAAACATAAGGGAAAAACCTATAGTAATTACATAAAAGAACATGATAAGGAAGTCAAAGCGTATTGATACCAAAAGACATCAAAACACACAAAAAGACAGCAGGATAAGAAACAAGGAACAATGGATCTATAAAACAACCAGAAAAGAATAAAATGGCAGTAGTAAGTCCTTGCCTAACAATAATTACTTTAAGTGTAAATGTATTAAAATCTGCAATCAAAAGACATAAAATGGCTAAATGGATTAAAAAAACAAAATACAACAATGTGCTGCCTATAAGAGACTCACTTTAGTCTTAAAGACAGACATAGCCTGAGACTGCAGGATGGGAAAAGAAATTTCAAGCAAATGTTAACAACAAAAAGCCGGGGTTGCTATACTTACATCAGGCAAAATAGACTTTAAACTAAAAGTGCTAAAGAGAAACAAAGAAGGTTACTACATCATGATAAAGAGGTCAATCCATCAAAAAGATATAGCAATTGTAAATATTTATGTGCCTCACATTGAAGCACCTAAATACATAAAGCAAAAAACCAAAAGTTAAAGGAGAAATAAACAGCAATACAATAATAGTTGGGGACTTTAATATCTCACTCTCGACAATGGATAAATGATCCAGACAGAGAATCAATAAGGAAATAGTAGATTCAAACAACACTATAGGTGAAACTGACCTAACGGACATATTCAGAACAATCTATCTGACAACGGCAGAACACACATTCTTCTCAAGCACACATGAAACACTTTTTAGGACAGACCATATGTTAGGCCACAAAACAAATCTTGGGAAATTCAAGAGGATTTAAATCATACCAAGTATATTCTATGACCACAACAATATGAGATTAGAAATTAATAGCAAGAGGAAAACTGGAAAATTCACAAATACCTGGAAATTAAACAACACTCTTCTGAACAACCAATATATCAAAGAAGAAATTAAAAGGAAAATAAAAAAGTATTGAGACAAATGAAAATGGAAACACAACATACCAAAACTTATGCGACACAGCAAAAGCAGTTCTAAGAAAGAAGTTTGTAGCAATAAACCTACATTAAGAAGCAAAAATGGGAAGACAGGATGAAGATGGTGGAGGAGTAGGATGTGGAGCTCACCTCCTCCCACAAAAACATTAAAAATACATCTACAAGTGGAAGGATTCACACAGAACATCTAGTGAATGCTGGCAGAAGACCTCAGACTTCCAAAAGGGCAAGAAAACCTCCAGGTAACCAGGTAGGACAAAAGGAAAAGGTAAAAGAAAGGAATCAGGACAGGGTCCTCCTCCCAGGGAGGGAGCTTTGAAGAAGGAAAGGTTCCTGCATCCTGCGAAGGCACCTCACAGGTGGGGAGATCAGCCTGGATGAAGGGGGAGCTTTGGAGCCTAGGAGGAGAGCACAGCAACTGGTCTGTGGAAGGCAAAATGGAGAGTAACTGCACAGAAGTCAGCACCACCACCCTGCACACCCCAGCCTGAGATGCTAGTCCATTGGTGATGGTGGGGTCTGGGTGCTGAAGCTTAGGTGTCAGAGATCAGACCTGGGGAGAGGACCAGGGTTGGCTGTGCAGAGACAGCCTGAGGAACTGAGGGTGCACTCAGAAGAAGCCTGGGCCCACCAGAGAGGCAAAGTGCCGTTGATGGTGGGTGTACAAGGAGAGGGGTGGGACCACCATAAGATCTTCCCTCCCCGTGTGTGTGCTCTCAGGCAACAGGACACTGCCTACAGGAGCTCCAGGGGCAGGCACGAGTTGCTGCCACCATTGTGGGCTCCAGAGGTGGGCACGGGCTGCTGCCACCACTACGAGACCCATGAATAGGCACCAAGCGCTGCCCCCACTGTCCCAGGAGTGCGTGGGCTGCAGCCGTCCCTAAGAGATCTGCGAGCAGGCGGCAAGCCCTGCCCCCACTGTCCCGGGACTGCTCAGGCTGCAGCTGCCCCTAGGAGACCCATGAGCAGACACCAAGCTCTGCCCCCACTGTCCTGGGAATGCACAGGACACAGCTGCTGCTACGAGACCTGTGAGCAGGTGCCAAGTGCTGGCTCCACCATCCTGGGGGCACGCAAGGGCCACTGCACCTGCGTACCCCATATCAAGGGGATAACGGCCAGCACACACTGAGAAATTGGAAGCAAGCATCCAAACTAAGAGCAGCCCCTTGATTCCGGACAAGATGGTGGAGTAGAAGGACTTGAGCTCACCTCCTCTCATGAAAACATCAAAATCACAACTAATTGCTGAACAACCATCGACAAAAAGACTGGAAATACCAAAAAAGATATTTCAAATTCAGAGACAAAGAAGCCACAACAAGATGGTAGGAGGAACGCTTTTGCAACATAATCAAATCCCATACCTGCTGGGTGGGTGACCCACAAACTGGAAAATAATTATATTGCAGAGGTTCTCCCACAAAAGTGAGAGTTCTGAGCCCCACGTCAGGCTCCCCAGCCTGAGGGTCTGGCATCAGGAGGAGGAACCCCCAGATCGTTTGGCGCTGAAGGCCAGTGGGGCTTGAGTGCAGGAGCTCCACAGGACTAGGGGCAACAGGAACTCCACACTTGGAGGGTGCACACAAGTTTTCACGTGCACTGGGACCCAGCACAAAGCAGTAACTCCATAGGAGCCTGGGACAGACCTACCTGCAGGTCTTGGACGGTCTCCTGTGGAGGCGGGAGTCAGCTGTGGCTCACTGCAGGGGCAAGGACACTGGTGGCAGAGACCCCAGGGAATATCGATAGCTGTGAGCTCCCCCAAAGGTTCCCATTTTGACATCAAGACCTGGTCCTACCCAATAGCCTGGAGGCTTTAGTGCTGGAATGCCTCAGGCCAAACAACCAGCAGGATAGCAACACAGCCCCACCCATCAGCACACAGACTGACTTAAAGCCATACTGAGCTCACAGCCACCTCTAAACACACCCTTTGACACAGCCCTGCCCACCAGAGGGACAAGACGCAGCTCCACCCACCAGAGGGCAGGCACCAGTCCCTCCCACCAGGAAGCCAGCACAAGCCCCAGCACCAATCTCACCCACCATGGGGCAGAAACCGGAAGCAAGAGGAGCTATGATCCTGCAGGCTGCAGAAAGGAGACCACAGAGAAAGTTAGACAAAATGAGATGGCAGAGAAATATTTTCCAGAAGAAGGAACAAGATAAAAACCCACAAGAACAACTAAGTGAAGTAGAGATAGGCAATCTACCTGAAAAAGAATTTAGAGTAATGATAGTAAAGATGATCCAAGATCTCGGAAAAAGAATGGAGGCACAGAGTGAGAAGATACAAGAAATGTTTAACAAAGACCTAGAAGACAGAAAGAACAAACAGAGCAGAACAATACAATAACTGAAATGAAAAATACACTAGAAGGAATGAACAGCAGAATAAATGACGCAGAAGAACGGATAAGTGAGCTGGAAGAGAGCATGGTGGAAATCACTGCTGTGTACCAGAATAAAAAGAATGAAAAGAAATGAGGACAGTCTCAGAGACCTCTGGGACAATATAAGACACAATGACATTTGCATTATAGGGGTCCCAGAAGGAGAAGAGAAAGAAAAGGGCCTGAGAAAATATATATTTGAAGATATTATAGCTGAAAACTTCCAACATGAGAAAGGAAACACTCATTCAAGTCCAGGAAGTGCAGAGAATCCCGTACAGGATGAACCCAAGGAAGAACACACCAAGACACATATAAACCAAACTGACAAAAGTTAAAAACAAAGAAAAAAATATTAAAAGCAACAAATAACATACAAGGGAATCCCCATAAGACGACTGGCTGATTTTTCAGCAGAAACTCTGCAGGCCAGAAGGGAGTGGCATGATACATTTCAAGTGATGAAAGGGAAAAACCTACAACCAAGAATATTCTACCCAGGAAGGCTTTCATTCAGATTCGATGGAGAAATCAAAAGCTTTACAGACAAGCTAAAGCCTAGAGAATTCACCACCACAAAACCAGCTTTACAACGAATCCTGAAGGAACTTCTCTAGGCAGAAAGGAAAAGCCCACAACTAGAAACAAGAAAATTATGAATGAGAAAGCTCACCAGTAAAAGCAAACATAAAGTAAAGGTAGGAAATCATTCACTCACAAATATGATATCAAAACCAGCAATTGTGAGAAGAGGAGAGTATAAATGCAGGATATTGGAAATGCATTGGAAAT
This sequence comes from Eschrichtius robustus, assembly GCF_028021215.1. NCBI lineage: Eukaryota > Metazoa > Chordata > Mammalia > Artiodactyla > Eschrichtiidae > Eschrichtius > Eschrichtius robustus. The sequence continues at coordinate 4,918,680 of NC_090830.1, read as the reverse complement.
TAAGAGATCAGCAACTTAAAACAATCTTGTATATATAGCGACTGCTATATCATAACCTCACGGTAATCACAAACCAAAAATCTACAATACATACACACACAACAAAGAAAAAGCAATCCAAACACAACACTAAAGATAGTCATCACATCACAAGAGAAGAGAACAAAAGAGGAAGGGAAGAAAAAAGATCTATAAAAACAAATCCAAAACAAGTAACACAACGGCAATAAGAACATACACATCGATAATTACCTTAAGTGTAAATGGATTAAATGCGCCAACCAAAAGACACAGACTGGCTGAATGGATAAAAAAATAAGACCCATATACATGCTGTTCACAAGAGACCCACTACAGATCTAGGGACACATACAGATTGAAAGTGAGGAGATGAAAAAAGGTATTCCATGCATATGGAAATCAAAAGAAAGCTGGAGTGGCAATATCAGATAAAGTAGACTTTAAAATACAGACTGTTAGAAGAGACAAAGGACAGTACATAATGATCAATGGATCAATCCAAGAAGAAGATATAACAACTGAAAATATATATGCACCCAACATGGGAGTACCTCAATATATAAGGCAAATGCTAACAGCCATAAAAGGAGAAATCAACAGTAACACAATAATAGTGGGGGACTTAAACTCCCCACTTTCATCAATGGACAGATCATCTAGACAGAAAATCAAAAAGGAAACACAGGCCTTAAATGACACATTAGACCAAATGAACATAATTGATATTTATAGAGCACTCCATCCAAAAGCAGCAGAATACACTTTCTTCTCAAGTGCACACGGAACATTCTCCAGGATAGATCACATCTTGGGCCACAAATCAAGCCTCAGTAAATTTAAGAAAACTGAAATCATAGTAAGCATCTTTTCTGACCACAATGCTAAGAGATTAGAAATCAATTACAAGAAAAAAAATGGTAAAAAACACAAACATGTGGAGGCTAATAAACAACCAATGAATCACTGAAGAAATTAAAGAGGAAATAAAAAAAATACCTAGAGACAAGTGGCAATGAAAACATGATGATCCAAAACCTATGGGATGCAGCAAAAGTAGTTCTAAGAGGGAAGTTTATAGCTATACAATCGTACCTCAGGAAACAAGAAAAATCTCAAATAAACAACCTAACCTTACACCTAAAGCACCTAGAAAAAGAAGAACAAACAAAACCCAAAGTTAGTAGAAGGAAAGAAATCAGAAAGATCAGAGCAGAAATAAATAGAGACAAAGAAAACAATAGAAAAGAGCAATGAAACTAAAAGCTGGTTCTTTGAAAAGATAAACAAAATTGATAAACCTTTAGCCAGACTCATCAAGAAAAAAAGGGAGAGGGCTCAAATCAATAAAATAAGAAATGAAAAAGGAGAAGTTACAACGGACACCACAGAAATACAAAGGGTCATAAGAGACTACTACAAACAACTATATGCCAATAAGATGGACAACACAGAAGAAACGGACAAATTCTTAGAAAGATGCAAACTTCCAAGACTGAACCAGGAAGACACAGAAAATCTGAACAGAACAATCACAACTACTGAAATTGAAACAGTAATTAAAATACTTCCAACAGAAGTCAGGACTAGATGGCTTCACAGGCGAAGTCTATCAAACATTTAGAGAAGAGTTAACAGCTATTCTTCTGAAATTCTTCCAAAAAGTTGCAGAGAAAGGAACACCCCCAAAATCATTCTATGAGGCCGCCATCACCCTGATAGCAAAACCAGACAAAGATACCATAAAAAAAGAAAATTACAGGCCAATATCACAGATGAACGTAGATGCAAAAATCCTCAACAAAATACTAGCAAACCAAATCCAACAATACATTAAAAGGATCATACACCATGATCAAGTAGGATTTACCCCAGGGATGCAAGGACCCTTCAACATATGTAAATCAATCAGTGTGATACACCACATTAACAAACTGAAGAATAAAAACCACATGATCATCTCAATAGATGCAGAAAAGCTTTTGACAAAACTGAACACTCATTTATGACAAAAACTCTCCAGGAAGTGGGCATAGATGGAACTTACCTCAACATAATGAAGGCCATATATGAGAAACACGCTGCTGACATCATTCTCAATGGTGAAAAGCTGAAAGCATTCCTTCTAAGTTCAGGAAAAAGCCAAGGATATCCACTGTCTCCACTTTTATTCAACATAGTTTTGGAAGTCCTAGGCACAGCAATCAGAGAAGAAAAAGAAATAAAAGGAATACAAACTGGAAAAGAAGAACTAAAACTGCCACTGTTTGCAGATGACATGATACTATACATAAAAAATCCTAAAGATGCTACCAGAAAACTATTAGAGCTCATCAACGAATTCGATAAAGTTGCAGGATACAAAATTAATACATAGAAATCTCTTGCATTCCTATACACTAGCAATGAACAATCAGACAGAGAAATTAAGGAAACAATCCTCTTTACCACTGCATCAAAAAGAATAAAATACCTAAGAATAAATCTCCCTAAGGAGGCAAAAGACCTATACTCTGAAAACTATAAGACGCTGATGAAAGAAATCGAAGAGATACAAACAGATGGAGCGATATACCAAATTCTTGGATTGGAAGAATCAATACTGTCAAAGTGACTATACTACCCAAGGCAATCTACAGATTCAATGCAATCCCTATCAAATTACCAGTGCCATTTTTCACAGAACTAGAACAAAATTTTTAAACATTTGTGTGGAAACACAAAAGACCCCAAATAGCCAAAGCAATCCTGAGAAAGAAAAACAGAGCTGGAGGATAGATCAATGGAATAGGATAGAAAGCCCGGAAATAAACCCACACACCTCTAGTCAATTAATCCACGACAACGGAGGCAAGAATACACAATTGAGAAAAGACAGTCTCTTCAATAAGTGGTGCTGGTAAAACTGGACAGCCACATGTAAAAGAATGAAATTAGAACATTCTCTAACACCATACACAAAAACAAAGTCAAAATGTATTAAAGTCTTAAATGTAAGGCCAGACTCTATAAAACTCTTAGAGGAAAACATAGGCAGAACACTTTGACATAAATCACAGCAATATATTTTTGGATCCACCTGCTAGAGCAATGAAAATAAAAACAAAAAGTAAACGAATTAAACTTACAAGGTTTTGCACAGCAAAGGAAGCCATAAATAAAATGAAAAGATAACCCACAGAATGGGGGAAAATATTTGCAAAAGAAGCAACTGACAAGGGATTAATCTCCAAAATATACAAACAGTTCATGCAGCTCATTATCAAAAAAACAAATAACCCAATCAAAAAAATGGGCAGAAGATCTAAATAGACATTTCTCCAAAGAAGACATACAGATGGCCAAGAGGCACATGAAAAGATGCTCAACATCGCTAATTATTAGAGAAATGCAAATCAAAACTACAAATGAGATATCACCTCACACCAGTCAGAATGGCCATCATCAAGATATCTACAAACAATAGATGCTGGAGAGGGTGTGGAGAAAAGGGAACCTTCCTACACCAGTGGTAGGACTGTTAATTGGTACAACCACTATGGAGAACAGTATGCAGGTTCCTTAAAAAACTAAAAATGGAACTACAGTATGATCCAGCAATCCCACTCCTGGGTATATATCCAGAGAAAACCATATTTCAAACAGATATATGCACTCCAGAGTTCACCGCAGCACTGTTTACAATAGCCAGGACACAGAACCAACCCAAGTGTCCATCGAGAGGACTGGATAACGAAGATGCGGTACATATATACAATGGAATATTACTCAGCCATAAAAAAGAATGAAATAATGCCATTTGCAGCAACATGGATGGATCTAGAGATTATCATACTAGGTGAAGTAAGTCAGGGAAAAACAAATATATCACTCTTATGTGGAATCTAATTTAAAAAATGATACAAATGAACTTATTTACAAACAGAAATAGATGCACAGATTTTGAAAACTTACAGTTACCAAAGGGGAAATGTTGAGCAGGAGGGATAAAGCAGGAGTATGGGATTAACATATACACACTACTGTATATAAAGTAGATAACCAACAAGGACCTACTGTATAGCACAGGGAATTCTACTCAATATTCTGTAATAACCAATATTGGAAAAGAATCTGAAAATGAATATATGTATATGTATAACTGAATCACTTTGCTGTACCCCTGAAACTAACACAGCATTGTAAATCAACTATACTCCAAAAAAATAAAATAAAAAAAAGAAAATGTGGGAAAAAAAGAAGCAAAAATTATCCCAAATAAACAACTTAACTCTACTCCTTAAGGAACTAGAAAAAGAACACACTGAGCCCAAAGTTGGCAGAAGCAAAAAAAATAATAAAGATTAGAGCAGAAATAAAGGAAATAGAGAACAGGAAAACATTAGAAAATGTTAATAAAACTAAGAATTGGTTCTCTGAAAATATAAGGAAAATTGACCAACCTTTAGCTAGACTAACCAAGGAAATAAGAGAGAGGACCCAAATCAACAAAATTATAAATAAAAAAGGAGACATTACAACAGATACCACAGAAATACAAAGGATCATAAGAAGCTATTACAAACAACTATATGCCAACAAACTGGACAACCTAGAACAAATGGAAAAATTCTTAGGAACATACAACTTACTAAGCCTGAATCAGGAAGAAATAGAAAATCTGAATAGAATTACTAGTAGGAGATTTCATCAGTAATCAAAAACCTCCCAAGCAAGAAAATCCCATGACCAGATGGCTTCACTGGTGAATTTTACCAAACATTTAAAGAAGAATTAACACCAATCTTTCTCAAACTCTTCCAAAAAAAAATCAAAGAGGAAGGAACACTCCCAAACTCATTTTACAAGGTCAGCATTATCATGATACCAAAAGCAGAAAATGACACAACTAGAAAAGAAAACTACAGGCCAATATCTCTGATAAATATAGATGCAAAAATTCTCAACAAAATACATGCAAACAAAATTCATTAGCACATTAAAAGGATCATTCACTATGATACAGTGGGATTTACCCCTGGGATGAAAGGATGTTTCCACATTCACAAGTCAATCAGTGTGTTTCATCACATTAATACAGTGAAGGAAAAGAATCATATGATCATCTCAATAGAGCAGAAAGAACATTTGACAAAATTCAATATCCATTCATGATAAAAACACTTAACAAATTAGGTATAGAAGGAACATATCTCAGTATAATTAAGGCCATATATGAGAAGCCCACAGCTAACATCATCCTCAATGAAGGAAGATAGAAAGCTTTTCCTCTAACATCAGGAACAAGACAAGGTTGCCCACTCTCTCACCACTCCTATTCAGCACAGTACTGGAAGTTCTAGCCAAAGCAATCAGACCAGAAAAAGAAAGAAAATCCATCAGAATTAGAAAGGAAGAAATAAAATTGTCTCTATTTGCAGATGATATGATTTTATATATAGAAAATCCCCAAGACTCCACCAAAAGCTGTTATAGTAGTCCCCCCACCATTATTTGTAGGGGATATGTTCCATGACCCTTAGTGGATGCCTGATTGTACTGAACCCTAAGTATACTTATTATGCTTTTTTTCCCCTATTCACGTACTAATGGGTGGATTGTGTCTACAGAATGGATACACTGGACAAAGGGCAGGATACTGTCCCAGGTAGGACAGAGAGAGATGGCACAAGACTTCATCACATTACTCAGAGCAGTGCACAATTTATAATTTATGAATTATTTGTTTCTGGAATTTTCCATTTAATATTTAAGACCATGGTTGACTGTGGTTAACTGAAACCACAGAAAGTGATACTGTGAATGAGGAGGGACTACTGTATATCTAATCAAAAGATTCAGTAAAGTTACAGGATACAAAATTAACTACAAAAATCAGTAATGTTTCTATACACTGAAAATGAAATTTCTGCAAGAGAAATAAAGAAATTGATCCCATTTACAACAGCATCAAAAACAAACAAACAAAAATACTTAGGAATAAATTTAACCAAGGAGGCGAACGATCTCTACTCTGAAAGTTACAAGACACTGATGAAAGAAATCAAAGAAAACACCAAAATGGAAAGGTATACTGTGTTCATGAATTGGAAGAATTAATATTGTTAAAATGTCCATATTACCCAAAGCCACCTATGGATTCGATGTAATCCCTATTGAGATTCCAATGGCATACTCTGCATAAGTAGAAGAAACAATCCTAAATTACATATAGAACCACAGAGACCCAGAACAGCCAAAGCAATCCTGAAAAAGAACAAAGCAGGAGGCATCACTCTTCTTGATGTCAAGCTATGCTCTTCAGGTATAGTAATCAAAAAGAGTATGGTCCTGGATAAAAACAGACAAATAAATCAATGGAACAGGATTGAGAACCCATAAATAAACCCAAACATACATCAACTAATATTTGACAAGGAATCCAAGGATTCTCAATGGAAAAAAGACTTTAATAAATAAATGGTCCTCAAAATTGGATATTCATATGTCAAAAAATGAAACTCACAAAAATTAGCTCAAAATGGATTAAAGACTTAAATATAAGACCTGAAACTGAAACCATAAAACTCCCAGAAGAAAATATAGGAAAAAAGCTCCTTGACATGGATCTTGGCAATGATTTTTTTCGATATGACTTCTTAAAGCACAAGCAACAAAAGCATAAAAAATCACATATCTTATAAAGAGATTAATAACCAAAATATATAAAGAACTCAAATAACATCAGTAAAAAACCAAATAATTCAATTAAAATAGGGTCAAAAAACCTAAACATTTTTCCAAAGAAGATACGTGACTAGTTCACAGATACATGAAAAGATGCTCACCATCACTAGTAATTAGGGAAATGCCAGTCAAAACCACAATGAGATATCACCTCATGCCTACTAGAATGTCCATCATCAAAAAGACAAGAGAAAAAAATTGCTTGCGAGGATGTGGAGAAAAATGAACCCTTGTGCACTGTTAGTGGGATTGTAAACTAGTGCAGCTACTATGAAAAACAGTATGGAGGATCCTCAAAAGTTAAAAATAAAACTACCATATAATCCAGAAATCCCACTTCTGGGAATATGTCCAAAGGAAAAGAAAGCTAACTCAAAAAGATATTTACATCCCCATCTTCATAGCAGCATTATTTACAACAGCCATTACATGGAAGCAACCTAAGTGTCCAGTGATGGATAAATGGATTAAGAAATTGTTTTAGACATACAATGAAATATTATTCAGCTACAAAATGAGGAAATCCCGTCATTTGCAACAACATGGAAGAAGCTTTAGTGCATTATGCTAAGTGAAATAAGTCAGACAGAGAAAGACAAATATTGTATGGTCTCGCTTACATGTAGAATCTAATTAAAATTTTAAGAACTCGTAGCAAAAGAGATGAGATTTATGGCTACCAGAGGCAGGGGTTGGAGGAGTGGGAATTGAAGGAAGGTGGTCAAAACGTACAAACTTCCAGTTATAAGATCCCTCCAGTACTAATAAATAAGTACTAGGGATGTAATGTACAATGTGATAACTACAGTCATCACCACTGTATGATATATATATGAAAGTTATTAAGAGAGTAAATCCTAACAGTTCTCATAAAAAAGAGCTATAGCCATGAAAAGACATGTAGGAAACTTAAATGCTTATTACTCAGTGAAATAAGCCAATTTGAAAAGGCTACATACTATATGATTCCAACTATATGACTTTCTGGAAAAGTCAAAACTATGGAACCATAAAAAGATCAGTGGTTTCCCGAGGTGGGGGAGAGGCAAGAGCGATACACAGGTGGAGCACAGAGCATCTTTAGGGCAGTAAAAATACTTTATATGATATTATAATGATGAATACATGTCATTATATATTTTTCCAAACCCACAGAATGTACAACAGCAAAGTAAACTCTAAGGTAATCGGTAGACTTTGGGTAATGACGACATGTCAATGTAGGCTTATCATTAATAACAAATGCGCCATTCTGGTGAGGGATCTTGATGATCAGGGAGGCTCTTCGTGTGTGAGGGCAGGAGGGATATGGGAAATCTCTCACCTTCCTATCGATTTTGTTGTGAACCTAAAACTACTCTAAGAAAGATGAAGTCTTTAAAAAAAATCCCAATGCCCTGAATAGAATCCTTTTCTTGAGTTTGGTGACTTTGAAATTCTAAATATTTCTACTCTTGGCTGGCCCTTGCTGCTATGTTCAACGTTCCTAAGGGCCAGGATTCAGTGTTTCAATGTTGAGTGTCCAGCTTCTGCTGGAACTTTGAATAGACATGACCGTGGTTCATGGTGGTATCCCATTATGGAGGAGGCTGAGGAAGGGTGAAGGATTGAGTGGGAGGCAGCCCATGAGAGACACTTTTGTTTTCAGCTTCCAGCTTTCCCAAGGTGCCATTTTCTGTATTTGAGAATAACAGACTGCCAGAAGTGACAAAAATTAAGACTCAGAGAGAGTAAATGACTTGTCTAAGGTCATTCATCAGTGCCAGGATTGGAACTCAAATCTAAGTTTGTTAACTCTCACTATTCTCAATACTAACTCAATGTTAACTCTCAATATTCTCTCTGTTGTGGCACCTTTCACCGAGCTTCTTGCATGGTCAATGATGGGAAAGAAAGCAGAACTTGGTGGTCTTAAATATGTATCTCTCTTGATATGTTTTGTCATCAACAGGTTCAAATAATTCTGCTGCTACTATGTGTAGCATCCAAGATAGTATGGTCCTACTCTGCATTCTAAAGGGCCTGGCCAGTCTCCTTCTGTGTACTGCCAAAGCACCTGTGCTTTTCTTTTCATCGAGCAGCAATGCACTAAGGTAAGATGGGTCCCTCCTCCAGGCCCAAGGAATGACCCATGGGTATGTCTGAAGCAATCACAATCATCTCAATGACTGGCTTAGTTTTGGCCAATGAAATATAAAGATAAATCTGTTGGGGACTTGTGGGAAAGAATTTCCTCTCTGACAAGAAAGAAAAAGGCTTCTAATCAAATTCCTTTTTATACCCCAGGCAAGGGAGAGGCAGGGAACCTCTTGTTTACTTCCTGTCTTTTGATATTTTCATGATGATAAGATGCTGTGACAGCCATATTGTGATCATGAGACAAAATCAAGAGAATTGGAGAGAAGCCACTGCATTGTTGAATTGCTCAACTTGGGAACTCTCTAGTTTCATGCTTCTTTTTATGTGAAATAATAGGACCACTAATTGTTTTAAACATTCTACTACCTACAGCGAAATTCATTCAAGCTGATTTTGAAAACTTCCTGGAGGAGATGAGAACCAGGTCTTAAAAGATAGTAAGATTTACATTGGCAGAAAGGAGGTAGGGAGATCTTCTGTTGGAGGATAAGCTAAGGCAAAGGAATGGGAATTAGCTTGGCCCATGTGGCTGGTGGTGAGAGGACTCTCCAGGCTGCCATGGAGAATGCCAACTGGAATAATTGTCTCTTTCTCTGAACTCACAGTATTTACTCTTCGTGTGTGTATATCGATTTGCAAATGTTTATTTGCTTGCAGAATTTTGTCCACAGGAGGAGAAAAGTGGTTGGCTCAGGTACCTGAGATATGAGAGGATAACGCAGTCTTCTTCCAGGTCTTCATCTGCTGGCCAGGCCCCACAAGCTTGTATTGGAGAGCGGCTGCAGGCAGAAGCCAAAGGAACTCTTCTCATAGGGTGTTGTGCGAGACCGACCAATGGCAGTGCTTTGGTTTCCGGGTAACTAGACTCCACAGAGCTATGGCAGTGTTGACACTGAGGACAGCACCAGCCAGCTATGGGGGCACCAGATGGTGGTGCACTGGGCCTCATCATCACCCCCTGGGGGGGCCTGAGCAGCTGTGCGAGGTGAGTGGCCGCTCCCAAGAGATTTCTCTCTGAGCTGCCACAACGCGGGCAGAAGCTGAGGGAGAAAGCCTACATGAACCACGCGTGAATTCACTCGAGACAGTCCCTGAGACACAGAAATAACAGCATGAGACTCTGAGGGGAGTAGAGTCCTTCACTCTGCGGCGGGGGCCTGATTCTATGAAATAGTCATCACAGTCAATGTGGCTCTGCTAGGATCCTCTGGCAAGTGAGGCTAGATAGGGTTTCTCACGGTCGGCACTATTGATGCTTTGGGCCAGACGACTCTTTGTTGTGACAGCCATCCTGTGCATTGTGGGATACTTAGCAGCACCCCTGGCTTCTACTCACTAGATGCTAGTGGCACTCCTTCTCCTGAGCTGTGACAAGTGAAGACATTTACAAATCTCAAAATGTGACGAGACATTTTGAGAACCACTGGTCCAGAGAAACATGGGAGGAAGTGTGCCTGTGCATGTGTATGTGTGTGCATGTGTGTGTGTGTGTGTGTGTGTGTGTGTATGAGAGAGAGAGGGAGGGAGGGAGGATGGGAGGGAGAGGGAGAGAGAGACAGAGACAGAGAGAGAGAGACAGAGAGAGAGAGAGACAGAGAGGATGTGCATGAGAGAGAATATAATGTATCTGTTAGTTATTTACATTTATGTTTGTTGATCATTTAGATTTTCACCTTTTCACTTTAAAAAAGCTTCAGTAAACATTTCCTTAGTTTAATCTGTGTCAGCATTTTAAATTATTTTCTTGTGATAAATTCCTAGACAGAATTGCTTGGTGAAAAAGTGGCAAGCTTTAAGGCTTTTTATATATGTTGAATAAATGACCTCTAGAAAGATTTTTCCAATTTAAATTTGACATTTCTTTTTAATCTTTACAGAATTTAGGACCTAGTTTTACACATGGTAGCTGTGGAATAAGTACTTTGTAGTTAGTTGATTGAATGTTGGTTGTGAGTTTCCATCCCTCTTTTTCCAACAACTATCTGGGTGTGTTGGTATATGACACTTCACAACAATTTCTATGTGGGCTGGGTCTGCAGAAGGAACTTATTGCTATATGGATTATTTCCTGTAGACCCATGCCTTTTAAAGTGTGGTTCTGGAACCCATGGTCTCCACATGTGAATGTGTTAAAAACGCAAATTCTCTGGTCCCACACCTGGACCTACTTTGTGTTTTAAAATCCTTCCAAGTGATCTTCTGGAAGCTAAAATTTAAGAATGACTGTCTACAAACAATAAATGCTGGAGAGGCTGTAGAGAAAAGGGAACCTTCCTATATACTATTGGTGGGAATGTAAATTGGTACAGCCACTATGGAGAACAGTATGGAGGTTCCTGAAAAAACTAAAAATAGAGCTACCATATAATCCAGCACACCCACTCCTGGGCATATATCCAGATAAAACCATAATCTGAAAGGATACATGCACCCCAATGTTCACTGAAGCACTGTTTACAACAGCCAAGACATGGAAGCAACCTAAATGCCCATCGACAGAGGAATGGATAAAGAAGATGTGGTACATATATACAATGGAATATTACTCAGCCATAAAAAGAATGAAATAATGCCATTTGCAGCAACATGGATGGACCTAGAGATTATCACAGGAAGTGAAGTAAGTCAGACAGAGAAAGACAAATATCATGTGATATCACTTATATGGGGAATCTAATTTTTAAAAAATGATACACATGAACTTATTTACAAAACAGAAACAGACTTACAGATATCGAAAACAAACTTATGGTTACCCAAGGGGAAACACTGGGGGGAGGGATAAATCAGGAGTGTGGGATGAACATACACACACTACTGTATATAAGATAGATAACCAACAAGGACCTACTGTATAGCACAGGGAACTCTACTCAGTATTCTGTGATAACCTATATGAGAAAAGAATCTAAAAAAGAATGAATATATGTATATGTGTAACTGAATCACTTTGCTGTAGACCTGAAACTAACACAACATTGTAAATCAACTATACTCCAATAAAATTAAAATAAAAAAAAAAAGAATGACTGCAGCCGACAATAAAAATGAACAAACACTGCTCTCATCAGCATGAAGATTGCTGTTTCCTAGACATTCCGTCTATCATGGCATCTCTCAGGTGGGAGCTGGGCAGCCTGCTCTTTGTTCATAAGAGGTTGGGAGCCTTCGCAATCTAAATGCATGTAATGCTATCTTACTCCATCTGGTGCCCTGGTTGGTCTCTGAGAGGCTCTTCCCCTGCCCACATCTTTACATATACTAAGGCCCAACGCAGCCTGCCTGACAGTCCATGGCCTATGAGCCAACAGCTTGGATGATTAAATGAAGAATGATGCTTGCATGTTCAACCTCCTTTGCTAGATTGCTCATTAGATAGATAATGGCCTATCTTGGCCAGATATGAAGTCCATTGTAAGTGAGGTGGCCCATCTGTTCAGGGATGGATCTTATTAGTATAATCAGAGACCATGGGGCTCTGACAGGCACCTTTGCCAGACAGAAGAGCAGCAAAGTCCCTGGGGCTGAACTGCATGGGTGGATGTGAGCAGAGTAGAGGAGCTGGTGGGGGGTTGCACACACCTTCCAAGGCTGAGTCACTCAGTCCTCCACGTGGGACAACCCCAGGGCATCCAGATGCCTTCCCAAAGTGTAGAAGACACAAAGCCAGGAGGTCAATTTGGAAAGGAACTGCTGCAGTTGGCAGAGACCTTGGTGCTTGAACTCACAGCTGGTTCCCCTCCTCCTCTGTCAGAAATGAGTTGCTGTCTAAAAGCTCCTGACATCTGTAATCCCTGGGGCTTGCAGGAGGGTGTGTGTGTGCAGTTCCTTAATTAGACTGCACCAGCTCTTATAAGCAGGGGCTGTGCCTGTCACTACATGCTTAGCTTTACTTACAATGGGGAATTTTAAATGGGACTGAGTGCACTCTAAATGCTCATGCACTAAGGTACCCCATCTTCAGGTTTCCAAGGGAACATTGGGTGGTCCTGCCCACAAGACACATGCTTCTGAGAAGCTGACTATGTAAGGGATTGAAAAACTTAATGAAAAACAATTAGTCAAAACTCTTCATTGGGGCCAGTTCCAGCTACTGCTTTGTAACTGAGAAGTTTTAAAATGGTGAAATGCATCATTATTCATGTCTGGCATCTTTATCTCAGGTTGACAGCAGCCTATCTGGTGACGAGTTCAGAGAGTCAGCAGCTCAAGGAGATGGGGTTAAATTCTAAACAAGGCAGGAAGCTTTACATCCCCTCTGGCTGGGAGGCACCAACTAGTGAAAATAATCCCATCTTGTTTAAGCAGCCCAGCTCAGTGAATAAAGCAGCCATTCTAAGGAAATGGGTGCTGGGGTTACAGCAGTAATAGCTGAAGGGGGAGTCAAAATAAAATGCTCACCGTCAGAAAACACATTTGCATGACTGGATGCCTCTGTATCTGTGAGTAGCACAGCTTGGCATGAATGGAATGCGTTGGAATGAAGAAGAATCCTAGGGGTCCTTGCTGACCCTAACAAGAGTGAAGGGTGATCAACTGTCCTGGTTTTAGCAATCGAAGTCCGTGCCCCGAGAAGTCCCCCAGTCCCTGGCAAACCAAGATGGTGGATCACCCTACCTGGCTTCTGGAGGTCTTGACTCACACTCTCTTCCCAAAGAAGTCCTTCAGAGATGGCTGAATTCCTCATGAGATACATTTTAGGCAGCTCTGGAAAATAAGAAAGCCAAGTCAGCTGTTTTGATCTGAACTTTGCTTCTCCCTATGAAGTGTGTGCTCAGCGTATGAAGATTTTATATGTTTTTCCTACGTCTCAGATCTAAGGCCAGGAAGCAGCAGGTATGGTGGTCCTAAAGGGGGGCAGCTACTCGTGTTGGAAGTAGAGTCTGTCTCAACACTGGAAGCCAGACTTCCCTAGGTCCCTTGAGGCTTTTCCAGGTGCCTGCCCTTAACTTCTGGGGTTTCAGCAAGAGGTATTTGAGGTGAGGTGAGGTGTCACAGTGGGGGATGTGTATTATAATGTTTCAAGAAGTTTCGGTGTCTTTCCCACTCAGTTACTTAGGGATGATGAGTTACCTCTCTCATCCCTAGGATTCTGGTCAGGCATGTTTTCCTGTAAGGGCTTATTAATGCCATTTTGGAGTTTTGACATTGTCTGGCTAGAAAGTCTCAAGTTCTGAAAAGCACTTAGTTCCAGAATATTTGAAAACAGAACAGTAGAATGTGTTGAGAGTATGGTTTCTGGAGTCAGACTTCCTGGGTTTGAATCCCATTTCTTTCCCTTTTTAGTATGTATGACCTTGGGCAAGTTATTCAAATTCTCTGACCTTAGTTTCCTTACCTATAAAACAGGAATAGTAATGGTGTCTTTCTCATAAAGTTGTTGTGAGAATAAAATGAGCTAATTTATAAAACAGTGATTTTTTTAATTAAAAATATCTCTTCCAGCTTTACTGAGATATAATTGACATTAATGTTGTGTAAGTTTAAGGTGTTCAGTGTGTTGATTTGATATACTTATATATTGCAAAATGATTACCACCATAGTGTTAGTTAACACTTCCATCACATCGTTACCATTTCTTTTTTGTGATGAGAACATTTAAGACTTACTCTCTTAGCAACTTTCAGGTATTTAATACAGTGTTATTAACGATAATCACCATGCTGTACATTAGATCCCCTCGAACTTATTCAACTTATTTTTGTTTTTTAGTTCTAAGAAATTTAGCTCTTTCCATATGCATATTAAGGTAGCATTAGTTTATTACTTACATGAATTTATATTTTATAGATTTATAATATCCACAACTGAATTTGCAAAGGGGTAATTTATAACTCAAATTTAATTTCTACATGATTTACAGTAGCCATCAAGATATTAGAGTTACCATAAATATCTGATATAAACTAACAAATTACTAAAATAATATGATGCCATAAAATCATTTATTTTAACAATTTTTAATTTATAGTCAAGGTACACTAGAAAATACTGGGATTTTGAATCTGACAAATGTGGATGAAAAATATGGAACGCTTCACGAATGTGCGTGTCATCCTCGTGCAGGGGCCATGCTAATCTTCTCTGTATCATTCCAATTTTAGTATATGTGCTGCCGAAGAGAGCACCTTATTTATCTTGTGACGGACAGTTTGTACCTGTAGCATAAGCCCTGACAGTTGGTTTTTCTTTTTGTGATGCAAGTGTCTGACTTAAGCTTTGATTGCCAAGGGAGCCACTTCAAAGAGGCATCCACTTCAAAGACATCTATCTCTTATAAACACCTTGCCAGCCACATGACTAGATAAAGAGCCAGGCTGAGCTGCCCCCAACTGCCCCAGGTTCCTCTGTTTCAGAGATTTAAAAAAATAACAGCTTGGGCTTCCCTGGTGGCGCAGTGGTTGAGAATCTGCTTGCCAATGCAGGGGACACGGGTTCAAGCCCTGGTCTGGGAAGATCCCACATGCCGCGGAGCAACTGGGCCCGTGAGCCACGATTACTGAGCCTGTGCGTCTGGAGCCTGTGCTCCGCAACAAGAGAGGCCGCGATAGTGAGAGGCCCGCGCACCGCGATGAAGAGTGGCCCCTGCTTGCCGCAGCTAGAGAAAGCCCTCGCACAGAAATGAAGACCCGACACAGCCAAAAATAAATAAATAAACTTGAAAAAAGGCCACAAGCAAAAATTGTATATATATATAAAAAAATAACAGCTTTATCGAGACATAATTCACATACTATAAAGTTCACACTTTAAAGTATACAATTCAGTGGTTTTTTGTATATTTACAGAGTTGAGCAACCATCACTGTGATCTATTTCAGAACATTTCTGCCATTCCAAAAAAAAATCCCATACCTATTAGCAGTCAGTCCCAATTCCCTTTCTCCCATCCCCTGGCAATCACTAATTGACTTTAAGTCTCTAGTTATTTGCCTATTATGGACATTTCATATAAGTGGAATCATACAATATGTGACCTTTCGTGTCTGGCTTCTTTCACTTAGCATAATGTTTTCAAGGTTTGCCCATATTGTAGCTTGGGTCAGTATTTACTTCCTTTTTACTTCTGAATACTATTTCATTGTATTGCTAGACACATTTGTTTATCTACTCATCAACTAAGGAACACCTGAATTGTTGAAAATACTCTTTTAAAATTACATAGCATAAAACAATCCCACATAATGTATATGTGTACTAATAATGATTGCTAATATTTATTGAGCACTTACTATATACCAGGGGTTGTTCTAAATGCTTATATGTTTTACCCCATTTAATGTTCACTTCAAACTTATGAGGTTGCTGTCACTATTATTCCCATTATTTTTATGAGGAAATTAGGAAATAGGGAGATTAAGTAACATATCTCAAGATAAAGAACATGTACATGATTCAAACCTAGGAAGCCTGTCTGCAAAGCCTGCACTTTATTTTTCATTAAACATTATTATATAATAAAACTGACTTTTTTGGGGAAATATACATTTCTATGAATTGCAACAGACACTGCCACAATCAGATAAAGAACTATTCCATAATACCAAAATACTCGTTTATATCCATCTTAACTGTTGGAGGAGGTCATTGAGAGGATGTGACAGCTGGTTTCAGAGATCTTGACTGATTTCAATAACTGATCATTTGGGCTGCTTGTTTATTCTCTTCCCACGTTTTAAATTCCCATTCTGTGTTTTAAATTCACCAATAAAAAGAAGGCCCTTGAAACCCTACCTAGGTCCCCATACTTGATCCCAATAAAAGCAGAACCCTAGGCCTGCTGCCTCTCTTTCCCTACCCCTGACTTCACTGTGCGGCCCGAGGTGTGCTGTGTAATTTCCAGAACCTTTGAATAATAAACCTTTTTTCCAAAGTTTCCTGTTGGTTATTGCTGAGGGCATCTTGCAATCATGATAAGAACCACAAGGGTCCAGCAACAACACTAGTTACTGATAGGTTGAGACCGGCATAAAACAGTACTCTTGACCAAAATCTCCCCATTTCTCCTACCTCTCAGCCCTTGGTGACCACCACTCTACTCTCTGTTTCTATGAGTTTGGCTTTTTTAGATTCCATGTTTAAGTGTTATCATGCAGCATTTGTCTTTCTCTGACTTATTTCACTTAGTATAATGTTCTCAAGGTCCATTCATATTATCTCAAATAGTAGCATTTCCTTCTTTCTCATCAGTGAATATTTTTCCATTGTATATATGTATACTACAACTTCTTTATCAACTCATCCCTTGAGGGACACTTAGGTTGTTTCCATATCTTGGCTACTGTGAATAATGCTCCAATGAACATGGGAGTGAAGATATCCCTTCAAGATCCTGTTTTCACTTCCTTTGGATACATACCCAGAAGTGGAATCACTGGATCATACGGTGGTAGTTCTATTTTTAATTTCTTGAGAAACCTCCATACTGTGTTCCATAGTGGCTGCAATAATTTACTTTCCCACCAACAGTGCACAAGGGTTTCCTTTTCTCCACATCCTCACCAACACTTATCTTCTGTCTTTTCAGTGACAGCCATTCTAACAGGAATGTGGTGATAGCTCATTGTGGTTTTGACTTGCATTTCTCTGTTGATTAATGATGTTGAGCTTCTTTTCATGTATCTGTTGGCCATTTGTAGGTCTTGTCTTCTTTGGAAAAATGTCTCTTCAGTTCCTCTGCCCATTTTTAATCAGATTTTTTTCTGCTATTGAGGTGTATGAGAACTTTATTTAGATATTAAACCCTTATTAGATATGATTTGCAAATATTTTCTCCCATTCCACAGGTTTCCTTTTCATTTTGTTAGTGTTCATTTTGTTGAAAAGAAGCATTTCTTTTGCTGTGCAGAAATTTGATGTAGTTCCACTTATTTTTGCTTTTGTTGCTTGTGCTTTTGGTGTTACACACAAAAAATTTCTGCCAAAACCAATGTCAAGAAGGTTTTTCTTATGTTTCCTTGTAGGAGTTTTATTGTTTCAAGTCTTATGCTTAAGTATTTAATCCATTTTGAGTTAATTTTTGTGAGTGGTGTAAGGGGTTCAATTTCTTTCTTCTACATGTGGTTATCCAATTTTCCCAGCACTATTTATTGAAGAGACTATCCTTCACCCATTGAGTATTCATGGCTTCCTTGGGAAATATTAGTGGACTGTATATGCTAGGATTTATTTCTGGTTCTCTCTTCTGGTCCATTGGTCTATATGTCTATTTTTATGCCAGTACCATATTGTTTGGATTACTATAGCTTTGAAATTAGGAAGTGTAATGTTTCCAGTATTTTCTTCTTTCTTATGAATGCTTTGACTATTCAGGGTTTTCTGTGGTTTCATACTAATTTTAGGATCTTTTTTTCTATTTCTGTGAAAAATGCCATTAGAATTTTGATAGGGATTGTATTAACTCTATAGATGGCTTTGGGTAGTATGGCCATTTTTAACAATATTAATTCCGCCAATCCTTGAGTACAGAATATCTTTCCATTTTTTGTGTCTTATTTAATATCCTTCATCAAAGTCTCATGGTTTTCAGTGTACAGATCTTTCACCTCCTTTGCTAAATTTATTCCTGAGTATTCCATTATTTTTTATATTATTGTGAATGGGGATTGTTTTTATTTCTCTTTCAGATGCTTTATTGTTAGTGTGTAGAAATGCAAGTGATTTCTGTATGTTGATTTTGTATTCTGCAACTTTACTGAATTCATTGATTAGTTCTAACATTTTTTGGTGACGCTTTTAAGATTTTCTACATATAAGATCATATAATTTGCAAATAAAGAAAATTTTACTTCTTCCTC